>NW_006399821.1:9027905-9029180 GCF_000299155.1 Elephantulus edwardii | reverse complement strand
ACCATCTCTTTCCTTTTGGCATGGAGCTCTGGTGGATGGTCCTAACAGCAAGATGGATGGTTGGAATCCACTATCTGCTCTGCAGGGGAAAGGTGGACAGTCTCCTGCAGAGGTTCACAGCCTTGGAAACCTGAGAGTGACACCATGACTCAGAATCCACTAAATGGCAGTGAGGGAATCTGAGTGTCTTTTGGAAGTCAACCCTTCCACAACTCAGTAGGCACCTTTCACTCAAAAACTCTCTGTAGGAGCCCTGGGGCCTAGTGGCAAGAAGCTTTACTGCAATCCCAGAGGCCTGTGGTTCAAATCCACCAGATGTCCTGCTGAAGTAGGAGGCACAATCTCCTCCTGTACCAGCAGGATCTGATTTGATGGCACAGAGTTTTTTGGTCTTTTAAAAAAAAAAAACCACAACACCAAACCTCTCCACAAGAAGAGAGAATGTACTTCTCCTTATCTCTTTCACCCTCTCCACTTGCTCAACACAGGCTCTAAGGCTCTTCTCTAGGACCTCCCTGGTGACAGCAAAACTCTGACATGTAGGAGGAGAGAAGAGGGAGATGGTGATGGAAGTGACTCTGCCCCCTCAGGCTCCGTTCCTTGCTTTGAGTAGGTACAACCTTCCTAAGGACTAGTTCAAATAATGTCAAGACATATTATAAACCCTCAATAATTAAAATAGTATAGTACTGGCACTGTTCAAAATGTGTTGTTGTTGTTGTTGTTATGTGCTGTCAAGTTGCCTGCATCCCATAGCAACCATATGTACAGCAGCTCTGAACTCTTCCCTGTCCTGAGCCAGTCTCACTAATTCTGACACTCCAGCCCCCATTGCCCCAGTTACTGTATCAATCCATCTTAGCCAGGTCTTCCTCTCCTGTGTTGTTCCTCCACCCTTCCACTCAGATATGTGATAAAAATAAACCAAATGGTATTTCAGAGACACAGGGAGACTCTAGACCGTTCATTAAATTGTGTTGGGACACAATAGTAAAGTAGAAAATATTTTTAATTCATTTTAATTCACATTATACACTAGGACAAACTTCTATTTGAAAAAAGAAAGGCTGACATTAGGGACATCTTCAAGGACATCCTTCTGAACAACATTAGGAACAGCTCGATCTTAATGGCCAAGTCAGGGACAACTTTTGGGACAGGGTTAGGGACAATCTGAAAGACAGAGGGCAGGATTAAGGACAGCCTTAGGGACAGGGTTAGGGACAGCATTAGGGATATGGATAATATTCTATATTCTATATTCTATATTCTATG
>NW_006399821.1:9011891-9026828 GCF_000299155.1 Elephantulus edwardii | reverse complement strand
ATATATATAATGGCACATAACATACTATGACATGTTTGGAAGCAGAGGTAGCATCCACTTCCTAAAGAGCATGCCATGCCTCTGGAAACTCTATGAACTTTGATAAATGTCAATAGTTGTAGACGAGCTTCAGGTCTTTTGCTCATAGGGTCACTATGAGTCATGCTTGACTTGAAGGCAATCAGCAACAACAACATATATAATATCATGTATTATGTAATATATTATTTGGTTTTGCCAGTTTTTTAGTTTGAGTATACTTTCTTTTCTTTCTTTGCCTTTTGAACATCCTTTCCTTTGATTCCTTCTTCAAAAAACTCACTCTGCATCAGGAAACTGGGCAATGACTAGGTATGGATAGAAGGAGGATTGATGCCTTTGAGCTGTGGTGTTGTAGAAGAGTATTGAATATACTATGGACTGCTGGGGGAATAAACAAGTTCACCCTAGAGAGATTGAGACCAGGGTGCTCCTTGGAGGCAAGGATTCTGAAGCTCCGTCTGACATACTTTGGACATGTTGCAAGGAGAGACCAGTCCTTAGAGAGGGACATTATGCTTGGGAGGGTGGAAGGACAGCACAAGAGAAGAAGATTCTTGATGAGATTAATTGATTCAGTGACTGGGATAATAGGGATAGGTGTGTCAGAGACAATAAGTTGGCACAGGCTAGAGCAGGGTTTAAGGCTCTTGTGCATAGGGTCTTTATGAGTCGCAGGCAACTCAACAGCACATAACAACAACATTTGATATGGGCTTCCTTGTCTGTTTTAATCAGTTTAAAGAGTTCTTTGTAATACGAGAGAGAGAGAGAGAGAGAAGGAAGGTTTTAAAATAACACAAAGTAATAATTTTCTTATAATCTTGGGATGAGGAAGATAATTTCTAAACATCTCCTAATTTTATTCAAGTACATAAAATAGTGTTGTTACAAAAAAGAAGAACATTTCTTCATGGAAAAACACATAGGTTCAAAATTCAAATGAGTGACAGGGACAAGAAATTAATCCATCTGTAATCCATATCACAGGAAACAGATTGTTGTGGTATACAGAGGCATAACTACTTTTATCGCCCTTCTTTTTATTGTGTCTTGCAGGTACTGTGTTTTTTTACAAACATATGGCTTGCTAGACTTTACACTCAGTAGGTCAAGCAGTGTCACTTTGCCTACAGCATTTACTCCACTTACTCGCTACCTGTCTGATTCTTCTAAGTCCTCAGATGTCTATATGAACACATAAGAATCACCTTGGAAATCTCTCCTTAAAACGTTAAATCCAACTCATTCTATATGGGGGCAGAAATGCAAAATTTTGACTTAGCAGGGAATCAAACAGGAATGAAAGAGTTCTAAGTCTTGTGCTAAAGACACTATGGTTTCTGGAACCTGTCACTTGACACTGTGAAGAACAGTGGAGGGAGCTGGGCAGTGGCATCATGAAGGTATCGGCAAGGATTGCTCCCCTTATGCTTTCCATGGCTCTTCTCAACACTCACCTCAATCTTGCTCTGAAAATCTCGTTTCCTCAACCATGTCGCAGCTCATAGGAAAGAAAAGCTGGGAGATAAATTATTCCAAACAAGTTCCATTGAATCACATAAATTTATAGATAATTCATGAGATGGGTAACTTTATCCTCCCAAAACTCTGGTGGCCTAGGGGATAAGGGGAACTGAAAGGCAGGAGTTCAAATCTCCCAGCCATCCACAAGGAAAAGTTGGGCAATTTCTTTTCATGTGATTTGTGGTGGGTGGTATTATGTGCCATGTGTGGAAACTGACTCAGAGCTTCCCCTCATATGGGTTTCCGGAGGCTGTAAATCACATGGAAGGAGATTATACATCTTTCTCTCAAGAAGGAGCTGATGAATACAACTGCATGGCCTTGAGTTGGCAGCATAGCTCCTTACTACTAGACCACCAGAGTTCACTCTCAATTTACAGCCTTTGAAAATTTGCTGGAGGATCAGCTATGAGTCAGTTCAGACCTAATAGCAATGAGTTCAATTGAATTATCCTCCAAAATGTAACTTTGTAGCCCTAGGGGACAAAGTGATAGGACAAAGAGTACTAATCAAGGGTGCCAGCTAGAATGGGCTGATTCTCTCAGCTTCTCTGATCCTTCCTCATAGGTGAGCACACATCGATCTATGTGCTCCCATCTGGGCTGCCAGTATGCACATAGACATTGCTCCCAGGGAGATAGGATTTCAGGTTCCTTTTATTTTATATAAGAGGACAGAGAAGGGAGCTCTGGTGGCCTAATGGTAAGGAGTTGTACTGCCAGCCCAAAGGCAGACGGGTTTGAATCGACCAGCAGCTCTGAGGGAGAAAGATAGGCAATCTCCTCCCATGCAATGTGTAGCCTCTGAAAATCCACTAGAGCATCAACTTTGAGATAGTTCCAGTTCAATGGCACATAACAACAACAAAACTGTAAGACAGAGTAGAGCTTCCTCAAAGGATTTCAACTGTAAGTCTTTATGGAAGTAGACTGCCACATCTTTTCTCCTTGGAGTGGCTCAAACCACAGACCTTTCTGTTAACAACTGAGCACTTAACCACTGCCACCAGGATTCGCCTTTATTTTAATAAGTGACAACAAAATTCAGACATAAAAATATTAACCACTTTGTCATCTTCTGAGATATCACTGAAAGGAGACTATTGAAGGAGAAGATATAGGTCCGCAGGGTACTGCATTTCAGCAGATCCTAGCCATGAGGTGGCAGTACCTGAGGAGAGCCACAAAGGAAAAGCCAGACTCACTTTAGATTAATTTAACAGAGACTCCTAGTGCTCATAGCTTCTGTGTGCTCCCTATATTGCTGGCAGACATTTAGATTTTTTAATGTGAACATAAATCTATTACAATAAGAGTTTATAAAGTTAAAAGTATTCTTTTTAATTTTTGTCAAAATAGAGGACGAGGTGGGAATTTTAGCCTTCCTTTTAGAAAGGTAAAGGTTAATTTTTAACTTTTCCCCCCAAAAAGCTAATAAATACTGAGTAGTTCACATAGTGGCCAATAGATGGGAGCAGAGGGACATCTGTGTTTTCCATCCATTGGGAGGGATGCCAGAACGGACGCAGAATTGCACACTGGCCTTTATTTTGGCTGAAGCAAGTTTGGTGCTTTTCTTCTTGACATCAAATATGTCAAACCATCATAATACGTATTTACATAAAAGATAAGTACCCCACAGTGTCAAATATATTTTAATACATCATTATCAATTTTTTAGCTCTTCCCCTCTTGAAACCTGTAGTTAGACCAGACGCCTACGGCCCAAGAGCAGCAGCCCATACTGAAGTACATTCTAAGAAAGGCAAGTCGAAGTCGACATAGAAGGCTTGTCCCAATCTCCAAAGAAAGAAAATAATGAGATGTTTTGTCTTAGTTCCTAACAGTCTTCTTAGAATGTGAGGCTGCCTCATGTGTCTTAAGGCTGATTTGCATTACATCTCAGAATGGTCTCACTGAAGAGGACATGTGCCTGTGTTTTGTAATTTCATGTGTTGGGATTCTCAAGAATTTTCAAAGATTCCTCAGAATATGGAGCAATAAGTAATTTTCCTTGAATCCAATTTTTACTCAGTGACTTGTGGCTCATAAGGGAACCAGCTCACCTGCAGCTCCACAGCGTGAGTGCTGCTTTTCTGCTCCCCTCACCATACTCAGCAGCTCTGGGAAGTAATGACTACATCTACTTTTTACAAAATCTGCCAGAGTGCTTCCTTGCAGGCAAAGATGATGAATCTTCGTCTCATATACTTTGGGCATGGTGAAAGGAGAGGTTATTCCTTGGAGAAAGACATCAAACTTGAAAAGGAGGAGTGGCAAAAGAGAAAGACCCTCAATCAGTTCAGTTGATACAATAACTGCTGCAATGGGATTGAATGTGTCAGAGATTGTGAGGACGGCATGGGATAGGACAGTGTTCAGATTGGTTGTTCGTAGGGTCACTGTGAATTGTACTTGACTCAACACTACCTAACAACAAACACTAACAGAAGGCAAGTAATATACCAATGATGATGCTGCTATTAGGTACAAAAGTGTCCAGTAGGCTAAGAGTAACAGATCTGAACTCTGTCTTATCCTCTTATGGCTATGCTCATCATTTCTGAAATATTCAAGCCTGTTGCTGCCTGTGCCAATCTACTTCATTAAGGATCTTTTTCTTATTCACCTCCCCTCCACATTTCTAAGCATGATGTCCTTGGCCAAGGAATAACCTCTACTAACAACATGGCCAAAGTGTGTGAGACAAAGTTTTGTCATCTTTGCCTCCAAGAAGCATTCTGGCTGCACTTTCTCCAAGATATAGTCTGTTTGTCCTTTTGACAGTCCATGAGATATTAACACCACCACTCAAAGGCAACAAGTCTTTTGTCGAACTTATTCACTGTCCAGCTTTCAGATATGTAGCAAATGACTGAAAAGTCCATGGCCTAAATCATGCACACTTTAGTCCTAAAACTGGAATAATTACTTCTCAGCTATTTTGAAAGGACTCTGACTGCAGATTTTCCCAGTGCAAAACATCTCCTGATCCCCTGACTGTCAGACCAAGTGTATTGATTGTGGATCCAAGTAAGGTTAAATTGTTCACAATTTCAATCTTTTCTCCATCTACCATGATGTTGCTTATTGGGCCAGTGGTGAGAAGTTCTGTTTTCTTGATGTTGAAAGTTAATCCATAGTGAAGGCTGTAGCCTTTGATTTTTCTGCAGCAAACTGGTTCAAGTCCTCCTCACATTCAGAAAGCAAGGTTATATAATCTGCATAACACAAGTTGTGGCTGAGTCTTCCTCCAATTTTAATGTCATATTCTTTTTCCTAGAGTCTAGATTCTGGAAAGATTTTTATCAGCATACAGTTTGAATAGGTACAGGGAAAGGATACAAGACTGATTCACACTTCTCTTAATTGTAAGCAATTCAGTGTTCCTTTGCTCTGTTTGGACAACAGCTTTGTGATCTAAGTATAGAGTCCCCATGGATACAATTGAAGGTCCTGGAATTCCCATTATCCTCAATGTTAGCCAAAATTTGTTATGATTTAATATTCAAATGTCTTTGCACAGCCAATAAAACATAAATAGACATTCTTCTAGTATTCTCTCTGCTTTCAGCCAGGATCCATATGACATCAGCAATGATATGTTTGGTGCCACAGCCTCTTCTAAACTCAGATTGAACTTCTTTCTGGAAGCTCTCTCTCAATGTATTGGTCTAGCCATGGAAACTATAGAACAATCTCATTGATTTCACATGCAAGCAAGATTCTACTGAAGATTATCCAAAAACAACCGGAACAGCACATCAGCAGAGAACTACCAAAAGTCCAGGCTGAGTTGAGAAGGGGTTATGGTACTAGGGATATTGTAGCCGATGTTAGATGGATCTTAGCTAAAAGCAGGGAATACCAGAGGAATGTCTGTGTTTCATTGACTATGCAAAGGCGTTTGACTGTGTGGATCATAACAAACTGTGGCTGACTCTGAGAAGAATGGGAATCCCAGAACACTTGATCGTTCTAATGTGAAACCTATACTTGGACCAGGAGGCAGTCGTCAGAACAGAGCAAGGGAACACTGCATGGTTCAAAATTGAGAAGGGCGTACGCCAGGGATGCATCCTCTCTCCATACCTTTTCAACCTGTATGCAGAACATATCATCTGGGAGGCTGGTCTCTATGAGGAGAAATGCAGCATCAGGATTGGTGGAAGATCTATCAACAATCTGTGTTATGCAGATGACACAACCCTGCTTGCTGAAACTGAGGAGGACCTGAAGCACGTGCTGCAGAGGGTCAAGGACTGCAGCCTCCAATATGGATTGAGGCTAAATGTCAAGAAGACAAAGATTCTCACCACTGGGCCAATTGGCAGCATCAGGATGGATGGTGAAGAGATTGAGATTGTTCACAGCTTTAGTCCGCTTGACTCCACAGTCAACAGTCTTGGCACCAGTAGCCAGGAAATTAAAAGACATATTGCAATGGGAAAGTCTGCTGTTAGGGGCCTCTCCAAAGTACTGAAGAGCAATGGTGTGTCTGTGGAGACTAAGGTGCGTCTGATACAGGCCATGGTCATTGCAATCACTTGTTATGCATCAGAGAGTTGGACAATGACTAAGGAGGATAGAAGGAGAATTGATGTCTTTGAGCTGTGTTGCTGGAGAAGAGTATTGAGAGTACCATGAACTGCTAGGAAGACAAATAGATTCATCATGGAAAGGGTTAAATTGGGTGGCTCCTTGGAGGCAAGGATTCTGAGGCTCTGTCTAACATACTCTGGACATGTTGTAAGGAGAGATAGGTCCTTGGAGAAGGACATCATGCTTGGGGGGGTGGAGGGACAGTGCAGGAGGGGAAGGCCCTCTATGAGGTGTATTGATTCAGTGACTGGGATAATCGGGATGGGAGTGTCAGAGACAGTGCAATTGGCACAGGACAAAGCAGAGTTTAGGGCTATTGTACATATGGTCACTATGAGTCACAAGCAACTCGACAGCACATAACAACAACAGGCAGTATGTTGCTTTCATGTGATATTAATGGTGTTGTTCAATCATTTCCACATTGTGTTGGATCACTCATCTTGGGAATGGAAACAAATATAAATCTTTTTCAGTCAGTTGCCAGACAGTGGTCCTCCCAATTTTCTTGCCTAGACTGGTGAGTATATATAGGACTGCCTCTGTTAGTTGAAGTATGTCAGTTGGTATCCATTGATTCCTAAGGCCTTAATCTTTTTTGTCAATGCCTTCAGAACAGTTTGAAGGTCTTCCTTCATAACTATCGGCAATTGGTCATACAGTACTTACTGAAATATGTCTGTGTCAACCAATTGATTTTGGTACAGTGACTGTGTATTCCCTCCATCTTCTTTTGGAGGGAATTCAAAACAATCATTTTCATTCAAAATTTTGTCCATAGCATCTCTCAGTATTGCAACTCAAGGCTTGAATTTGTTTTTTCAGTCTTTCAGCTTGAGAAATGCTGAGAAAGTCCCTTTTGATTCTCCAATTCCAGCTCTCTGTACATTCTGTTACAATATTTTATTTTGTCTTCTCAAGCTGCCATTTGAAATCTTCTGTTCAGCTCTTTTACTTCAGCATTTCTTCACTTCATTTTGGATTCTTGATGCTCTAGTGCAATTTTCAGAGCCTCTTCTGACTTCAGTTTGGGGGATTTTTATTCTTTCTCCTCTGTCTTTGTAGTGACCTTTTGCTCTCTTCATGATGCTATCCCATGACTGTGGTTTTGAAAAAAGGTGTTTGTGATGAATAAATTATTGAGTGTACAAACTCAGTCATTCAATTTCTGGCCACTTTCATGAGACCAAGTCCATTCTCTTTGATGATCATTCGTTCTTCATTGTTTCCTGCTTTTGCATTTAAGAGAGGTAGAAAGTTCACCTTGAACATGACAGAGTCTGAAAATAAATAAAAATTTCTATTTTAAACTTTTTTGTTTTATAAAAATTATACACTTATATGATTTAAAAGCCAACTTCATTTGTATAGTTTGTCAAAGCAAACAGCAGTTTCCATCTTTTTTCCTCCTCTAACCACTATAACTTCTCCTGAAAAGTAAAAACTAAAATATGCATTTCTTATTATTACTACATAGAGTACCTTACCTTGTGTAAATCAAGGCTTTGTAAATTCCTGCTACAGGGGTGACACTAGAAAATTTGAAACTGCCAAGGATATATGAGCCATATATGGTTTATTCTCTTTTATAACTTTTATGAAGGTTTATCTAAGAGCACAGTTCTCACATAATACAAATTTAGCAAGGACCCTTCAACAATTTAGCTAATGGATTCATTGGTATGGTATTCAGCTACACATAGTACAACTATGTTGTTGTTATATGCCATCAAATCAATTCTGACTCATAGCAACCCTATGTATAACAGCTCTGAACCGTGCTCTATCTTGAGCCAACTTCATCATCCCTGACACAGCTACCCCCGTTACTCCAGCCACTGAGTCATTCTATCTCATCCAGGGTCTTCATCTCTTTCACTGTCCCTCTACCCTTCCAAGCATGATGTCCCTCTCTAAGGGCTGATCCCTCCTTGCAACATGCTCAAAGTTTGTCAGACAGAGCTTCAAAATCCTTTCCTCCAAGGAGCAGCCAGGTTTCACTCTCTCTTGGACAGACCTGTTTGTTTTCCTAAAAGTCCATGGTATAATACTCTTCTCCAGCACCACAACTCAAGGGCACCAATTCTTCTTCCATTATCCTTAGTCATTATCCAGTTCTTTGATACATATTTTAAGCTCTTGAGTTTATTAACTCTTTTGCTAGTAAATTCACTAAATTTGCCTAATAGATAGTTTTTAATAAAAACCATGTCCTTAAATGCACTGGACATACAAAAATATGCCTTATAAACTATTGCTTATATGCATTGGTAACTAAATTTAAAGACCACTAAGGAGAAAGAACAAACAACTCTGCCTTGAAAGAAGCAAGGAGAGTGAATATTTTTCTCTTAGGCTTTGGCATGTTATCAGGAGAAGTGATTCCTTGGGAAGAGTGGAGGATCAGTGAACAAAGAAACCTCAACAAGATAGACTGACATAGTGACTGTAACAATGGGTTTGAGTATGGCAGAAATCATAAACATGGCACAGGATAGGGCAAGGTTATTCATAGGATCACACTGAATCACAGTTTACTCAAGAACACCTAACAAGAAGCAAAGAGTCTCTGGGATATACAAATGTTTAACACACTCAGTTATTACATAAAAGGACCTAAGAGCAAATCGACTTAGATTTCCCTCTAAAGAAAACCTTTGCAATCTTTCTGAAACCTCTGTCATTGAAAATTATATGAAGCCCAATTCTCTAGGGTGTATGTGGTCACTATGAATTAGAATCCATTCAACAGCAGCTAGCAGGTTAAGAGCTAATGTAAGGGGAGAAGAATGGGAGCAAGATGATGTAAGAAGAATGGTTGAGTAGTTTTGATAACTGATGAATGAAAAAAATAATTCCACATATTATATCATTCTTTACTTTTTTTCTCTTTGTAATTTAGACACAGTATCTCTTTCCCCTCTTTCATGCTTTGTATAGGGTGTCTTTCTTTATTCAATCTTTGTATTTTTCCATTTCAACTGGTGGAATACCAATTTACATATTTCAACAACCAGATACAGCCCTGTATGTGCTCACCAGGTTATGCCAAGAAATCTGGAGGACAGCAACCTGACCAACTAACTGAAAGATATCCATATTTATTCCCATTCTAAAAAAAATGGTGATCTAAAGGAGTGTGGGTATTATTGAACAATATCACTAATATTGCATGCAAGCAAAATCCTGCTGAAGATTATCCAAAAATGATTTGAACAGTATATCAACAGAGAACTGCCAAAAATACAAGGTGGGTTTAGAAGAGGCTGTGGCACTAGGGATGTCATTGCCAATTTCAGATGAATGTTAGCTGAAAGCAAAGAGTACCAGAAGAATATATCTTTGTGTTTAATTTACTGTGCAAAGACATTTAACTGTGTGGATCACAACAAATTGTGGCTAATCTTGAAAAGAATGAGAATCTCAGAACACTTGATTGTGCTCATGAGAAACCTATATTTAAACCAGGAAGCAGTTGTACAAACAGAGCAAGAAAACACTGTGTGGTTCAAAATCAAGAAAATAATGCATCAGGGATGTATCCTCTCTCCATACGTTTTCAATCTATATGTGGAACAGATAGATCATTTGGGAGGCTGAACTCCATGAAGAAGAAGGTGGCATCAAGATTAGAGGAAGACTAATCAAGAAACTGGGTTATGAAGATGACACAACATTGCTTGCTGAAACTGAGGATGTGAAGCATTTGCTGCAGAAAGTCAAGGACTTTGATTTTCAATGTGGATTGCAGCTCAACATCAAGAAAACAAAGATTCTCACCATTGGGCCAATTGGCAGCATCATGATAGATGGAGAAGAGATTGAGGTTGTTAATAATTTCAGCTTGCTCAGCTCCACAATCAACACTCTTGCACCAGCAGTCAGGAAATCAAAACATTAATTGCTTTAGAAAAGTCTTCTGTCAGAGACCTCGGTAGAGTGCTAAGGAGCAACGATGTCAGTCTAGAGACTGAGGTGTGCCTGATCCAGGCATAGTCTTTGCAATTACTTGCATTGCATCCAAGAGCTTGACAGTAACTAAGAATGACAGAAGGAGGATTGATGCCTTTGAGCTGTGGTGCTGGAGAAGACTATTGAACACACCATGGACTGCCAAGAAAACAAACAGTTCTGTCCTGGAAAAGGTGAAACCAGGTTGCTCCTTGGAGGCAAGGATTTTTAATCTCTGTCTCATATACTTTGGGCATATTTCCAAGAGGGGCTAGTCCTTGGAGAAGGGCATCATGCTTGGCAAGGTAAAGGGTCAGCACAGGTGAGGAACACCTTGGATTAGATGAATTGCCACAGTGACTGTAGCAATGGGATCAGTGTGTCAGAGGCAATGAGTTTGGTTCAAGATAGAGCAGAACTCAGAGCTATTGTTCATAAGATTGCTACAAGGTGTAGTCAACTCAACAAGCACATAATAACAACTCTGTCATGACCAGCCAATCATATTTTAGTTACAAATGTACCTTCATCCATCTCCCTCACACTTCAATAAATTATGATTTTTCTTTTTTAAATTAACCTCCCTGCTAGCCCCGGTGTACAGTTGCCATACAATGGTAACTTGTGGTTGCGGTGAGGCTGAACACTGTGACTCTGATGTGTCAAATGTGTTAATGGTTGGTTACCCAATGCAGACAGAGAGTGGGGTGGAGTGAGCCCCCCGATTAAAACAACCTTAGAAGCAGGAGTGCCATCCACTTCCATAATAGCTTGCCTCTGGAAACCCTATGAACCTGGAGAGAGAATGAAAGACACCCAAGCATTGAGGACTCTCCTTCATAGGGTCGTTATGAGTCGCCTGCGACTCAACAGCACTTAACAACAACAACAACTAGTCATGCTCCCCTGAAACCTATCCACCATAAATAATCTTGTTGGTATCTGAAACCCAGTGGCATAGCTTCTAGCATCAAAGCAATTTACAAGTCATCTCAGTGAAGCAAGAGACAAGTGCTGCACTCTTAAAAGCACATGATAAACAAATAAGAATATATAGAGATACAGAGTTCTGAAGAGCAATGGTGTCTCTCTGGAGACCAAGGTGCATCTGATACAGGCCATGGTCTTTGCAATCACTTGTTATGCATCAGAGAGTTGGACAATGACCAAGGAGGATAGAAGGAGAATTGATGCCTTTGAGCTGTGGTGCTGGAGAAGAGTATTATTGAGGGTACCATGGACTGGTAGGAAAACAAATAGATTCATCCTGGAAAGGGTCAAACCGGGTGGCTTCTTGGAGGCAAGGATTCTGAGGCTCCGTCTAACATACTTTGGTCATGTTTTAAGGAAGGACCAGTTCTTGGAAAGGGACATCATGCCTGGTAGGGTGGAGGGACAGTTCAGGAGGGGAAGGCCCTCTATGAGGTGGATTGATTCAGTGACTGGGGCAATCAGGATGGGTGTATCGGAGATAGTGTGATTGGCACAGGACAGAACAGAGTTTAGGACTGTTGTGCATAGGGTCACTATGAGTCACAAACGACTCAATGGCACATATCAACAACAATAACAAGTAGATAAAAAAATACCTGGGAATTTTTTTATACTATTCTTGCAACTTTTGTATAAATCTGAAATTCAGTAAATTTAAGAAAAAAAAAACTAAGAGGAATAAAAAATTAGCCATAAAAAATCCTTAATCTCCTTTTTGGTATAAAGGGGGTTAAAGATTTCTCAAATCTCTTTGTCTTAAGATCTGTAAAACAAGCTTCCTGATGGATGTAGGTGGAAAGAGAAGGAAGGGGAAAGATTATGGTGTTTTTAGGCTTGAGATGACTGAAGACTCAGTGGGGAGAATTCTGAGTGAATTCACATAATCCACATGTTCAGTGTATTAGAAATCAAAAGTTTCACCTTGAATATGTTAAGTGTGAGGTGGTTGTGAGAAATTTAAGTTGATATTAAGCAAAGAGTTGGGAATAAGGATCTGGAGCTCAAAGGGAAACCCAGGTTAGGTATAATTTTTTTAAAACTGTGATTTGAATGAAAGAGTACAAAGAAATTTTTTTCATTCATTCCGATAGATGTTGCCTCCCTTTCCCTCCCCATCATTCTGGAATGCATGTTCCAGATTGTTAATTGCATTATTAGTAATGTCTGATTATCCATTTTTCAGATTGACCTTCCTTTTAACCCATTCCAATGCAGTGTTCATTATCTATCCTTTCTTTTCCTGTTCCCACCACCACCTCCCACCCTTAACCCTCCTATTTTTCTAATAGTAGGTGCTGGGGAAGAGTACTGACTATGGACTGCTAGGAGAACAATCAGGTTTGTTCTGGAGAGGGTGAAGCCAGGCTTCTCCTTGGAGGCAAGGATTCTGAAGCTTCATCTGACATACTTTGGACATGTTGCAAGGAGAGACCAGTCCTTGAAGAGGGATGTCATGCTTGGGAGGGTGGTGGAACAGTGCAGGAGAGGAACACCCTCAACAAGATGGATTGATTCAGTGACTGGGGTAATGGGGAAAGATGTGTGGGAGACAATAAGATTGACACAGGTTAGGGCAGGGTATAGGACTGTTATATATAGGATCACTCTGAGTTGCAAGTGACTCAATGGAACATGGCATGAGGAAGTCTTCAACCCAGCATGTTGTAACCCTATGAGCAAAAGGCCTGAAGCCCCTCTACAACTACTGGCATTTTTCAAAGTTCATAGAGTTTCTGGAGGCATGTTGTTTAGGAAGTGGATGCCACTCCTGCTTCCCTCTGTACTTACCTATGTTGTGTAGTGTTTCATGAGTTCTTCATTATTTGGCAATGCTGCACAATACTCCATTGCATGAATGTACCACAATATCTCTATCTATTCATTTATGGAAGAGCACTTGGGTTGCTTCAATCTCTTTCCCATTGTGAATAATGTTGCAATAAACATAAATTTGGTTATATCTGTTTGGGTCATTTCTCTGATTTCTTTAGGATAGATTCCCAGTAGTATGATAGCTGAGTCAAATGGTATTTCTATTTTCCATTTTCTCTAGAAGTGCTATACTTCCTTCCATTGTGGTTGTAACATTTTGCACTCCTACCAGCAATGCATAAGAGCTCCAATTTCTGTGTATCCTCACAAGTATCTATTGTTTACTGTCCTGCTGAACTTTGCCACTGTTTCTTGGTGAAATGATACCTCGTTGTTTTGCATGTTGTTAGGAGTGACCCGTTTTGGGGAAAGGACACCTTGCTAGGAAAGGTGGAGGGTCAGCAAAAGAAAGGACGAGCCTCAACAAGATGGATTGACACAGTGACTATAACAATGGGTTCAAGCATATTAGAAGTGATGAGGATGGCAAATTGTCAGATAATAGGGCAAGATCCTTTCCATTATTTATAGGATCATTAAAAGTCATAGTTGACTGGACGGCACCTAACAACAACAATAGCTAGTGATCTAGAGCATTTCTCCATGAATTTGTTGGCCATCTGAATAATTTCTTTAGTGAAGAGTACTTTCCTACCTTCTACTCATTTTGTAGTTGAATTGTTTGCCTTTTTTTCTTTTTTTAATATTTAAAATAAAATCTTTCTTTTCTACTGGTATAGTTAAAGTTAGTATATGTTGTTTTCACACCAGATCTTTCCCACTTCCTTTACCCACCCCTCACTCCACCCATCAGATTGTGCAACCCTATGGTTAACCACACACACATGCCCATCCTCAACCCCCCGATCTCACCCTCCCTCCTTGGATCCTCATACACAGTCTACAATAATGGTCTCCTACTGTATTTGTCCTTGTAGGAGTGAGTTAGTTCACATAGCATAATGCTCTTCAGTCCCTCCCAAGTTAGGTAGTAATTTACAAAATCATTGCTCCTGTGTGCTACACAGTATTCCATCCTGTGGATGTTCCATAATTTCTCAATCCATTCCATTGTGGTTGGACCTTTAGGCTATTTTCATGTTCTTGTGATGGTGAATAATACTGCTAAGAACCTTGCTGCACAAATCTCCATCTTTGCCTTAGTTCTTATTTTCTCAGGGTATATCCCAAGCAGTAGAATAGTTGGGTCATATGGAGTTTCTATGTTCAGCTTTCTGAAGAAACACTAAACTGCCTTCCAGAATGGTTGTACCATTTTACAATCCCACCAACAATATATAAGACTTCCAATCTAGCCACATCCTCTCAAGCATTTATTACTCACTGTCCCGTAAAACTTTGCCATTCTTGCTGGTATGAGATGGTATTTCATTGTGGTTTTGATTTGTGTCTCTCTTATTGCCAATGATTTTGAGCAATTTTTTTCACATGTCTGTTGGCCATCCAAATATTTTCCCTTGTGAAAATTGTTTACATGTCTTTTGCCCGTTTTGTAATTGTGTTGTTGGGTTTTTTCTTGTGGAGGGCCTAAAGGATTCTGTAAACTTTTGATATGAGACCTTTCAACAAAATCCAATACAGACACTAAATTTTTTTTTAGGAGATTGAAAGGGAAATTATCAAGTTTATTTGGAGAGGAAAGAGTCCCGGAATAAGCAAAGCACTTCTTATTTTTTTTTTATTTCTTATAGCATTTATTTCCACAGGTTCTTGCTGAAAGAGCATAACTGTGAATAAAAATACACAATTTCACTTAAAGGCAAAATTACATAGCAAGCAAAAGCTGTCCCTCCACTGCTTTCACTGAGGAGAAATGTCAGAAAGGGTTTACTGTCTGACAGTGTTACAATTATTCATGTCTCCATTTCACACCCCATCTTGGTTTTCATCCTCTCCAATGTCTAAGCAGAAATGTGTATTCACAAGTTGTGG
>NW_006399821.1:9004380-9011791 GCF_000299155.1 Elephantulus edwardii | reverse complement strand
GTGTGTGTGTGTGTGTGTGTGTGTGTGTGTATAGCAGGCTGATTTTCCTCTATTTGATGAAATAGCTGAAACAATGCTTTCAGAAAAAAAGACAAAACATCACCCCAGCATCTTGGAGAAGCCAAGTTAAGAAGCTTTCCAGCTAAGTCTACCTTTCTCCTCAAAAGTCTTACATTCTGAAGATGCCACTTTGGGTTTGTGAATTTGAAATCTAGCTATTTCATGGCTTGTGTTCCCCCTCTACGGGATTCTGCTGTGCAGCCCAGGCTCTGCATTGGAAGGTGAAGCATGGTGGACAATGACAAAGGGGGAATGTGTGAGCACTTCACAACCAGATCACTGGAAAGCAGATTGGGGTTCAAGTCTTCATGGTCCAATCTGTACGGGCTAAGGAGAAGAAGAGGGAGAGAGGGAGGGGGAGACAGAGAGAGAGAGAAAATAACCTGAAAGGCTTTGCTTGGTAGCTGACGCTTCAGTCACATAACTTCTTTCACCATCAGGAATTTTCAACATTCAGAATTGATCCCTATCCCCCAAGAACTCTAGCACAAGCTTCCAGGGCCCTTCTAAGTTAGCTGATGATCTGACCACTTGCCAAAATCACAGTTCACAGTCTTTCTTGGCATGTGGATGGGAAATCACAGACAGAATCCTGAATGACAAGGTCTGAAGAGCTCTAAAAGATACAATCTCAAGTGTAATGTGAAGCCCTTGAAAACACTATACAGAACAGTGCCTGGACCTGGCAAGCCCCGTACTGCTCCTGGCTTGCAAGTCCTGCCCTTGTCCCTCCCAGGTGTGTTCCGTCAGAGCTCTGCAGTGCCCTGGGCTTGGACATGTCACACCACCCACTTTAAAAAAAGCTGAGGGCAGGTAGAAGGAGCTGAGGCTGCCATCATGGTCACCTCCATGCTATCTGAAGGGGCCCAGTGAAGGTGTCGCTTGGCAGGCTGGGACTCGTGGACTAGGCAGATTCCTTTGCTGCTGTCTGAGCCTGATATGCTTTCTTCACTTTCTCCCTCTGCTCCTGCTCCCTCTGAATCAGCTGTAGTCATTCCTGGTGCCACTGCGGCAGTTTCTGCGAGCTCCTCTGCGAGCTCCTCTGTTTCGGAGCTGGGGAGCTTTTTCTTGACAAGCTGGGTGGTCAGCCTGGGAGCTTTTCCTTGACAAGCTGGGTGGTCAGAGTCAAAAGGCTTTCAGACTCAACTTTGCCCAAGAGTCTGTAGCTTAGAATACAAGGCCTCAAACTGTTCCAGGTCCTGGGGAAGTTTGGACTGTTCTGTTTCCTCTATATCTAAAAATTCTAGTATGTCTACTGCTCTCTGTTGGTCTTCACCTTCCTGGGGCTGTTCTGAAGACTCACCGGCTGGAGAAGTCAGAGTCTTCAGCACTACATCCAGCGTGTCGAACGCTTCTTTACAGAGCTTTATATCTTCTGGGGAGGAAGTTACTTTTTCTATCACTTGATAGAAGGGCTCTATTGAGATATCCTGGTTTCCACATCAGAGGCATGTTGTGGTATACAGCCCGCAGTCCTTGACGTAATTCTACCTTTCCAAGAAGTGGTAGGCATACAACTGGGAACTGACGCCCAATGAGTTCTCTTGCTTTAGGCCTGGGAGTAACAGGGTGTACCAAAATTCCTCTCCTTTTCCCATGTGAAGTCTGTCTTCTTTGCCAGGCTATGGTATAAAACATAGAGAAGTTGGGTAGAAGGCACATCAAAAGCTTCTTGCATCATGATCTCAAAAACCACTGATAAAGCATCTTTGTAATTTTCTTTCTTTGTGAAATGATCTATTAATATATTGAATGTAAAGTTATCTGGAAGGATTCCATATTCAACCTTATTGATGAGGGTATATAAATCTTTGTCTTGTGCACCATATTTTAGACATCGCCTAATCCAAGTGTGAATAGTCCACTCTCTCAGGTACCAGCAGTTGGGGCTGTGTCTAAATTTGTAAAGGTAATACTCTGTGGTCTATCTCTTCTCGAGATGAAATGTTGTCCACAAACCTTGCTATTGTCAAAGAACTAACAGGCAACTTTCTCTCATGTTTTATCCATTAAAGATGCTAGTTCACCCAGGTGACACTGTCCTTTTTCTCTTGCTGCCCATTTCTGGCTGTCAACATATGCAGCAGAAAGCACGCATCTTTTTTTTTTGCCAGGGAGAACAGAGGTAGAGCCGCATTCTGTGCCCAGAGAATTCCACACCACGCTATCGCAAAGCACTTTTAAAAAACAAAAAGTAAGTGGGAGTCATAGCACTCCCTGACATCAAAACCTACTACACAGCAGTAGAAACCAGTACCAGCATGGTACAGGCATAATAATAGACACATAGACCAGTGGAACAGAATTAAGAATACAATTATCAACTGATAATTTGAGAAGGAAATAAAACCTACTAAATGAAGAAATGACATCTCTTCAACAAATGGTGCTGGCAAAACTGGACAGCTACCTGCAGAAAGCTGAAACAGGATGGCACCTCTCACCATACACTGACATCAACTCGAGTGAACTAACTCAGTCCCACAAGAACAAATATTGTATGAAATCATTATTGTATGAGGATCCAAGATGGGGGGTGGAAGCAGAGGGATGAATGTGTGGGGGTCAAGAGGGGATTAATTATGGTGGTGTACTATTTGATGGGTGAAGGGTTGAGGGAAATTGGAAGAATCCAGTCTGAAAAGCAATGCATTTGACTTTTGTAAATAAACTAGTACAATCTTTAAAAAAATCAGCTCAAGGTAGATCAGAAACTTGGGAGTAAAGCCCAGAACCATAAAGTTCATCAGAGTCAAATTGGGCTCAACCTTAGAAGGCCTAGTCTATGACACACAGAGACTGACAAATACTTCCAGAAATGCACAATCTAGAGAGGATAAAATGGATGAATGGGACCTTCTAAAAATTAAATCCCTGTGCCTACAGGGCCTCCACAATAAAAAGACTGCTGACACAATTAAAAAATGGGCAAAAGAATTGGAAAGACTGTTCATAAAGGAAGATATTCAAATGACCGACAGACACATGAAGAAATGCTCAAAAGCAGTGGCAATCAGAAATGCAAATCAAAACCACAATGAGAAAGTGCCTTTTTCTTGTTGAGGTCTTGGAGTACTCTATAGATTTTAGATATGAGTTTCTTGTCAGATATATCATGACTTTTTCCCAAGTCTGTAGGTTTCCTTGTAACTCTGTTGGAGAAATTTTTTTATGAACACTAAGATTTTGTTTTTAGAAGTTCCTATCCTATCCTCTTCTTGTTATATCCCCTTCTAATTATGGATAATTAGTTATGTTTGAAAGTCTATTCATACCATGGATTATTGGTTTTGTGTGCTGTTGGGTTAGAACCAACTCATAGAAGACCCTCCAAAAGGTTTTCTGGGGCAGTTTAATTGTACAGGAGGAGATTGCCCATCATTCTCCCATAGAGCCGCTGGTGCATTCAAACTGTATTTGCAGTGCAGGTTCTTACAACGAGACTACCAGAGCTCCCTGTACTACGATCAGGGTTTCTGAATTTATTTCTACTTTTTCTCTAATAATCTTTATAGTTTTTGGTCTTACCCCTAGGTCCTTGAGTTTGTTTTTCTGTGTGGTATGAGATATGAATCTTCTTTCGACATTCTGAAAATGCATATTCAATTTTGTCTGTACAATTTATCATTTTTTTTACTAATTTTAATGAAAATTTACAGAGACTTTGGATTTCCATTCATTCAATGTTGCACTTTGCTCCCTATCCACACCCTCCCCCCACCCCCCACCCCGGGCACTCTTCTCTTTGAAAAGTAAAAGTCTTTCATTGTTTTACAATCCCTCCCCCCAGGTCCACTCCACTATGCAGCCTTCATTCTGGACTCCTGTTATGACAATAATACCTAATCACGTATCCCTTTTTAAATACTTTTCTCCTTCATCTGTTTCAATGCAGTATTCATTATTTATCCCATCTTTCTTGGTCTCCCCCCAACCCCAATGTCAGTCCTGTTTTACAACAGTGGCACTATGCAGTATTTCTCCCTTTGTGACTGAGATATTTCAGTTAGCATAATGTCCTCCAGGGACATCCATTTTGAATAATATTGCATGAGTTCCTTGTTTTTCAATGCAGTGTAGTATTCCATTGTGTGAATATACCACAGCTTCTCCATCCATTCATTTGTTGATAGGCACTTAGGTTGTTTCCAACTCTTTGCTCTCATGAACAAAGCCACGATATACATGGGTGTGCATATATCTGCTTGGGTGGCAGTTATGGTCTCTTTGGGGTATATTCCCAGTAGTGGAATTGCTGGGTCAAATGGTATCTCTATTTGTAAATTTTTGAGAAAGCACCACACTGCCTTTCACAGTGTTTGCACCATTTTACACTCCCACCAACAGTGAATAAGAGTTCCAGTTTCTCCACAACCTCACCAGCATTTGTTGCTTGATGTTCTGTTAAATTTTACTATTCTTACTGGGGTGAGATGATATCTCATAGTTGTTTTGATTTGCATCTCTCTTAGAGCTAGGGATTTTGAACATTTCTTCTTGTGCTTGTTGGCTATCTGAATGTCTTCTATGGTGAGGTGTCTGTTCATATCCTGTGCCCATTTTTCAATTGGATTGTTTACCTTTATCTTGTTGTGGTACTCAAGTATTTTCTAAATTCTAGATATATGTCCCTTATCTGACATGTCATTACCAAACACTTTTTCCCAGTCTGTGGCTTACCTTTTTACTATCTTGGAGAAGTTTTTGGATGTGCATCAGGATTTGATTCTTAGAAGGCCCCTTTGTCTATTTTATTTTCTCCTGGTTGTAGATGCCAGTACAATTTTTTAAAGAGGCTGTCACTTCCCCACTTAATGGATTTGATATTTTTGTCAAAGATTAGTTGACCACAGGTGGATGAGTTGATTTCTGGGTTCTCAAGTCTATTCCACTGGTCTATGTGTTTATCACTGTACCAGTACCAGGTTGTTTTAAGAATTATGGCTGTGTAGTAGGTTTTGAGATCAGAGTGTGATGCCTCCTACTTTGCTTTACTTTTTCAGTAGTTTTGTTCTGTACGGTTAAGTCTGAAACAACTCATAAGTAATCTTGCAAAGGGTTTTTAGATGTGGTAAATTACACAGAATGAGATTGCCCATCTTTCTCTGGCAGAGCATCTGGTGGATTCAGACCACATGGGTTGACAGGATAATTCATTACCACTAGGCCACCAGAGCTCTTTTTTCAATAGAGCTTTGCTTATTCAGGGTGTCTTTCACTTCCAAATAAGGGTGAAAGTTGCCTTTTTTTATTTCTTGAAAAAGAGAACTAACTCAGTCTCTCAAGGACAAATATTGTATAAAACTATTATTGTAGAATGACGATAAGGATCGATGAGGGGGAGATGGAAGCAGAGGGATGAGAGTGTGCAGGGGCTGGGGAAGTGGATTAATCATGGGGTTGTACACCTTGATGGGAGGGTAAGGGAAATTGGAAGAATATGCTCTGAAAAACAATGTATTCAAATTTTGTAAATAAACTAGTATAATTAAGAAAATCGGTACCTATATTGGGATTGTGTTGAATTCATAGATTGCTTTTGGTAGGACTGCAGCTTTCACAATATTGAGTCTTCTATGTGGATCATTAACACATTATGACTAACACTGAAAAGAATAAGAATCCCAAAACACTTAATTGTACGCATATGAAACCTATGCCTTTACCTAGACGAATAAGCATCGTCTGAACAGAGAAAGGAAACACTGCATGGTTTAAAATCAAGAACTGTGTGTGTCAGTGTTGTTTCCTTTCTCCATACTAATTCAATCAGTGTGCTGAGCAAATCATTCGAGAAGCTAGACTTAATTTTTAGAAGGCCCCCTTTTGTTGAACAGAGGAAATCATTAGGACAAGAGAGTATACTGAGCAGTTGATAGGTGGGGAGAGGTGGGCTGAAAGAATTAGGAAATATCCAATGGAAACCTGAAAACACTGGGTAGTAGTAGGCATAGATCAGTGATGATTAATTTTGTAAAACGCAATGTACATGAGTGATCATTTGAAACAAAATGTGAATATAGGAATGTGTGAAATGAAAAGTACATGAACTATACACATTGTATACAAAATTCATAGGATTGTTGTTCTTCTGTGCCATCGAGTCACTTATGACCTATAACAACCCTATGTACAGCAACTCTGCACCCTGTCTTGTCCTGAGCCAGTCTCACTAATTCCAACCCCCATTTCCCTTGTTACTGTATCAATCCATCTCAACTGGGGGTCTTCCTCTCCTGCACTGTCCCTCCACCCTTCTGAGCAGGATGTTTTCCTCCATGGACCGGTCTCTTCTGGCCACGTGCCTAAAGAATGTGAGACGGAGCTTCAAAATCCCAGCCTCCAAGGATAAAATCTTGGTTTCACCCTCTATTTGTTTTCTTGGAAGTCCATAGTATGTTCAAGATTCTTCTACGGCACCACAATTCGAAGGCACTGATTCTTCTTCTGTCATCTTTAGTCATTGTCCAACTCTGAAGCATAACAAGTAATTGTAAAGACCATGGACTGGATTAGGCACACCTTAGTCTCTAGACTGACATTGTCGCTTTTCCATACTCTGTAGAGATTCCTGACAGCAGATTTTCCCAATGCAATTGGTCTTTTGATTTCCTGACTGCTGGTGTTAATAGCGTTGATTGTGGAGCTGAGAAAGCTGTAATTGCTAACAACCTCAATCTCTTCTCCATTGATCATGGTGCTTGTTGATTGGTCCAGTGGTGAGAATCTTTGTTTTCTTGATGTTGACTGACCTTCCATCTATATTGAAGATTACAGTCCTTGACCTTCGGCAGCAAGTCTTTCAGGTCCACTTCAGTTTCAGCAAGTGAAGCAGTGTCACCTGCATGACGTAGGTTGTTGATGAATCTACACCCAATCCTGACACCTCATTCCTCCTCATAAAGCCCTGCCTCTTGAATGACTTGTTCTGCATATAGATTGAAAAGGTATAGAGACAGGATGCATCCCTGATGCACTCCTTTCCTGATTTTGAACCATGCAGTGTTTCCCCGCTCTGTTCTAAGGATTTCTTCCTGGTCCAAGTATAGGTTTCGCATAAGCACAATCAAATGTTCTGGAATTCCCATTTTCCTCAAAGTTAGCCACAATTTGTTGTGATCTACACAGTCAAATGCCTTTGCACAGTCAATGAAACAGAGATAGACATTCCTCTGGTTGTTGTTGTTGTTGTTGTTATATGCCGTCGAGTCACTTGCGACTCATGTGCCGTCGAGTCACTTGCGACTCATAGCAACCCTATGTACAACAGCTCTAAACTCTGCTCTGTCCTGTGCCAATCTCATTGTCTCTGACACACTCATCCTGATTGCCCCAGTCACTGAATCAATCC
>NW_006399821.1:9001499-9003225 GCF_000299155.1 Elephantulus edwardii | reverse complement strand
GTCTCTCCTCACAACATGTCCAAAGTATGTTAGACAGAGCCTCAGAATCCTTGCCTCCAAGGAGCCACCTGGCTTAACCCTTTCCAGGACAAATCTGTTTGCTTTGTAGCAGTCCATGGTATGTAAAATAAAAATAAAGTGAGTGGGGGGAGCAAAGTAAATCTATCATGTTGTGGAAATTTTGGAAATGATTCTAACAAATCTTTCCTGAAGGAAGTAGTTGTTGTGGTGGTTGTTTACCATTGAGTTGGCATCAACCCATAGTTGACTCTCCACTGGGCATTCAGAGGCAGTTAATGTCACAGAAGGAGACTGCCCATAGAGTCAGAATAAAATGCTCTTTGGAAGAAAAAAAAAAGATTAAGGTGCACCTCATTCAGACCATGGTCTTTTCAATCACATGCTATGCATCTGAAAGCTGGACAATGAATAAGGATGATGGAAAAAATAAAAAAACCAATGTTTTGGAGTTGGTGTTGAAGAATACTGAGTATCACATGGATTGCCAAAAGAACAAACAGGTATGTTTTGGTGAAAGTGTAGCCAGAATCCTCCTTACTGGTGAGGATGGCAAAACATCATCTCACACAGTTTGGGCATGTTGTTAGAAGGGGTTATTCCTTGGAAAGGGACATCATGTTTGGAAAGGTGGAGGGTCAGCAAAAGAAAGACCTTCAGCCAGCTGAATTGACATAATGACTGAAATGGGCTCAAGTATGTCAGAGATCATGACAATGGCCCAGGAGCTGTCAGAGTTCAGAGCTATTGTCCATAAAGTTGCTATGAGTTGTGTTTGACAACTAACAACAATATCTGCAGAGTGTATTCTTCATTTCTTTAGGTCTCTTTTTGTTTCTTATTGCAGTGTTTTATAATTTTCTTTATAAAGGTGTCTCTATTTTAGTTTATTCCTACATATTTCATGGCTATTGTAATTGGTATTTTTTTTTTTTCCTTTTCTACATTCTCTTTGCTACTCTAGATATATCTGATTGATTTTTTTCTTCCATCCAGTCACTTTGCTGAATTGGTCTACTAAGTCCAGAAGTTTTCTTATTGTGTCTTTGGAGTTTTCTCTATACAGCATCACATCATCTGCATATAGAGATACATTTAGCTCCTCTTGCAAGTTTGGATGCCTCTTTTTTCCTTACCTTGCATAGGTGCCGTCAAGTCATAGACGACTCATAGCGACCTCTGAACGAAAGGCCTGAGTACTGTTCACACATAGTTTCCGGAGGCAAGCCATTTCGGAAGTTGATGCCGCTCCTGCTTCCAGGCTTGTTTTAGCCGGGAAGCTCCAGCCAATGCTGTCCACCATGGGTACCCATTACCATGTTTGGCACAACACGGTCACAATTAAAATGTCTTTTTCTGTCACTTTACTCATTTTTTTTAAATGGAACAGCAAATAAAGGAGATGAAAAAAGAGGAAAGGGGGGAACCATGAGAGCATGGGAAGGAAGTAAGAAATTGTACATGTATCTGTGAAAATGAACTGCCAATAAAATGCAAAAACTTATTTTAAGGAAGGCCCTTCCGAAGAAAATTATTAATGTAGGGTAGTCATAATCTGGCCAAGTTGTGCCAAGAAATCTGGAGAACAACCACTTGGCCAATTGACTGGAAGGGTTCTATATTTGTTCCCATTCCAAAGAAAGGTGACCCAACTGAGTGTGGAAACTACAGAACAGTGTCATTGATTTCACATGCAAGCAAGATTCTA
>NW_006399821.1:8974047-9000439 GCF_000299155.1 Elephantulus edwardii | reverse complement strand
GGAGGGACAGCGCAGGAGGGGAAGACCCTCTATGAGATGGATTGATTTGGTGACTGGGGTAATCAGGATGGGTGTGTCAGAGGCAGTGCGGATGGTGCAGGATAGAGCAGGGTTTAGGGCTGTTGTATATAGGGTCGCTATGAGTCGCAAAGGACTCGACGGCACATAACAACAACAACAAACAGTCATAATCTGAAGGTATGCCAATCTCTCTAATTATAAATTCTACTTACTAGGAAGCTCTTCTTAAAAATGCATATTGGACCCACAAATCCAGAAATTCACAGAAGAAAACGCAATTAATTCCAACTGATACAATCCTTAAGCAAAATATGGGGAAAGGAATCAATATGGTTTGGCTTTATCAGCTTTCAAAATTCACTTGAGGTTACTTTCCAATCTCAAACAGAAAAATAATAAATGGAGGTGGGGGAGTTTTGGATGACATAGCATAGCTTCATATTGCTGTCACTATGACTTCCAATACAATGTTGAATAGGAATGATGATAATGGGCATCCTTGTCTGGTCCCTGTTTACAATGGCAATGCCTTTAAACTCTCTGCATTGAGGTGTAAGGGTTGGCATATATGCTCTTCTTTTTTTTTTAATTAATTTTAATTAAAGTTTACAGAGACTTAGGGTTTCCAGTCATTCATTGTTGCACTTTTCTCCCTCTCCCTTCTCCCCTCTCCCAATTCACTCTTCTCCTTGAAAAGAGAAAAACTCTTTCATTGTTACGCAATCCGTCCCCCAACCCCAGGCCCAGAGTGAAAGCTGTATAGCATGTATGCTCTTAACTGTGTTGAAGAAATTCCCTTCTATTTCAATTTTGTTGGGCATTCTGACCAGCAGAGGGTGTTGGATTCTGTCAAAGTGCTTTTCTGTGTCAACTGAGATATCAAGAGGTATTTGTCCTTTTTTTAAATCGATGTGGAGGATTAAATTGTTTTTCTTATTTTTAACTATCCTTGTATATTTGTTATTAATGCCACTTGATCATGATGAACTCTTTTTTTAATATGCTGTTGGATTTTATTGCTAGGATTTCACTAAGGAATTTTGCATCTATGTTCATGAGAGATGTTGGTCTATATATTCTTTTTGGTTGTATCTTTACCTACCTTTGGTATCAGGGTTATACTTGGTTCATGGAATGACGTTGGAGTGTTTCTTTTTTTTTCCATTTTGTGAAATAATTTAAGTAGAATTGATAATAGTTATTCTCTGAATGTTCAGTAGAATTCACTTGTGAATCTTTCTCATCCAGGGTTTGATTTTGTAGAGAGTTTTTTTAATAACCTGCTCAATTTCTTCTTTTGTAATAGATCTTGTTGAAGTGTTCTATTTCAGTCTGTGTCAGGGTAGGGTGTGAGTTTCTAAGAATTTGTCCATTTCTTCTATACTTTCAAGTTAGTTAGTGTATAAATTTTACATAATTTTCCAATATTTTTCTTTTGTTTGGTTCTGTTGTGACATTACCCTTTGTGTTTCCTTTTATTTTCTTCATATTTAGTTTCTTTATTCCGCTTAGTTTATTTCTTCAGATTTGTTTCTTTCTTCCTATTTCAGTGACAAATTTAAAAGGAATACTCTTACCTTCATTACCAAAAAGGGCATTTCGATATCTATCCTGAAATAGAATACTGTCATTGGTGGAATAATATCCATTCTCCATACAAGGAATACCAGTTGATACAGTTATTACTCATTTATGCCTCAACTACTTAAATATGCAACATGTTAAAATGTTTATTATAAAATATTTGTAAATGTGAAGCTGGGAACACATTAAAATATTTTGACAAAATTTATTAAAACTATATCTGAATCAGAGGGACAGCACAGGAGGGGAAGACCCTCTATGAGGTGGATTGATTCAGTGACTGGGGTAATCGGGATGGGTGTGTCGGAAGCAATGAGATTGGCACAGGATACAGCACGGTTTAGGGCTGTTGTATATAGGGTCGCTATGAGTCGCAAACGACTCAACGGCACATAACATCAACAACAACATATCTGAATTATTGTCACAATTTCCTTCTGGTGAACTTTTATCTCACAATTATCCAGCTAGGTAAAAGCAAATGACTTTTTTGCAACATAGCATTTCTAGCTATCATTTTTTTATACACCTAAGGAACTCCACTATCATACAGCGCTCTATAGAGTTTTTCATCTGAATTTTTTTCCCTTTGTGTTTCTTATTTGAGTTCTTTGTATCTTTTTTTTCTTTGTTAGGTTTGCCAATGGTTAATCTATTTTTAAAACCTTTTCAAAGAATCAACTTTTGATCTTGCTGATAGTTCAATTGTATTTCTATTTTCTATTCTGTTTGTTTCTGTCCTAATAATTAGATTTTCCTCTCCTCTTGCTGTTCTTTTTGTAATTGTTAGAGATACTGGGTTAAGGAACTGATTTTCATTTTTTCTTTCTTTTTGATGTGTTTGCTTATTGCTACAGACTTCTGAGAGCTATATCCCAGAGATTTTGATATGTCGTGTTTCATTCTCCTTTGTTTCTATAAACTTTTACATTTTCTTTCTTATTTTTTCTATCACCCAGTAGTGATCAAGTAGGCTGTTATTTTGCTTCCAGGTACATGGATTTTC
Source organism: Elephantulus edwardii (assembly GCF_000299155.1). Taxonomy (NCBI): domain Eukaryota; kingdom Metazoa; phylum Chordata; class Mammalia; order Macroscelidea; family Macroscelididae; genus Elephantulus; species Elephantulus edwardii. The sequence continues at coordinate 8,997,828 of NW_006399821.1, read as the reverse complement.
TCTTCTCTTTTCTTCTTGTGATTGATTATTTGTTTGTTTTTCATTTGCTGTTTTCTAGAAGTAGATCACCAGGTCATTCCTTCTAGTATATCTTTTTTTAACATTTTACTCTGTTGGAAACAACCCAAATGCCCATCAACAAATGAATATAGAGAAGCTGTGGTATATTCACACAATGGAATACTTGGAATACTACGCTGCATTGAAAAACAAGGAACTCATGCAATATTATTCAAATGGGTGACCCTGGAGGACATTATGCTGAGTGAAATATCTCAGTCACAAAAGGGCAAATACTGTATAGTGCCACTGTTGTAGAATGAGGCTGACATAAGGGTGAGGGTAAAACTGAGAAAAACTGGATAAATTATGTATACTACATTGAAGCTGAAGAGTGAGAGAACAGTTTAAAAGCAATATATTTTAGGGCATTATGATTATCATGAGTTCAGAATGAGGGTTGCAGAGTAGAGTATACTTGGGGTGTGGGTGGGGTGTGGAGGAATTGTATATCAATGAAGGAGTTTTGCTTTAAGGAGAGAAGAGAACTGCGGGTGGGGGGGCAGGAAGAAAAGTGCAACAATGATGAATGGAAATCCAAAATCTCTGAAAATGTTCATTGAAATTAATTAAAAAGATGTAAAAAAGAGGGGAAAATATATATATAAAGTTTACAAATCATAAAAAAAATTTACTCTGAGTTATTTGTAAAGTTTCAATACTTTTTTAAAAGTATTGATTTTAACATTATAGCATTATGGTCTGAGAAGATGTTTGTAGTATTTCACTGTTTTTAAATTTGTCTACACTATGACACTGATGTGTGAAATGCGATAGTAGTTACCCATGGTGGACAGTATTTGGTGGAGCTCCCCAATTAAAACAAGCTTGGAAGCAGGAATGGCATCCACTTCCGAAATAACTTGCCTCCAGAAACCCTATGAATCTGGAGAAAGGATAAAAGTTATACAAGTGTCCAGGTCTGTCATTCATAGGGTCGCTATGAGTTGTCTATGACTCCATGGCACTTAACAACACCACAATACTTGCTTTGTGACACAATATATGGTCAATTTTGGATAATGTTCCATGTGCACTGGAAAATTATGTGTATGGAGATTTTGTTGGGTGCAGTACACTGTGTATGTCTACGAGGTTGAGTTGATTTATTATGTATCTTAGTTCTTTTGGTCCTTTGTTGAGTTTCTTTCTAATCATCCTGTCTTTCATTAAATGATGTACTGAAGTCTCCTACTACATTTATTTCTATATTCAAGTCAGTTAAGTTTTGTTTTGTATATTTTGAAGTTCCATCCTTTGATCCACAGATATTTATTAAAGTTTTATCCTCTGGTTTTATTGACCTTTTACACTATGAGTTCCTCTTTATCTCTTGTGCTAGTTTTTACCCTGAAGTCTATTTTATTTGAGATTAATGTTGCCACTCTTGTTTTGTTGTTTTGGTTTGGTTTGGTTTTTTGGTATTTTTCAAATCCTTGATTTTTAACTGAATTTAATCTTTACTTCTCATGACAGTACATTGATGAGTCTTGGTGGGTTGGGGTTTGGTTTTTTTTTTTTTCTTCTTTTTTTAAATTTTATCTTGGTTTGCTTACAAGGTTCATATACATTGTATTACACACCATTCTTCATTCATATTGTATATCATATCCAATCTGCTCTTTACCACATTTAACTCGTTCACATTCAGTATGATTAATGATCTGCTAGGTTTTATTGCTGTTATTTTGTTGGCTTTTCTTTTTGTGTCATTGTTGGTTATTTTTATCCATCCACTTCTCTGTGTGAAGGACTTCCTTTGGTAATTTCTGCAGGGTTGGTCTTTTTTTCATGTCTCCACAAATTCCTTTAGTTCTTGCTTTTCTGAGAACATCCTAATTTCTACCTCCTGTTTGATGCTTTCGCTGGGTACAGGATTCTCAGGGTGGATGTTGTTTTCTTTCAGGGTTTTAAATATGCCATCTCATTGTCTTCTTGCTTGCATGGTTTCTGCTGAGAAATGGCACTTAATCTTCTGGATTTTCCTTTGTAAGTAACTTCATTTTTCTTGAGTTGCTTTTAAAATTCTCTCTTTGTCTTTGGTTTTGTAGAATTTGACTAGGATATGTCTTTGTTCTTTTTGAGTGTTTATCTAAAAATATCCCACTATTTTCTTGGTTGCCTTATTTAGCTTCATTTCTATTCTTGGATTCTAATTATTTGAATGGTCTTTCTCTTGATAGTATCCCACACAATTCTTTGATTCCTACATTTTCCTTCTTGGTTCTGACTTTCTTCTTGCAAGTTAGTGCTGCTATCTCTATCTTCTGTTCATTGATTCTGTGTTCCATCTCTTCAATTCTGTTCTTCCTTTAACATGTTGACAGCTTCTAAAATGTTGGTCTTATTATTTTGGATTTCTGCTTCTATTTTTCTATGATGTTTAATATTTGACTGGTTCTATCTCGTTTGTGCTGTATTGTTTTAAAAAAATGTTCTTCTAGAACTTTGCTTGGGGACTCCTTCTGTTCTTCACCTGTTCCTTCCATATTGTGAAAACATTTGATGATTAGTCTTCTAAATTCGCTGTCAGAGAATTCCATCTGCCCTTCCTCTTCTGGGAGAGCTGCTGACTGCATGTTTTAATAATTTTTTGGAGGGGTGATGTTTTGGTTTTTGATGGGGATTAAAATGGTCATCTACTGCTTTCTGGACATTAAGTAATGTCATTGTTGCTTGGGGGTTTTGGTGTTTTTTTGTTTTTTTTTTAAATCTTCTTTTCCTGATGTCTGTAGGTCTATAGGGCAGGAGCTATTTACTGAGTTGGTCAGTGGCTGATTACATCAGTGGGCAGAGTCTCTGATAATGCTGCTGCTGTTGTTGTTGTTTGGTGCCATTGAGTTGACCATGATCCATAAAGACCCTATGAATAGTGGATTTGTACCCTGACCAGTTCTGTGCCATCCTTATCAGCTCCAGTGTACTTGAGCCCATTGTTGCAATCAATGTGTCAATTCATCTTTTTGAAAGTCTTCTTCTCTTTCCCTGAGAATATTATTATGTGCCTTCCAGTCATCTGCAACTCATAGCAACCCTATGCATAATAGCTCTGAACCCTGCACTAGCCTGAGCCAATCTCACTGCCTCTGACATACCTGTCCAACTGATGAAGTCACTGTGTCAATCTGTTTCATTCAGGGTCTTCCTCTCCTGTGCTATCCCTCCACCCAGCCAAGCATAATGTACTGGTCCCTCTGGGCAACATGTCAGAAGTATATGAGATATAGCTTCAAAATCCTTGCCTCCAATGAGCAACTTGGCTTCACTTTCTCCAAGACAAGTCTGTTTGTTCTCTTGGCGGTCCATGAATGTTCAATACTCTTCTCTAGCACCACAACTGAAATGTACCAATTCTTCTGCATTCTTATTTAGTGTCCAGCTCCCTGATGCATTGTTAGTAATTGTGAAGACAGGTGGCCTACTGGCTGGAAGCTGTACTGCAATCCCAAAGGCACGCAGGTCAAGGCCACCAGTTGCTCCATGGGAGAAGGATGGGCAATCTCCCCTTGTGAAATTAATTGTCTTTGAAAACCCACTTGAGGTTCAGCTATGGGTTAGTTCTGATTCGATGGTGCACAACAACAACAACAGCAGCATGGCCTGCATAAGGCACACCTTAGTCTCTAGACTGACATTTTTGTTCATCAGCACTCTGGACAGGGCTTTGATGGTAGATTTTCCTAATGGAATTCCTCTTTTGATTTCCTGAATGCTGGTGCCAAGAGTGTTGACTGTGGAACTGAGCAAGCTAAAATTGCTAACCATCTCAGTGCCTTCTCCGCTTATCATGATGCTGCCAATTGGCTGCCAGCTGGAGAAAGTGAAACAAAATTTCTCCTTAGAGGCCATGGTAGCGTGGTCAGGAGGGACCAATACTTGGTGAAGGACATCATGCTTGGAAGGGTGGAGGGACAGCACAGGACAGGAAGACCCTGGATGAGATGGATTGACATGATAACTGGGGCAATGGGATTAGGTATGTCAGTAAGACTGGCTCAGGATAAGGCAAGGTTCAGAGCTATTGTACATAGGGTCACTATAAATTATAGGCAACTCATCAGCACTTAACAATCGCATGCTTTGTAAACTTAAAACTCAAATTACAATTTTAAAAACACAGGATAAATTCTTATATTCTTAAGCTTCATAAATTGTTGATTCCCAATCAGTGTTGCTAGGTTTATTGGTGGGTTGGGTTTTTTTTTTTGTTTATGAGTTGACAAAGGTCTTTAACATTAGATTTGACCAATGCAACACATACTTTGTTTTGGTTTCCTTTTCATTTTTATTTTATTGGTTTGCTTACAAAAATTGTATATATTGTGTTTCATACAATCATTCCCATATATTGAGTAGCATCTGCTTCCAAAATGGCTTGTCTCTGGAAACTCTATGAACAGTGCTCAGGTCTTTCATTCATAGGGTCGCTATGAGTCATCTACAACTCGACGGTACCTAACAACAATAACGATGACAACATAGAGAGAGCAACATTGGCCTAGTGGACAGAAAGTTATGCTACCAAGCCCAAGGTGGGTGATTTTAATCTGCAGCCCTCAGGCCTGGTTCAAATTGTTTCTGGTGAAACATTATTCTAAGTGGTATAGCACTGGTCTGTGCATTGCTATACAGAGGTAACTTGTGATTGCTGTGATGCTAAACACTATGGCACTGCCGTGCCAAATGTGATAATGGTTACCCATGGTGGACAGTGTTTGGTGGAGCTTCCTAATTAAAATAAGCTTGGAAGCAGGAGTGGCATCCACTTCCAAAATGGCTTGCCTCTGAAGCTCTATGAACAGTGCTCAGGTCTTCTGTTCATAGAGTCGCTGTGAGTCGTCTACGACTTGATGGCACCTAACAACAACAACAACAACACAACTATTAAAACATCTGTGGGAACTCAAAGGTGGTGAGGGGAGGCATAGAGGGATGAGGAAGGGTAGGAGCGAAACCAAAGGGCTGCACAGTTTGGTGGCTGGAATGAGGAGGGGAAAGTAAATGGGAAGAATCCTCGTGAAAAGACAGGATAATTATGGGCAAGGTCCAATGATGTTGCTAACTTTTTTACTCACCACAGAAGGGAGCTCTGAATGCACAGTTCACAGGGCGTTGTGCTGTTAATCCAAAGGCTGCACCTTTCTGGCAATTTGAAAGCACAGCAGCTCCATGGGGGAGAGATGAGCAATCTCCTCCTGTGTAATTTATAGCCTCAGAAACATAGTGGAGGGTAAGCAATGGGTCAGTTCCAATTCCATAGCAATAAATTGAGCTCAGCCAGTATCAATTCACGCTTATCTATCTCATGAGCACCAGTGTCAATTAACAAAGAGAAATGCCTTTCTTTTCAAATTGTTGGTATCTGAGTAGTGGTAGAAGAATCTCCTAGCATATTTGCTGATTAGATCTCTATCTTCCCATATCATTATATACAAGACTGGTCTTGTCAGAGCATAAAAGTTTCCAAGGCTTGCCTCAAACTGTGCTTCTCTGGATTGAGCTTTTGTCAGAAACGCTGGTTTAGTGAAGTCAAAGGCAATATATAATAAAGGCATGATGAGCGCAAGAAAGGGAAGATTAAAATAAAAGTACACAAGAAATACAGTCAACAACAGATATATGGGCAGTAGACAAGATGAACAGATATAGATAGGTGAAAAAGATTACACCATTACCATACATGGCTTTGGCAGATGATATTTCTATGTTCCTATTAATAAGCATATGCTATAAACACATTCAACAGAGGTAATACAGAGCCAAGGAGAGCAATGGTCTGTGAGCTTCTTAATCATACCAAACACCCTGAGGGAAAGAGTTGATAGTTCTGAGGCCTTGGGACCATAGTTGGAGAGACATCAAGGCCACTTGATGTAATATAATCCACAAAAACAATGTTCTACTGTCTACATTCTACTTTAGTGAGTAGCAGTAGGATATTAAAAGCTTGTGAGCAGTCATTCTAAATGAAACTATTGGTCTTTCCCTGTCTGGAACAAAGAAGTTAGAAGGAAAGCAAAGATGTACTGCATTAACTAGTTCAAAGGACTACTGGACCACTTGAACTTCAACTTGCACTTCTTTAAGATCAGAAAAAAATAGAGAATCCCAATTACTACTCTTGACTAGCAAAGGGGTCGCAGAAGAAGAATGGGGTGGGGGAGAGGCGGGAAATGTGGAAAAAACTAAATAAAATATAAAAAATGCAGCTTACTTGTATGATAAGAGAATTGTGGGATCTTGAGACTACAGTTCTTAGTCACTTTTAGAGCCTGCCTCAACCTTCAGCCAAATAGGGTTATAAGGTGGCAAATAATACCGGGGAGCCACTCTCTCCTTAAAATAATCGACCACATTAAGACAAAAGAACAGCTTTTACCCAAATATAAAGGCCTGAGTATAAGAAGGAGTAGGACAGAAAAATTAAGGACAGAAAACGAGAATGTTAGAGGGGGAATGTTATTGCATTGTGTTGTTAGCTGCCGTTGAGTATGACTTACCGTGATTACATTGTGGGTATTGTAATTAATAATATAAAGTAAAATATGTATTAATGATTAAATGAAAACATCAATATGCTTCTTGTTGATGTTGTTGATTGCCATCGAGTCGAGCATGACTCATAACATTATGAACCAAAGACCTGAATCATTTTTATAACTATCATTTCTCAAAGTTCATAGAGTTTCCAGAGGCATGTTATTTAGGAAGTGGATGCCACTCCTGCTTCCAACTTTTATATGAATCACAATAGGGAAAAAAAGAGGATGAAGATGATAAACAGTGACATTCATGCTGATAAAGCACTGGTGGTCCATTGTTTAGTTCATGATGTTTATCACCTCATAGATCTCATCACAGCAAATGAAACACAATGTCGAACAGGCACAGCTGTCTAATTTCCCTGCTCCCTTGCCTTCTTATCTTTGTTGTTTTGTAACATGTATAGATTAGCTTTAGAGAAAACATGGACTATTAGGTCTTACACAGATAACTTTTAAAATGAGCTCAGTGCTTGTATAGTTTATGAGCCAAGTGGTTATTCAGCTATAAAATGATCCACTTTTAATAGTTTTGGTCTTAAGTTTAGGTAGAGTATCTCAGCAGCAACACAGAGTCTTTCCGTTTCATCTGGTCCACAGAGTCTGGATGTCTTAAGAATTTGAGCTCTGTCTCACGCTTTGCTCCCTTTTTATCAGAAGTCACCATTGTGATTCTGGTCAGAATGTTCATTAGTGCTAGAACAGTACCACCTAGTGTAGACTGTTCCATGTTGTTGTTGTTGTTGTTAAGGGCCCTTGAGTCACAGGCGACTCATAGTGACCCTATGAAGGAGAGTCCTCCACGCTCGGGTGCCCTTCATCCTCTCTCCAGATTCATAGGGTTTCCGGAGGCAAGCTATTATGGAAGTGGATGCCACTCCTCCTTCCACGCTTGTTTTAATCCCACCCCACTCTCTGTCCGCATTGGGTAGCCAACCATTAATGCATTTGACACATCAGTGTCACAGTGTTGAGCCTCACAGCAACCACAAGTGACTGTGGTATGGCAACTTGTACACCAGGGCTATACGACCTAGAGGAATGTCTGAACAAAAACAATGAAAGACTGGCCTGCGGGCCGCGGATTAAAAGTCACCCACCTTTGTCTTGGTAGCATCATTCCATAGGGTTGTATTAATGACGAAATGAGTTAATGCTCTTTTAATAGTGTTAAGCAAGTATTTCGATTCAACATGTTGAATTTGTTTCATTGTGATGTGTTTGTTCACAAAACAAAATGGTTTTCCATCCAACCACACACTTTTTTACATTAATTATAATACACCCAAGGTGACCACACTTTCCCCACTTCTTTCTTGTGATTCTTGTTTCTAGTAATCCTCTTTTCTTATTCCTTCCTGATTTTTGTGCTTCATTCCTACTCAAATACTGTTGTTTGGTTATATGTGGTTGATTTTCCTAAGACATGTTTCCCTTTCACTACAGTAAGATGTAGAACATTCTTTATCGACCCTGTTATGCCAATTGACCTTAATGTCTTCTTACACTACCTTCCCAAGGCTCTATGAAGAGGAGCTCATTCCCTCAGGGTGATGGGTTATGATGGAGAAATTTTTACAACTCTGTAATCTGTTCTGACATGTTTATGGCATATACTATTGTTGTTTGTTGTTACATGCTGTCGAGTCTGAATGTCTCATAGCTGAGACTCTAGTGAGTTTTCAAACAGAGCTGGCTGTGAATTCAAACTGCACAGCTTTAGATTGGCAGTACAACTCTTTATTGTATTCTATGCTATTCATAGTATACTGTTAATGAATGTAAAAGCATCATCTGCAAACATGTCTGGTGTAGGGTGTAGAGTTTTTCACACCTACATCTTTTTATCCTGCCTGGCTGTCAGTAAAAGCCTCAATCCCAGGGAAAATACTTTGTAAATAAATGCTTTTGCAAAACCTAAAATTATAGAATGGTAATGAATGCAAAAAAGGTGGCTATCGAACATTTCAAAGACCTTTCTCTTCAACCAGTGTCCTAAATAATGTTAATTCTAGATATAAATCCCTTTTCAGACATGTCATTGTCAAATATGTTTTCCCAATCTGTGGTTTCCCTTTTTACCATGGTGATGGTTTTGGATGTGCAAAGGGATTTTATTCTTAGAAGGTGCCATTCATGTATTTTATCCTCTCCTGGAAAAAATATTTGGCAATGACATGTCTGATAAGGGACTTCCATCTAGAATTTACAGAATACTCGAGGGTCACAACAAGATAAACAACCCAATTGAAAAATTGGGACAGGATATGAACAGATATTTCACCAAACAAGACATTCAGCTGGCGAACAAACACAGGAAGAAGTGTTTAAAATCCCTAGCTCTAAGAGAGATGCACATCAAAACAACTATGAGATATAACCTCACCCCAGTAAGAATAGCAAAATTCAACAGAGCAGCAAACACCAAAAGCTGGTGAGGTTGTGGAGAAACTGGAACCCGTATTCACTGTTGGTGGGAGTGTAAAATGGTGCAACCACTACGGAAGGCAGTGTGCCGCTTTCTCAAAAAGTTGGAAATAGAAATACCATTTGACCCAGCAATTCCACTCCTGGGAATATACCCTAAAGAAACCATAACCACCACCCAAGCAGATGTATGCACATCCATGTTTATTGCTTTGTTCACAATAGCAAAGAGTTGGAAACAACCCAAGTGTCCATGAACAAACGGATGGAGAGAGAAGCTGTGGCATATTCACACAATGGATCATGCTGAATTGAAAAAAACAAAGAACTCATGAAATATACAAAATGGGTGACCCTGGAGGACATTATGCTGAGTGAAATATCTCAGTCACAAAAGGACAAATACTGCATAGTGCCACTGTTGTAAAATGGGACTGACATCTGGGTTGGGGGAAACCTAAGAGGGGATAAATAATGTATACCACATTGAAACAGATGAGGGAGAGAACTGTTTAAAGAAATGCATAGTAAAGTGGACTGGGGACTTAGGGGGAATTGGATAACAAAGAAAGAATTTTTTTTTTTTCTTTTCAAAGAGAAAAACGAACTGTGAGAGGGGTGGGCAGGGAGGAAAATGTGCAACAATGAATGGATGGGGAAGAAGTTAAATGGAAAGAATATGCTGTAAAAATATATATGTTGCATTAAAAAAATCATTAATAAAAAACGCAAGAGGAAAAAAAAAGAATGTTAAGACTTTGCCCTTTTGGAAAGAATGGGTTGTGCACACCCACTCTTAACGCTGACTCCACCCCCGCACCCAAGGATCACGGTCCAAGCGAGGCCGGTTCCTGCGCAGGCCCCAGGGGAAACAGCCCATACCGCCACCTCCGACCATCCTCCTTGGGGGCTGCAGCGGATCTTTTTAGCCACAGTCCGCCCGTTCCACGGTGCATCATGGTGGTGAGTCCTTTGCACTGTCTTGCTCAGGTCCAGCGCACCCTGTCTGCTCTTCCGGGAATTTAGCCCTGCCTCATCCCCCTATGACCTCAGGCCTCGACCCCTAGGAGTCACACCCTTACCCCAGGCTCTTTCTAGCTGCCCCTTCACTACCTCTCTGTCCCCTTGCAACGCAGCCTTCGGAGTTCGTGCATCCTCAAGCCCCCGTTCGCCATCCCCAAACCCTCGCCCCGCCATTCTTCCCCTCCTCTCGTCTGGCCTTGCCCGGGCTTCTCGCGCTGCGAGCTTGCCTCTGCTGTAGCTGCCCCTCCTACCGCCCGCCCCTACCCCACCCCTGTCCGACTGCCCCTGTCCTCTCCCTCCCCCTACGTACGACTGGCACCGCCCCGGGCTCCGCGCTCACTCCCGGCCGCCGGGACGCACGCTCTTTCACTCCGTCTCCTGCCGTCCCTGCTCGGTTCCCGACTGCTCGTTATGGCCGCTGTGGTCGCGAGACTGGGACGGAGTTGGTGCTCAATCTCCAGATGGAGGTAAACGCCGCGGAGCCCATCTCCACCGGCCTTCCAGGAGCACCCGGGTTTCCCAGGCTGCGATCTGGCGTCTGCGTTCTTTGTACGGTTTTCCTGGGGGCAAGTCCTGTTAATTCTCTTACCAGGCACCCTCCTTCTGGCCTCTCTGCCTCCGCCCCCGCGTCCTCCCCTCCCCTGCCCCTGCCCTTTGAGTGCTAGTCGCCTGGCTCACTGCGCCCTGTTAGGTCCCAAAGGACTGTGGGGGAGGCATGGTGCGTTTTGCATCCGCCCGCAGCTTGCCCTAGGGAAAGTTTGAGGAGTGGTGCGAGGGTGTTTCTTCGTGAGGTCTACGAATACTGCAAGCTCTGCTGCTTTTCTCAACGCTACGGAAGTTCAGGGCCTTGTCCTGGGGGAAGGGTAAAGGATTTGCTTTTTAGAGAATACTTAGGGGCTGTGTTAAGTATGTGGGTCAAACTTTCGCCAGTGAAAAACACACTATCTGTGTAAAGAACAGAAAAGTGCTAGACTATGGAGATAACCTTTAAATGGTGGAATTACCAGCAGTTTCCCCCACTGGATTTTTTTTTTCTCTAAAACAGTCAATGTTTGCATCATTTTTAAACACCACACTTACTTTAAATAGCTGAGTGGTTCCCTTTTGCACCACATTATGTGGAAACTTGAATATTTAGGCCTTCTGTGGCCTGGTGGCCTAAGTATTGGGCTGCTGACCTATAGATTAAATACACCAGGTAAGATCTACTGCCTTGAAAACCCCAGAGGACGTCTCCTTAAGTCAGACTTCACAGCAGTGGATTGGGACGTGAGTGGTACAGAAACCCCAAACTCCGTGTCAGCAAGCCAGAACCAGCTCATAACTGGCCCTCCGTTAGGTTTTCAGAGGCGGTAAATCGCATGGGAGAACATTGTCCATCTCCCAAGGAACACCCAATGCATTCGAACCGCCAGAGAGATGTGGTCTTTGCGTTAGCAGGACAGCTTAAATTTTTCTTTCGTTTCCTACTTGGAATTTGTCAGATGCCAAATGCATAAAAGATAGTGAGTTTTTTAATTCCAAAAAAGGAGTTTCATTATTTAATAAGAAATGTATTGCAGCCAGATTCATTTGAGTTTATTTGCACTTTATCATTCGTTGTACCATCTGAAAGTTAGGTAATTGTAGATTTTGAAACGTTTGCTAGGTTTGGGCTTTATTTCGTCTCTTATTTCACCTTTGATGCCATTCACTTTATTAGGCAGGATCATCAGTGTGAACATTCTCCCCCCACCCTCAATGCGGTCACAAGCTAAAGTTTTCTTTCTTTCCCTGATTTGTGTTCTGGTGAATATGGAGCGCCCGGGGGGCCTAGTGGTAAGAAGCTGTGATGCAATCCCAAAGGCATGCAGTTAGAATCCTTCACAGGAATAGGATGGGCAGTTTCCTCCTGTTCAATTTGAAGACCCACTGGAGGGTCATCTATGGGTCTGTTCTTACTGGACCCTGAATAAAAATACTGATCACCTGATTACAATCTCAGTTTCTTATCTGCTCCTGGCTGGTTGCACAGTGTGCCCCCATAGGTGCAGTTCACCCCTCTCCTAGCACCAGCTCTTGGTGTATGCTTCTAAACACTGCCTAGTCTCAGCTCATCCTAAGTAGGTGTATGTTAGAAAACACGGTTTACTGAGCAGAAAGAAAAAGAATTGACCAAGTAATGGCTTGGGACTGTAGAGGGTGTTTGTGGAATTTTACTAAGTTCTTTCTGTGCATTTTAATCCCCTAGCTTCTGTTTTACTGACCTTTATAATTTTTTTACTTCTGCCTGTGGCAAAATGTATTCCATCAGCTGGGTTCTGATTTTTATAGTGTCATCTTCTGAATTATAGTTTCCTTGGAGGAAGTCTCATCAACAGCCTGTTATGCAAATGACACAACCTTGCTTACTGAAACTGAGGAGGACCTGAAGTGTTTGCGGAAGAAGGTCAAGGACTGTGGTCTTCAATATGGATCGAAGCTCAACATCAAGAAGACAAAGACTCTCACCACTCGGCCAATTGGCAAAACCATGATGGTTGGAGAAGAGATTGAGGTTAACAGTTAACAGTTTGCTTGGTTCCACAGTCAACACTCTTGGCACCAGCAGTCAGGAAATCAAAAGATGAATTGCATTAGGTAAATTTGCTTTCCAGAGTACTGAGAAGCAACGATGTCAGTCTAGAGACTGAGGTGCGTCTGATCCAGGCCATGGTCTTTGCAGTTACTTGCTATGCATCAAAGAGCTAGATAATGACTAAGGATGACAGAAGAAGAATTGATGCCTTTGAGTGCTGGAGAAGAGTCTTAAACAAACCACGGACTGCCAAGAAAACAAATAGTTCTGTCTTGGAGAGAGTGAAGTCAAGTTTCTCCTTGGAGGCTAGGATTTTGAAGCTCCATCTTACATATTTTGGGCATGTGGCCAGGAAGGACTGATCCTTGGAGGACATCATGCCCAGAAGGGTGAAGGGACAGCACAGGAAAGACCCCAGATGAGACAGATTGATACAGTAATAGGGTAATGGGGGTAGGTGTATCAGAGTCGGTGAGACTAGCTCAGGACAGGACAGGCCTCAGAGCTATTGTACATAGAGTTGCTGTGAGTCACAGCTTACTCAACAGCACATAACAACTCTGAAGTTACTACAGTTAGTTTCTTTACTGATTTCTTACCCAAATTGTTAAGAAAAGCACTAATAATTTACAACTAACTTGTTGGGATATGTATAAATATTTAGACAAGGCAAAGCATGTTGGTCTGTAAGAGTCAGGAATAATCGGAAAGCCAAATACTAATGTCTCTCTCTAAGTTCTCAGCAGGTCATTAGTGGTGTTCCAAGACTTCAGCTTCACTTCACCAGAACAGCAATGGGTGCCAGTCAGAAGGACTTTGAGAATGCAGTGAGTCAACTGAAACTCTTGACACAAGACCCAGGAAATGAAGCAAAGCTAAAGCTCTATGCACTCTATAAGCAGGTAAATGCCAAAGATCTGATTATAAGCAGATGACTTTTCACATAGATAGGCTGTGTGTTTTATGAATTCACCTTTGATATTTTTGCCATGTTCTGCCAAAAAACCTTAAAGGTAAGGATGGTGAAATTTTATTTCACATACTTTGGACATGTCAGGAGACCAGTCCTTGGAAAAGACATGCTAGAAAGTAGGTCATTGAAAAAGAGCAAGACTTATAGTGAGATGGTTTATACAGTGACTGCAGCAATGGTGTCGAGCATGATGATGGTCAGTCTGTTGCTCATAGAGTAGCTCAGAGTCATAGTCGACAGACAGCACTTAACAACAGTTACAGCCATTCCTCTGAAAAATGTATACATGTGAGTTTTTCTATATTTGATCCCTACAAAGTAAAAGACAATTGATATCATATATCTTATCTAGAATAAATGAACTGAAAATGATCTTTTGAGGCAACTAGGGAAATTTGAATATGACTAGGTACTAGATGATATCTAGGTATAATTAATAGCATGGCATTGAAGAATTATTAATAGAATTGTAGAGATGTAAGAAAATGTTGATTTTCTTTTTTAAAAAATTACTATGGGCTAATTATTTAGGAGTGAAATAACATGGTTTGGAGCATTCACTAAAATAATTGTGTTGTTAAGTGCCATTGAGTCAACTACAACTCATAGTGACCCTTTGAACAGTGGATCTGAACCCTACCCTGTCCTGTACCATCCTCATCAGCTCTGACACCCTTTGCCCACTGTGTCAATCCAACTTGTTGAAGATTTTCTTCCTCTCTTTCACTGACCTTTCCAAGCATAATATCCTTTCCCAAAGATTGACCTTTCCTAACAGCATGCCCAAGATAAGCGAGGTGAAATTTCACTATCCTTGCCTCTACGTCGCACCCTTGCCGCACATTTTTTGAGCCATACATATTGTCCTTTTGGCAAGCCAAGTGATATTCAGCACTCTTGTCTAACACCATACAACTCAAAGATACTAGTGGGTTAGTGGAAGGAGTTGCACGGCCAACCCAACGGCCATCAGTTCGAATCCAATAGCTGTTCTGCAGGAGGAAGATGAGTAGTTTTCTCCCTTATGATGTTACAACCTCTGAAAAGCCACTGGTGAATCAGATATGAATCAGTTTCAAAAATAAGCAGAGTAAAAAAAAAAGGAAATTGGTGAATTATAACAGACTTGATAATTGTTGAGTTTGGGTGGTGGGCATTGGTGGTTTGTTACAGTATTCTACTTTTGTGTATTGTGAAAATTTTTAAAGCAGAATTGAAAACATAAGGTCTTCTAAGTTGCAACATCCAAAACCCACAGATGACAGTGTTGGCAATCATCCTGCTTTCCTCTGTGCTTCTCCTCTCCTGTTGATGTGCTCTTTAGAAGCCTGCCTTACTTTGGCATGGCTGTGCAGTGGAGAATTTCCCCTTGCCCAGAAGGAGGCCTGGTTTTTGCCCTCAGCCTCTGGGAGGTGCTCCTTAGACCCTTGGAATGCACTGCCTGACTGGAGTGTGTTTGTTCATCTGGGGGCCTTGGGTTATACCAGGTGATTTAGCAATGTGATTTAGAGTGGGGTTTGACCATACCGGGTAATAACAAGTGAAGGTAAGAGCAGAAGCAGCTTTGGGTCACACTCTGGGGGACTGGAGCCCTAATAAAAAGCTTGGACAGTGCAGCTGGGGGAGTACTCTGTGTGTTTCCACATACTGGACACGCAGGAGCTTGGAGTTTGAACGCCCCTGGACTCTGCCCTTCACTGTTATATCAGTGTCCTGTCCTTTAAAGACTTGTGAGTATAACCACTTCCACTTAGTTTTGTGAGTCCTACTGAATCTTGGGCCATCCCTGCATCTGCATTTGGATCAGAAGGAAAGTATTCTTGGGACCTTTCTCCCTCTGTCTTCTCAATTGGCTCCCTCTCTGTCTCTGCTTGTAGACTTTTAGCTTCTTCAGTGCTCTTGTATTTTGAACTTGTTCCTCTTGCGTCTTTTAACTAATCATAAGAGTGAAATGTTTAAGTGGAGTTTTAAATGGACATTTCTAAAAGGCAACCAAATGGATATTTTGTCTCTTACAAAATCCCTACTCCACCTACCTGTGACAATAAAATTCACTTAGTGCTTGCTTTGTACTTGCATATCCTCCATTAAGTCCTCTATGGACTGCTCAGTGGCCTGGGCTCCTGCCAAATTAGTGATGTTTACACTGTGGCCTTCTAAATGCTGGCTAATCCATCATGATGGTTGTTTGTATATTTTGATTGTATTTGAGAAATGTGATTATTGATATAAAACTGAACTATTAAATAAATAAAACCAAAAAGCCTAACTCTCCAGAATGCCCATCTTGCAACACTTCACATGTCCAAGCAGTTTTAGAGACTGATGGTTCCTACACATTTTGCTTCTTCAGCCTCTTGTTATTTATGTACCTTTAGCAACAGCATCTGAGGACAAAGAGAGTCATGGAGAAACTGAGGTAGTTTATATGCTCTGTGAAAGAAGGGGAGGTGACAATGCAGCTTTTTTTGTTAGCTGTTGAGTTTGTGGATCTTAAGGAGACAGGCTCTTGTAGGTTTTTGAGCGTTCTCTGCCCCATACCTTTTCACAGGCCACCGAAGGACCTTGTAATATGCCAAAACCAGGTATGTTCGACTTGATCAATAAGGCCAAATGGGATGCATGGAGTGCCCTTGGCAGCCTGCCCAAGGTGAGTTTGCACTTTTGTGCTTTTATTTTATTTGTTGTACTTCCTGTAAGGGATACTGGTGCTTCATATAATCATGCTATTGTAGATGGAACCTTCAGGATCTTAGTTTCTCTTTCTCTCTCTACTCTTTATTGCAAGATGCTATTCTTAAGTTAGTAAGTTGCCCAGCCTTTGTATTTGTTGGCTGTGGCCTGAAGCTCTCTGCCTTTTCTTCAGGAAACTGCAAGGCAGAACTATGTGGAATTGGTGTCCAGTTTGAGTTCATCTGAATCCTCAAGCCAGGGGAAGGCTGGTGCAGACAGGACACACTCCGAATACAAAGGCCTTCTGGTGTCTTCAGAAGATGGCATCACAACGATCACATTTAACCGTCCCACCAAAAAAAATGCAATCACCACTGAGGTAATGTCTGCCTCCTCTGGGGATTGGTTAGGCACACTTATCTTTCTTTTCGTCCTTCTGTCTCTGTAGTTTTGTCATTATTACTATTTTTGTGATATTTCTTCTTTGGTTGTGCAGGAAGATTGGTTATTGTTACCACTCTTCACTGTAAAGGTGAGCATTCAGTGTTCAGGATTTTTGAGCATCAAGTAAGGTCTTCATGCACAGAAGACTCCACAATCTCCCTAGTAATAGAACAACATAAGTTAATATGTATTAAATATGTGGCAATATCACAGAATATAGTGGCCCTCCTGGGTTGATAAATGGTCATAAAATGCTCCCAGAGCTATCCTCATACCACTTAGACTTGAGATTAAGGACAGTTTGTTTTTGGTTTTATACAGATAGAGTGAGAAAGGAGGTAGGACATGTTCAGCCCTGATTGAAATGAATGGATTTGCAAGGGTGATTTTATTCTGGTTTTTAGTATAATATTCAAGAAAAGGTGGGTAATTTAAAAAACAAAACACTCTAACCATGAAACTTCTCCATCCATTTTTTGTAAAAAAAAAAATAAATATGAGGCGTTAATTGGATGCTTGCTACTGAACTAAAAGAGGGCTACCTGAGAAGCAGCTAATAGCAAGAACCCCTTTAATTGGATGCATATGCTACATTGTAGAAGAGAGAATCCAACCAAACGCGTAATAGTGGAGTAGATCCCGCTTCGTGGCTACTCCTGTGTTACAGAGAACTGCCTCCAATAGGGTCTTTAAGACTGTGACCTTTTGAAAATGGATCACTGGGATGTTCTTCCAAAATGCCCACAGGTAGTTTTGAACTGCCAACCTCTTGGTTAGGAGGTGAGCACTTAAGTGTTTGCACCACCCAAGGACTCCTAGACTAAGCATAGGTATGTAAAATAATCTTAAATCGTAATTCCTTAAAGTTGCCTATGTGCCACTCAATTAATAAAACTTTTCATTCTCAAAAACTTTACATCCCCCAGCAACAATAGCAAAGTTCAACAGGTCAGCAAACAACAAATGGTGGCGAGGTTATAGAGATTAGAACTTTTACTGCTTTTGGGAATGGGTACAGCCATTATGGACGGTATTCTGGCACTTTCTCAGAAAGTTGAAAAAAGAAATACCATTTGATGCAGCAATTCCATCACTGGAAATAACCACTACAATTCCACCATTGGAAATATACACTAAAGAAACCAGAGCCATGATGCAAATAGATGTATGCACACCCATGTTTATTGCTGTGTTATTCACAATAGAAGAGAGATGGAAGCAACCCAAATGCCCATTAGCAAATGAATGAATAGAAAAACTATGTTACAGCCACACAGTGGAATATTACACAACATTGAAAAACAATGAACTTCTAAAATATTACACAACATAGAGGAGCCTGGAGTACATCATGCTGTGTGAAATATCTCAGTTACAAAATTACAAATACTGCATAACACTGCTGTTAGAAAATCAGACAGGCATTAAGGTTGGGGAGAGAATAGGAAAAGAGTGGACAGATAATAACACTGCATTAGAACAGATGAGGGAAAAAACTATCTGAAAGGAATATATGATTAGACATATATATGACAACAATCTTGAACAAGGGGTGCATTGCAGGGAGGATTGGGGAGGGGGAGCAAAAAGGGGAAGAAAATGTGCAACAATGAGAAAAAATTAAAATAGGAAGACTCATTAACAACCCGCATTATGCTG
The DNA here is from genome assembly GCF_000299155.1 of Elephantulus edwardii. Classification (NCBI taxonomy): domain Eukaryota; kingdom Metazoa; phylum Chordata; class Mammalia; order Macroscelidea; family Macroscelididae; genus Elephantulus; species Elephantulus edwardii. Next base: position 8,979,470 of record NW_006399821.1, on the reverse strand, counting down.
ATGATACAGCCTTGCTGCTGAAACTTAGGAGGACCTGAAGTGCTTGCTGCAGAAGGTCAAGGACTGCAGCCTTAAGTATGAGTTGAAACTGAACAAGAAAACAAAGATTCTCACACCTGGGCTGATTGGCAGTGTCATGATAGATGGTGAAGAGATTGAGATTGTTAACATCGTCAGCTTGCTTGGCTTCACAGTCAGCATCCTTGGTACCAGCAGTCAGGAAATCAAAAGACAAATTGCATTGGGAAAGTCTGTTGTCAGGGACCTCACCAGAGTACTGAAAAGCAAATGTCAGTCTTGAGACTAGGGTGCACCTGATCCAAGCCATAGTCTTTGCAACTATGTTCTATGCATCAGAAAGCTGGACAGTGAGTGACTAGGGATAATAAGAAGAATTGATGCCTTTGAGTTGTGGTGTTGGAGAAGAGTATTGAATATAACATGGACTGCTATGAGAACAAACAGGCTCACCCTAGAGAGAGTGAAACCAGGCTGCTCTTTGGAGGCAAGGATTCTGAAGCTTCATCTGACATACTTTGGGCCTGTTGCAAGGAGGGACCAGTCCTTGGAGAGAGATTTCATGCTTGGTAGGGTGGAGGTACAGGGCAAAAGAAGAAGACTTTCAAGATGGATTGACTCAGTTACTGGGGTAAAGCAGATAGGTGTGTCAGAGACAGTAAGGTTGGCTTTGGATAGAGCAGGGCCCCTATAGGGTCCCTATGAATCACAAGTAACTCAATGGCACATAACATCAACAATGTTAAAAAAAAAAAAACAAACCATGCACCTTTATTTCCATTTTCCCCAACTTCTTGCTGTAGAAGCATAGTAACATGTTACTCTTCATAGCATACCTAGGAGTGTCAGCACTTTTCACTGAGGTTCATTCTCATAAGAAGCTTGTTTTTATCATTACTTGATAATGAAATCACAGAGGTAAAGTATAACTTGTTCAAGTTCACATAACTAATAAACAGGAAAACCTAAATAGAAGTCCCCCCTCCAAGGGAAGAAGATGTGCAGTCTCTTCCCATCAAGATTTTCAGCCTCAGAAACCCTGATGGACGATATGTGTGGCCGGAATCAACCCGAAGGCGCTGAGTTTGAGTTTGGTTTAATGTAGTTGACTCCTAATCTTGACTCCTGCAGCCATCTAATACTGTGCCATCAAATAGTTTATAGTGATGAAGTAGTTACTCCTAATTCCCTCCTTCATCTTAATTTGTATGTTACATTGTTGTTTGTGCCATTGACTCAGAATCAATCCATAGCTGACCTTCTGGTGAGTTTACAGAAGCAGTTAATCCAAGGGAGGAGATTATTGCCCATCCTTCTCCCATGGAGCAGCTGGTGGATTTAGATTCGAACTGCATGCCTTCAGGTTTGCAGTACAGCTTCTGTCCTCTAGGCCACCAATGTTCTTATAAGGGCTGTACATAACATTCTGTATCTTATGTAGAGCCCATAATTCACATTATAGTTTCGTAAGAATTGAATTCCCTCTCTCACTTTTAGTCATATTTCAGGTAAAGTCTATGTTAATTTATTTTTCCAATATCTGTATGTGTATAATTATCAGTCCTTATCATTCCCTTTCATACTGAAATCTACAGGTACAAAGTCTACCTAATTCAAATGAAGTATAAACTAGGACACTGGCACATTAAAACTTTTTGTAAAAGCTTTGATTTAAAATGCTGAGACAATTTTTTTTCTGTGTACCATAACATCTTGGAAATTTCAGGATTTTAGCATTCATTAACATTACCCAGACTGCTTGGAATTCTCTTCCTCCTCCTCCTTGTCACAGCTTGCACATAGCTTCATGGAAGGTCCTCTTCTGACCACCTCCCATCCTGTTTTCCCTATACCAGTCTCAGTGTCTTTCCTTCTGCTTCATTTTTTTCTCCACCTCTCCTTCCATTTTAGCACTCTGTTAAAAAACAAACAACAAATCTACTACTGTTGTGTCAATTTCAACTCATAGAGTTGAAACTTCCATTGTTGTTGTTGTTAGGTGTCATCAAGTTAATCCAGAATTTATGAGTAGCAACCCTATGAACAACAGATCTGACCCTCGTCCAATCCTGTACCAGCCTCACAATTGAACCCATTGCTGTAGTCAGTGTGTCAGTCCGTCTAGTTGAGGATCTCTTTCACTTCTTCTGACCCTCCTCCTTTCTAAGGAATAGCCTCTTCTACCAGCATACCCAGAGTATGCGAGATGAAGCTCCATCATGAAGAAACTTCCAGTAAATCTCCAGAGGTGGGAACTGCCTTATCTTTCTCACACAGAGTGACTTTTGGGGCTGGTGGATTTTTTGCAACCCAGCACATAACTGCTACCAGTGTTCTTTAGCATTATCTGTTAATTCTCAAAGTGCAAAGACTTGCCTCTCTTGTCTTTTTTTTTTTTTAAAGTGGTTGTATCTCTCCAGCATCTACTGTAACACCTGGTATATATTGTCTGTACTAAGTATTTACTAAAGGAATAAGTCACTCCAAACGTGTTGTTGTATCTCTTGTTTAAATACAACCAACATAAATATTTGGCACTTTTCAGAGGATAGGTTTGCAGACTGATACTTAGTGAATCCATTGGGTGATGGTTATCATTTTCAGAGTTAATTTTCTTTTTCTCATCTTCTGTTCACACAGATGTATCATGAAATTATGCGTGCACTTGAAGCAGCAAGCAAAGATGACTCAGCCATAACTGTATTAACAGGTAAGACATTTTCTCCATTCTTGGTTATATTTCATTGGGTTTTTTACTAAATGGGTAACTAGAGTAAATAAGTTCCAAGATTTTTTTCTAGTTCAGAGATACTTTTTAATTCATCACTGTTGTTGAGTACCATAGAGTTGAAACTGACCCATAGCTAGCTCTTAATGAGGTTTCAGAAGCTGCTAATTACACAAGAAGAGATTGCCCAACCTTCTCCCATGGAGCAGCTGGTGGATTCAAACTACGTTCTTAGGGATTGCAATGCAGTTTCTGACCACTCGTTCACCAGAGCTCCTTAATTCATCAAAAGGCAGCAACTATAATTGACAAAAAATTAACGGATTTATAATATAACGGGTAGATATATATTGGTAAGAAAAGCTGGTAACCCAAAGGCTAGAATCTTTCTACCCAGAAGCATCTTAAAAGAAAAGGCCTAGTGGTCTACCTTTAACACAAAATCAGTCGTTACAAACTGAGTCGCAGTCGCTTCTGGAGCAGTTCATTCGGTTAATGGTAGAATAAGCCAAAAACCCGTTCCCCTCAAGTCCATTGTGAATCATGGTAACCTGTAGGACAGAGTAGACTTTTTGGAAGCTAAATAGTTTCCACATCTATAAATCTTGAAGCACATTAAGCAGACTGCTACATCTCTGTCTCTTGGAGCTGCTGGTGGATTAAGACCACCCATCTTTTGGTTAACAGGTTCTTAACCCCTGCGTCACTGTAAGAAAAAAGCCTCAAAAAAACTAAACCCGCTACTATCTAGTCAGTTCTGACTTCTGTTAATCCTCCATTGAGTCTCCAAAGCTGTAGATCTTTACACAAGGAGACTGCCCCTCTTTGTCCTGTGGAACAGCCTTTGGGTTCTCAGTCCTGCTCCTCATGCACCACACACCTGGGGTTCCTCAATGATATTTTTCTGTCATACCTTGCTGGCACTGGTGTGAATCACCATAAGAGATGGAAATAGGTAAAGAAAAGGGATTTGGCATTACATGAAATATTCCTATCCTTTAGCCCAAGAATCCCACTTAGAGAAATGAATTCTGTGAAGATCATGTAAGAAAAGGGTAAGAAAGATTGTTTTGTGGCATTACTTTTGAAATTTTGAAAATGTTGAAACACTCAAAATATGCTGTCAGGATACTAGATCATAGAACATTCACTAAAGTATATATTTGCACCAACCTTAAGATTTAAAATCATAAATTCAGTTATAGAGAAAATGCTTAAGATAGAATTTTATAAAACAAAATTTTTATCAGTGCTGGAATTTTATAAATGTGCTGGAAAATGATATATATATACTGGAAAATTATCTATGTGCTCATCGACCTTGACTGGTGAGAATTTTGAAAATGGATTTGAAAGAACTCTGATTGAGAGGGTGCACTATAGTGTCCTCTTCACGTAGGACCCAGATCAACTTGAGTGTGAATCCTGGCTTCATTCCCTCTCACCTTTGCCTCCTCAGTGGAGAATACTGTTTCTAGTCAATTGTTTGGTTGAGATAATGTCTGCTAGGGACGCCAATGCTGCCTGGCACTGAGGAGACACATGATAAACACTGGTGCCTGCCACAGCAGCAAGGGAGCTCTGATGGTGTCATCTGTGCAGATGCACTGCTAACCCAAAGAGCACACCTCTCTGGAGATTCAAACCCACCTGTGGCTCCTTGGGAGAAAGATAGGCCGCCTCCTCCCTTGTGATTTACAATCTTGATGGTGATGAGAGAGAGAGAGACTGCTGCAGTGGACAGAGATTGTGAGGGTCGGGTAGGATAAGACCAGTTTGATTCCATTGTCAGAGGATCTATATAAATTGGAGCCAACTCAATACACATGAAAATAGCATTGTTTGTTGGCATGGCAGAATCATGGGTGATTTGATTTTCATTAAATGTTACAAAAGAAATAATATTTAGGATAATAGAGTGCTTTTGATAACAAAAAGAGTGAAATCTACTGCAGACAAGGAGGAGAGGCATGAGGGAAAGGGGCAAATCATGTACAGCTTTTATATTTTATTTCCTACATAATTTAGGAAGATGAAGGTAATAGTAACAAAAATGAGTTCTGGAAGAGGCATTGGTTTGAGAAGGGAGAAATTTGTTTTCATTAAGTAGGATTTTGTTAGCGTTTATTTTTAAAAAAGTGTAATATACACAAATGGTTAGAGAGGAAAATATGTTGAAAGAATGTATAAAGCCAAATCTCACTTTTCCTTGGAACCCCATATTCATTCAATAGAAGCACTATTTTCCTTGGTGCCTTCCAGAAATTTCTATGTGCAATCAGGCATGTTCATATGTATTTGCTTCTCCCTATTTTGTTACATAGAAAACATAAAATATACACATAATGCTCACTTTCCTTTCTTAGCATCTAAAAAATAATTTATCAGTACATATCCTGAGTCATTCCTTCATGAATGTGTTACTTTTTCTTAGATTCCATCATTTCCCTCATCTTGCCTCTGTTGATAACCATGTACATTATACTCAGCCTTTTGCTATTAAAATGATACCAAAACAGTGACTTTCTTTAGATCTATGTCTTTCAGCTAACCTGGAAATAAACATAATAGTAGTTCCTTTCATTGCCAAAAAGTTGAAAATTATTTTTTTGCCTTCAGCAGAACACACGCAGATTAACAGAAAGGGCAACCTAGGCAGAACTATCAAGTATGGAAA
>NW_006399821.1:8962518-8971156 GCF_000299155.1 Elephantulus edwardii | reverse complement strand
CTATGAGTCGAAAACGACTCGACGGCACATAACAACAACATTATTAATTCAGACTTTTACTATATTACACTCAGAGATTATAAAGTTTAGTATTCCTTACCACTAGGCCACCAGAGCTCCCTCTAATATAGTAATTAGATTTACTTTTCTCATTTACTTCAGATTCTGATTTTTTTAATTCTGATTGTTCTGTCTTGAGTACACACAAAAAAAGTGAAATGAAGGTACCTATTGAATGTACAGCGTTAGAAACACATTGGGGAAGTTTAAATCAACTTGATGGCAGTGAGCTTTTTTAGTTTATTACTGTTGTATTTTTGTCATTTTTTTTCCTGTGTGTCAAAAAACCTTTTTGCTATAAATTGAGTTTTTCTTTTACTGATCCTAAAATATTTTAATAGTTAAGCCTTCATTGTGGAGTTGATGACTAAATGTCCCTCTTTGTCTCATTAAATACTGTTTGTCATGAATTCTACCTTGCCAAGTATTAATCTGGTACCACCTGCGTCCATTCTGTTTTTACTTACCTGACATATCTTTGGCTATCCCTTTAACTGTAAGCCTTGGAAGCAGGAGTGGCATCCACTTCCGAAATAGCTTGCCTCTGGAAACCCTATGAACCTGGAGAAAGGACAAAAGTTATACAGGTGCCCAGGTCTTTCGTTCATAGGGTTGCTATGAGTTGCCTATGACTTGACAGCACTTAACAATAACAACACCAGCATAGAGAGAGGTCACGCGGCCTATCGGGAAGAAAGTGATGCTCCCAAGCCAAAGGTGGGTGACTCTAATCCGTGGCCCTCAGTCCTGCCTTTAATTGTTTTCGGTGAAACATTCTTCTAGGTTGTATAGCGCTGGCTTGTCCACTTAATATACAGAGAGGAAATTCGTGGTTGCTGTGAAGCTGAACATTGTGACACTGACATGTCAAATGCAAGAATGGTTACCCATGGTGGACAGTGTTTGGTGGTGTTCCCCGATTAAAACAAGCTTGGAAGCAGGAGTGGCGTCCACTTCTGAAATAGCTTGCCTCCGGAAACCCTGTCAACCTGGGGAAAGGATGAAAGTTATACAGGTGTCCAGGCCTTTTGTTCATAGGGTCACTATGAGTCACCTATGACTTGATGGCACTTAACAACAACAACAGTGTGTTGCATAGCATGTGCTGGGTTACCCTTTGATCTACTTTGTGTTTGTTAGCAAAGTGCATTTATTTGCTTAGATTTCTTTTTATAAGAGATGTGTTGAGTTTTAGTTCTGATATTGTACATGCTTTCTGTCCATATTTCCTTTGTTATTTTTTCCTCTGGTTTGTGTTTTCCTTGTTCTACTTTTTGTATGTTTTGTTTCTCATAATTTTGAAGTGTTTGCTGTTGTTGTAGTAATTATTTCTGTAGCTTTATGTAGTGCACTTAAACACCTCCACCTCCCTTGTCCTATCACCTATGGGCAGTCTGAAGAAGTTAATGTGTATCACCTGACACCTTTTCAAACCTCTTTTCCAAGGAGATGATCTTAAATATTACTTCATTGTCTTCTACCCTTAGATGGATGTGATGTACAGAAGGTTGACATCATTATTAACTTTTCTCAGTACAATAGTCTCAATCTTTGTTTCCCTAGCGGACTGTGAAATAAAAACATATATGTGTGTGTGTGTATATATATGCATATATATACACACATATATGTGTGTGTGTTTGTGTGTGTGTGTGTGTGTATAAAACTAATTATCTTAATGTTACTAGATCCAAGCGTTGAGTACTCACTCTCCTTCATAGGGTCACTATGAGTCACCTGCAACTCGACGGCACATAACAATAACAACGTTACTAGACTAATCCTTATTTTGATAATTTTTAATCCATTTTTCCTGGTAAATGCATATCTTTTTAAACTGCTTGATAAGGCTTTCTTGTAACTTTACTTTGAAAATATTGAATCTCTTATCAGTCGTTTTGTTCTCTGACAGAAATTCTCATTATGGAGATGAAATGTCTGGTCTTCTGAGACTATTATCTGTCTTGTTCTTTTGTTGCTGCCAGGTGCCGGTGCCGTCAAGTAAAATATGACCCGTAGTGACCCTGTGAAGAACAGATCAAAAACTTGTCCTATCCACTGTGCCGTCCTCACAATCCCTAATATGCTTGAGCTCATAGTTACAATCACTGTGTCAGTCCGTCTCACTGAGGCTCTTCCTCTGACCCTCCACCTTTTCCAGCATGATGTCCTTTCCCAAGAACTTGTCCCTTCGGGCAGCATGCCCAAAGTACGTGAGATGAAGTTTTACGATCCTTGTCTCCAAGGAGCCCCTGGGTACACTTCTCTAGAGCATTTTTTCACTTCCTCTGAGAGAATTTTTCTCTTGTGTTTGTTTGGGTTTTTCGAAAGTCCATTATTTTCCATTTCTTTTGCTATTATCTCAGTCTTGCACTCTTGATTCCTGGTCATTACAAATAATATCTCCTCTTTCTTAGTTTTGTTTTTGTTGTTGTTGCTTCTAACCTGTCAGTCTTTTTAATAGTACTAGTGATGGTCATGGATTTCTTTGTGTTTCATGTAAGCTCTCCCAGACCAGCTCCTTTTCTTTCATGTGTCACCTTTTTTTAGCACACTTCCACAGAGTAGTTCTGCACTGAGGGTTTGTTTTTTTTTCCTGTGTTGAACACTTGCATAAGGAAAAAAAAAAAGAAAATAATAAGGACAGAAGCTGAAATCAGTAAGACAGAAAACAGAAAAACAATTGAAACCATCAATAAGACCAAGAGCTAGTTTTTCAAAACGGTTAATAAAGTTGACAAACCATTGGCAAATTTAACAAAAAACAAAAAAAGGAAGACCCAAATTTAAAAATGATAATGGAGACATCACAACAGAAACAGATGAAATTAAATCTATAATTTTGGAATATTATGAAAAGCTATACTCTGATAAATTTGAAAACCTAGAGGAAATGGACAAATTCCTTGAAACTCATGCTCTACCCAGATCATTAAGGATAGATGTAAAACATTCGAACAGACCAAGAAGAAATTGAACAGGTCATAAAAACAACTTCCCCACATGTAAAACATTTGAATAGACCAAGAAGAAATTGAACAGGTCATAAAATAACTTCCCCATAAGGAAAGTCCTGGATCAGATGGCTTCAGCTGAATTCTACCAAACATTCAGAGAAGATCTATCAACAGTTCTACTTAAATTATTTCAACAAACAGAAAAAGAACGATCACTCCTAGAGTCATTCTTTGAAGCACGAATAACCCTGATACCAAAACCTGGAAAACATTGCCAAAAAAGAAAACTACGGACCAATATCTCTCATGAACATAGGTGTAAAAATCCTTAACAAAATCTTGGCCAGGAGAATCCAACAGCACATCAAAAAAATAATTTTATCATGACCAAGTTAAAGTCTCACCTCTCTTTTAGTGGATAACCTGGCCAGTCTTCCACACACTCTACTTGTTCCTACCTTTGAATTGCTTACTTCCTTTTCTTGACCAAACCCCCTGCTACACACTCTCATATTATCTCATACTTCTTTATCTTTCAGATCAATGTTCTGCATATTCAGTAGTCTATAAATTAGGGCAAAAACTGAAGCTAATTTTCCAGGGCCTAGAATGGAGCCCATCCATACAATAGAATACGGCTATTCAGTAATAAAAATGCGACACGAAACAATTTGCACTCAGCATCTAACCAAAAAGTAAATAGTTCAGATCTACCCAGTGACTCCACTGAGGAACGCTCTAACAACTTACTTCCACAAGATGAAAGCTCAAAAGCTCAAACTCATTACATTAGAGTCAAAACCTCAGCTGACCCACCATGCCGGCAGGTTTTTTGAGACTGTAAATCGCACAAAAGGTGATTGCCTGTCTTTATCTCTCAGAGCTGCTTATCGAATCAATTTACCAGAGAGTGTTAACGGCACAGCTCTGTAAGGACTAAGCCACCAGAAATCCTTCCGTAAGATGAGAGCCACTCAGAACACTAGTGCTTTGAAACACAGACCTGTTTGAGTGAGAAACAACCCTGTCATAGTGAAGTTCAAGTAAGATGGAGCCTGGCACGTAGTAGATGCTTAGTAATTATGGAATGAATGACAAATTTGTTGATATTGTTTTTATAGGAAATGGTGACTATTACTGTAGTGGGAATGATCTGAACAACTTTACTGATATTCCCCCTGGTGGCGTAGAAGAGAAAGCCCAACAGAGTGCCATTTTACTGAGGTAAGCCTTATCTGATTTCAGAGGACTCATCCTTCTTCATCACAGTGCCACTGGCTGAACAAAGTACAATATGCAACCTCTGTGTCACCATGATGAACTGTGGGGCTTGGCATGTTTCTGCCCTGTGCATCCATCCACGTGCAGGCACTTCTGTTGTTCCCTCTCGCCTCTTGCCCCATCATGTCTATTGATTGGTGTTCATGTTGCTCAGGGTTGGCTGTGACATGCAAGCATAAAAGTGGACTCCAGCTGAGGCAGAGGACTTCAGTGAATGCTTATCTGGCCAGAACAATGTGTGGTTTTCATGATTCCTAGAACCAGGCGACTTGAAAAAGAAAAAAAAAACTCACAAAACCAACCAAACTCTGAGGCTCATTGTCCCTGTTCATTTTCCCTGCTGAGTTCCCCTCCCCCATCATGGTGCTATTCTCTCACAGCACATGACCTACTGCCATGCTTCCCAAACGAAAGCCCAGAACAAACTGCCCCAAATGCGTAGTTCAAGCCAGGGTACACCTATGGGATTCAGGTGTCCATCTCCAAGACCATTTAAGAAGATATTCCAGGTGAATATGATGGGAGAGCATGTCAGCAATAAGACAGGAGGCACTGCTAGTGAAGGTTTTGGAAACACCCAGCCTGAGGAGAAGGACATGATATGTCAGCCTCATTTTTGTTTTGACTTCTTGGGTGATGCTGCTTTAGGAAATTTAAACATGCTTTGTGCTTCCATTTCTGTAGGAATTTTGTAGACTGTTTTATAGATTTCCCTAAGCCTCTGGTTGCAGTGGTAAATGGCCCAGCTGTGGGAATTTCTGTCACCACTCTCGGGCTGTTTGACATCGTGTATGCTTCTGACAGGGTAAGTCAGCTTGGGAGACCTAGGATGTCAGGCAAATAAAAATAAGACTCTCTGACCTTTTCTTCACTGTTGCTAGTAGTAAATATATTACAGTTTGTAGAATAAAAACTAAAGTCAGATTTTTCTCAAAGACCGAGTCTAATGGATTTGACTCGTTTTCTTTTTCCCTTACTATTTCCTCCAGTGTTCCAGAAAAATAAAATTGCTGTGAACATTATGCCAGCTCTTCGATGGTTCTATATTCAATAAAACTATATAACAGTTGTTCCGTTTCTATTATTATTATAATTCTAAAATAGGGGACACTTGAAAACTTGGTATTGGGGGACAAAACAGCACATGTATTGATTATTTGATATTTACCTCCTAGTAAATATACTTTGGAACTTAGAATTTGAGAGTGCCAAGGGACTGCAAGCATTTTTCTACTCTTAACTTCCTCTTTTGAGGATATGAAAATTGGAACCTGGAAAAATTATTCACCTAAAACACAATATTTTCTGTAATCTTAAAAGGTTTATCCTTGAATTATACCTAATCATTTTTCTTATTCCTAAACTATAGTAAAATACCATGGCTTGGTGTTTTGTCCAAGTCATGGTATTTTCAGTTGCTTTCTATGCACCTGAAACTTGCACAGTGAATAAAGAGGACCAGGAAAATTAATGTCTTTCAATTGTGCTGGAGAAGAGTCTTGAATTCCCATTAACAAACAGAATACCCCAAAGAACAAGCAAATCTGTCTTGAAGGAAGTACAGCCAGGGTGCCCCTTAGAGGCACAGAGGGTGAAACTTTGTATTGCTTTCTCTGGCCATATTCAAGAGGAACCTGTCCTTGGAGAAGGATCATATTGGCAAAGGTAGTAGGTCAGTGAAGGAGTGAGGATATAGACAGATAGGAATTCTGTAAAAATTACTTGTGAAAAAACCATCACATATGTTAAGATGAATTTCAGGGTTTTGTTTCCCCTCTTCCAATAGGCAACATTTCATACACCTTTCAGTCACCTGGGCCAAACTCCAGAAGGATGTTCTTCTTACCTGTTTCCAAAGATAATGGGCTCAGCCAAGGTAACTTTTAGAAACCTAAAAAATACAACTTATCTCTATCTCAATATAACAAGTCACTTCTGTTCCTAAAAATGAACATTCACTCTTCTTTTCCACTAGTGAAACAAGTGAACAAAAAGAGAATTAGTGAACAAAAGAGAATCATTTTCTCTGCAACTCTTAAGATTTTCATGTATGCAGGAAATATGCTCTGGAGAGGGTCATATGATGGAAAATGAGACATTTTTCTCTGCAGGTTGGAACAGTACTTGTCCTGTCTAGATGCTGGCTGCATTCTCAGCAGTACAAGGCCTTGTCCTCAATAGCTGTACAGCATTAATCATTTGGAGGACCAGGTTGCTGTCAGCCTTCCTGGTCCTCTGAGTTTAGGGTCTCATCTCATTGCACTCTTGATGTGAACAATGGCATGGAGACACATTATTTCAGAAATGTACAGATACTGCATCATGAGTGTTTTTACACATCTTAAGCCCAGGGATAGTAGCCTTCCCGTCACCTGTTTTGCCAGTGTATTATCAAGGCTTCCAAGATGGTGAAGTGGCTGTCAGGCTTATGGCACTTAAAAGCTGGCCATGCTCCTTTTGCATGACGACAGAAGTTATACAAGTCTGAAAAGCCAGTTGATAGGGCAAGGCGTAGACAAGTACTTCAAGATCTTAAAGGACTGGTAGAGGGGCTTGAACCTGTTTTCACTTACTGAAGTTTTGCAGTAAATATTATTCTTCTAAATCTTATTATACTATTGTAAACCCTTCAAGTACTATACAGGTATTACCTTTGAAGAGTTGAGCAGAACCCAGAATAGGGCTCAGACTATATTACCCATGCTACAATATTTACATTTCTGAAATAGAAATTGCAAATGTCAAGGATATCCAAAATCAAGAATCTTCTCAGTTTTGTTAAAAACTATAATTGCCCTTTCTTTAATGCAGTCAGATAAAATTTGACTACCTGTCCAGGTAGAGAAAACTATCAGAGGTAGACCACTGGGTAGGCTTTTCAGGGAATGACATATTGAAAGTTCGCATTTCGAAAATTGGTAATATTCCCAATGACCATAGTTTTTCTTCCTTTTTTCCCCCTTTATTTCCTTTTTGTCACTGGAGCCCTAGTTTGTAAAACAGAACATCATAGACTGTGGGTTAGATTACAAGCATCTGTTTCATGTCCTTTCTGCCCCTGGCGTCTTCCTTCTGCCCACCCCCAACGCCTCCACTCGTCTACCCTTCTCTGTCATATAGGCAAACAGCCCTTAGCCTTTCCTACGTCCTTAGGATAGACTCAGCCCATAGTTTGCAAACTGTCACCATTGAGACATCAGTGTCTTCTTTCAGAGAAATTCATAAAACTTCAGAAGAGTCTCCCTTTGCCTCCTGAAAGAAGTTAATTCTGAAGTTGACCAAAGCTTTCATTTTATGAAATCAGTCTCTTAATCTTGCTTTTCATTTCAGGCAGCTGAAATGCTCATTTTTGGAAAGAAATTAACAGCAAAAGAAGCATGTGCTCAAGGACTTGTTACTGAAGTTTTCCCTCACAGTACTTTCCAGAAAGAAGTTTGGACGAGGCTGAAAGCATATTCAAAACTTCCCCCAAATGTGAGTGTTCCCTTTTTTACTTACTGAAACCATAATTTCTTAAATGAAAACAAATATATTTGCATTAAGAGAATAATATAAAGGCAAGACATTTCTTTGCTTGGCTTTACACACATCTGAGTTTGAGATTAAAAATAATGTTGGAAATAGTGACTTTTAGAAATGCAACAGCAGCATATCATTTCTATACAGTGAAGGCAGGAGGGTAGTTCTTTATGATAATAACTTTGAGGAGGACAGTAGACAAGATTTTCAGGGCATGTTTATCTTCAGATTTGGGTGACTATAGAAGAGGGCCTTTAAAGCATAGCACTTTCTCTGTTACATGTGGTAGCTAGTGACTGATGGCTCTTTCTTTCTTTCTATTCACAGTGTGGTCCTAAAACCAGGAGCTTTAGTGCCCATCTAGGAGTTTATAGAAAGTCTATAATTTCAGGCCCTGTTCCTCACATGCTGAGTCAGAATCATTAACAAGCTCTCCATGAGAAAGGTTTGCTCATTAAAGTGTGAGAGGCATTCTTTTACAGAGTTTTCCTAAGGGTTACAAATAGATAATATGTTTAGCTACTAAATCTATAGACAGATAGACATTCTTCTGGTATTCTCTGCTTTTAGCTAAGATCCATCTAACATCGGCTACAATATCCCTAGTACCATGACCCCTTCTAAGCCCAGCCTGGACTTCTGGCAGTTCTCTGCTGATGTACTCTTCCAGTCGTTTTTGGATAATCTTCAGTAGAATCTTGCTTGCATGTGAAATCAATGCTATTGTTCTGTAGTTTCCAGACTCAGTTGGGTCACCCTTCTTTGGAATGGGCACAAATATAGATCTCTTCCAGTCAGTTGGCCAAGTGGTTGTTCTCCAG
>NW_006399821.1:8957518-8961227 GCF_000299155.1 Elephantulus edwardii | reverse complement strand
CTGGGCTCTATGGGGAGAAATGTGGCATCAGGACTGGAAAAAGACTCAACAAACTGCATTATGCAGATGGCACAACCCTGCTTGCTGAAACTGAGGACGACCTGAAGCGTGTGCTCCAGAAGGTCAAAGACTGAAGCCTTCAATATGGACTGAAGCTCAACATCAAAAAACAAAGATTCTCACCACTGAGCAATTGGCAGCATCATGATAGATAGTGAAGAGATTGAGATTATAAATAGCTTTTTTTTGCTTAGTTCCACAATCAACATTCTTAGCACCAGCAGCCAGGAAATTAAAAGATGTACTGCAATGGGAAAGTCTGCTGTTAAGAGACCTCTCCAAAGTACTGAAGAACAGTGATGTCAGTCTGGAAACTAAGGTGTGCCTGATACAGGCCATGGTCTTTGCAGTCACTTGCTATACATTAGAGAGCTGGACAATGACTAGGGATGATAGAAGAATTGATGCCTTTGAGCTGTGGTGTTGGAGAAAAGTGTTGAATATATCAGGAACTGCTAAGAGAACAAACACTTTCATCCTAGAGAGGGTAAAACCAGGCTTTTCCTTGGAGGCAAGAATTCTAAAGCTTTTTCTGACATACTTTGGATGTGTTGCAGTCCTTGGAGAGGGACGTCATGCTTGGAGAGTGGAGGAACAGTGCAGGAGACGAAGACTCTCAATGAGATGGATTGATTCAGTGACTGGGGTAATGGGGATAGGTGTGTTGGAGACAGTGGGATTGGCACAGGATAGAGCAGGATTTAGGGCTGTTGTACATTGGGTCGCTGTGAGTCATAAGTGACTTGATGGTACATAACAACAATGACAACAACTAACCTAACAATTGGAGATTCATCTCTACCCAAAGGCACCTCAGAAGAAAGTCTTCATGGTCTCCTTTCAAATAATTAACTACTGAAAATTATATAGAGCATAGTTACTACTCTGACACATTGGAGATTGACTCTGTAGCAGCTGATTTTACCCGGGTTCTTTTTAAAATATAAATGTCAAGGCTTTGTTTAATGGACAGTGGTGCAATAAGTAATAGTCACCAAAAAGTCTCACCCTTTATAAAATTAATTCTGATCTTATTGTTGGTTTGTTCTCTTCAGGCCATGAGAATTTCAAAGCAGCTTATCAGAAATGTGGAGAAAGAGAAGCTACATGCTGTTAATTCCGAAGAATGCACTGCCCTCCAGAGCAGATGGGTGTCAGATGAGTGTGTAAATGCAGTCATGAACTTCTTATCTAGAAAATCAAAACTGTGATGGCAGCATAGTCAAAACATGTACTTCAGAGGGAAAGGTGTGATGTTACTTCTGATTTCCAGTACTTGTACTAAATAAACTTCCACTGTGCCTTTATTCAATGCCAATGTCTTTCTTAAAGCAGTTCAAAACTAAAGCCCTGGTGGGAAAAGTAATTATGTAGACTAAGCTTTCAGGATTTCCGGAGGAGCCTTATATCTTTTGACAGGAATCTGTGTTTCCAAGAACACTGAAACATGGTGCCTGGACTCCTGCTTTGAAAAGCGTTCACAGCTTTGCAGGCAGAGGTCATGTCTTCGAATACTACAATAGCGCTTTGTCGTCCACAGAGGGAGAAAGACTGGATGGGGCCAAACACAGACAGCCTCTGGATAGCAGACTGGAGATCCTCTGTGGGCTGCATGTTCTTCTTCAGCCATCTAGCAGGGGAACAAATGAAGGGGTTGTATTACTAGAATATAAATAATCTTAATTTTGGTAGGTTTGGTGGGGGGGTAGGGGGTTCCAAAATTCAATTAAAAGGCATGAAGAAAGAATGAAACCATTTCATTAGAAAGCAATAATTACTGTATTGGTACCTACTTCCATATTTTTTTATAACATTTCTATTCTGGTAGCACCTTGTAAAAGACAATCCTATAGCAATCTGCTTTTATAACGATTATGACCTGGGAAGCCCTTCAGGGTAGTTCTGCTTTGTCCTATAGGGTCTCTACGAGTTGTGATTTGAAAGCATTGGGTATGGTTTGGATTTGGGTAACATAACTGTCCTTATAATTTTCTGTTTTGATAAATTCTTAAGTATTGATTAGTCAGTTTTTTAAGTCCATATGTATCAACTGATCTCTATGTATCTGTGACAATGAAAATTCAATTAAAAGGCTATGACATGTACCTAGAATGGTTTGTTTGCCTAAATAATTCTACTGTAGACTTTCCTTCAAGCATCCAAGTAGGTAGCTTCCTGAACTAGTAATCAAAAGTCAAGGTCAGAATCATTTCTGTGAAGTCAGACTTGACCCATAGCTGACCCTCCAGCAGGTTTTCAGAGGGAGGAGACTGCCCATTTTTCATCTATAGAGGTAGATTCAAATGTGTGCCTTTGGGTTGTCACTGCAACTCCTTACCTGTTAGTCCACCAGAGCTTCCTGAACCACTAATACTTTTTTCCACCCCACCCCACCCCCATCCCAGTAATCTTAACTCAGGGAGCTCTGGTGGCCGAGTGGCAAGAAGCTACACTTCAGTTTTGAAGGCACGCAGTTCAAATCCACCAGCTTCTCTGTGGGAGAAGGATAGGCAATCTCCCCTACGATTAACTGCCTCTGAGAGAGTAATCTATGGGTCGGCTCCGATTCAATGATACACAACAACAATCTTGATCCAAAAATTTCAGTCTTCGAGAAGAATGTATGAATAGTAATAACCATGAATACTTACTGAAGATTTGCTAGGCTCCTAATGAAACTGAGGAGGACCTGAAACGCTTCCTGCAGAAGGTCAAGGACTGTGGTCTTCAATATGGATTGAGGCTCAATATCAAGAAAACAAAGATTCTCACCACTAAGCCAATTTGTAGCATCATGATAGATGGTGAAGAGATTGAAATTGTTAACAGCTTTAGTTTGCTTGGCTCCACGATCAACACTCTTGGCAACCAGCAGCCAGGAAATTAAAAGATGTATTGCAATGGGAAAGTCTGCTGTTAGAGACCTCTCCAAAGTACTGAAGAGCAGTGATGTCACTCTAGAGACTACAGTCTGCCTGATACATGCCATGGTCTTTACAATCACTTGCTATGCATCAGAGAGCTGGACAATGACTAGGGATAATAGAAGGAGAATTGATGCCTTTGAGTTGTGGTATTAGAGAAGAATATTGAATATACTATGGACTGCTAAGAGAACGAACAGGGTTCACCCTGGAGAGGGTTAAGCCGGGCTGCTCCTTGGAGGCAAGGATTCTGAAGCTTCGTCTGACCCTACTCTGGACATGTTGCAAGGAAGGATTAGTCCTTGGAGAAGGACGTCATGCTTGGGAGGGTGGAGGCACAGCACAGGAGAGGATGACCCTCTATGAGATGGATTGATTCAGTGACTGAGGTAATGGGGGTAGGTGTGTCGGAGACAGTGAGATTGGCACAGGTTAGTGCAGGGTTTAGGGCTGTTATAGATAGGGTCACTATAAGTGGTAGGTGACTCAATGGCACCAACAGCCACCTAATACTTTATGTTCATAATCACATTTTTTCTTCAGTAAAACAATACCCTTATTGTAATCCCTTATTGTGGAGTTAAGCATTAGTTACAGTGTTGACCCCACCCTTAGCCCAGTGCCTTGACCCACTTACTTCCCAGCTCCACCCTCCACCAGGATAACCCTTCACATCTGTCAAATCCCTTCAGAAAATATCTTCCATTGTCCAACCCATGATCTGA
>NW_006399821.1:8949770-8954278 GCF_000299155.1 Elephantulus edwardii | reverse complement strand
TACTCCTTCGAGGCAAGGATTCTGGGGCTTCGTCTGACATACTTTGGACATGTTGCCAGGAGGGACGGGTCCTTGGAGAGGGACATCATGCTTGGGAAGGTGGAGGGAGAGCGCAGGAGGGGAAGACCCTCTATGAGATGGGTGACTGGGGTAATCGGGATGGGTGTGTCAGAGGCAGTGAGATTGGCGCAGGATAGAGCAGGGTTTAGGACTGTTGTGCATAGGATCGCTATGAGTCGCAAATGACTCGACGGCACATAACAACAACAACAAAACAATACAGCTCCCCCCCTTAGAAAAATTAAGCAAGTACTGTTGTTACTAAGGAGCTCTGCTGGTACAATTAAGTATTGAGCTACTAACTTAAAGGTTGGCGAGTTGAATCCAACAACTGATCTACAGAAGAAAGAGGAGGTAGTCAGCTTATGTAAACATGTACAGCCTTGGAAACAGGCAATTCTGCTCTGTTTTATTGGGTCTTCCTCACCAGCAAGGAGCTTCCTCACACAGGAACCTCCACCTAGAAGGGCTCACTCTAATTCCTGGCAGTTATTTCTAGGTGGTTCTGAGGTCCTCCCTCTTTGCTTGCTTTCCTTCCTTTTTAACTCCCCCTTTATTATTATTTATGATACTAGTTTATTTACAAAATTCAAATACATTGTTTTACAGAACAGATTATTCCATTTTCCCTAACCCCCCCATATGTCAAATTGTACAACCCCATGATTAATTGCCCCTCCTCCTGCACATCCTCATCCCTCTGCTTCCACCCCCCCCTTAGATCCTTCTATTCATTCTACAATAATGGTTTTATACAATATTTGTCCTTGTGGGAGTGAGTTATTTCACTCAGCATAATGCTCACCAGTCCCTTCCAAGTTAGGTAATAACTTACAAAAATCATTGCTCCTGTGTGCTGCATAGTATTCCATTTTGGGAATGTACCATAATTTCACAGTCCTCCCCTTTTATCACTAGGGAATTGACATCTGTTGGGGCTGTCATGGAATTAGGAAGTACTGCCTTCTACTTGTAATTCTTTCACAACTACTTCATTTCCACATTATTTCATTAGGTACCTATATTTTATTTGCCTTCTACTTGTAATTCTTTCACAACTACGTCATTTCCACATTATTTCATTAGGTACCTATATTTTATTTGCCTTCTACTTGTAATTCTTTCACAACTACTTCATTTCCACATTATTTCATTAGGTACCTATATTTTATAGGGACACAATTCAACACATGACAGGCAAGATACTGATTCTCATCTCTTGCTACACATTATCATCTGGGAAGCTTTCTAAATTTAACAAGATCTGGCCTCTACCACCTGAGATCCAGTTGGTCTGAGTTGGATGGCTTCTGTCATTTTTCCCAGCTCTAACTAAGTGTCTTTGAATCCTGTCTGGTTTGGAGGAGTATGTGAGAGAAGGAAAGAGATCTGGGAATCATTCATTGAACTAAATAAGTTACTTTTTTTTTATTTATTTTGGGATATTAGTTTAGAAAGAACATTAAATGGGGGTTGGTTGTGTTTTATTGGGTTTTTTCCCAGTGTCATCCCAGTCGTACAGGGAGCTCTGGTGGCCTTGTGGTAAACTCTGCTGCAATCCTAAAGCTGCAATCTCAAAGCCAAAACTGAGAAGGGAGAAGGATGGCAATCTCCACCACCCCCTCCCCAAACCTCCATGTGATTTTTGTTTTTATGTGTTGTCCTGTCAACAACCCTATGAACAATAGCTCTGAACCCTGCCCTATCCTGAGCCAGTCTAATTGTATCCAATATGCCTGTCCCCATTATCCTAGTTACTGTGTCAATCCATCTCATCCAGGGTCTTCCTCTCCTGTGTTGTCCCTCCACCCTTTCAAATATGCTGTGCTTCTCCAAGGACTGGTCCCTGCTGGCAACATGCCCACAGTATGTGAGACAGAGCTTCAAAATCCTTGCTTTTAAGGAGCAACTTCGTTTCACCGTCTCAAGGATGGACTTGTTTGTTCTCTTGGCAGCCGATGGTGTATGTTCAATACTCTTCTCCAGAGCCACAACTCAAAGGTATACAATTCTGTCATTTTCAATCATCATCCAGCTCTCTAATGCTCAGCAAGTAATTGCAAAGACCATGGCCTGGATCAGGAGTACTTTGGTTTCTAGATTGACATAGTTGTTCTTCAGCACTCTGGAGAGATCCTTTACAGCAGACTCCTAATGCAATTCATCTTTTGATTTCCTGACTGCTGGTTCCAAGAGTGTTGATTGTGGATTCAAGTAAGATGGAATTGTTAACAACCTTAATCCCTTCTTCATCTATTATAGTGCTGCCAGTTGACCCAGTGGTGAGAATCTTTGTTTTCTTGATGGTGAGCTGCAATCATATTGAAGACTGCATTTCTTGAGATTCTGCAGCAAACATTTCAGGTCCTTCTCAGTTTGGGCAAGCAAGGTTGTTTTATCTACATAATGTAGTCTGTTGATGAATCTTCCTCCAATCCTGATGTCACATTCCTCCTCATAAAGCCCACTCTCCCGAACGATCTGTTTCACATATAGATTGAAAAGGTATGGAGACAGGACGCATCCCTGATGCATTCCCTTCCTGATTGTGAACCATGCAGTGTTTCTCTGCTCTATTCTGAGGACAGCTTCTTGGTGTAAATACAGGTTTCACATGAGCACAATCAACCAAATCTGTTAGTTGTGTGATTGAGAAGGGTCTTTCATCTGAAATTTGGGCTAAAATGCTCATCTGTCAGATACTGTTCTAAAGCTGAGGATCCAAATTAAGACTAAGGATTGGCTTTCCATTTCTAAAATAACAGGTCTTCAAAACCCCCATGAACTAGTTTAAAAGTATTATATTTTAGGGCATTATGTTTATCATAAGAGTACGGAATGAGGGTTGCAGAGTGGATTATATTTGGGGTTGGGGGTGGGGTTGGGGGATGTGCGGGGGGGATTGTGTACCAATGAGGAAGCTTTGCTTTTCGGGAAGAGGAGCAAATGGGGGGCAGGGGGTGTGGAGGTGGAGTGGGCAGGGAGAAGGGTACAACAGTGAATGAATGGAATTCCAAAATCTCTGTAGATGTTCATTGAAATGAAAAATAAATTAATTAAAAACACAAATAAGGATGACAGTTGCAAAGAGACACTAGTAATTGGAATGTGGAATGTGAGACATATGGATATAAGAAGAGTGAATATTGTTAAGGAAGAAATGGAACGCATAAATACTGGCATACTAGGCATTGATGACCAGAGATAGATTGGCATGGGACATTTTGAATCACGCAATCATATGATCTGTTGTTGTCATGTGCCATCAAGTAGCTTGTGACCCATAGCAACCCTATGTACAGCAGCTTTAAACCCTTCCGTGTCCTGAGCCAGTCTCACTAATTTGACACACCAGCAACCCCCATTACTCCATTTACTGTATCAGTCCATTTCATGCAGGGTCTTCCTCTCCTGTTCTGTCCCTCCACCCTTCCAAGCATGATGTCCTTCTCCTGGCCACTTGCCCAAAGTATGTGAGGTGGAGCTTCAAAATCCTAGCCTTTAAGAAAAAACTTGGCTTCACCCTCTCCAAGAAAGACCTATTTGTTTTCTTGGCAGTCCATGGTATATGCAAGACTCTTCTCCAGCACTACAGTTTGAATGTATTTCACCATAAATGAGAAGGTGAGGGAAAAATGGGGTCATGTTCATAGTTAAAAAAACCCCAAAGCGCCATTTCTAGATCCACTCTGAAATACAATGTTATGAATGACAGCATAATGTCCATATGCATACAAGAAAGACCTCTTAATACCACTATATTCAGACATATGCACCAAGAACCAAAGAGGAGGAAATAGAAGATTTCTACCAACTTTTGCAGTCAGAAATCAATCAAACATGCAACCAAGATTCATTAATAATAATTGGTGACTTGAATGCAAAAGTTGGCAACAAGGAAGAATGATCAGTAGTTGAAAAATGTGAACTTAGTGACAGAAATGAGGCCAAAGATAGAATGATAGAATTTTGTATAATCAACGATTTACTCGTTGCAAATACTGTGTGATTCACTGCCTCTGAAAACCCGCTGGAAGGTTAGCTGTGAGCCAGTTCTGACTCAATGGCACACGACCACCACTACTACCCAGTCCCCTAAAGAGAGGCTTATGTTAGAGGTAGTAAGGCAACAAAAACTTATCCTACCGGATGATGAGTGTAGTAGACAAATAGTGGTACAGAGAAGGATTTATTTCCTCTTGGAGGGGGTTACCCCAAGTCAAACATAAGTGAAAATGTCTATGGCAGAGATGAAAGCAGATAAAGCCTAATGCCTACTCTGTATCTTCAAATGCTAGAGGTGATAATAAAAGAATCTTGGAATAAAAAGCTAAAGCCCTTGCATGGAACATACAATTTGTGCCAGTTGAATCTTCGCTTTTGTCCCACTTCATAAAAGGAAAAATAATTAAATCCTAAAGTCCAAGAAATCTGGAGAACAACCACTT
>NW_006399821.1:8889246-8947895 GCF_000299155.1 Elephantulus edwardii | reverse complement strand
TGCTAACTTTTTCAACAGTGATAAAACAGAACCATCCTTAGTTCTAGACTCTCAGTCTGTTTACAGTGTGACCCAGGCTTTTGTGCATGCTGAGCCACTTACATAGCATTGACTTGAACACCCATTCTCAAACTCAGTATATCTGCTTGTTATATTTAGTGCTACTGGAACTACCAATTTCCACTGAAAGGACTCTCTCCCTCCAAGTTTCAGTGAAGACACATATGTTGCTGCTGTTGTTGTTTTTGTTGTTTGGTGCCATGGAGTCGACTGCAACTCATAAAGACCCTATGAACAAAAGATTTGAACCCAGTGCTGTCCTACGCCATCCTCACACTAACTGACACACAAGAGCCTATTACAGCTGTCACCTTTTCAATCCATCTGGTTGAGGGTCTTCTTCTCCTTCATCGACCCTCCAACCATTCCCAACATCAAGTTGCTCTCCAAGGAGTAACACCTCCTAGCAATATGTCCAAAGTATGAGGAGTGAAGCCACATCACTCTTACCTCCACAGAGCACTTAGCTGCACCCTATCCCCAACATACCGTTCTTTTGGCTATCCATGGGATATTCAGTGCTCTTCTCCAAGACCACATCTCAAAGGTGTAAATTCTTCTTCTGTCATTCTTATTCATTGTCCAGCTCTCAGATATAGCTAGTAATTGGAAAGACCATGGCCTGAAACAGATGCACCTTAGTCCTCAAACTGACATCACTACTCCTCAATAATTTGGAAAGGTCCCTAACTGCAGATTTTCCCAGTGCAATGTCTTTCCTTAATTCCTGTCTGGTTGTAGCAAGGATGTTAATTGTCGAGCCGAGCAAGATAAAGCTGTTGACAGTTTCAATCTCCTCTCCATGCCTATTGGTCTCATGGTAAGAATTTTTATTTTCTTGATATTGAGACACAATCCATACTGAAGGCTGCATTCCTTGATCTTCTGCAACAAGTGCTTCAAGTCCTCCTCACTTTCAGCATAAAAGGTTGTGTCATCTGCATAACACAGGTTATTGATGAGTTTCCCTCAAATCCTGATGCCACATTCCTCTTCATAGAGTCCAGCTTCTCAGATAATTTGCTCAACATATATACTGAACAGGTATGAAGATAGAAAACATCCCTGATGCACTCCCTTCCTAATTCCAAACCATGCAGTACTCCCCTACTCCATTCACACAACAGCCAATTATAGGTTCCTCATGAGCACAATCAAGTGTTCTGGATTCCCATTATTCTCAACTTTTCACGATCCACAGAGTAAAATACTTTTGCATAGTCAATAAAGCACAAATAGACATTCTTCTAGTATTCCTTACTTTCAGCCAAGATCCATCTGACATCAGCAATGATATCCTTGGTGTCATGGCCTTTTATAAATCTGGCAATTTCCCAGCTATGTGCTGTTCCAGCAGGTTTTTTTTTAATGATTTTTCTAAGTGGGGACACATATTCAGTGCATAAACTGAACAACTGATTTGCCAGTGCAAATTCAAAGCATGGTTCAAGTTTGTATATAAGATTACTGTTGCATATATTTGAATAGTACCTTACACTTGTTAAAACTATTTCACAGTTATCACCATTAATTTATCACATCCATTTTATCAGATAGCAGATAAGATATTATCAGCCCTATGATACTAATAGGGCCTGTGCTGACCCCCGCCTTGACCTTGACCTGTCACTGAGGAGCCAGCCAAGGAGAAATTGCAGCCAAGGTGCTGCAAGGAAGAGATTGTCCCTCTGGTGGATTCAAACCATGTACCTTTGGGATTGCAGTGCAGCTTCTTACCACTAGGCCACCAGAGCTCCCTTGAGGGTGCTCTTTAGAGGCAAGGATGGTGAAATTCCATCTCACATACCTTGAGCATATTGTTAGGAGGGGCCAGTTCTAGAGAAGGACAGGATGCTTAGAAAGGTGGTAGATCAGCAAAAGAGATTGACACAGAGACTATAATATTGTTGTTTTTGTTAGATGTCATAGGCTCAAGTATATTGGAGATGATGAGAATGGCCCAAGATAGGGGAAGATTCAGATTTGTTGTTCAAGGGTTGCTATGAGTGGACTGGAGGCACATGACAACAGCAAGAACATTTTACAAATGAAGAAACAGATCTGGAATCTTGCCCAAAGCATAGACAAGCAAGAACAAAAATGTCTTAATAATATTCCCCCAGGCTTTCCCTGGCAAAAAAAAAATGGATACTCTCAAGAGTGCCTGTTAAATCCCAAAAGATAAAGAGCTACAAACAAGAAACTGTCATCAGACTAGGCTCACCATGAAACCAGGTAATAGGGCAAGAGGGACTTACTGCTGCCCAGGAAGCCTTAGAATATACCCCTTTTGTCTGTATTTCATCAACAGAAACCAAGATATCTTTCTAGACTCTAGTTCTTTTGTCCATTGGGTATTGTACTGATAACCCAAAGCCTGCACTTCTTGGAAAGTATAAATCCACTAACTTCTCCTTGTCTATGCCAGGAAGTCTGGAGGACAGCTGTCTGGCTAACAGATTGGAAGAGGTCCATATTTGTTCCCGTTCCCAAGAAAGGTGCTCCAACAGAATGTACAAACTATCAAACAATATCATTAATACTGCAAGCAAAATACTGCTGAAGATCATTCAAAAACGGTTGGAACAGTACATAGGTAGGGAATTGCCAGGAGTTCAAGCAGCATTTAAAAGAGGCGATGGCACCAGGGATAAATCATTGCTGATTTAAGATGAATCCTGGCTGAAAGTAAGGATACCAGAAGAATGTCTATTTGTCCTTTATTGAATTGCCAGGAGTTCAAGCAGGATTTAAAATAGGCCATGACACCAGGGATATATCATTGCTGATTTAAGATGTATCCTGGCTGAAAGTAAGGAATACCAGAAGAATGTCTATTTGTGCTTTATTGACTATGCAAAGGCCATTTCACTCTGTTGATCATAACAAATTGTTGCTGACATTGAGAAGAATGAGAGTCCCAGAGCACTTAATTGTGCTCATGCAGAACCTGGACCTGGACCAGGAGGCTATTGTGTGAACAAAGCAGGGGAACACTGCAAGGTTTAAGATTGAGAAGGGTGTGCACCAGGGTTGTATTCCCTCCAAACCTATTCAATCTATATGCTGAACAAATTGTCTGAGAAGCTGGTGAAACCCATCTATAACCTGCATTATGCAGATGACACAACCATGTATGCTTAATGTGAGGAAGACTTGAAGCACTTGTTGTATAAGATCAAGGAATGCAGCTTTCTGTATGGATTATTGTGTCTCAATATTAAGGAAAAAAGATTCTTACAACTGGACCAATAGGCAGTGTTGTGATGGATAGAGAGATTGAAACTGTCAATTGTTTCATCTTGCTTGGTTGGATCCACAATTAACACCATAGGTACCAATAGCCAGGAAATAAGGAGATGCACTGGGAAAATCTGCAGTTAGGGACGTCTCCAAATTATTGAGCAGTAATGATGTCAGTTTGAAAACTAAAGTACATCTGATTTAGGCCATAGTTTTTCTGATCACTTGCTATGCATCTGACAGCTGGACAATGAATAAGGATGACAGAAAAAGAATTGACACCTTTGAGCTGTAATGTTGGAGAAGAGCACTGAACATCCCATGGACAGCCAAGAGAACAAACAGATATATCTTGGGAAGGGTGCAAATGGAGTGTGCTCTTTGGAGGCAAGAATGATGAGATTTTGCCTCACATACTTTGGGCATGTTGGTAGAAGGGGCTATTCTTTGGAGAGAGAAGGACATGATGCTGGGAAGGGTGGAGGGTCAGCGAAGGAGAGGAAGACCCTCAACCAGGTGGACTGACACAGTGACTGCCACAGAAGTGTGAGGATGGCATTGGGATAGGACAGGGTTCAGATCTTTTGTTCATAGGTTATGAGTCAGACTCAGTCTGATGGCACATAACACCACCAATCACTCCGTAGGAGAAAGATGAGCAATCTCCTCCCAATAAGATTTACAGCCTTGGAAGCCTTGGAATTGACTCAAAGACAGTCAATGAGTTTCTAAACTTTAAATTCACAACAATCCTGAAAGACTAGACGCAGGCCCTGATTTTCTAACTCCTTTCCTAGAATCCCTTGCAGTGTGACTTTGGAGTTCCCATCAAGGTGAAGCTTATTTCTCAACTTTTCTTTTAAAGGAGCACTAGAGGTCAGTGGCATCAGAATGGTTGGTATCACCTGGTATGGTAATTAATGGTAATGCCCTCCCTGGACAACTTCCCATAGCAGGTCATACATCCTCAATATTTATTCTCTATTTCAATTGTATGATACTATGTCAGCCTTAAAGGGAGTTCTTGGAGAGTAGACTATAACAAGTAGTAAGTTTGAATCCATCAGCAGCTCTGAGGATAGAAATATAGGTAATTTCCTCCTGCTTTTTGTTGTCTGTAACGGCAAAACAGTTGCACTCATATATACTTACATGCTTTTTTAATCTAGTTCTTTTGTTGCTTGGAATATTATTTTTTAGATTCATCCATATTTTTTGCATATAGCAGTAGTTTGTTCTTTTTAGTTGGTAATGATTATCCTTTAAGAAGCCTTGGTGTCAAAGTGGTTACAAATCCTATACTGTTAACCAAAAGGATGCTGGTTCAAATTCATGGGCTTCTCTGCAGAAGAAAAATGTAGTCTGCCTTACAGAGACTTGTACACCAATGTTCATAGCAGCATTATTCACTATCACAAGAATAATGAAAAAGCCCAAATGTCCAACCAAAACTGAACGGATTGAAAAATTATGGCACATTCATATGATGAAATACTACGCAGCACACAGGAGCAATGATTTTTTAAATCACTACCTAATTTGGGAGAGACTTGAGAGCATTATGCTAAGTGAACTAACTCAGCCCCATAAGGACAAATACCATTATTGTAGAATGAGTATGAGGCTCTGGAGCGGAGGCTGCAGAGGGCTGAAGATGGGGAGGGCATTAATCACAGGGTCACACAATTTGATGTGTGGAGGGATGGGCAGGTAAAGGAAATAGGAAAGATTCAATGTGAAAAAGAATGTATATGAATTTTCTAAGTACACCAGTATATAAAACAAAGGATTACAGGTTTAAAAATTCTACAGAACCATTGCACTCTGTCCTACAGGGTTATTATGGGTTTAGTGATGGACTAGGGCTTCCTGGGATTTTCTATCAGATTAATAAATGGTTTGCCAAGCACTAATTGCCCTTTTCCTTATCTTATCTGGAACTAATTTAGTTATCTACCGCTTTCTCATTTGCTGTCACTGCTGTTCTTACTTAATCTATATTTTTCAGAGGAAACTGATCTTATTAAGGGCCCAAAGCTAGATGCATTTTGTTTAATCCAGTCTGCTTAATTCTTTCTCTTGACCATAACATTGTCTGAAGGTGAAGAGTTTTCTGGAGGAAGGGGGTGAAGTGACATAAAGTATCATTTTGAATTCTGGAGCTGTTATGCTCTCTTTCTTAGGATTTCTATAACAACTTTGTCACTTCATGGGAAGTGAGTGTTGAAGGTGCATCTGACAGTACTTTGGCAAAACTTTGGCAAAAGCCTAGTCTTTGACGGCATTTTTATTTTAAAATCTAGTCCTGAAAATGTCATTATTACTAGATCTCAATTAAATAAGTAAGTTAATTCCTTTTATTACTCAAGACAGACTTGCAACTAAACACATCCTACCTTTACAGGCACAAACTATGAAGATGGAATTTCATTTCACTATTTATTAACTTCTTCCACAGCTAGAGAATGCAATAACGTGAAGCCGTAATACAATGACCTTGATTCTATGCCACCTGAATTTCAAAACCATCTCAGGAACAGGTTTGAGGCCTTGAACACTAATGAGCCAAGACCTGATGATTTATGGCAGGATATCAAGAATACCATCCAGGAAGAATGCAAAATGTCATCACAAAGACAAAGGAGGAAGATAAGACCAAAATAGATGTCAGAAAACACTATGAACATTGCACTAGAGTGCTGAGAAGCCAAAGCAAAGGGAAGTAATATTAAGGAGTTGAACAGAAGGTATCAAAGGACAGTGTGGAAAGACAAGGTATTATAATGAAATGTACAAAGAGTTGGAGTAAAAAAATCAAAAGGGCCGAACTCACTCAGCATTTCTTAAGCTCAAGGAACTGAAGAACAAATTTAAGCCTGAGTTACAATACTTAAGAATGCTTTGGGCAGACTATTGAATGGTCCAGGAAGTATTAAAAGAAGATGGAAAGAGTATACAGTTATTATACCAAAAGAAGTTGGCAGACACAGAAGAATTTCATGAAACAGTGTATGAGCAAAAGCCTGTGATGGTGAAGAAGTTCTAGCTGCTCTGAAAGAACTGGCAAAAAAATAAGGCCTCAGGAATTGATGGTAGAGCAATTGATATATTTCAACAGATGATGCCCTAGATGTGCTCACCAAGTTGTGCCAAGAAATATGGAGGACAACTGACTGGAAGAGATCTATATTTGTTCCCATTCAAAAGAAAGGTGGTGGAGAGGAGTATTGAATATACCATGGACTGCTAAGAAAACGAACAGATTTGTCTAGGAGAGGGTGAAGCCAGGCTGCTCCTTGGAGGCAAGGATTCTGAAGCTTCATCTGACATACTTTGGATATGTTGCAAGGAGGGAC
Organism: Elephantulus edwardii; assembly: GCF_000299155.1. Taxonomy (NCBI): domain Eukaryota; kingdom Metazoa; phylum Chordata; class Mammalia; order Macroscelidea; family Macroscelididae; genus Elephantulus; species Elephantulus edwardii. The sequence goes on along the minus strand of NW_006399821.1, from coordinate 8,941,236 downwards.
CAGTTCTTGGAGAGGGATGTCATGCTTGGGAGGGTGGAGGGACAGAACAGGAGAGGAAGACCCTCTACAAGGTGGATTGATTCAGTGACTGGGGTAGTTGAGGTAGGTATATCGGAGATAGTGAGATTGGCATAGGATAGGGCAGAGTTTAGGATTGTTGTACCTAGGGTCTCTAGGAGTCACAGGTGACTCGACAGCACATAACACAACAACATTGTTAATTTGACCCTCTAGGGGTAGTTATTAAAAGACCATAATGTTCAAGGCCAATCCTTTTTTACTTGTTAAGCTAAATTGCTGTTCAGTTTTCAGATGACTTTAGAATATATTTTTGGTGTAAATGTTAAAGTTTATCACGGGAATAACTTCAGGGGTTCATTGACACCCCATAGCTCTTCAAAGGGTAGAATCCATGAGAAATTTAAACTATGTTTTGCATTTCCACAGAATCTTAGTTTAAAATATTCAATAAAGGAGGTCGACTTCCATTCAGTTCTTTTTGGTCCTTTAAGTAAGAGAGGCAATCTTTATAGAGGCAACTAGTCACATATTACACATTCTTTTCCTGTTCCTGACTCTCCTTTTTCTGCTATTCCAGGTGAAAAGAGACACAATTGTTGTATAGCAGACTGCAAGCTTTTAAGGTACACTGAACTAGGAGGAAGAATACAACCACAAAACATGCAATTGGGCCAATTAACTGGGATATCAACGAAAACAGAATTCTAAATCTCCAAACCAGGGCGCCAAATCCCATGAGATGAATGGCTGTACACAGGAGCCTCAGCACTTACTCTTTTCCCACAGTCAACACCCTTGGTACCAGCTGTCAGGAAATCAGGAGATGTATTGCACTGGACAAGTCCACTGTCAGGGACCTCTCCAAATTACTGAGGAGCAATGATGCCAGTATAGAGACTAAAGTACCCTGATTCAGGCTATGGTCTTTACCATCACTTACTATGTATCTGAGAGTAGGTCAATGAATAAAGGATGACAGAAAAAGAGTTGATGCCTTTGAGCTGTGATATTAGAGTACTGAATACCCCGTGGAATGCCAACAGAATGAACATACATGTCTTGGAGAAAGTGAAGCCAGAATGCTCCTTTGAGGTAAACAAAGATGACAAAGATTCATCTCACATATTTGGAGCATGCTGCTAAAAAGAGTCTCTTTCCTTGGAAAAAGACATCATGCTTGGAAAGGTGGAGGGTCAAAGCAAGGAAGAACCTCAGTGAAATGGCCTGACACAGTGACTGCAAAATGGGTTCTAATGTGACAGAAATTATGAAAGTGTCACCATATAGGACGGGGTTCAGATGTGTTGTTCACAGGGTCACCATGAGTCATATTCAGCTCAACAGCACCTAACAATAACATCATCATACCTGTATCTATAACACAACTTTTGCCAATTCATCTTTTTACAAGTATACAACTTTTTTAAAATTACAATAATCAGCTGTGCAATCCTACTCTTAATCAATGGGATTTTTCCATCATTAACTTCTCTTTTCCCCTTCCCTGCCACCACTGCTAACCTCTAATAAACTCTGGTCTTTATACATTTGCTTTCTCTTGTGTTTTTCATAAACCAGATCATACAATATTTGTCCTTTTCTGATTGGCTTATTTTACTCAAATAAATGTTTTCATGCTCCATGGATACTCTAAAATATATCAATAAAGCATTTTTTAATCTAAAGAAATATCTCAGACCATCACTATTTACTCTGTTATTATGTATAAATTCAGATAAGTTTAAAAAGTTAGAATAATCATTAGGACATTAAAAGACAGCAAACTTTTTCATTAAACCTTATCTCTAGGATTTTCATGAAATTAAAAATATACGCATTCACATAAGTAAATGTTGTTGTTAAATGCCATCGAGTCATAGGTGACTCAGAGACCCGATGAATAAATACAAATGTAATTTATATTTATATAAATATAAATATTCATTATAAATCAAGCAAGTCTATATTAACAAATTCTTGCCCTGATGTTAAAATGATAAAAGTCTAAGGAACTGAAGGTGCACTTTCCTCCTCTAGTTACCTCATTATAGATCAATATAGAAAAGGCATGAGGGGAACTAGTTGTCTCTGTATTTACTACAGAGTAAGAACACTGAAAAAATCCCAACTACTGACATTGTCATATCTGTTCTGTAAGCATGAAAAGGTAAATGTTAATGTTGCCAAGTCTAATTGCTACAGGCCTGCCTTCCTAAAAAGTAAGTGATCTCCTACACAGCTCCTTAGAAAACTGTCAGTCCATCATTAGTGTCATGAGTCTTGACTGGACATGTGTGTGTGTGTGTGTGTGTGTGTGTGTGTGTGTGTGTGTGTGTGTGTCCCATCCCCCACCCTTCCCGTGAGGCTAGGGAAAAGGCTGGAACTTTCCTATATGACAACACGGAGTTGACAAACTAGGCATGAAGCCAGAAGTTCTAGATGTCACATGACAAGAATCCACTCATGTTCAAGTGTTTCCTGAATCATGCAGTGTCAAAAAGTTTCATTACACAGTGGCTGAATCTCCTTGTGAGAACTCCACTGTAGCCCTGCTATATCTCTGTCAATAACTAAGAAGGTAATGGGCAATGGGAGACCCACATACTTCCATGAGTTTGCAATGGGAGACCCACATACTTCCATGAGTTTTCTCCCATTAAATGCTCCTCCAGCAGTTTGGTACATGTGTTAGGATGCCTGTTTGCTTTTCTACAAAGCAGTGCTTCTTACCACATAAAGGCTTCATGAAGTTGTTTTCTCGGCTAAGGCATAAAGAACATTTGTGGTCACCCTTTTGATATTACATGCTATTGGAAGATTCCTAACTGACCCTCCCAGCAAAGAATGTAAATCACATGAGAGGAGACTGACCATGTTCTCCTGGAGGATTAGAACTGCCTGCCTTTGGGTTGGTAGTGCCAATCCTTACTCACTAGGCCATCGGAGCTCCCTCCCATCTCTAAATATGGTTTAAGTAAGAGAGAGCTGGACAATGAATGAGGACGACAGAAAAATTGACGTCTTTGGACAGTGGTGTTGAAAAAGAGTGCTGAATATCCCACGAACACTGAAAGAACAAACAAATATGTCTTTTTTTTTTTTTCCTGCCTTAGGATTTATTTGTACAAATAACACAGGAGGACACCAGCCCCATGTAGATGGCAACAGCCCAGGGGGTCACACCAGTCCTTCTGTCCTCAGATGGAGAACTGAATTATAGAGCCTTTGCAGGAGCCTGGCTTGGAGCAGGAGCCTGAGTTGAGGACTTAGCTGGAGCTTCGGCCTTACTGTCAGCCTTGGCTTTTGGCCGGTTAGGCCTGAGCCCCTTGGCAATGCGGGCCCGAGCATGCTTCCCAAGCCTAGGATGGGCGATGTAGGCAAGTCGGCTGAGCTTGCGGTTGACTCCCCTTGGGATCCTGGGCTTGACCTCTTTGGGCTTGACAAGAGCCTTCACAGCCTCAGCACGTATCTCCATAAGAAAGTACAACCAGAGTGTTTTGTGGAGGTAATGATGACAAGGCTTTATCTTATATACTCCTGGTATGTTGCAAGGAGAGGCTATTTGTTGGAAAAGGACATCATGCTTGGAAAGACAGAGGGTTGCCCAAAGAGAGGAAGACCCTAAACGATATGGATTGACATAGTGACTGCTGCAATGGGCTCAAATGTGTCAGAAACTGTGAGGATGGGGCAGGATAGGATTGGGTTCAGATCTATTGTTCATAGGTTTGCTATGGGTCGTAGCAACTCAATGGTGTCTAAACACAAGATAAAAATTAGACAAGCCTACCTTACAATTACTGTTGACATTAGAGGCTCTGTTGTGGTTTTCTTCCACACATGGCATTTCTTCCAATCACTATTTGCATTTTTGCTGGCTTTTCTTTTCCAGGTGAAAACACTACTTGGCTTTGGTGTCAAATTAATATCTTCTAGCAGCTCATATCTTTCTAATAATTTTTCTAAGCCAGAGAGTTCAGCATCCTCACCTGGTAAAAAAGATAGCATTTAATCCAATTGAACAATGCTTCCCATCTTTGTATAGAAAATGTTCCATAAAATCAACTTGAGGAAGAAGAAGTTTTTTAAAAAGGCAGATTTTTTTTATTACTAGTTAAGCTAAACTGTTATTTAGTTCTGCCATTCCTTCATTCCAAAAATGTGACTGAACAGTATTTAATGGCCTCAGATGGTCCTAAACATGCAGCTGCTGTAAAGAAAATAAGCAAATGTGTGAAAAAAACAAAGTATACTAGCATCACTATGAATACTACTGGTTTTCTTTTTTTCAGCAGTAACAATTTTATTTAAGAGATATTGGGAAGCCAATAGAATCAATGTTCTTCCTTTGCCCATAGAGTTTTCGAAGGCCTGTTGCTTCAGAAGCAGATGGCCAGTGCTGCTTCTTAGTTTGTCTAAGGCTAGAAGCTCCACTGAAACTTGTCCCTGGGTGACCCTGTTGGCATTTTAAATAGCTGTGGCATTGCTTCCAGCATCACAGCAACATACAAGCCAGGACAATATGGCAAACTGACAGACAAGTGGATCAGTGAAAGAGAGGAAGACCCTCAGTGAGATAGATTTACATAGTGACAGGGCAAATTGTCGTAGTGACAATGAACTCAAGTAGGACAGAGATGAGGATGGCACAGGATAAGGCAAGGTTCAGATGTGTTGTTCATAAAGTCACTAGGTGTCATCATCAACCCGATGGCATCTGACAACAACAGTAGATAAATGGGAACAAACAAATCAGATGTGTTAACTATTACTTCCATATATATCTGCTGCCAAATGGTCTCAACTACTGGTTATAGTTTAATGCTTCTCAGATTGTTGTTATTGTTTTTAAGTGCCATCAAGTTGAACACACTCACAGTGACCCTATGAACAACAGGTCAGAATCTTACCATATCCTGCACCATCTTCAACACCTCTGCTGTGCTCAAGCCCGTGTTGCAGTCTCTGTGTCAGTCCACCTTGTTGAGGGCTGTCCTCTCTTTTGCTGACCCTCCACCTTTCCAAGGATGATATCTTTTTCCAGTGAGTGGAAACTTTTTGAGTTAATGTTATCTATTTGATCCCATATAGATAGTTCTTAGAAAAGCATAATGCTCAAGGCAGATTATTTCTTTTTCTATTTAAGCTAAGTCATTGTTTGGGTTTCTTCCAAAATTCTTACAAATGAAACAATAAGTAACAAGTATGATGAATGGAGAAAATATTTAAGTTGTCAGCTATTTCATTTTATTTGGTGACACAATCGAGAAATCAAATGATGAATTGCATTGGACAAATTTGCCAGACAAGGCCTCTTTACTGTGTTAAAAAGCAAAGATGACATTTTGAGGACTAAGGTGCCCTGTCATAGTTAATATTGTGTGTCAATATGGCTATGATCCCCAGTATAATGTAACTAATCTGTGTGTTATATAATCCATTATCTCTAGTACATCTACAGATAATATAAGAGTATATCTAAGATAATCTATTATATGTATACAATATGAATTACATTTCAACATCAAGAAAACAAAAAGTCTTTACCACTGGGTCAGTAGGAAACATCACAGTAGATGAGAAAAGATTGACATTTTAAATGAATTCATGTTACTTGGATCTCCACTAGACATTCTTCATACCAACAATCAGGAGATCAGGAGACATATTACATTGCAAAAGTCTGCTGTCAAGGACCTCTCCAAAGTACTAACAAGCTATGATGTCAACTTAAAGACTAAAGTGCATGTGATTTAAATCACAATCTTTTCAGCCTTTTGCTATGTGTTTGAGAGTTGGACAATGAATAAAATGACAGAAGATAGGTGATGGCTTAGAGTTGTGGTTCTGGAGAAGAATACTGAATATCCCATGGAGTGCTAAAAGAACAAATAAATATGTCTTGGAGAAAGTGCAAGCAGAGTGCTCCTTAAAAGTAAGGATGGCTAAACTTGGTCTCACATATATGCTTTGGGCATGTTGTTAGGCAGGGTCATTCCTTGAAAAGGGACGTCGTGCTCAGAAAGATGAGGAGGTCAGTGAGAGAGAGGAAGACTCTCAGACAGATTGATACAGAGACTGCAGCATGGGGCTGGAGTATGTCAGAGATAATGAGAATCGCACAGGGTAGGACAGGGTTCAAGTCCATTGTTCATAGGGTCACTAAGAGGCGTAGTCGACTCAAGGGCACCTAACAAGAGCACATCTGATTATCTGACTCGTGGTCTCTAGACTTAAATCAGTGGCCAGCTGTGCTTGCTGAACTTGGACTCAATCAGCATCCAAAGCAGGTCTTATGGGATTCTGTTTTGCAACAATGACTTTTGTACATGTCAGCCTCTGAAGCCAGTTGCCAGCAGTCTCCAAAGTCAGCTATCTGTAACTGCTTCCCAACAATGACCTTTCGGCATGTCAGCCTCTGAAGACAGTATCCTCCAAAGTCAGCAGCCTAAGACCCTGTCTGTCTGTTGATGACCTGGACTCTACTCTGCCTTCCAGATACCTCACCTCCCCAGATGCCTCCACTTTGAAGTCTGATTCACAGACCAGAGATTTACCTCTACAAGCACACAAGCCATTTCTGTGAAATAATATCTCTCCCTGTCTCTCCTCTCTCTCTGTAGACACACACACACACACACACACACACACACACACACACACACCCCTATTTCATTGGCCTTTCTTCTCTAGAGAAACCAGTCTAAGATACGCTAGGGTATTTTCAATTTCCTCCCATGCATGTGCAACACTCAACTGTTAAAAGACTCTACATAAGATGGCTGAGTAGACAGTAGGATAGTTCAGTCTGTCTTCATTGAAGACACCAGAAAATATACAGAATTTTGGAACACCAATACAAAAAAAAGAAGAAGAAGAAGGAAAGAAAGGAAACTGAACTCTGTTTTGAAGGAAAACAGACTCAGATGGAATAAAGGGGCATGAATAGCTATTTTAAACAGCTGTCTGCTTGTCATGGGAACCCAGGTTGGCAGCAGTGTTCACAAAGGTAGGTAACTGACTGGGGAGGTGCAATCTCCTCCTTTGTCCCCCATGGCCCCCTGGAAATCAGGATAGGTACTTTGTCCACAGCCACTCACTGAGTAATTGGCTACAAGCATTCCCTGGCCCATCTCAGCTGCATCTGACACAAGTTCTTCCCATTTTTTATTTGAGTCCAAGAGCATGCATAGTCTTAAATTAATTCACTCTCTTCCTCTCCCTCTTTCCCTCTTTTTCTCCCTCTTCCTCTTCCTCCCATCAGACTGTAGCACAACTAGCCTGTGGTTATGCCCTGAATTATCAGGAGTGCTATCTCAGACTGTGATCCTTCCCTTTCACCAATCACCTTTGCCCAGCATACATTATGACCATACTTGGAATAGTGGACTCTTTGCTGAATGCACCATCCTTGGGGATTTTGGGTCAGCAGTCATTATTCACTTTAGCCATATCTAGACTTGAGTATCTTATCAACACCCACCCTCTAGACTGGCAAAGGCACAATTCCTAGCCAAGTGAATTACTCAAGATTTCTCTGAGGAGATTTGTATCTCCTATTGGCAGTGATTTTGAGCAATTCTTTGTGTCTACTGGCCATCTAAATATCTTTTCTTTTTTAAAAATTTGATTATTTTTTGAGTGTGTTCCATCAAATCAGATCTGACTGGTACAGGAGAAGAATGTCCCTCCTTCTCCAGTAGAGCATTTGGTGGATTCGAACTGCACACCTCTGGGATTGCAGTGCAGCTTCTTGCCATTAGGCAACCAGAGCTCGCCGAAATATCTTTCTCTATGAAAAGTTTCTCTATATCTCTTGCCGATTTAGTAATTGTATTATCACTTATCATTCCTTACCACTAAGTGACCAGAGCTTCCTAAATTGTTTTAGACTTAGAACAACTGCCTAGGAAATTAGTAAACTTTCTTGTCAAAATAAAAAAAGGAGAGCAATCATAAGGATTTAGTAAACAGCAGCAATAAAGGAAATAAGAAAAATTAACTCAGTAAAGAAAAGCAGTTGGAACAAAGATATAAGCAGCACTACAAAACAGAATGCAGCGAAATTACAGCAAAAAAATTCATCCTTATCAATAATTAGATTGAATATTAATAGGCTACATGCACCAGCCCAGAGAAAATAAGTTGTTGATTGTGTTACGAAAACATGGTCCATCAATATGTGGCTTACAAAATTTAACAGAACAGCAAGCAACAAATGCTAGCAAGATTGTGGAGAAACTGGAACCCTTATTCACTGCTGGTGAGAGTGTAAAATGGTGCAACCACTATGGAAGACGGTATGGCGCTTTCTCAAAAAGTTGCAAATAGAGATACCATTTGATCCAGCAATTCCACTGTTGGGAATATACCCCAAAGAGACCCTAACTGACATCCAAGCAGATATAAGCACACCCATGTTTATTGCGGCTTTGTTCACTATAGCAAGGAGTTGGAAACGACCTAAGTGCCCATCAACAATGGATAGAGAAGCTGTGGTATATTCGCACAATGGAATACTATGCTGCATTGAAAACCAAAGAACTCATGCAATATTATTCAAAATGGGTGACTCTAGAGGACAGTATGCTGAGTGAAGTATCCCAGTCACAAAAGGACAAATACTGCATTGTGCCACTGTCGTAAAACAGGACTGACCTTGGGGTTGGGGAGAGGCTGAGAAAGATGGGTTCAATAATGTATACTGCATTGAAACAGATGAGGGAGAAAACTGTTTAAAAGGGATATGTGATTAGGTATTTTTGTCATGACAAAGTCTAGAGTGAAGGCTACGTGGTGGAGTGGACCTGGGGGAGGGTTTGTAAAACAATGAAAGAATTTTTCTTTTACTTTTCCAAGAGGGTAGTGTACTAGGGGGGGAGGGTTAGGAGGGGAGAGAAGTGCAACAATGAATGAATGGAAATCCAAAATCTCTGTAAATTTTTACTGAAAGTAATAATAAATTTAAATTTTAAAAAATATGTGGCTTACAAGATACACACCTTAGACACAGAACAAAGAAACACTAAAAACCAAAGGATGGAAAAAGACATCAAGCAAATGGCAATCAAAATACAAGTGGCAATATTAATTTCTGATAAATAGATTTTAAGACAAAAACCAGCACAAGAGGTAAGAAAAAGAATTATAAAATTGTTAGATGGCCAACTGAGCAAAAAGACATAACTAAAATTATTATCTATGTACCCAACAAAAAAGCTACAAGATACATAAAGCACATTTTAGCAGATATTAAGATAGATAACTTCCCAGTAATAGTAGTAGAAAATGTCAAGACATAACTTTTGATGAAGGAAGTGATTAACAGAAACTCAACAAAAACACAGAGGAACTAAACAACACAGTTAAAAAACTGATCTAGACATATATAGAACCATTCATCCAACAAGAGCACAATATACATTCTTCTCCAGTGAACATAGCATATTCTCCAGAATTTACAACATATTAGGTCACAAAGTAAGCATTGAGAAATACTACAAAGTATCTTCTCAGACATGATGCTATAAAATTAGATATCAACTACAAAGAGAAAGGAAAAATATCAAGTACATTGTTGTTGTTATTGTTGTTAGGTGCCTTAAAGTCAAGTATGAGTCATAGCAATCTGTGAACAAAAGATCTGAACTCTGTTCTATCCTTTGCCAGGTTCACACTTCCTGACACACAAGAGCCTATTGCTACAGTTACCACATCAAACCACCTGGTTGAGGGTCTTCCTCTTCTTTGCTCACCCTCCGCCCTTCCAAGCATCATGTCCTTCTCCAAGGAATAGCACCTCTTAGCAACATGTCCAAAGTATGTGATATGAAGCCTCATCATTCTTGCCTCCAAAGAGCACTCCTCCTGCACCCTCTCCAAGAGATATTTGTTTGTTCTCTTGGCTTCCCATGAGGTGTCCAGTGCTCTTCTCCAACACTACAGTTCAAAGGCGTCAATTCTTTTTCTGTCATCTTTATTCATTGTCCAGCTCTCGGATGCATAGTAGGTAATTGGAAAGACTATGGCCTGAATCAGACACACCTTAGTCCTCAAAATGACATCATTACTCCTCAATAATTTGGAGAAGTCCCTAACTGCAGATTTTCCCAGTGCAATTGTCTCCTTATTTTCCTGACTGCTGGTACTAAGGGTGTTAACTGTGGAACCAAGAAAGATGAATAAAAAATAAATAATACCCTACTTGAGCACTTTTGGATAACAGAAGAAATAATAATAAAATCTAAATATTTTCTTGAAGCTGCACAACATATCTTTGAGACACAGCTAAACAATACTGTTCAGCACTGTAAAATGCTTATCTGTCAGATACCGCTCTAAAGCTGAGGCTATAAAGGAAGACAAACCAGGAAGAAGGACTGGCCATCCACTTCCAAAATAAAAGGCCTTTGAAAACCCTGTGCACAAGAGAGCACACTTTGATTAGACTAGCAAATATGGCACAGAGACTGAGCCCTCAGGTTGGGAAGTACAAAGGAGGAGGAACAATTGCAAGCAGACACTAGTGACTAGAACAGGAAATGTGAGAAGAATGAATGTAGAAAAATTGGACATTGTTAAGGAAGAAATGGAACGCATAAATTTTAATATACTAGGCACTGGTGAAATGAGAGGGATTGGCATGGGATATTTTGAATCAGATAATCATATATTACACTAGAAATGAGAAGGTGAGGAAAAATAGGGTCAAATTTGTAGTTAAAAAGACAATTTCCAGATCCATCCTGAAATGTACTGTTGTGAGCAAGAGGATAATATTCATATGCATACATGTAAGACCTGTTATTATTTATTATCATTCAAATATATGAACAAAAACCAGAACCAAAGAGAAGAAAGAGATGATTTCTACCGACTATTGCAGTCAGAAATCAATTGAATATGCAACCAACGCATTAATATGCTGGAATGCAGAAGTTGAGAAGAGAGAATGGTCAGAAGTGGAAAACATCAGCTTTGTTATAGAAAAGAGGCTGGGGGTAAAATGCTAGAAATGTGTACAATCAATAATTTGTTCATTGAATACCTGTTGTAAGAAGCACAAACAGCAACTACACACATGGATCTTGCCTGATGGTTGGCACAGGAATCAGATTTATTATATCTGTTGAAACAATTGTTATGAAAGCTCAAAATCAGCTATGAAAACTAAGTCATGCTGATTATGGAACAGACCATCAACTACTCATATGCAAGTTCAAACTGAATGTACAGAAGATGAAATCAAAGCGACAAGAACCAAAATTTGACCTTGAGTCTATCCCACCTGAATTTAAAAACCATCTCAGGAACAAGTTTAAGGCCTTGAACACTAATGAGCAAAGACCAGATGAGCTGTGGGAGGATATCAAGAATATCATCCTTAAAGAATGCAAAAAGTTTTTACAAAGACACAGAAGTAAAAAAAGACCGAGGTGGATGTTGGGAGAGACTGAATATTGCACTGGAGTGCCAATAAGCAAAATCATAGGGAAGAAATAAAGAAGTTAAGGAGCTGAATAGATTTCAAAGGGTAGTTCAGGAAGACAAAGCAAAGTGTTATAACAAAATGTGAAAAGACTTGGAGTCATAAAATCAAAAGGGATGAACTTGCTAAGCATTTCTTAAGCTGAAATAACTGAAGAACAAATTGAAGCCTCAAATTGTAATACTTAATTGATGCCTTGGGCAGAATATTAAGTGAGCAAGGAAGCATTAAAAGAAGATAAAAGTGAGGGGTGTAAAAAGATGGAAGGAGTACACAGAGTCACTGCACCGAAAAGAACTGGCAGTACAGAAGAATTTCATGAAACAACATATGATCAAGAGGCAATGGTGATAAAGGATCAAGTTCAAGCTGCTCTGAGGAATCGGCAAAAAACAAGGCACCAGGGATTTATGTGATACCAATTGATATATTGGAACAAACACATTCTGTCCTGGATGTGCTCATTAAATTGAGCCAATAAATATGGAAACCAACTGATTTATCTGGCCAACTGATATGAATAGACCTATATTTATTCTTATTTAAAAAAAAAAGAAAGGTGATCCAACAGAATGTGGAAATTACTGATCATACACAGGCAAAATCCTCCTGAAGACCATCCAAAAATGACTCAAACAATACATCAACAGAGAATAACCAGAAGTACAAGTTAGTTTAGAAGAGGCCATGGCACTAGGGACATCATTGCCAATGCGAGATGGATTGGCCAAAAGCAGAGTGTACCAGAGGAATGTCTATCTGTGTTTCATTGACTATGCAAAGACATTTGACTGTATGGGTCACAACAAATTGTGTTAATCTTGACAAGAATGGAAGTCCCAGAGTAGTTGAATGTGCTCATGCAAAACTTATACTTGGACCAGGAAGCAGTCCTCATAACAGAGCAAGGAAACACTGCATTGTTCAAAATCAGAAAAGGAGTACATGAGGGATGCATCCTTTCTCCATACCGTTTCAGTCTATAAGTGGAACAGATCATTCAGGAGGCTGGATTTTATGAGGAGGAATGTGGCATCAGGCTTGGAGAAAGACTCAACAACAATCTGCATTATGCATATAACACAACTTTGCTTGATGAAAATTAGGAGGATCGGAAGGGTTTACAGCAGGTCAAGGACTGTAGTCATCAGTATGAGTTAAAGCTCAATATATTAAAAAAAATCAACAAAGATTCTCACCATTAGGCTAATAGGCAGGATGATGATAGATGGAAAAGATACTGAATTGTTAACAATTTCAGCTTGCTTGGTTCCATGATCAACACTCTTGGCACCAGAAGTTAGGAAGTAAAAAGATGGATTGCACTGGGAAAATCTGCTACCAGCAACTTCTTCAGAGTGCTAAAGAGCAAGAGTGTCAGTCTGGAGACTAAAGTGAATCTGATACAAGCTATGGTCTTTGCAATTGCTTGCTATATATCAGAGAGCTGGACAGTGACTATAGATGACAGAAGAGGAATTTATGTCTTTGAGTTCTGGTGCTGGAGAAGAATACTGAACTGTCAAAGAACAAATACATATGTCCTGGAGAGGGTGAAAACAAGTTGCTTCCTTGAAGAAAAGAATTTTGAGGCTCTATCTCACATACTTTGGGCATGTTGTCAGGAAGGACCAGTCCTTGGAAAAGGACATCATGCTTGGAAACGTGGAGGGACAGTGCAAGAAAGGAAGACCCAGGATGAGATGGACTGACAGTAACTGGTGTAATGGGGGTAGGTATGTTGGAAAGAGTGAGACTGGCTCAGGATAGGGCAGGGTTCTGAGCTATTGTGCTTAGCGTCATTAGGAGCTGCAGGCGATTCAATGACACATAACAACAACAATAACAACAAGATCAATTTATACCACTACACGTATCAAAAGAGAATAATCAAGCTCAGCATCTTACTACATCTCCAGCAATTACAAAAAGACAAGCAAACAAAGCCTATGGTCTCCAGGAGAAAGGAAATAATAAAGAACAGAAAGAAATATCCTAGAAAACAGAAAAACAATAGAAGGAATTAAAAAGGATACAAGTTGGTTTTTTGAAAGAATTAACAAAATTTACAAACCCTGGCAATTAAAAGAAAATCATAAATAACTTGAATAAGGAATTAAATGGAAGGCATTACAACAAAAGCAACTGAAATAAAAAAGAATAATAACATAATCAGAACAAATCATCAATAGCATCGAGAAGACTGGGAGTCCCAGAAAAATAATTGTCTCATTGGAAATCTGTATCTAGCCCAAGGAACAACAGAGCAAGGGAACACTGCATGTTTGAAAATTAAGAAAGGTAAAAAAAAAAAAAAAAGAAAATTAAGAAAGGTATGTGTCCTTTGCACATACCTATACAATCTGTGTACTTAACAAATCATTCAAGAAGATGAACTTTAAGAAGAATAAGGCATCAGGATCAGAGGAAGATTCATCAACAACCTGCATAACACAACTTTGCTTGCTCCAAGTGAGGACTTGAAGCAGCTTGCTGCAGAAGACCAAAGACTACAGCCTTCAATATGGATTACACCTCAACATCAAGAAGACAAAATTCCTTACCCCTGAGCCAACAGACAACATCATGATAAATGGAGAAAAGACTGAAGTGGTCAATGATTTCATCTTACTTGTATCCAAAATTAACACCCTTGGTATCAGCAGTCAGGTGATCAGGAGGTATATTCCATTAGAAAAGTGAGGAATGCATCAGAGATTATTAGGATAGCCCAAGAGAGGACAGGATTCAGATCTATCGTTCCTAGGGTCACTATGAGTTGTGTTCAACTCAATGGCACCTAACAACAGCAACAACAACATTATGATGTTGCCTATTCGCCTAGTGCTGAGGATTTTTGTTTTCTTGATACTGAGATGTAATCCATATTGAAGGCTGCAGTTTTTTTTTATCTTCTGCAGCAAGTGCTTCAAGTTCTCCATGATTTCAGCAAGCAAAGTTGTTTCATCTGCATAACATAGGTTGTTGATGATTCTTCCTCCAATCCCGATGGCACACTCTTCCTCATAATATCAAGCTTCTACAGTAATTCACTAAGCATACAGAATGAATTGGTATGGGAAAAGGATACATCCCTGATGTACACCTTTCCCAGTTTTAAACTATGCAATGTTCCCTTGCTGTGTTCAGACAACAGATCATTTATGCTACACAGGAACTAATAATCCAGAAATAATCCAAATGTCTTCTCATCATCTTTAATATCTTTCTCTTTTGTCTTGGTCCCTTGATAACAGATCCCTGTGTAGCATAAATGATCCATGCTGGATTTTACCAACTTAAATTGTTGGTTTAAACCCATTCAGCAGTGCTATAGAAATGAAACTTGGCAATTTGCTTCTATAATGATTACAGCAAGAAAGTTTTATGGGGCATTTCAGCTCTAACACATAAGGTCACACATAAACTTGATGGCAATGGGTTCTAGGGTTTTGTTACTGTATTCATTGATTGGAAGGCTTAATATTGTTAGAATGTGAGAAAAACCATTACCATTGCATATTCTGTAGCCAGCACAGTACTATTAGTTACTGAAATAGCTGATTAATGCATTAAATAAAATAATCAGACTTAAAACAGGTTTAGATATTACAACACTAAAGTTAGAATTTAGCAAACTTGTAAAGACCATAGTTGTAGAAGTATCTAAAGTTCAGACTATAATTCTCCTAAATAGAATAGTAGTATATCTCTGTTAGACTATCAAGGCGGAACCCACGCCTTAATGGAAGAATTTTACTGGATCACAACAAACTGTGGTTGACTCTGAGAAGAATAGGAATCCCAGAATACTTATACTTGGATCAACTTATACTTGGATCAGGAGGTAATCGTCAGAACAGAGCAAGGAAACACTGCGTGGTTCAAAATCAGGAAAGGTATACGCCAGGGATCCATCCTATCTCCATACCTTTTCAATCTTTATTCGAAACAGATCATCCGAGAGGCTGGGCTCTATGAGGAGGAACATGGCATCAGGATTGGGGGAAAACTCATCAAAAACTTGTGTTATGCAGCTAGCACAACCTTGCTTGCTGAAACTAAAGAGAACCTGAGGCATTTGCTACAGAAGGGTCAAGGACTACAGCCTTTATATAGATTGAAGCACAACATTAAGAAAACAAAGATTCTCACCACTGGTATGATTGGCAGCATCATGATATATGGTGAAGAGATTTGTTATTATTAACAGCTTCAGCTTACTTGGCTCCACAATTAACACTCTTGGTACCAGCATCCAGGAAATCAAAACATGAATTTCACCAAGGAAAATCTGCTATCAGGGACCTCTCGAGAGTACTGAAGAGCAATGATGTCAGTCTAGAAACTAAAGTGTGCCTGATCCAGGCCATGGGCTTTGCAATTACTTGTTATGCAATTACTTTCTAATCAGAAAGCAGTATAATGACTAAGGATGATAGAAGAAGAATTGATGTCTTTGAGTCGTGGTGCTGGAGAAGAGAACTGAATATAGCGTGGACTGCTAGAACAGATTCATTCTAGAAAAGGTAAATCTAGCTTGCTTCTTGGAGGCAAGGATTTTGAAGCTTTGTGTGACATTTTGGTCATGTTGCAAGGAGGGACCAGTCCTTGAAGTGGGACATTATGGTTGGAAGGATGGAAGGACAATGCAAGAGAGGAAGACCCTGGATGTGATGGATTGATTCAGTGACTGAGGTAATGGGGGTAGGTGTGTCAGAGACAATGAGATTGGCTCAAGATAGAGCAGGGTTCAGAGCTGTTGTACAAAGGGTCACAATGAGTTGCAATTTTGACTCAATGGCACATAGCAACACTATATAAATAATACGTAATCTGAAGTCTTACAGAATGTAGTTGTTGTAAATATATGAAAAGTAGCTACTGATGCTGCTTATGTATAACCACATACCTCATGAGATTTGTTTCTTTGATTTGAAGATCTAGGGATATAGTTTCCTGGGTCATTTTAGCTAATTGACCTAATATTATTTTTAATATTTCTTTTCTATCCATTGGCTCATGGTGTTCTAGTCTTTAGTTCATAATGCAGTGTTAGGATTTTGAAAACTCACCAGTGGGCTAATTGGCAGCTTCATGATGGACGGAAAAGAGATTGATATTGTTGATAATTTCAGCTTGCTTGGGTCCACAATCAACAGTCTTAGCACCAGCAGTCAAAAGGTGAATTGCATTGGGAAAGTCTGCTGTCAGGGACCTCTCTAGAGTACTGAAGAGAAACAATGTCAGTCTGGAGAATGTTGTTGTTGTTAAGTGCCATCGAGTCATAGGCAACTCATAGTGACCCTATGAATGAAAGTCTTTGACAGTTGACTTTCATCCTTTCTCCATGTTTGTAGGGTTTCCCGAGGCAAGCTATTTATGGAACTGGATGCCACTCCTGCTTCCAAGCTTGTTTTAGCCGGGGAGCGCCACCAAACACTGTCCGCCATGGGTAACCATAATCGCATATGACACATCAGTGTCACAGTGTTCAGCTTCACAGCGACCACAAGTTGCCTCTGTACAGCAAGTGGACACACCAGGGCTATACGACCTAGAAGAATGTTTCACCAAAACCAATTAGAGACAGGCCCGAGGACCTACGAACATGGAGAAAGGATGAAAGTCATGCAATTGTCGAGGACTTCTGTTCATAGGGTCACTATGAGTCGCCTACAACTAGACAGCACTTAACAACATAAAGAGACTAGTTGGCCTACTGGACCAAAAGCAGTGCTACTAAGCCACAGGTGAGTGACTCTAATCCGTGGCCCTAAGGCCTGTCTTTAATTGTACATTCACACGATGGAATATTATGCAGTACTCAGGAGTAATGATTTTAAAAAATACTATCTAACATGGGAGACACTAGAGAGCATTATGCTGAGTGAACCAATTTGAGTGCTTAAGATTAAATACTGCCTAAAACTTGCCTTGGCTTAAAACCCTGCAGGGTTTGGGAGGGACCTGCCTGCAAAGTTAGGCCTGGAAGACTCCACTCTGGGTGTGTGGCTTTTTGCAGCTTGTGCTTGCAGATGCTGGTCCAGATGGGCAAGTGAAGGGAACTTTTTGGGGCTGTGTTACTTTGGGTCATGTTTGATGTGCATTATTGCTCTTTTCCCCCAAAAGCGGGCATCCCTGAGCCTTGCCTAGGGTTGAAGTCCACTCAAAGGCCTTGGCTTAAAACCCCACAGGGCCCTTGGGCAGCAATTTACTAATTTTTGAATGAATATTCCTTGAATGACAGTGAAAAAAAATTACAGACTAAATCAACAGAAGGAAATGCAGATCAAACCCACTGAGGTAATACTCGGTACTCACTAGATATGCAGAGTACTAATGCAGGGATTGGGCAATTTTGTCATTCTGCCAGATTTAAAATGGAGCAACAGCAGAGACCGAAAACAGGGATCTCACTGCCATCAAGAGTACAGTGGGGAGGGGGGAGGGGGGAAGAGAGAGAATACAGTGTCTCAGTGTCGCCTTTGGATCTGAGTTCTCTTCTCAAACCAAAGATAGAGAACTGTGACATGAGAGAGATGGAATGAGACCAAGATATGGAAGCTGGATGTAGCTGAAGTGAAAGGGGTAGTAGAGAACCAGAGACCAGGGTGTGAGGCACTGTGCTAGTAGATAAAGTATCTCATTGGGAGAAGTAGATCTGACAACCCAACTAGAGCCAAGGACTTTTTGGGCTAGGCTTACTGACAGTTAGGGAGTGGCACGTAATTGGCAGAACTAAAATAGTTTTGCAACACTTGCCCAAGTAGGACAGAGGTCAAAGCCAGAAAGCCAACAGAGAAAAAGCCTGCCTGCAAAAGTACTTGCATTCTGATTGAAG
Organism: Elephantulus edwardii; assembly: GCF_000299155.1. Lineage (NCBI taxonomy): Eukaryota > Metazoa > Chordata > Mammalia > Macroscelidea > Macroscelididae > Elephantulus > Elephantulus edwardii. The sequence continues at coordinate 8,922,883 of NW_006399821.1, read as the reverse complement.
AGCTGACTTTTAAGTACTTTTGGCCTGAATTATAAACTTTACTTTCCTAATAAACTCCACTATCATGACTATTGTCTGAGTTTGGGAGGACTGGGGTGGGGGGGAGGGGGATTGAAGTACATTATCCAACCCAGTAGAATAGTAAGTGCTGTAGGAGGGATGTTTGGCAGAAGGTGTGGTACATAATAGGCATGTCTCATCTCACAGGAATTGACTTTGTGCTGCTCTTGTTGTTGATGGGGATTCTTCTCTCTTGTGAAGTCAGTGAGTCAGACTCCACTTTCCCCACAAGCCACGCATTACTTTTATAACTACATACCAAGATGAATTATTAGAATATAAATTCCAGCTAAAGAATCAATGCCTGCAATCTTTATTCTCTATATAATAAAACAAAGACATTTTTATTCTAGTACAACTGGCATTAAGGTTTTGTTTTCAGATAGAAATTTTCACTCACTTCATGCTTTGACATTATGTCAATTTCATCACATTATGACTGAATTTTTCTCTATTTCTGTGATCTCAAAGCCAGCGGGGTGTATAACGTGATCTATCAGAATGAGGAGACAAAATAGAGACTACTTGTTTATAATTACAGTACTCACCATATTTTAAATTCTATTTCATGACATTTTAAAATGGTGATGATATATCACAGTTGATGACGTATCAATAGATGTTGTGGAGTTGAGTAACACTCATAACAACCCTATGAACAACAGATCTGATCTCTGTCCTATCCTGTGCCATCCTCATCATCTCTGACACATTTGAGCCCATTGCTGTAGTCACTGTGTCAATCCATCCCATTAAGGTTCTTCTTCTCTTTCTCTGATGCTCTACCTTTCCAAGCATGATGTCCTTTTCCAAGGATAGTCTCTTCTAGCAACATGTCCAAAGTATGTGAGATAAAGTTTTACCATCCTTGTTTCCAAAGAGCACTCAGACTGGACTTTCTCCAAGGCATATTTTGTTATTCTTTTGGCAGTCCTCAGCATACTGAGTATTCTTCCCCAACACCAAAGATCAAAGACACAGCAATTGAAAAGACCATGGCTTGAATCAGGCTCACCACTCTGTTCAGTAATTTAGAGAGGTCTCTAACAGTGAATTTGCCCGTTGGAATAAGTATCTTGATTTCCTGACTGGTTGGAATAAGTATCTTGATTTCCTGACTGGTACCAAAAGTGTTAATTGTGGATTCAAGTAGAATGAAATTGTTGACAATTTCAGTCTTTTCTCCAACCTTCATGCTTTTGTTTATGGGTCCAGTGATCATGCTTATATAAATATGCATATTTAAATAATATGGGTCCAGTGGTGAGGATTTTTGTCTTCTTGATGTTGAGATCTTCGGCAGCAAGTACTTCCAAGCCCTCCTCACTTTTAGCAAGTAATTTGTGTCATCTACATAATGCAAGTTGTTGATGAATCTTCCTCCAATCCTTCTTAGAATCTAGCTTCTTGAATGATTTGCTCAGCATAGAGATTGAGTAGGAATGGAGAAAAGATACAACCCTTAAGATACCTTTCCTGACTTTAAATCATGGAGTGTTCCCCTGCTCTGTTTGGACAACAGCTTCTTAGTCTAGGTATAGGTTTTGTCTGAACATAATTAAATGTTCTCAGATTCCCATTCTTCTAAATGTCATAGTTTGTTATGATTCATACAGCTACAAGAACAAGTCCACGAGAACCAAAATATGCAAAACAACTATGAGATGGCATCTCACCGCAGTAACAATAACAAAGTTCAACAGAGCACCAAACAACAAATGCTGGCAAGGTTGTGGAGAAACTGGAACCCTTAGTCACTGTTGGTGGGAGTGTAAAATGGTGTAATCACTAAGGTATATGTTGTAACAAGTATGGTGTTTTCTCAAAAAGTTGGAAATAGGACTATAATTTGACCCAGCAATTCCACTACTGGGAATATACCCTAAAGAAACCAGAACTGCCTCCCAAACAGATATATGCACGTCTATGTTTATTTTTGTATTGTTCATATAGCAAAGAGATGGAAATAACTTAAGTGCCCACCAACAAACATATGAATAGAGAAGCTGTTGTATATTCACACAATGGAATACTATGCAGCATTGAAAACCAAGGAACTCATAAAATATTACACAAAATGCGTGACCCTGGAGGACATTATGCAAAGTTAAATATTTCAGTCACAAAAGGACAAATACAGCATAGTGTTACTGTTATAAAACAGGATTGACACCAGGGTTGCGGAGAAACTACGAAAAGAGGGAATAAATAATGTACACTGCACTGAAACAGATGAGGGGAAAAACTGTTTGAAAGGAATATATGATTAGATATTATTTGCATGACAACAGTCCAGAACAAGAGGTGCATAGCAAAGTGGACTTGGCAGGGGGGGGTGAAGGAAGGGGGGTGGAAATTGTGCAACAATGAAAGAATTTTTTAAAAGAGAAAAGCAAACCTGGGGATGTGGGTGGGTAGCAAGGAAAATGTGTAACAATGAATGAATGGAAATCCAAGTTCTCAGTAAACTTTTGTTAAAATCTCAATAAAGTTTTTTTTTTAAAAAAAAGAACCAAAATATGACCTTGAGTCCACCCCATCTGAATTTAAAAATATTCTCAAGAATAGATTTGAAGCAATGAACACTAATGACTGAAGATCACATGAGTTATAGGATGGCATCAAAGATATAATCCATAAAAAGATCAAAAGATCATTGGAGAAAGAAAAGACCAAAATAAATGTCAGAAGAGACTCTGAAAATTACACTAAAGTGCCAAAAAGCAAAACAAAGGAAAGGAATGCTGAAGCAAAAGAGATGCACAGAAGATTTCAAAGGGCTATTTGAGATGACAAAGCAAAGTATTATAACAGAATGTACAAAGAACTGGATTTGGAGAATAAAAAGCAAAGAACTCGCTCTGTAATTCTTAAGTTAAAAGAACTGAAAAATGAATTCATGCCTTGAGTTACAAGATGCTACTGGCAAAGTCTTGAATGATCCAGGAAGCATCAAAAGAAGATGGAAGAAGTGGCCTACTGGCAAGAAGCTGAACTGCAATCTCAGAGGTACATGGTTCGAATCCACCAGATGCTCTGCTGGAGAAAGAGGGGCAATCGCCTCCTGTACCAGTCAGATCCAATTTGACAGTACACACACACAAAAATAATAAAATTAAAATAGGAAAAAAATATGGAAAAAAAAGATGGAAGAAATACAGAGTCAATGTACCAAAAAGAATTGGTTGACATTGAAATATTTAGAGAAGCACTATATGAACAAGAGTCAATGGTAATAAAGGAAGAAGTTCAAGCTGTACAAAAGGCAACTGGTAATAAATACATACATACATACATACATACATACATACATACATACATAAATGGCGGCCCCAGAAATTGATGGAATACCATTGACATGTTCCAACTAGCAAATGCAGCCCAGAATATGTTTATCCATCTATGCCAGGAAATTAGGAGGACAGATCCAACACAATGTATAAATTATCAAACAATATAATTAACGCCGCATGCAAGCAAAATATTGCTAATGATTATCCAAAACCAACTAAAACACTACACTGACAGAGAACTTCCAGAAGTTCAAGTAGGATTTAGGAAAGTCATGGCACCAAGGCTTATGATTGCTGAAGTCAGACAGATCCTGGCTGAAAGCAGATAATATCAAAAGTATGTCTATTTGTGTCTTATTGACTATGCAAAGACATCTGACTACGTGGATATTACATGATAGTGTAATTTTAAAGTATATACATTTACATGTAAATCAGGATAAAAATTTATTTGAATGATAAGTTTATGTTAACAGTATGGTTATAGGTCATAGCTCTTTATTAATGCTCTTTGACCACCCAGAATAGTTTGTACAATTCTTATTGTCTGTCTAAAATGAAAGAACTAATAGCTTGCCTCCAAAAACTTTATGAATGTGGAGAAATGATGAAAGTTATACAAGTGTCAGGTCTTTCATTCATAGGGTAGCTATGGATCGTCTACAACTCAACGGCACCTAACAACAACAACAACATTTAATATGTTAATGAAATTGTTCAAAGATGATACCAAATCTACTTTCTGGAACTAATTAGATTATCTGTTCTTTCTTTTCCACCATTTCAGAAAATAGTAAAAGGCTAATAATGGACTATGTGGATCACAACACACTATGGCTAACTCTGAGAAGAACAGAAATCCCAAAGAACTTGATTGTGCTCATACGAAACCTATATACTTGGAGGCAGTCGTTAGAACAGAGCAAGGAAACACTGCATGGTTCAAAATTAGGAAAGTTGTATGCCAGGGATGCATCTTATCTTCATATCTTTTCAATCTATATGTGGAACAGTCCCTCAGGGTTGGCTCTATTGAGGAAGAATGTAGCATCAGGAATGGAGGAAGACTCATCAACAACATGCGTCATACAGATGACATAACCTTGCTTGCTGAAACTGAAGAGGACCTGAGGCCATTTGTTGCAGAAGGACTGCAGCCTTCAATATGGTTTGAAGCTCAACACCAAAAAAAGAATGATTCTCACCACTAGGCCAATTGGCAGCATCATGATAGATGAAGATCAAGAGTATTAACAGTTTCAGCTTGCTTGGCTCCACAATCAATACTCTTGGTACAGGGAGCCATGAAATCAAAAGATGAATTGCATTGGGAAAGTCAGCGGTCAGGGACCTCATAGGATCACTATGAGTTGGAGTCATATGGTACATAACAATAAAAACAATAAAGGACCAGGACAAGATTAGCTGTATGTAGCTAAGAAAACGTAAGTAATATCTTTAATCATTTTTATTGAGGTAGGTTAACAGCTCAGTTTAAAGAAGAATTCTTGGGATTCAATCCAGATAGTCTGGATTCTCGGATTAGGAATTGATCAGAGTGCAAATTCCCATGCTTGCCACAATGTTTCAAAATACCTACTTGCAGGAAATTAAAAACAGAGGAAGAATGGTGTTTCATTCATAGTAAAAGTAAATTTCAAGTTCTACCCTGAAATACAACATTGTGAATGATAGGATAATATCCACACATGTACAAGGAAGACCCATTAACATGACTATTATTCAAATATATGCTCCTACATCTAAAACCAAAGAGGAAGAAATTGATAATTTTTACCAAATTCTGTTGTCTGAAATTGATTGAACATGAAATGAGGATGTGTTAATAATAATTGGTGACTGCATTGCAAAAGTAGGAAAGAATGAAGAAGGAACAGTAGTTAGAAAATAAGGGCTTGGTGATAAAAAATAAAGCTAGAAATATAATGATGAATTTCGTCAATGTGATTTAGTCAATACAAATACCTTTCTTAAAGGACACAAAAGTAGACTTTACACTTGGATCTCACGTGATGGGCTGCATAGGAAACATACTGAATACATCTGTGGAAGAAATTGTTAGAGAAGCTAAATATTGTCAGTTGAAACTAGGCCAGGGGCAGACTGTGGGTCAGATCATCAATTACTCACATGCAAGCTCAAATTGAGGCTGAAGAAAATGAAAATAAGTCCACAGGAACCAAGGTACAGTCATGAATCAATTCCATCTGAATTTCACGATCATCTAAAGCGATATATGATTGGGTATTAGGGTTATGACAAGAGTCCAGAATGAAGGTTGCATAGTGGCATGTAGTCAGGGGGAGAGGGGATTGTATACCAATGAAAAAATTTTTAGTTTTCAAAGAGAAGAGTGAACTGGGGAGGAGGGATGGGCAGGGAGAAAACTGCAACAATGAATAAGGGAAAATCCAAAATCTCTGTAGCATTCATTAAAATTAATAAAATAAAATAAAAAAGAATAGGTTTGAGGAACGGAACACCAATGATCAAAGACCAGATGAGTTGTGGGATGATATAAAGGATATCATCCATGAAGAAAGCAAAAGGTCATAAAAAGAACAGAGAAAGAAAATAAAATAAAAATGGATGTCAGAAGAGACTCTAAAGATAACACTGGAGCATCAAGAAGCCAAAACTAAAGGAAAATATGTCAAAGTGGAAGAGCTGAACAGACAATTGCAAAGGACAGCTCGGGAAGATAAAGCAAAATATTAAAATGGAATGTGCAGAGAGCTGGGATTGGAGAATAAAAAGGGAAAAACTCGCTCTCCATTTCTCAAACTGAAAGAACTGAAAAACAAATTTAAACCTCGTGTCGCAATATCAAAAGACACTATGGGCAATATATTGAATGACCCAGAAAGCACCAAAACAAGATGGAGGGAATACACAGAGTCACCATACCAGAAAGAATTTATTGACATTGAAAAATGTCAGCAAGTACCATATGAACAGGAGCCAATGACAATGAAGGAGGAAGCAGAAACTGTATTGAAGGAATAGGCAAAAAATAAGGCCCCAGGAATCTATGGGATATCAATTGACTTGTTTCCATTGACATATGCAGCCTTGGATGCATTCATCAATATATGCTAGGAAATTTGAAAGACTGTTGTCTGAGCAGTTGATTGGAAGAGGTCCATATTTGTTCCCATTCCCAAGAAAGGTGATCCAACTGAATGTGGAAATTATCGAACAATATCATTGATATCACATGCAAGCCAAATACTGCTGAAGATCATTCAAAAAGTGGCTGGAACAGTACATAGAAAAGTAACTGCCAGAAGTTCAACTAAGATTTAGAAGAGGCCAAGGCACCAGGGATATCATTGCTGATGTAAGATGGATCCTTGCTGAAAGTAAGGAATACCAGAAGAATGTCTATGTATGCTTTATTGACCATGCAAAGGTGTTTGACTGTGTGGATCATAACAAGTTGTGGCTTGCATTGAGAAGAATGGGAGTCCCAGAACACTTGCTTGTGCTCATGGGAGCCTATACGTGGACCAGGAGGCTGCTGTGTGAATGGAGCAGGGAAGTATTGCATGATTTGGAATTGGGAAGGAAGTGCACCAGGGTTGTATTCTGTCTCCATACCTATTCACTCTGTATGCTGAGCAAATTATCTGAGAAGATAGACTCTATGAGAAGTGTTGCATCAGAATTAGAGAAAGACCCATCAATAACCTGCATTATGCAGATAACACAACCTTACTTGCTTAAGGAATGCAGCCTTCAGTATGGATTGCATCTTGATGTCACAAAAACAAAGATTCGTACCACTGGACCAATAGGCAGTGTCATGATGGATGGAGAGGAGATTGAAACTGTCAACAGCTTCATCTTGCTTGGATTCGCAATTAACACCCTTGGCACCAGCAATCAGGAAATAAGGAGACACACTGCACTGGGAAAATCTGCAGTTAAGGATCTTTCAAAATTATTGAGGAGTAGTGATATGGGTTTGAAGACTAAGGTGCATCTGATTCAAGCCACAGTCTTTCCTATTATTTTCTATGTATCTGAGAGCTGGACAATGAATAAGGATGACAGGAAAATAATTGATGCCTTTGAGCTATGGTGTTGGAAAACAGCACTGAACATCCCATAGATAGCTAAGAGAATGAACAGATATGTCTTGGAGAGGATTCAGCCAGAGTGCTCTATGGAGACAAGAACAATTAGGTTTCACATCACATACTTTGAACACATTGCTAGGAGGTGTAACTCCTTGGAGAGCAACATGATGTTGGGAGGGTGGAGGGTCGGCAAAGGAGAGGAAGACCCTTAACCAGGTGGATTGATATGCTGAGTGCTGCAATGGGCTCTTATGTATTAGGAAGTGTGAGGATGGTACAGGATAGAACAGGGTTCAGATATTTTGTTCATAATGTTGCTAGAAGTTGTGCCTAACAAAAACTCCTCATTGATTAACTATTTCTTTATGTGATATTTCACATTTACTACAATAGTAAAAAATTTATTATCCAACTAATTTTCACAATAATATGTATCTGGCAATAACAAATGCTGGGTCATGATTCTGAGTAGTTTGACAGTTATGTAATGATGGAATTTGGCAGTTATATAATGGTGTAATCTAGAAGTTATTTAATGATGTAGTACCTTCAATTTTCTGATATACATTTCAGATGTGTCATTTTCTTGAAACTCACTATGGTACTAACTGAAGTGTGAGTGTAAATCAAAATCTCTTACTTTCTTTTCTAGGACTCCTGTCTTAATCACTGTCAAAACTCAAACAAACAAACAAACAAACAAAAACCCACCCCAAACAAAAAACTCACACTCAAACTCATTGTCGTCAAATCTGATAAGTCGTCTTCCATTGGGTCTCTAAGGCTGTAAATCAAAGGGGAGGATACTCTCCTGTAGCTGCTGGTGAATTCAAACCACCAGAAAAGCATGACTTTGGGTTAGCAGTGAAACTCACTATGGACTGTGCTACCAGAGGTCCCTATTAATCATGGTAGCAGATGCTATTTTGTTTTTTAAATTCATAAGGAGAGGTATTTATTATCTACTTTTGTTCTCCCCTTTAGTATGAACAATTCAAGCTGCAGACTCCATCCAGTTCTGCAAATAAGACTTGTCATGAGTTTATATGATAGAATTCCAGGAGTAAATTGTACAAGAGCCTATAAACCTGGAATGTCGATTGTATCCAGTTTCTCTGTGGGCTATGATCACTCTGACGATAGGAGAAAGAAGTATCAGGGAATAGAGCAAAAGAACACACTTCAAAATCTCGTGTTCAATTTAGATATTTTCTGACTGATCTTAAAATTAGATCTAAAGTTTAAATTATAAACTTAATGTTATTTCTTATTACTTGATTTATTTCCCATCTTTCTGTAGGTTTACTTTTCCTAAAGAAAAGTGGGACATCAAAATGCAATGGTTAAATCAGTCCACTAGTAGATTCCACATTGAGCCCTCAAGAAGGACCTACACGATGAGTGCCATGTAGGCTCAAGGATCCCAAAGATCTCCACATCTCAGTGGAAAGAAATTGTCGTTTGTCATCCATGCTAAAAGGAGAGGCAGTTTATATCAGAATAAATGTATGCTTCCTAAAAAGAGCTCACCCCCCACCCTTCACCCACATACATTTTCTTTCGTCCTCTTCACTTTTGTAGGAAGAAAGTGTGTCCATCAGGTGACTTGGTAGCAGCTTGTGGAGGTTAGATAGCATCTTAAAAGTGTTTTGCATAACTTTAGGGTCATTATAGTTTTTCACCTTCTTATCTTTGTCAAGGGGTGGATATTTCAGAGTAATCTGAGTATTCTTGGCAGTTTCCATAATGACCCTATAAGTTAGAGAAAGGAACTAAGCATATGATGGGTGGAGTTCCTTCAAACTGTGCTTGGCTTTATCCCTAAGAAGGTATTATGGAATCTCTTTTCTGGTCTCCATGACTGAACATTCTCAAGGTCACAATGGCTCAGACATCCGGAACACTGAGGGTCAGCGTGCATTGACAAAGCACAGGAAGTCAGTCCATCAGAAGCATCCTGCCACGTCTGACAGTAATTTCAAAGGAGAAATTCTAGTTCCCTTCTGGACACTAACAATTCTTAAAAACAGAATTGTACTTTACTGAAGTTGGGCATACTCACATATAGTGATATTTCCTCACTCCATATTTGGTATAGGCCTTGCCCCCTATGTATATGTAATAAGGACTTCACAGTTCTAAGAGAGTGATTACATCAGCACAATCCTCAAGAGGGACCAAAGAAAGAGCTTCACTTCCAATACTGAGGAAATGTCCAAATTGACACAGGTAAGACAGCAAACAGCCCCCTATTCTCTTATGCAAACTAACACGGAGGCAGATGAAAATGTTTAGCGCTCACTTTACTTACAGAAGTCATACTTTTCTGAAGACAAAAGAGTAGAGGAAGTATTGAATTACTCTTAAACCACCAAATTTTATAGCCCTGAACTAGATAGAAGATGTCAAGGGCTACTCACAGATTTGGTACAAACAATAAAGTTTGTTGTAACTACTTTTTTTTTTAACTACTTAATTTCTCCCTCTCCAACTCCACCAGTGGGCCATAGTAATGCCAGGAACTGGCTGAATAACCATTCTACCAAGTGGCCAGTAATTGGAAAGTGGTAACACAGGTCAAGCAAGTCATGGCAAAGGCTGGTAGTGTTTTCCAGTGTACCAAAGAGCTCTTGGACATGAAAAGACAAAAGCCAGCAATAATATGGAAACCAGGCTAAATGGAGAAAGGGACTTAAACCAGGACAAGGCCCTTGATCAAAGTAATATAGCTGTAGGAATTCTAAATCCTGGCAAAATCACTGAATTTTTAATCCATGATGACTTAAATATCCTGGTTATGCATAACGGTTCATAGTAGGATATATAAAGTCACACCTGTCAATTTTCAGAATTATAGAATTATGTACAATCAATGATTTTTCATTGTATATGCCTTTTATAAAAACACAAGTGACGACTGTACACATGGACCTCACCTGATGGTCTACATAGGAATCAGAATGATTACATCTGGGGAAATATATTATTGAAGGAGCTCAGTATCAGCTGTGAAAACTAGGCCAGGTGCTGATTGTGGAACAGATCACTATTATGCAAGTTCAAACTGAAGCTAAAGAAAATCAAATCAAATCCACACAAACCAAAGTTTGATCTTGAGTTTATTCAACCTGAATTTAAAGACCATCTCAAGAACATGTTTGAGGACTTGAACACTAATGATCGAAGACCAGAGGAACTATGAGAGGATATCAAGAATATCATCCATGAAAAGTGTAAAAGGTCGTTACAAAGATGGAGGAGGAAGAAAAGATCAAGATGTATTTTAGAAGAGACTCTGAATATTGCAGTAGAACACCAAAAAGCCAACGCAAAGGGAAGAAATCAAGAAGCTAAGAAGATGAAAATAAGATTTCAAAGGGCAGCTCGGGAAGGCAAAGCAAAGTATTATATTGAAATGTACTGGAGTCAAAATAAAAAAGGATGAACTCACTTGGCATTTCTTAAGCTGAAAGAATTGAGGAACAAATTCAAGCCTCGAATTGCAATACAAATGTATGCTGTGGGCAGAATACTGAATGACACAGGAAGCATCAAAAGAAGGTAGGAGGAGGACACATAGTCATTGTACCAAAAAGAATTGGCTGACACAGAAGAATTTCATGAAATCAAGAGGCAATTGTGATAAAGGAGGAAGTTCAGGCTGCTCCAAAAAAAAAAACACTGGCAAATACAAGGCCCCAGAAATTGATGGCATACCAATTGACATATGTTAACAAATTTATTCTGCCCTGGACACATTCTCAGCACCAGGTTGTGCCAAGAAATCTGAAGAACCGCTATCTGGCCAACTGACTGGAAAAGATTAATATTTATTCCCATTCCGGAAAAAAGGTGATCTGACAATGTGGAAATTATCCAACAATATCATTACTATCACATGCAAGCAAGATCTCGGTGAAGACTATTCAGAAATGACTGGAGCAGTACATCAACAGATAATACTATCACATGCAAGCAAGATCTCGGTGAAGACTATTCAGAAATGACTGGAGCAGTACATCAACAGATAACTGCCAGATGTGCAGGCTGGGTTTAGTAGAGGCTGTGGCAACAGGGATATAATAGCTAATGTTAGACGGATCTTAGCTGAAAGCAGAGGAATGTCTATCTGCATTTCATTTACTATGCAGAGGCATTTATTTGACTGTGTGGATCAGAACAAATTGTGGCGAACCTTGAGAAGAAGCTTGAGAGTGTTTTTGGAAAGAACACGTTCCAATTGTGGAACCTATACTTGGACCAGGAAGAAGTCCTCAGAACAGAACGAGGAAACACTGCATAGCTCAAAATCAGAAAAGGGGCATGCCAGGAATGCATCCTGTCTCCATACCGTCTCAATTTATATGCAGAACAGATCATTTGGAAGGCTGAACTTTATAAGGAGGAATGTAGCATCTGGATTGGAGGAAGGCTTATCAACAACCTGCATTATGCACATTATACAGCCTTGCTTGCTGAAACTGAGAAGGACCTAAGGCATGTGTTGCAGAAGGTCAAGGACTGCAGCCTTCAATATGGATTGAAGCTCAAAGTCAAGAAAACAAAAATTCTCACGACTGGGCTGAATGGCAACATCATACAACTTCACAAGAGACAGAGGAGAGATTGAGATTGTTAACACCTTCAGCTTGCTTGGTTCCATGATCAACACTCTTGGCACCAGCTGTCAGAAAACTAAAAGACAAATTGTTTTGAGAAAATCTGCTGTCAGAGAACTCTCCAGAGAACTAAGGAGCAACAATATCAGTCTATAGACGAAGGTACACCTGATTCAAGCTATGGTCTTCACAACTATTTGCTATACATCAGCTGGATAATGACTAAGGATAATAGAAGAATAGATGCCTTTGAGTTGTGTGGTGCTGAAGAAGAGTATTGAGCATGCCATGGACTACTAAGAGAACAAACAGGTATATTCTGGGAAGAGTGAAACCAGGCTTCTCCATGGAGGCAAGGATTTTGAAGCTCCATTCCACATACTTCAGGCATATTACCATGAGGAATTAGTCCTTGGAGAAGGACACCATGAAAGGGTGGAGCCCAAGAGAGGAAGACTCTGGATGAGATGGATTGACACAGTGACTAGGATAATAGGGGGTGAAGTTGACTCAGGATAGGGCAGGGTTAAGAGCTATTGTACATAGGAATACTACAAGTCACAGGTGACTCAACATCATATCACAACAGCTAAAGATTCTGAGCTGTAACTCTTTCACAAGGTAGCCCACCATATATTTCTCCCATAGGGTGGCTGGTGGGTTCAGATTTGTTGCTGTCAAGTGCTATAGAGTTAATTCTGACTTATAACCCTGTGAACAACGGATTGAAGCCTTGTACACTCTATGCCACCCTCAAAATTTCACATGTGCTTAGGCCTGTTGTTGCAGTCAGCATATCAATCTCTCTTGTTGAGGGTCTTCATCTCCCTTGATGATCCTCTACTTTTCCGTGCATCATGTCCTTTTTCCAGTAACTGGCCCCTCCTGACAACATGCTCAACAGTGTGCTCTTAACCACTGTGCTAACCAGAGCTGACTCCATCAAATGAGAATTTTTTGATAAACAGGAAAGTGCAAACCAGGCTTTAAGCCTTTCAACATGCTATGCAAATGTGATTTCTCACACTTCAAACAAATGAATCATTGTCTTAAATAGCAATTGAGGGGATGTTTACAACTATCTTGGTTGAAATCAGAAGTAAGCCTCCCATAATGATGAAATGCTAAGGAAACTATCTGTTGCTAAATCATTCCACACCATTTTTCTAAGAATCAATCCCTCTAATTTTTTTTTCTGGTTGTGGTGTGGTAGAAAGAACACTGTTTAGAAGGCAAGCTAGCAATCATAGTGAAGGCTGGTCGAAGTTCAGTTTGCTGTGTGATACTGGTCTGTCCCTGCCACGTCTCCACCTACACCACTAGAAGATCCAAATGCTTCCACTTTCTAGCTGGTCTGGTATTGCACTTATTTCTAATTCTGTTGTTCAGTGTCCAATATTTACCTTTTCAAAGTTTTTATTACTGTATTCTCTAGAGAAAAGAGCCAAAAGAATCCTCCCAAGCCTGGGTTCCTTCTCTTACTGTGATGAGGTGTTGCTATGTAGAGCCAGCAGTGTGCTTAGGTGCCTGCAGAATGTTATTAACTAAATTGATCCCACAGCAGAGCAGCTGCAGGATGCTCGGTTGTTTTTCTAGCTAGGCTAATCTTTTATTCATAACTTTTAGACAAATGATGATTCCGCTTTTTTTTCCATTCCAAAGAGAGCTGTTGTGTCTCCTGAACAACCTCTCTTTCCTTTCTGTCATGGAGGATGTGACAAGATCAGCTGGCTTCCAGAAGGCAAAATATTCAGTAATGTTCAAAGAGAGAAGATCATCTCCAAGTTTTTGAAAGAAAGCGTTCTGAAGAGAGTGTTCCGATCAAAGCAAATGAGGTGGGATGATGCTGACTTTCAGAAAGAGGACCCAAGCTTCAGCATTCCTGGCACCAGAAAGTAAGTCCTGATACTGAAACTGAAATGTAAACATTTAAAGTGAATTAGTGACAAAAGGCTAAAAACCACAATGTTGTATATGGGCATCTGAAGGAGAAAAGGACTTACAGAGTGATTCAAAGTGTAGGAATCAAGCTTAATAGAAAAAGCCAAAAAATGAAGAAAATTCAGTATTGAGAATGCACTTAAAAGTACTAGCCATAACATATACAGGCATAAAATTTACTGTTCTTTATGGTAATCCCATTTCTTTCCTTTTGGATATATGTACATATCATCCCTACTGTACTCATAAATAAGTAACCTTTAAAGGATCAAAATGATAAAAATTAATTCTTATAGCAAAATTATAAACTAGAAAATATTTTATTATATAGTTCTTAAAAAGACATCATACCCAAAAAAAAAAGAAAACTAGAATTATTTAAAATGGATGCTGATAAATTATCTATAGTGGCTGGGAAAGGGGGAAAGAAAAGAAAAAAATGAACTAGTTGGCTAATCAATGTGCTCAGAAAAAAAACTGCCTATTTTTGAAATGGAATATTGCCTAGTGATTTAGCATCTTATTTACTTGAAAACATGAAAGCATTTTAATAATTAAAAAATAATGTCCTGATTTTCTGAAAATGTTTACATAATAACATTGCAAAGGATTATGTTGTAGTACATAACCAGAGATCTTTCTCTACCAGACAGCTGGTGGATTTGAACTGTGGAGCTTTCAGTCAGCAACCCAACACATATCACACACCATGCCATATCTAGGATTCTGTTGTTGCTGTTGTTATGTGCCATCAAGTTTCCCACAACTCATAGCAACCCTGTATACAAACTCTCTGACTGCTGCCCTATCCTGAGCTAATCAGACTGACTCTGGCACACCTAACCTCATTGCCCCAGTTACTATGTCAGTGCATCTAATCCCAGGTCTTCCTGTCTTGTGCTGTCCCTCCACCTTCCAAACATGATGTCCTTCTCCAAGGACTAGTCTTTTTTGGCCATGTGCCCAAAGTATGTGAGACGGAGACTCAGAATCCTTGCCTCCAAGGAAAAATTTGTTTTCACCCTTTCCAAGAGAGACTGCACTCACAAAATAAATAAAAAATTTTTTTATAAATTGCAGGTTTAAATTAAGCAAACTTGAAGCTATTACTGAAAACTCTGAATCATAGGACTACCTTAGAATGGAGTAGAAGAAAGGAGGATTATCTTGGATCAAGAATTAGATCTGAAAAAAAAAAGAATTCTATCTGGGCTTGAGCTATCACTGAAAAGTGCATACTTTTCAACTAATCCTCTCATTCTCAAGTTTGGACTACAGTTACATCACCCCAAGAGGGATGATTTTAGTTGTTTTCCTTGTATTTCCCCCCACTACATATTACACAAATATCTAACTTGTTTCACCACCACATAGCCTGGGCACACCCTCGAAATACTGCACAGAAACTACATTGGCATTTTATACTAAAACTTGTTAAATTCACTAGGTGACTTTGCAGTGAGGAAAGAAAGCCATTATTTTGATGCTGATTTCAAGTCATGATGTTGATGTTCATTTTAAAGTTTCTGTTGTTGTTGTTATTAGGTGCCACTGAATAGAGTATGACTCTTAGAGACCCTATGAACAAAAGATCTGAACCTAGTTCTGTCCTGCACCATCCTCACACTTCCTGACACACAAGAGCCCATTGCAACAGTCACCTTGTCAATCTACCTGGTTGAGGGTCTTCCTCTCGTTTGCTGACCCTCCCTCTTCAAGGAAGAGCACCTCCAAGTAATATGTCCAAAGTATGTGAGGTGAAGCCTCATCATTTTTGCTTCCAAGGAGCAGTCTGGCTGCACCCTCTCTGAGACATATCTATTCGTTTTCTTGGCCGTCTATGGAATGTTCGGTGTTCTTCTCCAACACCACAGCTTAAAGGCATCAATTCCCTTTCTGTCATCCTTATTCACTGTCCAGCTCTTGGATGCTTATAAGACCATGGCCTGATTCAGATGCACCTTAGTCTTCAAATTGACATCACTACGTCTCAATAATTTGGAAAGGCCCTTAACTGCAGATTTTCCCAGAGTAATGTGTCTCCTTCTTTTCTGACTGCTCGTACCATGGGTTTTAACTGAGGGTCCAAGCAAGATTAAGCTGTTGACAGTTTTAATCTCCTCTCCATCCATCTGATCAGTGGTAAGAACCTTTGTTTTCTTGACATTGAGATGCAATTCATACTGAAGGCTGCATTCCTTGATCTTCTGCAACAAGTGCTTCAAGTTCTCAGGAACCAAATTAAACCTTGAATCTATTCCATTTGAATTTTAAAACTATCTCAAGAATATATTTCATGCATTCAACACCAATGGTAAAAAATAGAGTGTTGTAGAATGACATCAAAGGTAACATCCATTAAAAAATTAAAAGGTCATTGCAAAGACAGAGGAGAAAGAAAAGACCAAAATGGATGTCAGAAGAGACTCTGAAAATTGTACTAGAATGTAGGTAGTCCAAAACAAAGGGGAAAAAATGTTGAAGTAAGAGATGAACAGACGATTTCAAAAATCAACTTGAGAAGACAAAACAAAGTATTATAAGAAAATGTGCAAAGATATGGAGTTAGAAAATAAAAAGGGAAGAATACCCTTGACATTTTTTCAAATTTAAAGAACTGGAAAACAAATTACAGCCTTGAGTTGCAATATTGAAGGTTCTGCAGACAATTTTGAATGTTGCCAGAAACATCAAAAGAAGATGGAAGGAATATAAAGAGTCACTCTATAAAAAGTAATTGGTCAACACTGAACTATGTCAGGAAGTAGCATATGGTCATAAATCAATGGTACTGAGGGAAGAACTTCAAGTTGTACTGAAAGCTTTGACACAAAATCATCCCCTAGAAATTGATGGGACATAAACGAACGTATTTCAATAAAGAGATGCAGCCCTGGTCATGCACACTAACCTATACAAAGAAATGTGAAAGATAACTAGCTATTTGGCCAACTGACTAGAAGAGATCTGTCTTTGTTCCTATTGCCAAAAAGGTAATCCAATAGAATGTGGAAGTTATTGAACAATATCAACATCACATACAAGTAAAATCTTGCTGAAGATTTTAAAAAAATAACTGGAATAGCATGTCAACAGGAGACTGCCAGAAATTCAAGCTAGATTCAGAAGAGGCCTCTGTGGAAGAAGGGACTATTGCTGATGTGACACTTATCTGAAAGCAGAGAATATCAGAAAGATGTTTATCTGTGTTTTATTGACAATGAAAAGGCATTTAACTATGTGAATCATAATGAATTATGACCAACATTAAGAATGAGAACTCTAGAATACTTAATAGTTCCATGTGAAATGTAGACCTAGACCAAGAAGCTGTTGTCTGAAGAGAAAAAAGAAGTACTGCATGATTTAAAATCAGGAAAGGTGGGTGTCAGGTTTGGAGCCTTTCTCCACATCTATTCAATCTGTATGTCAAACAAATCTTTAAAGAAGCTGCATTATAGGAAGAACAATGTGGCATGAGAATTACAGGAAGACTCATCAACTACCTGTTATGCAGATGACAATCTTCCTTGCTGAAAGTGAAGAGGATTTGCAACACTTCCTACAGAAAATCAAAGACTACAGCCTTCAATATGGATTGCATCTGAATTTCAAGAAAATTAAAATACTCACCACTGGACCAACAGACAACATTGTGGTAGCTAAAGAAAAAAAATGAAGTTGTGATTTCATTTTACTTGGATCCACAATCAACACCTAATGTAGTAAAATCAAGAAATCAAAAGATGTGTTGCATTGGCAAAATCTTCTGTCAAGGAACTCTCCAAGGTGCTAAGGAGCAATTATGTCAGTTTAAATACTAAGGTGCATTAGATTCAAGTCATAGTCTTTTAAATTATTTTCCAATTATGCATCTGAAAGTTGAGCAATGAATATGGACAACAGAAGAAGAACTGATTTCTTGGAGTCACAGTATTTGAGAAGAGTGTTGAATATCCCATGTACTGTCAAAAAAACCCCAAACAAGTTTGTCTTGAGAGAAGTGCAACAAAAATGTGCCTTAGAGACAAAGGTGGTGAAATGTCATTTCACATACTTTGGGCATGTTGTTAGGAGGGGCTAGTCCTTGGAAAGAATATCATACTAGAAAAGGTAGATGGTCAGAAAAAGAGAGGAAGAGCCCAACAAGGTGAGTTGACCCAGTGTCTGTAACAACAGGTTCAAGTATATGAGAGATTGTGAGGAAAGCTCAGGATAGGGCAAGGCTGAGATAATAGGGCCCCTATGAGTCATTATAAAGGAGGAGGAACAGTTGCAAACAGACACTACTGATTGGAACATGAATGTGAGAAGTATGAATGTAGGAAAGATGGAGATTGTTAAGGAAGAAATGGAATGCATACATATTGATACAGGCGAAATGAAGTGGGTTGGCATGGGACATTTTGAATCACATAATCACATAATATACTATGCTGAAGATGAAAAGGTGAGGGGAAAATGGAGTCACTTTCATCATTAAAAAGACCATTACTAGATCCATCTTTAAATACAAGGTTGTGACTGACAGGATAATACATATGTGCATACAAGGAAGACCTGTTAATACCACTATCATCCAAATATATGCACCAACAATCAGGGCCAAAGAGGAGGAAATAGATGACTTCTGTCAACTTTTGCATTCAAAAATTGATTGAACACATAACCAAGATACTTTGATAACAATGGATGATGGGATGCAAAAGTTGGTAACAGGAAGAAGGATCAGTAATTGAAAAGTATGGACTTGGTGACAAATGAGGCTGGAGACATAATGAGAGACTTCTGTACAATCAATGACATATTTATTGCAAACACCTTTTATAAGAAACATAAATGGCGACTATACACATGGACTTCACCTGATGGTCTACACAGGAATCAGACTCACTATAACTGTGAAAAAAATCATTGGAGAAGCTCATTATCAGCTGTGAAAACTAGGCCAGGTTCTGATTGTGGAACAGACCATCAACTACTCATATGCAAGTTCAAACTGAAGCTAAAGAAAATAAAATCAAATCCAAAAGAATCAAAGAGTGTGATGTTAGTCTATCCTATCAGAACTTAAAGACCATCTAAGGAACAGATTTGAAGCCTTGAGCACTAATGAGTGAAAACCGGATAAGGTAAGGCAGGATATCTACCATATCATTCATAAAGAATGCAAAAAGTCACTGCAAAGACAGAGGAGAAAGAAAAGGCCAAGATGGATGTCAGAAGAGATTCTGAATATTGTACTACACAGAGAAGCAAAAAAAAGGGGAAGAAAACAAGAAGTTAAGGAATTGAACAGAAGATTTCAAAAGGCAGTACAGGAAGACAAAGCAAAGTGTAATGAAATGTGTAAAGAGCTGGACTCTGAAAATCAAGCGGAACAAACCTGTTCTGTGTTTCTTACGGTGAAGGAACAGAAGAACTGATTCAAGCCTCAAATTCTAATGCTTAAGGATGCTGAAGATGGAATGTTGGACGGCCCAGAAGGATCAAAATAAAATGGAAGAAGAACACAGAGTTACTATACCAAAAAGAATTGGCAGATACAGAATTTGATGGAGGAAGTTCAAGTTGCTCTGAAGGAGGCAAAAAACAAGGCCCCAGGAGTTGATAGAATACCAACAAACATATTTCAGCAAACAGATACCGCCCTGGATGTGCTCAATATGTTATTTCAAGAAATCTGGAGGATAACTACCTGGACAACCGACTGGAAGAAATCTGTATTTATTCCAATTTAAAAAAAAAAATGACCCAACAGAGTGTGGAAATTATCGAAAAATATCACTAATATCACACGCAGGCAAGATCCTGCTGAAGATTATCCAGAAATGACTGGACTGTACATCAACAAAGAACTGCCAGATGTACAGGCTGGGTTTAGAAGAAGCTGTGGAGTAAGTGACATCATGGCCAAAATTAGATGGTTTGTGGCTGAAAGCACACAATGCCAAAGGAATGTCTGTGTTTCATTGACTAGGCAAAGACATCTGATTATGTGGATCACAACAAATTGTGGCTAACCTTGAGAAGAATGGGAATCCCAGAACACTTAATTGTGTTAATGCAAACCCATACTCGGACCAGGAAGCAGTAGTCAGAACAGAGCAGGGAAACACTGCATGTTTCAGGATCAGGAAAGGAGTGCATCAGGGATGCATCCTATCTCTACATCTTTTCAGTCTATATGCAAAGCAGATAATTTGGGAGGCTGGACTTCTATGAGGAGGAATGTGGCATCATGATTGGAGGAAAATTTATCAACAACCTTCATTATGCAGATGACACATTTTGCTTGCTGAAACTGAAGAGGACATGAGGCATTTGCTGCAGAAGGTCAAGGACTATAGTCTTCAACATAGATTGAAGCTCAACATCAAGAAAACATAGATTCTCACCACTGGGCCAATTGGTAGCTTCATGATCGATGGAGAGGAGATTTGTGATTACTTCAGCTTCCTTGGTTCCACAATCTTGGCACCAGCAGTCAGAAAATCAAGACAAATTGCACAGGGAAAGTCTGCTCTAGGGACCTCTCTAGAGTAGGGAAAAGCAATAATGTCAGTCTGGAGACCAAGGTGCTCCTGAGCTAGACAATGACTAAGGGTGATAGACAAAGGATAGATTCCTTTGTGTTGTGGTGCCAGAGAGAAGTGTTGAACAAACCATGGACTTCCAGGAGAACAAATGGGTCTGTCCTGGAGAGGGTGAAACCAGGCTGCTCACTTGAGACAAGATTGAGGTGCCATCTCACAAATGTTGGGCACATGGCCAGGAGGGACTAGTCCTTGGAGAGGAACATCATGCTTGGAAGGGTGGAGAAACAGCACAGGATGGATTGACTCAGTGACTGGAGAAATGGGATTAGGTCTGTCAGAGATGATGAGATTGGCTCAGGATAAGGTAAGTTTCAGAGGTAATGTACATAGGGTCTCTATGCATTGCAGGCAACTCAATGGCACATAATAACAAGTCATAGATGACTTGATAGCACATGACAACCATTACCCTTGGTACATGGTAACTACAGCACATATTGTGGTAAATATTACTGCAGTAATTAAATTAATTCAAGCATTTGTTTCCTACTATACACAGGTTCTCATTGTTGTCAAGCCAGAACTGCCCTGTAGCTGACATTCCAGAGGACTTTCAGAGGCTGTAAATTACCAGGAAGCTATCCATCTTTCTCCTTTATCTCATTGAGAAATTCCCTTAATGAGATAAACTGATATAGTGACTACAAAGAGGTTGAACATGGCAGGAATCATGAGGATGGTGCAGGATTGGGCAAGGTTCAGATCTATTGTTCATAGGGTGGCTATGAGTCATGGTCAAATTGATGGGCCTAAGCAACAAGAATAACTTCTCTCAGTTATTAAAAAAAATGAGTAAGAGGGATATTTTAGATGAATACATTAAGAACTAGGGAATTGTATGCAAATTATTATCATGCGCAATGAGTTGGTCACAATTGTTTCTGAGTGTCCAGGTTAGATGACTTGTGATCTATCTCTGCATAAGTAGGATTTAACTAGGCAAATAAAAGGGGGAGGAATGTTATTATTGAAAAAGTACCAGGAAGCAGTCGTCAAAATAGAGCAAGGAAACACGCTGTTGTTGTTGTAATGTGCCTTCAAGCCGCCTACAACTCATAGGGACCCTATGTATAATAGCTCTGAAGCCTACCCTATCCTGAGCCAGTCTCACTGACATTGATCCACCTACCCCCATTGCTATAGTCCCTGTATCAATCTATCTCACCTGGGATCTCCTTCTCCTGTGCTGTCTCTCCACCCTCTGAGCATGATGTCTAAGGATCGGACCCCTTGGCCATGTGCCCAAAGCTTCAAAATCCTTGCCTCCAAGGAGAAACTTGGTTTCTCCCTCTCCAAGCTAGATCTGTGTGTTTTCTTGGTGGTCCATGGTATGTTTAAGACTCTTCTCCAGCACCACAACTCAATGGCATCAATTTTTCTATCATCCTTAGTCATTATTCAGCTCTCTGGTGCATAGCAAGTAATTGTGAAGAACATGGACTGGATCAGGTGTACCTTTGTCTCTAGACTGACACTGTTGCTTCTCAGTACTCTGGAAAGGTCTCTGATAGCAGATTTACCTAATGCAATTTGTCTTTTGATTTCCTGACTGCTGGTGCCAAAAGTGTTGATTGTAGAGCCTGATTTTGAACCATACCATGTTTCCCTGCATTCTTCTGAGGACTGCTTCCTGGTCCAAGTATAGGTTTTGCATGAGCACAATCAGGTGTTCTGGGATTCACATTCTCTTTGAGATTGACTACAATTTGTTGTGATCTACACAGTCAAATGCCTTTGTATAGTCAATGAAACACAGATAGATATCCCTTTGGTACTTTTGCTTTCTGTTAAGATCTATCTGACATTGGCAATACTGTCTCTAGTGACATGGCCATTTCTAAACCCAATCTGTATACCTGGTAGTTCTCTGTCAATGTACTTTTCCTGTTATTTCTGGATAATGTTCAGCAGGATTTTGCTTGCATGTGATATGAGGGATATTGTACAATATTTTCCACACTCTATCAGGTCACCTTTTTTTTTTTTTGAATGGGAATAAATATAGATCTCTTCTAGTCAGTTGGCCAGGTAGTTTTCCTACAGATTTCTTGGCACAACCTGGTGAGCACGTACAGGCAAGCATCTGTTTGTTGCAATATGTCAATTGGTATTCCATCAATTCCTGGGGCTTTATTTTTTTGTCAATTCCTTCAGAGTAGACAAAATTTCCTCCTTCATCACCATGGGCTCCCAGTCTTATATTGTTGTTTCTTGAAATTCTTCTATGTCAGCCAATTCTTTTTGGAACAGTATCTCTGTATGCTCTTTCCATCTTCTTTTAATACTTTCTGGGTCATTCAACATTCTATTCTAGCCAAAGCATCCTTAATGGTTCAAAATCAGGAAAGGAATGCATCACTGATGCCTCCTGTCTCCATATCTTTTGACTCTGTATGCGGAACAAGTAATTCAGGAGGCTGGGCTTTATAAGGAGGAATTTGACATAAGGATTAGAGGAAGACTCATAAATAACCTATATTATGTAGATGAAACAACCTTGCTTGCCGAAACTGAGGAGGACCTGAAGCATTTGCAGCAGAATGTCAAGGCCTTAATCTTCAATATGGATTGAAGTTCGACATCAAGAAAATAAAAACTCTCACCACTGGGCCAATTAGCAACACCATGATGGATGGAGAAGAGATTGAGGTTGTTAACAGTTACAGTTTGCTTGGCTCTACAATCAACACTTTTGGCACCGGCGTGGTCATCATTAAGTGCCATCGAGTCACATATGACTCATAGCGACCCTATGAAGGAGAGTCCTCAACACGTGTGTCTCTCATCCTCTCTCCAGGTTCATAGGGTTTCCAGAGGCAAGCTATTACAAAAGTGGATGCCGCTCCTGCTTCCAAGCTTGTTTTGATTGGGGAGTTTCACCCAACACTGTCCACCATGGGTAACCAAGCATTAACGCATTTGACACATCAGCGTCACAGTGTTCAGCCTCACAGCAACCACAAGTTACCATTGTATGGCAAGTGGACACACCAGGGCTATATGACCTAAAGGAATGAACAATAACAATGAAAGACAGGCTTGAGGGCTGGGGATTAAAAGTCACCCACCTTCGGCTTGGTTGCATCACTTTTAGTCCACTTGGCCAACTGATCACTCTCTATGTGGCACCAGCAGTCAGGAAGTCAAAAGCAAATTGCACTGGAAAAGCCTGTTGTCAGGGACCTCTCCAAAGTGGTAAAGAGCAATGATGTCAATCTAGAGATTAAAGTGCTCCTGATCCAGGCCATGGTCTTTGCAATTATTTGCTATGCGTCAGAGAACTGTATAATGACTAAGGATGATAGAAGAAGAATTGATGCCTTTGGTGGTAATGCTGAAGAAGAGTATTGAACATACTATGGACCACCAGAAGAACAAATAGGTCTGCCTTACAGAGGGTGAAACCAAGTCTCTATTTGGAGGCAAGGATTTTGAAGCTCTGTCTCGCACACTTTGAGCACGTGGCCAGGGAGTCTGATCCTTAGAGAAGGAAATCATGCTCCGGAGGGTAGAGGGATGGTGCAGGAGAGGAAGACCCC
This sequence comes from Elephantulus edwardii, assembly GCF_000299155.1. Classification (NCBI taxonomy): domain Eukaryota; kingdom Metazoa; phylum Chordata; class Mammalia; order Macroscelidea; family Macroscelididae; genus Elephantulus; species Elephantulus edwardii. Next base: position 8,898,729 of record NW_006399821.1, on the reverse strand, counting down.
ATCTGAGATAGACTGACAGAATAATTGGGGCAATTGGGTCAGGTATGTCAGAGCCAATCAGGACAGGGCAGGCTTCAGAGCTATTGTACGTATGGTCACTATGAGTCGTGGCAACTTGAGGCACATAACAACAACAGAGGAGTGTGTAGAAAATTGTGAGATGTTTTAATATTTTTGAGTTATATAGTAATGTGAAGTGCAATGTAACATGACTAGAAAAGTGATGAGCAGGCACTTAAAACTTGACTTAAATTTGGAACTAATTCTTTAGGCCTGTTGAGAGTATTTGAAAAGGTTTGTGTTTACAGGGCTTTTACATAGTTCAAAACATTTCATAATTGGCATCATAAACAAGGGAGATATATATGTATATGTTGGAGGTTGTTGTTATATGTTGTCAAGTCAACTATGCCTCATAGCGCCCCTATGTACAGATCTGAAGGCTGCCCTATCCTGAACCAGTCTCAAAGCCTCTGACACACTCACCTCCATTATCTTAGTTACTGTGTCAATTCATCTCATCCTGGGTCTTCCTCTCTTGACCGGTCCATCAACCCTTCCAAGCATGCTCAAAGTAGGTGAGATAGAGCTTCTACATCCTTGCCTCCAAGGAACAACCTGGTTTCACCTTCTCCAGGGCAGAATTGTTTGTTCTTTTGGCAGTCCATGGTATGTTCAATATTCTTTTCCAACACCACAACTCAAAGTGTGTGTGTGTACATACACATGTTGTTGTTGTTATGTGCAGTTGACTCACTTGTGACTCATAGCGACCCTATGTACAAGAGGCCTAAACCCTGCTCTGTCCTGTGCCAATCTGTTTCTGACACACCATCCCGATAACCACAGTCACTGAATCAATCCACCTCATAGAGGGTCTTCCCTTCCTGCGCTGTCCCTCCACCCTCCCAAGCATGATATCCCTCTCCAAGGACTGGTCCCTCCTTGCAACATGTCCAAAGTATGTCAGATGAAGCCCCAGAATCCTTGCCTCCAAGGAGCTACTCGGTTTAACCCTCTCCAGAACAAACCTGTTCATTCTCTTAACAGTCCATGGTACATTCAACACTCTTCTCCAGCACCACAGCTCAAAGGCATCAATTCTCCTTTTATCCTCCCTGGTCATTATCCAGCTCTCTGATGCACAGCAAGTGATTGCATGGACCATGACCTGTATCAGGCACACCTTAGTCTCCAGAGTGACACCAGTGCTCTTCAATACTTTGGAGAGGTCTCTAACAGCAGACTTTCTCATCCCAATACATCTTTTCATTTCCTGGCTGCACACACACTCATATATGCTGTGTTTTTCAGTACCACTGAGTCAGAATCGACCCATAGAAGACCCTCTAGTGGGTTTTCAGAGGCAGTTAATCTCATGGGAGGAGATTGCCCATCCTTCTCCTGTGGAGCAGCTGGTGGATTTGAACCATGTACCTTCAGGATTGCAGCATAGCTTCTTCTTGCCAATAAGCCACCAAAGATATAGATGATAGATAGATAGATAGATAGATAGATAGATAGATAGATAGATAGATAGATAGATAGATAGATACAGATACACATATAGGTATACACATTAGATACTCACATAGCAGTCGAATCTGTTGTCCATGATATTTTGGCCAGATTAGGAAATAAAAGCTGTGCCTAGCTCAGGAATGGTGGAAAATTGCCCTGCTTTGAATGTGTGTTGCTCTTCAGAGTTTTGCCAACAATCCAGTATCTTGCTTCAGGCTCCTAAAACTTTCAGGAGAGACTATGCAGGATTTGGGGAAAACAATACATACTGAAAACTGTAGAATTAGGCATCATGTTTGAAGAGGGCATACAATGACTAGAGATGATAGAAAGAATTGATGCCTTTGAACTATGGTGCTAGAGAAGAGTTTTGAATATACCATGGACTGCCAGGAGAACAAATAGGTTCATCCTAGAGAGAGGAATCCAGGCTGCTTCTTAGAGGCAAGGTTTCTGAGGCTTTGTCTGACATACTTTGTATATGTTGCAAGGAGAGACTGGTCCTTGGAGATGGATATCATGCTTGGAAAGGTGGAGGGACAGGGAAAGAGAGGGAGACCATCAATGAGATGGATTGATACAATGACTGAGGTAATGAGGTTAGGTGTGTTGGAGACAATAAAGTTGGAACAGAATAGAGCAGGTTTCAGGGCTGTTGTACTTAGGGTCTCTATGAGTCAGAAGCAACTTGACAGCACATAAAAACAACAGTGTATACAAACTTTGTATGCAGGCCAATATGAAATAAAAATTAAGAAAACAAACAAAAAAGTACCTAGACAAAAGATGTGGCAGCTATGCATTGTCCTTGTTTACAATGGCTATTAATGAAAACATTTTGAACCAACTCAAAGCTTGTGGAACAGTGGTTTAGGACATGACAGTTCACTATGATAAGCTGGTGGTCCAAACAGCTTCAGAAATCTTAATTTTAGAGGTCTGCTATACTCTGCCCTATACTGTATGTGAATATCCTAAAGGCAGTCAGTGTTTGGTGTCTAACAGTATGGAAAATGGCCTGAAGGAGGAGAGCATCTAGGAAGAGAGACCTCCAAGGATACTAGAGATAACAGGTACCTATACTAATCTGAATCTTCACCTAATTTTATGAAACTCCTATTATGTGCATTTTGAAGTAATGAATCCAATAATGATTGAGATAGGGCAAGGTTCCCCAATTTCACGAGATTTATATTGTACTGAAAAGACAACAAACAGAAAAGGAACAAGCAGGCTAAGCAAATAAGATTGCAGTAAGCACCAAAAAATAAATAAAACTGAGTATTATGAAACAGAATCTGTTGTGTGAGAAGGGCTTCTTTAGAACAGCTAGGGAAGACCATTCTGAGAGAAAAAGAGATCAAAGGACTGAAAAAAAACCCTGTAAGTGCATTAAACATTTGATGAAAATGTCCAGCCACCCCTGCAAGTTCCTCAAGGAATGTAGGTTCCCCTTCCCTCATATTGATAATGTGTACAATAGAAGCTGGCGGCTCAATCTACATTTCAGTGTGCAACCAAATAGAATCAACAGCATCAACAAGTGATTCCAAAACTTTTTTCTTCAAATGCCAATGCTTTAGTATATAGAATATAACCTGCAAATATTTTTGTAGCGGGAATAGTGTATTATATACCTATCCACCTTGCCTCATAGCAGAGGAGCGAGAACTCACTCATAAACTGTTCTTTCCTTGGGTTTCTGAGGCTGTAAATCGCCAGGAAGGAGACAGCTCAACTTTCTCTGTAAAAGTCAGTGGTAGACTTGAACCACCGGAGAGATGCAGGCACCATCACTTATGTAGTATGCCAGGAGAATTTATACATGCACAGATAAAAAATACACAGATTTATGCATATCTCGTGCAACATCTTCATAAAATAGGTCCGAAGCTTTGTTTCAAATAAAATCAAACCATTCAAGCCCATCCTATTCCAATTCACAGCAACCCTACAAGACAGAAGATAACTGCTGTGCAGGTGTTCCAAGGTTATGAATCGTTACAAAAACACCACCCACCTTTCTCCCTACGCCAACTCTGACGGCTTTCACCAAAGCTCTCAGCCCTTTTTAGGGACACAAAATTAGCTTCCTAAGTTAAATTTACTCTGGACAGGAGAAAACCAACTTTAGCTTTCCTCTTGTAAGACTAACAACCACTCTAGACTTGAACAGAGATGGCCTTGCCCTCAGTAAACAGCTTCTTTCTCATAGCTCTAGTCACTTAACTTATTAAAATGGTAATAGGCAGAAATACAGCTTTACATATAATCACAGACGTACATCCACAGAACGGCCGTGTCTTGGACAGTGTCGGCACATCTCCAGGTCTGTTTGGTTGGGGTGGCCGCCGCGCGGAGGCCTCATGGCCTGCGGCCCCACCGGTCACACCGGGTCTCAGCCAGCGGCCCCGGAGGCGTGGGGCCAGCGGGGACCTTATGTTGGTGACCCCTCTTGCGGGTGGAGCCTGGAGCGGCCTTGAGGGAGATGGCCGCGCCGCTGGAGGAAGGGTCCAGCGGGGTGCACGCCCCAGCTCCAAGGAAGGGGCACTACTACCCATGCTGGCGGCGGCCGATCGAGGGAGCCATGGCCGAGCGGCGTCCCTGGGCCGAGTGGCGTCCCTGGGCCGAGTGGAACGCGGGGTCGCAGAGGGAGCCCCTGCTACTCTGTAATTCCCGAGAGACCCGGCCACTGTGGCCTCCACGGCTGTCCTCGCTGGGCCCAGCCTGGGCTCCGGGCTCACCTCCCACCGAGCCGTCACCCACAGCCCACAGGCCCCGCACCGCGGCTTTCCCGCACCCGCTGCCTCGCTTCTCCTCCCGCTGCAGGAAGGCCGAGTCAGACGCTGCGCCCCTCCAGCCACTGGCTCAGTTCGCTGAGGAGCTCAGGCCTCGGGAAGCCATTGCCCTCGCACAGGAAGCCGCCAAGGACACGTGGGTGTGCGGCGCCGCGGGGTAAGAGCCCAGGGTCCCCACGTGTTCTCCCCGCGAGCCTCAGGCCCCCATGGGCCACTTGCACCCAGGGCGCCTAACCTGAGGTCCCCTAGATGGGCCATACCCTAGGAGGAAATAAACACCCCTTACCCCAACTCCTTCTCTCCCTCCTGCTGGTTTAATGTCTTTCCCAGACAGCTACTCTCTAAGCCCATTTTCCAGATAAAGTGCTACCTTCAAGCCACAGAGCCGCCATGTAGCGCCACCTGTTCTGTCTTCATTCTAGTGCCCGGTATACAGCAGGTCTATCAGTACTTGCTTCATAAGTATCCGGCCTCTGCCCCCTAGTTGTCCAGGGCACGCCTTTCCCCCCTGGGAGAAAATAAATGGTAAAGACTTAGCAAATATGCAGATTACTGTGATGGAATTAATTTGTGATTCTTTTCATATAAACAAAATTACAGTGAAGTTTTTTCTGACTATGATGCATTACTTAGTACTTTCACTGTATTGGTGGTGGTGGTTAGGTGCTATCGAGGCTACTGCAATTCATAGTCACCCGATGAACAGGAGATCTGAACCTTGCCCTATTCTGTCCCATCCTCATGACCTATTCTGGTGCCCATTGTTACAGTCACGTGTCAGCCCATGTTTGAGCGAAATCTTCTGTTTCTCTGACCCTCCACCTTTCACACCATGATGCCTTTTTCCTAGGGCTGGCCCCTCCTGATAACATGTCCAAAGGATGTGAGAGAAGTTTCACAGTCCCTCTAAGAAGCACCACAGGTGCACTTTGTCCAACACAAATTTCTTAGTTCCTTTTCAGTCATATGATATTCAGAGTACTCAACACCACAACTTAAAGGCATCATTCTTCTGTTATTGCCTGAAAAAAAAAAAAAAGTTTTTTTCTGGTTAAGGATATTTCCTGATCCTTAACTAGTAGTGATTTTTTTTTTTTTTTTTACAATGACAGTTTGATGTAGAAATATTTACTGTTTGGTCTGGGAGCCTCTGAAACCACCATGCCCGAGCACTTGCTCTGCTCATATAAGAAGGTTAACCCTGTTTTTAAATGAAGAATCGTTCTTTTGAATGATTAAAAACAAAACTCATGACTCCATTTTATACATCTCAATTAATCCATCATATTTTTCTAATTGCATTTCATCCTTCTACCTTACAATATTTCCTTTTTCACATCTATTGCTAATGTTCTATTCTACCAATTTGTTTTTGTCTCTGTTCTAATTTTGTGTGGCCTTAGCTTCTGATTTTAAGTTTATTGTTCAGCCATTTTGTCCTCATAGTCTCTCTCCCTTGCTTTCTAAGCATTTTCTTACCCTCTTTTTGGATGAGAGGTCCATGCTTCCTTTTATGTAAATGTACCTTACTATAAACGTGCCTGTCCTGCAATCTGTAGGATATTAAAGACACAGAGGAGCAAATACAACAAAATGGGGAGAAGAAATGGTGGAAACTGTGGCACCAATCTGGGAATGTCAAGCATCACTCAGGAGGTAAGACAGCTGTTATTGAATCTGAATATTGTGGCAACGGCAGCCGCTGTGGAGACTCAATACCCATTGAATCTTACTGTCTAGATCCCTTACATTTTTACATTTGTGAACAGTATATGCTGTTTTCCTTTTAGCACATTTAGAATTCCAAGTAGAATTTTCTTCTGTCAATGGAAATGTTAACCAATTATTTTTCCAAATTCAGAAATTTTAATTGTAGTTAATTAATGATACTACTTTGATTGATCAGACAGATAGTGTTCACGGTAAGGAAGGCAGGATCCCAAAAAGTGTAACCAAGAACCAAACCTAAAGGACTTTCAAATCCCACTGACTAACCTTTTGACTAAATGAGAAAAAATTTTTTTTTGTTGATTACGTGGCATAGTCACAATAGCACAGCTTTCTCTATTCCCTTATGTGTTGTCTTATAGTGTATCAGTGTTACATGACTAAAAGGTCCTTAAGAACTTGGTGGGAAATTTTTAAAAATACAACTGGACCTTTTCAGAATCTTGATGATTTCTTTTTTCAGCTGTCATGTTTTAAATGCCTTCCTCATGGTTCTGATATAGGGACTAGACCTCATACATATCAGCATCCAAAGCAGAAAACTATTATCATCAGCTGTTATTGTTGTGATGGTGGTTATGTACCATCAAGTCGCATCCAACTCTATAATAGCAACACTATTGCCAGTAGCTCTGAACCCATTCCTATCGTGAGCCAATCTCACTGTCTCTGATACACCTACCTCTATTACCCAAGCTCCTCTATCAATCCATTCCCTCAAGGGTCTTCCTTTCTTGTGCTGTCTCTCCATCCAACTATAGGGGTAGATATTGAACCAGATGACACTGTCAGAATGGGTAAAAACAGAATGACTGTCTCTATAATGTGTGTAATTTTTTTCAGCAGTTATTTGCTATTTTTCTTTTTATAGAGATTTGAGTGACAATTTGCAAAGCTGTTTTATTTACCATTCAACCATTCATGCACATTTTGTTTTATGACACTGATTACAATATATAAATTATAACCTAACTCGTCCCACTTCATCCCTTGAATTCTCTTTTCCACCAATACTTCTAGTGTATTTCTTACTGCTTTCTGAGCTTTATCCCTGGGTAAATACTGCCCTTTAGATCTTAAGTGGTTGATTTTTTCTAAATATTGAGTGCCTTAGAAATCAGAGTTCTCCTAATTGACCTATCTGTTGTTCCTGAAAGTTGAGCCACTGGGTGGAGTTTTGTCAGGCTCAAAGGTTTACTAAAAGGCCATAGTCTTGAGTGACTATAGACCAGTAAGCCTGGCTATTTTTGTGGGTTTTTTATTTTGTTCCACATTTCTTTTCCCCACTTTCCAGGACTTTATTCTATGATTCCTTTCAGAGTGGCCAACAGTGATGGCTAGGTACCATCTATTTCTTCTGGTCTCAGATTCATGGAGGTTGATTCCATGAGTCCTTGGACTAATTATTTGTATTCATCTTTTCTTCCTTGTTTCAGACAGGGAGAGACCCATACTTGCAGCTTAGATGGCTGATTGAAAACTTTTAGGATCCCAGTCACTATTCACCAAAGTAGGATGTAGAATATTGCCGGGGGTGGTGGTGTTTTGGTTGGTGTTTTTTTTTTCATTTTATTTTATTAATTTTAATGAACATTTACAGAGATATTTGGATTTTCATTCATTCATTCTTGCACTTTTTTCTTTACCTCCCTCCCCCCAGTTCGCTCCTCTCTTTGAAATAGTGTTTTTGTAGACTCTGTTATTCCAGTTTACTTTGATGTCTTCTGAAGCTGTGACCCCAGTATCAGTAAACTAATATCAATAATATAACTCATCACTTCAGGATAATGGTGATGATTAAGAAGTTTATGTAACTTTGTCCATTGTTTGTTCTATGTTGTTGTTGTTATGTGCTATTGAGTCGCTTGAGACTCATAGCAACCTTATTCACAACAGCCCTAAACCCTGCTCTGTCCTGTGCCAATCACACTGCCTCCAACACACCCATCCCGATTACCTCAGTCACTGAATCAATCCACCTTATAGAGGGTCTTCCCCTCCTGTGCTGTCCCTCCACCCTCTCAAGCATGATGTCCCTCTCCAAGGACTGGTCCCTCCTTACAACATGTCCAAAATATGTCAGACGAAGCCCCAGAATCCTTTCCTCCAAGAAGCAGCCCAGTTTAACCCTTTCAAGGGTGAATCTGTTTGTTTTCTTAGCAGTCTATGGTACCCTCAATATTCTTCTCCAGCACCACAGCTCAAAGTCATCAATTCTCCTTCCATCCTCCCTAGTCATTGTCCAACTCTCTGATGCATAACAAGTGATTGCATGCATATAAATGATAAAACTCTTGTTTAGAGTCATTCAGGACCTAGTAGAGGGCCTTTGTATTTAAAAGTCAGTTGTGTGTGCCCTACGTGTTCAGTTGGAGGCTGCTATGTAAAGTGGTTGGATTCTGGAAGGTGAGTGTTCTTATTTTGATTGAGCCTTGGGTGTGGACTTCGGTTGTTTTTTATTTCTTCACAGTTGTGCATGAGCTGATTGGATTTGCTGGATTTAACTAACAATGAGCCGTGGGCTGGAAGCCTCTTGTTTAGAGTCAATCAGGACCTGGTAAAGGGCGTTTGTATTTAAAAGTCTGTTGGGCCCTAAGTGTATTTGGGATGAAGACTCTTCTAAGTAGTATAGCACTGGTTATGAATTTGCTATACAGAGGTAACTTGGGGTTGCTGTGATGCTGAACACTGTGACATTCAAATGTCACAAGGATTATTCATGGTGGACAGTGTTTGGTGGAGCTCTGACATTAAGACAGGCTTGGAAGCAAGAGTGGCATCCACTTCCTAAACAGCATGCCTCTGGAAACTATGAACTTAAAAAAAATGATGATAGTTATAAAACAGGATTCAGGTCTATTGACATAGCGTTGCTATGAGTTGTGCTCTACTCGATGGCACTTAACAACAGCAACAACAACATATAAAAGATATACATTTACATATCATATACAAAAAGGTAGAAATAATATCTAATATAATGCTGGGTAGAGTAGAGGGACAGCGCAGGAGGGGAAGACCCTCTATAAGGTGGATTGATTCAGTGACTGGGGTCGCTATGAGTCGCAAATGACTCGACGGCACATAACAACAACAACATTATTATTATTAATATTATCTATTGAACTTTCCTAAATTTATGTATGACCATAGGAGTAGTCTTTTTAACCAATCCATATCTATTCACCTTAGTTGTCTGACTATATATCGGCTTATGAATTAATGTTTATTTTTGCTGATACTGAAAGTGGTGATAAAGGAAGAAGTTCAAGCTGCTTTGAAGGAAATAGCAAAAATAAGGCCCCAGGAATAGATGGTATACCAATTGACATATTTCCGCTAACAGATGCTGCCCTGGATGTGCTCACCAAGTTGTGCCAAGAAATCTGGAGAACAACCACCTGGCCAACTGACTGGAAGAGATCTATATTTGTTC
>NW_006399821.1:8886895-8888286 GCF_000299155.1 Elephantulus edwardii | reverse complement strand
CTTTGAGCTGTGGTGCTGGAGAAGAGTATTGAATGTACCATGGACTGCCAAGAAAACAAACAGATTCATCCTAGAAAGGGTTAAACCAGGCTACTTCTTGGAGGCAAAGATTCTGGGGCTTCATCTGACATACTTTGGACATGTTGCAAGGAGAGACAGGTCTTTGGAGAGGGACATCGTGAGTAGAGGGACAAGGCAGGAGGGGAAGACCCTCTATGAGGTGGATTGATTCAGTGACTGGGGTAATCGGGATGGCTGTGTCAGAGGCAATGCGATTGGCACAGGATAGAGCAGGGTTTAGGGCTGTTGTATGAGTCGCAAACAACTCAACGGCACATAACAACAACAACAATATCTAATCACCCCCTCAAGGAGCTGTAGTGGCCTAATGGATAAGAAGTTGTATTGCCACCCCAAAAGTGAAGCGGTTCTCATCTGCCAGCTGCTTCAGAGAATGAAGATGGGAGTCTCTTCCCATGCAATTGAAAGCCTCTGAAAGCCTAATAGAGAATCAGCTATGAGTTGGTTTCCACTTGATGGGAATAAGTTTTAAAGTTAATCAGCCCTTTACTGTGTATTGCTTTTCCTTTCTCTCAACTTACCTACTCATTTTCACTACCCTCTGTCTCCTATTCCACTGCTATTAACCACCCAAGGTTGATATGCATGTAAATATATGCATGTAAATGTTTCCTTAGCTTTTTATAATAGTTATGTTTACTTTAACTCTCCTTTTTTGACTGATTTATTGCACGCACCTTGTTTCTAGATTAATTTCTTGTAGAGTATTTCACAAACTATTGATCATTTTTAATGATACTCCATTATGTAAATGTGCCAGAGTTTCTTTACCCACTCATTCATTAATACACACTTTGCTTCTTTCCAACTCATTGCTACTGTAAATAAAGTTTTAATGAACTTAAGTGTGGGTATATCAGGTTGTGTTGTGCATAGCTCTTATTTTGGCAGATATGTCCCTAGTTATGCATTTTCTGGATCAAGTGGTATTTCTAGTCCCAATTTTCTAAGTAAGCTCCTATCTGCTTTCTAAAGTGGTTGCACCATTTGCATTCTCAATCTCTCCACACCCTTACCAGCAGTTGTTGTTTGCTGTCTTATCGAATTTTGCTGTTGTTGCTGAGTTGAGATTATATATCATTGTTCTTTGATCCAGGATGTATAAAAAGAAGATGGAAGGAGTACACAGATTCACTGTATCAGAAGGAATTGGCTGACACAGAGGAATTTCATGAAATAACATATGAGCAAGAACCTATGGTAATGAAGGAGGAAGTTCAAGTTGCTATGAAGGAATTGGAAAAAAACAAGGCTCCAGGAATTGACGGCATACCAATTGATTTATTTTAACAAACAGGCGCTGCCCTGGA
>NW_006399821.1:8881750-8885505 GCF_000299155.1 Elephantulus edwardii | reverse complement strand
TGGCACAGGATAGAACGGCGTTTAGGGCTCTTGTAGATAGGGTCACTATGAGTCGCAAACGACTAGATGGCACATAACAACAACAATAGCTAATCTGGAATTTTGGTGGTATAGTCCATAAGGAGTTGCGCTGCTAGCCCCACATCTACACTTCTCTGGTGATTTGAATTCACCAGCCACTCTATCGGAGAAAGATGAATAGTTTCCTCCTATGCAGTTTACAACATTAGAAACCTGCTACAAGGTCACCCGTGAGTCAGAGCTAACTTGACCACAATAAGAGGAGGAATAGTAAATAATATTTTATGCAATTTTCCCCCTATCTAAATGTCTTTGGTGAAGTGTTTTTTGTGTCTTTTTTTCCATATTGTGATTGGATTGTTTGTCTTTTCCTTGTTGAGGGTTTTGAAGGTTTCTATAAATTACAGAGATAAGTGAGTCTTTAAATCATCAAATGTGTCATTGCGTTATGCAGATGACACAACCCTGCTTGCTGAAATTGAGGAGGACTTAAAGCGTTTGCTGCAGTGGTTCGAGGACTGCAGCCTCCAATATGGATTGAGTCTCAATGTCAAGAAGACAAAGATTCTCACCACTTGACCAATTGGCAGCATCAGGATGGATGGTGAAGAGATTGAGATTGTTAACAACTTTAGTCAGCTTGGATCCACAGTCAACACTCTTGGCACCAGTAGCCAGGAAATAAAAAAAAAAATAAAAAAAAAAACCACCAAACTTATTGCAATGGGAAAGTCTGCTGTTAGGGACCTCTCCAAAGAGCAGTGGTGTCTCTCTGGAGACTAAGGTGTGTCTGATATAGGCCATGGTCTTTGCAATCACTTGTTGTGCATCAGAGAGTTGGACAATGACTAGGGAGGATGGAAGGAAAATTGATACCTTTGAGCTGTGGTGCTGGAGAAGAATATTGAGGGTCCCATGAACTGCTAAGAAAACAAACAGATTCATCCTGGAGAGGGTTAATCTGGGCTGCTCCTTAGAGGCAAGAATTCTGAGGCTTTGTCTGATATACTTTGGACATGTTGTAAGGAGAGACCAGTCCTTGTAGAGGGACATCATATTTGGGAGGGTGGAGGGCAGGCGCAGGAGGGGAAGGTCCTCTATGAGGTGGATTGATTGAGTGACTGGGGTAATAGGGATGGGTGTGTTGGGGTCAGTTTGATTGGCACAGGGCAGAGCAGAGTGTAGGGCTATTGTACATAGGGTGGCTATGAGTCGCAAGTGACTAGACGGCACATAGCAACAACAGCAACAACAGTGTCCCCTTGCTCTGTTCTCACAACAGCCTCCTGGTCTAGGTATTTGTTATTTGGTCTAGGTTTGCATAAGCACAATTAAGTGCTCTGGGATTCCCATTTTTCTCAATGTCAGCCACAACATGTTATGATCCACACAGTCAAATACCTTTGCATTTCATCCTCTCTTGGACAGACCTGTTTGTTCTCTTTGAAGTCCATGGTATATTCAATACTCTTCTCCAGCACCACAACTCAAAGGTGTCAATTCTTATTCTGTCATCCTTTGTCACTATCCAGCTCTCTGATACATAGCAAGTAACTATGAAGAGTATGATCTGTATCAAAGCACACCTTTGTCTCCAGACTGGCACTGTTGCTCTTCAGCACTCTAGACAGGTCCCTGACAGCCAGCTTTCCCAAGACAACTCGTCTTTTGATTTCTGGACTCCTGGTACCAAGAGTGTTGATTGTGGATCCGAGCAAAGAGAAATTGTTAACAGTCTCAGTCTCTTCTCTATCATGATGTTGCAAATTGGCTGGTGGTGAGAATCTTTGTTTTTCACAGCTAATACTGAGCTTTTCCAACTGTTCTTTCCACAAATGTAATCAGTCTGATTCCTGTGTAGTCCATGAGGTGTGATCCATGTTAAATTCACTGTGTTTTTTGTAAAAGGTATTTGCAATCGCTCTTCCTTTAGTTTTCCTTTATCTGGAAGTGTCCTAATTTTACTGTCTTATTGTATCTGTCATTCCGTTGCCTTCTTGCTGACATGGTTTCTGCTGAGAAATCAGACTTTAGTCCTACTCATTCTTGTTTGTACGTAACACTTAATTTTTTCCAACCTATTTCAGTATTTTTTCCTTTGTCTTTAATTTTGGAAAACATGAAATGTGTTGACGTTTTTCTCTTAGGATTTATCCTGTTGGTAGTTAGATCAGCTTCTTGAGTGCATGTTTTCTCCTTTTTCACAGTCTTCAGGAGGTTTTTGGGTCAGAAAATCCTTATGAATTTCCTCTGTGTTTTGTTGTTGTCTCTTTCTGTGGTTCTGGAAAACCAGTCACACATACTTCCTCTTGATGTTATCCCACATATGCCTTATGCATTCTTTATTTTCCTTCCTTCTTTTTTTCAATTATTCCCTTAACAGATTATGTCGAAGGACTTTTTCGCCCTTAATAAGTCTGTTTTCTATTTCTTCAATACTCCATTTTTGTTCTTCTAATGTGTTAATCTTTTTTTGAAATGACCTCTATTTCAATATGCTGTTTTTTTATTGCTTCTGATTTTCAGTTTACTTTATGTTCTGTCTGTATTGTTCTTTTGAATTCTTGTCAATTTGTCTATGTTTTCCTGGTATTTTTCCCCCCAGCGGTATTCTCATACTTTTCTCAATCTGTAGAAGTCACTTAAGAATCATTCTTTTAAATTTCTAATCAGAAAATTGACAATAGCATTTCTTCCTCGAAAAGATTTTTTTTAGCTCTGTGTTTTGGTCACATTTTTTCCCATCTTATCCTTTAAAAAAAACTGTTGTATTTTTTTAAACAAACAAACAAAATCTAAGCAACTGTTTTAAACCTCTCTGTTGCTTCTTAGACATTTTGGTGGTGGTGTTTTTGTATTATTTTGGTTTGTTCTATCCCACTGATCTGTGCTGGTGTGTTGCTTTACTTACTAGTTTCACCTCTCTTCTGGTGAGATGGCAGAGAATGAAAGCTTGTGTGCAGTTCTTTGTTCACTGTTTACATAGGGCAATTGAGGGCAGACTGGGGTGGTGCAGGTTGCAGTGTTTGTTTGTGGATCAATTAGAGCAAGAGCTGGTTTTAATTTTATCTGATGGGTAAAGTTACAGGAGATGTCTATGTGACTGGATACTCTTTCTTATTTTGTTTTTATAATAACATTCTTATAGTTAATTATAACTACAAAAACATTTTTCATAAGCTTAGTTTATACATATTAGTATACCTATAAGGCTAAAACTCTACCCTAGTTTGGTTTTTAAATTTTCTGTTGTTCTGTGGCTCGAGCTGTCATTTTTATTCTAGTATATGATGTTCTGAGTCATGTGCCTTTGTCTGGATGCACTAGCAGCACATGCTGTTGTTTTCATTGCAGCAAAAATTTTTATAGTCTGTTATTTTATCAAAGTTTCTAGTGTTTTAGTCATAATATTGTGATAAATAGTATCTGTGAATCTATATCAATAACTTTTTTGAGAATGGAATCATAATTAAATGAAAAAGAAAAATTCTAAAAGGATTTTGCTCAGTTATTAGTAATGTTGTAACTAATAATGTAATACAGTTTAGAAATATTTCACAAAACAATGTTGTAATTATTGACATAACCTAAGAACTATTGTTGTTATTGTTATGTGCCATCGAGTCGCTTGTGACTCATAGCGACCCTATGTAAAACATCCCTGTCCTGTGCCAATCGCACCGTCTCCAACACACCCATCCCGATTACCCCAGTCACTGAATCAATCCACTTCA
>NW_006399821.1:8874762-8880800 GCF_000299155.1 Elephantulus edwardii | reverse complement strand
AAACACAGATAGACATTCCTCTGGTATTCTCTGCTTTCAGCCAAGAGCCATCTTACATCGCTACAATATCCCTAGTACCATGACCCCTTCTAAACACAGCCTGGACTTCTGGAAGTTCTCTGCTGATGTGCTGTTCCAGTCGTTTTTGGATAATCTTCAGTAAAATCTTGCTTGCATGTGAAATCAATGAGATTGTTCTATAGTTTCCGCACTCTGTTGGGTCACCCTTCTTTGGGATGGGAACAAATAGAGATCTCTTCCAGTCAGTTGGCCAGGTAGTTGTTCTCCAGATTTCTTGGCACAACTTGGTGAGCACATCCAGAGCAGCATCTGTTAGCTGAAATATGTCAATTGGAATACCATCTATTCCAGGGGCCTTATTTTTTGCTATTTCTTTCAAAGCAGCTTGAACTTCTTCCTTCATCACCATAGGCTCTTGCTCATGTCTTGTTTCATGAAATTCCTCTGTGTCTGCCAATTCCTTTTGATACAGTGACTCAGTATGCCTTAAGTAAATTTACACCCATATTTATCAGATATTATTCTATGATTAGAATTTATATGAAATATTGCACAAAATGATGACCCTGGAGGACATTATGCTGAGTGAAATATCTCAGTCACAGAAGGACAAATATTGCATAGGGCCACTGTTGTAAAATGAGACTAACATCGGGGTTGAGGGAAGACAGAGAAGAAGAGGAGGAATGATGCATACTGCATTGAAACAGATTAGGGAGAGAACTAAAAGGAATATATGATTGGGCATTATTGTCATGACAGGAGTCCATAATGAGGCTGCACAGTGGAGTGGAGTGGACTTGGGGGAAGGGATTGCATAACAATAAAGAGTTTTACTTTTCAAGGAGAAGAGTGAATTAGGGGGACGGGGTGGGCAGGGTGAAAAGTGCAGCAATGAATGATAGGAAACCCTAAGTCTCTGTAAACTTTCATTAAAATTAATTTTAAAAAACTATAAAAAATAATTGATAATAGACCTTGCTGTAAAGTCTGTATGGTCAAGTACAGGTTGTGGTCCATAGTAGGGGTGGCGGTGTGGAGAGGGATGCCATGCTTTAATGCCATGGGGTAGCACCAACCTTAGTGATGCTGTTGTAGAGAACTGATCTATTAAAAACACACACACAAACCCAACCTCCAGAGAATATTTCTCTATAGTCTCCTCTGCTGTTCCCTTCTAGTACTCAAGTCATCTTCCTATCAAAGATACTTTCTGGAGGGTAAATTAAATCTCATACTGTATTTAGGTTTCTTGTTCCCTGTTCCTCCTTAGTGTCAAGATGCTGCCTATCATTTTGTTTGTACACCACTTTGGGGTTTCATTTACCAAAGGCTGTCACATTTGAAGTAGAAAATAACAAAAATCACTTCTAAAAAAATTTTAAAACAAAACTATCACCTTTTCACTTTGTCTTTTCTAGAATAAATTTCTATAGTCCTCCTAGATACACTACCACACACACAGAGAGAAACACACATACACCTCACTATATACAGTGTTGAGAAGGCAAACAATAGATGTCAGTAATTTTTCTTTGTACTTACTTTTTTGACTTTCAACTCTGGTATTTAAGTTTGAATGAAAATCTGGTGAATGTGTCACTGTGTACCAGAGACATACTGCACAAAACACTTTATTTTCTTAGAAATATGTACACCATTATTTTTTTTCACAACACAAACATTTTTTATTTTGGAAGTATAGTTTGACTAATAATGTATGAAAACATTGTACAGTACACCAAGACATCCATATTATACATCTTGATTAAATCTAAAGAACACTGATTAAAAATAGCTTAAAGATTTTATTACTTGAAACGTTAAGACTAAGTGGAAATGTGTGTATATATATCTATATCTATCTATCTATCTATCTATCTATGCTTTACCCACGTATCTGCACTTCCTCTTAACATCTGTCTGTCCTTTAAAAAGGATCACTATCCAGTCATCCACCCAAGCTTCAGTAAGTGTTGGCAATCCACCTTCCTAAATGATTCTGGAATTGATCTGTTTGAGTCCTCTATTTTGCAAGTCTGTTTCTTCACAAGTCTGGCATGTAAGACTTAAACTGTTTTTCCAAAGTTTTCTCTTCTTCAGTCAGTGGTGACAACTCTAGGTCTGTTAGCTTTTGTAGTTCTTATATCATGATCATAGTCTTTTTCAAAGTAACACAAATCCGGCCCTTAGTCTCTTTCTGTTCATCAGCAAGTGGTTTAAAGTGTGCATGCAAAGTCTGATAGCGAGACTTTATTGCTGACAATTCCTTCAAGAGTGTAACTGGATTTTTCTTGCCAGCTGAATCAGGATGATTGTTCTTAATTTCATATTCCAGCCTGTATAGAATGCAATCCAGATCAGAGTCAGCTTTCTGGAACATTAGTTCCAGTTTATCGACCTCTGCCTCCATGTTGAATAATTGACCGTACACCATTACTTTTAACAAAATGAAGTGGAAACCATAAATCATTGTAAAGTGATTTTCTATTTCCTAACAATTGTTGTTGTTGTTGTTGTTGAATAGTGTCAAGTTGGAACCTACACATGGCCGACCTCCAGCAGGTTTTCAGACACTGTAAATCGGACAGGAGGAGATTCCCCATCTTTTCCCCACAGAACAGCCGATGGGTTCAAACTCTGTGCCTCTGAGTTGACAGCATAACTCCTTACCATTAGGACACCAATCATTCAGGGAAAGCATCTCCCATCTTCTCAAATAGGTTAATAGTCACAAGAGGAACGGGTGGAAATAAGCTCTGTGTCTTTTAACTGTCTTAAAGACATGTGAAAAAAAGTTGTACTTGAGGTTCTTAAATATTTCTTAAGTTCAAGCTTATTCTGAAACAAATATTATTTTAGAATGTACCTCACTGGAGTTTGGATTCTGAAGTACCTCTTCTTGAAAATGAAAGCCTCTCACCTGGAAGAAATAGTGCATCAGGTGGTAAGAAATACTTGATGTGTATGTTTTTACAGGAATAATCACTAGTATTAAAAGGGATTTTGTTTGGATAGAACCAGTTCATATGTAACTATTAATTGTTATTTTTTATATATATTCTTTCAGGCAAAATTAACAAGGTAAGGATAAATTTTTAAGTTTTAAAAAAATTCATAGAAAAGATTATTTTTATGTTATTTGTATGATTTTTATATAGGTTAAAATGTAAACTTTCTTTAAAATTATTTATAACAAGTTTGAGAATTTACTATTTTATGGGTTACAGATTGGCTACTACATTAATATTTTCACTTTTTCATATGACAATACTATAGCTTGCAATTACTATTATAGTGAATATAGTGTTTTCTAGTCCCTAAGATTCTTGATTCCCTTTGCTCTGGCTTCTTGGCACTCTAGTGCCATATTCAGAGTCTCAGCTGACATGCATCTTGGTCTTTTCTTCCTCTTCTGTCTTTATAATGACTTTTTGTATTCTTCATAAATTATATTCTTGATATTCTCCCATATCTTATCTACTCTTCACTTATTGGTGTTCATGGCCTCAAACCTATTCCTGAGATGGTTTTGAAATTTGAGTGGGATAGACTCAAAATCAAATTTTCGTCCCTGTGGATTTAATTTTCTTTAACTTCAGCTTAAACTTTCATATGAGTAGTTGGTAGTTTGTTCCACAATCAGCATGTGGTCTAGTTTTCACAGCTGACATTGAGCTTCTCCAGTGATCATTCCCAGAAGATTTCAAAGGGCAGCATGAGAAGACAAAATATTGTAATGAAATGTGTAAAGAGCTGGAGTCAGAAAATCAAAGGGGCCGAACTTACTCAGCATTTCTTAAGCTGAAGGAACTAAAGATCAAATTCAAGTCTCGAGTTGCAATAATTAAGGATACTTTGTGCAGAATATTAAATAATCCATGAAGTATTAAAAGAAGATGGAATGATTATACAGAGTCACTGTACCAAAAGGAATTGGCTGACACAGAAGAATTTCATGAAACAATGTATGAGCAAGTCTGTGGTGATGAAGGAAGGAGTTCAAGCTGCTCTGAAAGAATTGGCAGAAAATAAGGCCCCCAAAATTGATGGCATACCGAGTGACATATTTCAACAAACAGACTCTGCCCTGGATGTGGTCACCAAGATGTGCAAGAAATCTGGAGGACAACCACCTGGCCAGCTGACTGGAGGAGATCTGCATATGTTCCCATTCCAAAGAAAGGTGACCCGACAGAGTGTGTAAATTATTGAAAAATATCACTGCTATCACATGAAAGCAAAAAATTATAAAAAGAAAATTATCCAAAAAGCCTAGAACAGCACATCCACAAAGAACTGCTGGATGTACAGGCTGAGTTTAGAAGAGGCTATGTAAAAGGGATATTGTAACTAATGTCAGATGGATCTTGGCTGAAAGCAGAGGAATGACTATCTGTGTTTCATTGAATATGTAAAGGTATTTGACTGTGTGGATCACAACAAACTGTGGCTAATTCTGAGAAAAATTGGAATCCCAGAACACTTGATTGTGCTTATGCAAAACCTATACTTGGCCCAGGAGGCAGTTGTCAGAACAGAGCAAAGAAACACTGCATGGTATAAAATTGGGAAGGGTGTACGCCAGGGATGTGTCCTATCTCCATACCTTTCATCTATATGCAAGAACAGATCATCCCGGGGGCTGGATTGAAATCAGGATTGGCGGAAGACTCATCAACAATCTGCATTATGCAGATGACACAATCCTGCTTGCTGAAACTGAGGGGGACCTGAAGTGCTTGCTGCAGAAGGTGAAGGACTGCAGCCTTCAATATGGATTGAATCTGAACATCAAGAAAATAAATATTCTCACCACTAGGTCAATGGGCAGCATCATGATAAATAGTGAAGAAATTGAGATTGTTAATAGCTTCAGTTTGCTTGGCTCTACAAACAACACTCTTGGTAACAGCAGCCAGGAAATCAAGAGACGAATTGCATTTGGAAAGTCTGCTGACAGAGACCTCTCCAAACTACTGACGAGCAATGATGTGTGCCTGATTCTTGCTATGCATCAGAAAGCTGGACAATGACTAGGGATAGTAAAAGAGAATTGATGCCTTTCAGCTGTGATGCTGGAGAGTATTGAATAAACCATGGACTTCTAGGTCCAGGGTGAAACCAGGCTGTTCCTTGGAAATAAGGATTCTGAAGCTTTATCTGACATACTTTGGGCATGTTGCAAGGAGGGCCAGTGATTAGAAAGGGCCATCATGCTTGTAAGAGTGGAAGGACGGTACAGGAGAGGAAGACCCTTGAGGAGATAGATTGATGCAGTGACTGAGGTAATGGGATTAGGTGTGTCAGAGACAGGAAGGTTGGCACAGGATAGAGCAGGGTTCAAAGCTGTTGTACATAGCATTGCTATGAGGGCAAGTGACTCGACAGCACATAGCAACAACAACAACAACACAGTCTTTAAGGTATCTTAAAGCAGTTGAAATCAGATCAATTACTTGTTAATAAATTATTATCAAATTACTATTTTCATTTACCTTTTTGATCAAAATATATTTAGTAAAAGACAGTTTTAGTGATAGTTGTGACTTATTCGTTAACACTAGCTATAAACACAACTCAGTTTCATTTGTATTAATTCCTCCTGAAATAAGTGACAAGCAAATAATTTATGTATGTATAAAAGCAAGTATCTACAGACTATACTATATATTCTTTGGTTAGACTATAATTAAGGAACAGAATTGTAGTGTGGGTTTAAAAGTCGTCTGCTGCTCCTTTATAGAACTGTTCAGAAGTTCCACTGAATAAACTGATGCTAGAACTTAGTCAGAGCATGATCATAAAACAATACAGGTAGGATTTCATTGATAATGTCCTTAATGAATCTTTCAAAAAGATTTATACAGTTAGTAAAATGATAATCATATTTCTTTATATCCTCAGAATAGTAAACAAGGAATATTTCAGTTATGGAGTTATCCTCTTAGTGAAGGAAGTACCATGGAGAGCAGGTAAGAGAATATTTGTTCTTATACACCACAAATTTTATATAT
>NW_006399821.1:8834034-8874662 GCF_000299155.1 Elephantulus edwardii | reverse complement strand
TATATATAAATCTTACAATACCAAGATAAAAATAAGCTAGAAAAGTACTAATGCAAATAGGAGAAATTTTGGAAACTCATCTTAAAGTGGCCGACACCACAGGTAAAATTAGTATATGAGTAATCAAGAGTTTACTTTGCCACTTTGCCTTTACAATGATGTTTAGATAGAGTTTGAGCTTCTCATTAAATAAGCCTCAAAAAAAATTGTAAAAAATTATCTTTCTGTGTTCCAGGAGCTTTTTCAATTTCTTTCACAGTACATCATTTAATACAACAATCCTGTGAGGGGGACATAGTGGTAATATCACCATACTTGTTTTACAAATAAGATCATTAAGATATAGCCAAAAGTTCAACAACTTATGCAACAGTCATACAATTTATGAATAGTAATAATAATTGACACTCATCACAGACATTCTAACTCTCCAAGAAAGAGTCGGATTTCTGCATAGGATTTCCAAGGTTGTGATCTTTATAGATGCCTGGTGGGTATCAACTACTGACTTTTCCATTAGCAGCTGAGTACTTTAACGCCTGTGATACCAGAGCTCTAGTAAATGGTAATATAAGTATGTAAAAAATATCTTAGTCCAGAGCCAGTGTTCAGCACCACTGTTTGTGACAGCCTTACCTGGGTTTGGTGTTTTTGGTTCTTAATCTTTGGTATATTATGTCTTTCTAAGATCCTTCTCTAAAAATGGAGTTTACTGTTATTTGGAGGAGAATTAGCATTTATTGAGTGCCTACCAAGTGTTGCTTTTATACACCATATGCTAATTAATGAATATTTTTAGTTCTCTTTCTCTTTTTTTATACAATTTTGATTCAAGCTTGGCTTACTTACTAGCCACTATCTCTTAGTCAAAGAATTTTATCTCTGTGAGGAAAGGGTAAAGTTCACTTTAATATTGAAATTCTGAAGTGGTTAAAGGAATTACAGTGTGCTTTAGTGGCCCAGTGGATAAGCAGTTGCACTGCCACACCACAAGCAGTCTGCCAGCTGCTCCCTGGAGAAAGGTAAGCCATGTCCTCCAGTGGGATTCACACTTTCTGTAAACCCACTGGCAGGTCAGCTGTGAGCTTGATGGTACCCAACAAGAACAAAGTATAAGAGCATTCTCAGTAACACAAGGGATTACTTTTACTTGATAGACATTGCTTCCTTTTTGTTCAAATTCTTTCTAAAAAGAATTCTAAAATAAAATGCTTTATAAAATAGTAGAACTACATTCTTTGCTTCCGTATATCTTATTCTGGATCAATAAAAATCTCTGTTTGTAAAAAAAAATCTCTTTGTTGTACATTCTTCCTGCTGTTTAGGTATCATAATAGCTTGTGTAACATACTCCTAGGCAAAAAGAAGTCATTAGCCATTTTTAACTTTACTGGCTCTTCAGAGTTACCGTTATCCATATATAGCTATAATGACCTACTCATTTGTACTTACACAAAAAGATGTCAGTTTAATATTTTGGCATATACTTGTATACAATTATATAGTTTTAATATTAATATATTGCTCAACAAAGGAAGAGAAATAGGTAATTAACCATTGGAATTGAATACCAATTTTTAATAAGGGTGATTTGTTCATATAATTTCATTGGTGTTTCAATTATTTTATTCTTTTTTTTAAAGGGATTTGAAAATATCTTCAGTTGAAATTGGCCTTCCTGGAACCAGTAATCCCATTAGGCTCTTCACTCTGAATCATTCTCTAACAAATGCTGCAGCTGAAAAGCAAGTTGGTTCTTACCCTGAATTACGACAACTAATGCCACTAGATCTCTGCTGGTCCTATGCAGATGGAGACTTTTTTAAGGACAGAAATGAGTCTCGAGCTAATTTATGGCCAGCTGTAGAAAGCAGCAGTAGTGAAACTGTAACAGCTCTAAATTGGAATTTTAAATATGAAAACAACAATGTAGAAGAAATTTTAACAGATGAAAGTGATTCATCAGAAAATGAAAAAGCAAATGATACTTTACTTACCTATTTTAAAAAGATGGATTTGAACTTAAAGCCAGAAACAATAGAAAATCTCAAAGAATCTTTCACAGAGGAA
This sequence comes from Elephantulus edwardii, assembly GCF_000299155.1. Lineage (NCBI taxonomy): Eukaryota > Metazoa > Chordata > Mammalia > Macroscelidea > Macroscelididae > Elephantulus > Elephantulus edwardii. Next base: position 8,872,592 of record NW_006399821.1, on the reverse strand, counting down.
CCAAATGAAGTTTTTCCATATCCTGATTTTCTTCCTCCACCCTTCAATACTCTGGACTTACACAAGTTAGCTCTCTCAAAATCTGAAAATTGGAAAGCAGCTTTGGAACCACCAGAAAGTTCTATTGAACCCTTAATAACTCGTTTACTTGAAATGGAACGACTACAACATATGACAATACAAAAAGAGAGAGCAAGACTACAAACTAACTTACATACTTCAGCAGTTACTGATAGACCTTCTTCTTCAAAAGCTATATCCAAAGTCAGACAGCCAAAACTTTCTGATTCTTTGAGTCTTCCAACAGCTTGTCTAGAAAAGAGCAAAGAAAAAAGGAAAAATAATTCTGGTTCTTGCAAACTTGAACAAAATGTTTCAAAATGGAATTGGAATAGTGCTGGAAAATACAGATGGAATTCCAAATCAACATCTCTAAAATCTTCATTCGCAACAAAACAATTGATTTCAATTTATGATGATGTTAAGAGTCCTAGAAACTCCATTTCAAACCCATGCCAAGAACTCTCAGCCAAGCCCAGTACTGACCAAACATCCCAATCACTGGTTAAAATACTCTCAACAAGATGTTTGCCTCCAAAGTCTCCAGTACCAATTTCACCCATACCTCTGTCTTTTTCTGAACACCAGAGAAAAGAAACTAGGCTACCAAGGACCAAAAAGAAACTTTACCATAAAAGTATAGTATTGGATAGACCATTCTATATTGAGAAGCTAAATTGTTTATCACCTTCATTTATAGCTAAGGGTAAGTGCTCACCCACCGATCAAAAATAACCTTACCTCCAACCCATGCATCTAAATGTGAGCAAACCCATTCCCAGAAGCCTATTATCCAGAATTATGGTTCATCATTCTGAGTAACAGGCATTGACACACACCCCCCCCCGGCCACACACACACATTTACTTGATATGCAGTGCAGCTTCTGTAAATTACGGCTAAAACATCTGTATATAAATCCAGGAGCTACTACAATGATATATTTGACAATCTTTTACATGTTATGATTGAAAGAAATGTTTCACTTATTAAAGTAAACATTTTATTCAAAAGATTGTTTTAATCAAAAGGTTGTTCCTTTGTTATGGTTGGTTTGCAGTATAATTCCATCATCAATAAATATATAACTGACTTCTTACTGCTGTAGTTTTTCTTTCATTGTCTTCTGTTAGACACAAGAGTTGTAGTGGCCTTTGTCAATGATTCTTTAGTCCTCCCTAGCCTAGTCTTTTTTTTTCAATCTGTATTCAGAACAGATCATCCGGGAGGCTGGACTCTATGTGGAGAAATGTGGCATCAGGATTGGTGGAAGATCCATAAACAATCTGCGTTATGCAGATGACACAACCCTGCTTGCTGAAACTGAGGAGGACCTGAAGCGCTTGCTGTTGAGGGTCAGGGACTGCAGCCTTCAATATGGATTGAGGCTCAATGTCAAGAAGACAAAGATTGTCACCACTGGGCCAATTGGCAGCATCAGGATGGATGGTGAAGAGATTGAGACTGTTCACAGCTTTAGTTTGCTTGGCTCCACAATCAACACTCTTGGCACCAGTAGCCAGGAAATTAAAAGACGTATTGCCATGGGAAAGTCTGCTGTTAGGGACCTCTCTAAAGTACTCAAGAGCAACGGTGTGTCTCTGGAGACAAAGGTGCATCTGGTACAGGCCATGGTCTTTGCAATCACTTGTTATGCATCGGAGAGCTGGACAATGACCAAGGAGGATAGCAGGAGAATTGATGCTTTTGAGCTTTGATGTTGAAGAAGAGTGCTGAAGGTGCCATGGACTGCTAAGAGGACAAACAGATTGATCCTGGAGAGGGTTAAACCAGGCTGCTCCTTGGAGGCAAGGATTCTGAGGCTTCGTCTGACATACTTTGGTCATGTTGTAAGGAGAGACCAGCCCTTGGAGAGGGACATCATGCTTGGGAGGGTGGAGGGCAGGCGCAGGAAGGGAAGGCCCTCTGGGAGATGGATTGATTCAGTGACTGGGGCAATCGGGATGAGTGTGTTGAAGACAATGAGATTGGCACAGGACAGAGCAGAGTTTAGAGCTGTTGTACAGAAGGTCGCTATGAGTTGCAAGCGACTCGATGGCACATACAACAACAACAACCCTTTCCATCTTCACAGATTTCTTCTTTCTCTCAAGGATGGATTTTTATCAATTCCTCTGGCATTTCCTTGGCCTTTAAAAGTAAAAGGAACTTGGATTTTATTAAATTAACCTATGAGGCACTGTAGTTCCTATGAATTCTTTAAGACATTCCACTCCTTAGTCACTTCTTTGGCTAGCACATAAAAATAGAATTAGTTGTCTTTATGATCAAACTACAGGTTCAAGTTTGAAACAAACCTCAAATGTCAAGGGCAAATTTGGAAAGGTCCAAGCAGCAGTTAAACTCTGATGTCACTTGTTTGTCCCCTAGAGAGGGCTTTGTTCCTAGAAATCCTAATTATTTGATATTCAAATAGTTAAAAAGCTAAATTTTAGTTTTTATTTGATCCCATCTATCCGAAATGCTATCATTTAAAACATGTAATCAGCATAAACAAATTATTAATGAGCTATTTTATATTCTTTTTGTTTTTATTAAGTATTTGAAATCCATCCAATGTGTATATTTTTACATTTGCAGCCATCTCAATTCATACCATCCATGTTCCAAGTGTTCAGTAGCCACAAACAACTCGTGGCTATTAGGGAGCCTATAGTCACTGAATTTTTTATTTTATATTAATGTATTGATTTCAATGAACATCTACAGTGATTTTGGATTTCCATTCATTCATTGTTGCACTTTTCTCCCCACCCACCCCACCCCCCCAGTTTCCTCTTCTTCTTGAGAAGCAAAAGAAAAACTCCTTCACTGGTATACAATCCCTCCACCCCTACCCTGAGTATACTTTACTCTGCAACCCTCATTTCGAACTGTTATGATAATCATAATACCCTAAAATATATTGCTTTTAAAGTATTCTCTCCCTCATCGGCTTCAATGCAGTATACATAATTTATCCAGTTTTTCTCAGTCTTACCCCAACCCTCATTCTACAACAGTGGCACCATAGAGTATTTGTCCTTTTGTGACTGAGATACTTCACTCAGCATAATGTCCTCTGACATCAATGTCTGCTACGTCACAGAGGCAATCAGGCATTATTAAATACTTCCCCTTCAAAGATTAGCCTGCCAAAACAAAACAAAATCCCACTCTAACCAAACCTAGATTTAATTACCAATTTACAGACTAAAAGGAACATGTTAAATTGTTCACTGACACCTCAAGGATACAGTTAGCAAAGACTCTGTAGAAACCCACTAAACCGTCAACTGTGAGCAGTTCCTAATCAATAGCACTGAATTAAGTCTATGTCTGGCCTTGAAAGGAACCCCACAAATGTCTCTCAAAATGGCTGTATTACTCTGCTTTCTACAGTTTGTGTGAGAAACTATAAGGATGTCCAGGATAAGGCAAGGTTCCAATCTGTCGTTCGGAGGCTTGCGGGGGGAGGGGGTATTGTAGTTAAATGGTGCAATATTTTTCCATGTCAGACTCCAGTTGTTCATTTCTCGTGTGTGTGTTCATTTATATATGAAAGCATTTGACTTTTGTATATTAGCCTTGTGTTTTATAAACTTAGTGTAATTGCTTCAGAGTTCCAAGAGGTTTTATTGATGTCTGAATAAACATTCATACCATCTGTGAACAATGGCAACTTTATTTTTACCTCCTAACAGTTTTCCTTATGATTAGGCTTCCAGTCCAGGGAGTTTTGGTGGCCTAGCAGTAAGAAGCTGTACTGTAATCTCAAAGATACATAGTTCAAATTCACCAGCTGCTCTATGGAGGAGGATGGACAGGCTATTCCCAGGTGACTTACTGCCTCTGTAAACCCACTGGAGGGTCATATTAATTTCAACTTGATGTCACACAACAACAACAACAGGCTTCCTTTGCAGTGTTCAGTGTATGATGAAAGTTTGTCTCACATATTTTGGACTTCTTGTTAGGAGGGGCTAGTCCTTGGACAAAGACATCATGCTTGGAGGGTAGAAGGTAAGTGAAAGAAAGAAAGACCTTCAAAAAGATGGATTGACAAAGTGGCTGTAACAGTGAGCTCCAGTTTCTTAGGTGAGATGGCACAGGAGAGGGCAGGGGTCAGATCTGTTCATAGGGTTGCTATGACTTGTAGTTTACTTGATGGCTCCTAACTACAACAGCAACAATGACATTAATATGAAAATAAAGTTGTTTTTTAGCCTGTTGCTGAAATGAGTTAATTTTAAAGTGTTGAACCAGCTTTGCATACCTGAAATAAATCACACTTGACCAGGTTATAAAATTCTTTCAATAAATTGTTAAGTGTGATTTCCTTATATTTTGTTCAAGATTTTGCATCAATAATCATAAAAATACTGATCTGTAATTGACTTAGTGGTAAGGAGTTGGGCTATCAACCCAAAGCTTGAGTCTACTAGACTCTCAGGAGAAAGATGGGCAATCTCCTCCCGTACAATTTGCAGCACCTGAAAATCCACTGCAGGGCCAGCCATTATGCATGTGTGTGTGTGTGTGTGTGTGTGTGTGTGTGTGTGTGTGTGTGTGTGTGTGTGCGCGCGCGCGCACGCGTATATAATCATATCATCTGCAAATAAAATTCAAACTCACTGCATTTGAGCCAGAACTGACTCACCATGACCTTCCAGTGAGTTCTTAAGAGGCTGTAAATCATCATATGGAAGGAAATTTCCCATCTCTCCCTTAGAGCTACTGGATGATTAGAACAAGACAGAGAAGTGCCACTTTTGTATTATTGTTATGTGCCATCGAGTCGCCTGCGACTCATAGTGACCCTATGTACAAGAGCCCTAAACACAGTTCTATCTAGCCATCTCAGATGCACTCATTCCCACCACTCCAGTCACAGAATCGATCCATCTCATTGAAGGTCTTCCTCTACTGCACCGCCCCTCCACTCTGCCAAACATGATGTCCCTCTCCAAGGACCAGTGCCTCCTTGTAACATGCCCAAAGTATGTCAGATGAAGCTTCAGAATCCTTGACTCCAAGAAGCATTCCAGCTTCTCCATTTAGAGATAGTTACTTCTTTGGCAATTTGTTGTTGTTAGGTGCCATCAATTGCCCATGACTCATAGTGACAACAGATCTGAAACCTGTCCTATCCTGAGCCAGTCTCATTCCAACACACCTACCCCCTTTACCCCAGTTACCAGGGTCTTTCTGTCCTGCACTTCTGTCCACCCTTCCAAGCATGATGTCCTTCTCCAAAGACTGCTCCCTCCTGGCCAGGTGCCCAAAGTATGTGAAACAGAGCTTCAAAATCCTTGCCTCCAAGGAAAAACTTGGTTTTACCTTCTTCAAAACAGACCTGTTTGTTCTCTTGGCGGTCCATGGTATGTTCAACACTCTTCTCCAGCACCACAACTCAAAGGTAGTGATTCTTCTGTCATTCTTATTCACTCTCCAGTTCTCTAATGCATAGCAAGTAATTGGAAAGACCATGGCATGGATCAAGTGTACCTAATTCTCTAGAATGATGCTTTTTATTTCCTTTTCTTACCTAATCACTCTGACTAGGCCTTCTAATACAATATTGAATATGAGTGATAACAAAGGGCATCCTAGTATGGTTCCCATTACTAAGGAAAATATCTTTAATCTCCATCTATTGAGAATAATGTTGGCCATTGATTTCGTGTATATGTTTTTAATTATACTGAGACATTTTCCTTTGAATACTATTTTTTGAGCATCTTTTATGGAAAAGAGTGTTGAATTTTGGCCACTGCATTTTCTGTATCTGTATGTTCATGTGTTCTTTTCCTTTATGTAGTGGATTACACTGATTAAATTTCTAGTGTTAAACAACCCTTGCATATCTAGTATGAATCTCAATTGATCTGGGTGAAAGGTTTTTTTTTTATGATGTTGGTTGTAATTGACTAGGATTTTGTTGAGAATTTTTGCATTTATGTTAATAAGGGAACAAAATCCTTAAAAGTGTGTAATTATCTTTTTGAGTTGTATCTTCGTCTGGCTTTGGTATCAAGGTTATATTTGCTTCATAGGGTCAGGAGTACTTTGTTTTCTTCTATATTCTAATAGTGTGAGTGGATTTGGTGGTATCTCTTCTCTGAATATTTCGTAGATTTCACTGATGTAGCATCTGGGCCAGATCATTTATAGTTGAGATGAGTTTTAGGGCCTGTTCAGTTTCTCCTTTTTAATGTTGTCAGGTGCCATCTAATCAACTAAAACTCATTGTGACCCTGTGAACAACAGATGGAACCTTGCCCTATACTGCATCATCCTAACAGACTTAAGTATGTTGAGCCCATTTCTACTTTGTTGTTCCATCTCGTTAAGGATCATCCTCGATCTTTCTCAACATGATGCCTCTACATAGAAGACTGGACACTTCTGATAACATGATTAAAAGTATGTAAGACAGAGTCTCATCATCCTTGCTTCTAAGAAGCACCATGGTTACACTTCCTCCAAGACAGACTTGCTGATTGTTTTGGCAGTCTATGGTTATATATTCAACTCACTGAAAATACCATACTTTCTTACATTATTATTTATAATGTAAGAAATACATTATGGACTTCGCTCATAGGGTCGCTATGAGTCGCTTGTGATCAATGGCACTTAACAACACTACTACCAACCGCATAGAGAGAGAGCGAGCAGTTGGCCTAGGGGACAGAAGGCCATGCTCTCAAGCCAACGGTGGGTGACTCTACTACGCAGCCCTCAGGCCTACCTTTAATTGTTTCTGGTGAAGCATTCTTCTAGGTCCTGTAACCCTGGTATGTCCACTTGCTGTACAGAGGTAACTTGTGGTTGCTGTGAAGCTGACTACTGTTACCCATGGTGGACAGTGTTTGGTGAAGCTCCCCGATTAAAACAAGCTTGGAAGCGGGAGTGGCATCCCCTTCCACAATAGCTTGCCTCTGGAAACCCTATGAACCTGGAGAAAGAATGAAAGTTATACAGGAAGTGTCCAGGACTTCGTTCATAGGGTCGCTATGAGTCACCTGCGACTGATGGCACTTAACAACATTATTTATACTGATAACATTGCCCCTCTACCATTTGGAGAGGTCCTTAACAGCCTATTTCCCTGATGCAACATATCTTTTGATTTCTTTACTGCCCCTGCCATACCACATGCAAGCAAAATACTGCTGAATTTAATTTAAAAATCAAGAGTTCTGGGATTCCTGTTCTTCTCAGAGTTAGCCACAGTTTGTTGTGATACATCATCTTCCCTAGTCCTCCCTAAAACCCCCTATAAAAAGGAACTGTCCGTGATTGTCCGCATGCCATTTTGACCTTCTGCCCATGTGGGCACTTGGCACCTCTCTCAGACCACGCATTAAAGGCTTGTTCATTTCTTGGGACAAGCTAGCTAGCTTCCTTCCTTCCTTCCTTCCTTCCTTCCTTCCTTCCTTCCTTCCTTCCTTCCTTCCTTCCTTCTTTCCTCCCTCCCTTCCTCTCCCTCCCTCCTTCCCTTTCTCTCTCTCTCCTTTTTATTTTTATTTCTGTTTTACATATTCAAGCTGTATACTGACCAAATAATCTATTAAGGGGAAATGTGGCATAGGATCTGATGAAGACTCATCAAAGACTTGTGTTATGCAGATGACACTACCTTGCTTGCTGAAAGTGAGGAGGACCTGAAACACTTGTTACTGAGGATTAAAGATTATAGCCTTCAATATGGTTTACATCTCAACATCAAGACAGCAAAGGCCTTTTACCTGTGGGCCAATATAAAGTAATGAAACTGTCAGTGATTTTGTCTTACTTGGCTCGACAATGACTATCCTTGGTACTAGCAGTCAGAAGATCAGGAGATGTATTGCTATGGGCAAGTCTGTTGCGACAGACTTCTCCACAATTCTGAAGAGCAATGATGTAACCTTAAAGACTAAGGTGCACCAGCCTCAGGCCATATGGTTTTCAATTACATGCTATGCTATGCTAATGCTGTGCTAGTGCTATGCTATGCTAATGCTGTGCTATGCTGTGCTATGCTATGCTATGCTATGCTATGCTATGCTATGCTATGCTATGCTATGCTATGCTATGCTGAGAGCTGGATGACAGAAGAATTGATGCATTTGAATTGTGGTATTGGAGAAGACGGCTGAATATCCCAGGGACTTCCAAAAGAACAAACAGATATGTCTTAGAAAAGATGCAGCAAGAGATCTCCTCGTCCCTCATACTTTCAACATGTTGCTAGGAAAGGCTATTCCTTGGAAAGGTCATGCTTGGAAAGATGGAGGAGTCAACAAAAGAAAGGAAGACACCAATAGGCTCAAGTGTATCAGAGATGATAAGGATGGCATAGAAGGACAGGATTCAAGTCTGTTGTTTATATGGTTGCTATAAGTTTTACTTGAATCAATGTCCCCAAAAAGAACTGCTGCGAGTTTTGACCGTGGAACCAGATAAAATGAAGTAATTGAAAACTTCAATCTTTTCTCCATCATGTTTTCTTTTCCTTCAGGGATGACCATTTTTATTTCCTTTATGTTAAAATAATACATATTGAAGGCTATGGATAATCCATAGGTTTTTTTTTTTTATCTTCTAAAATAAGTGAAGTCTCAGCTTTCTGAAAGCAAGTTTTATCATTTGCATAAAGTTTATATTGATGACTTCCTCCAATCCTACTGCTGCATTCTTCATATAGTTCAACTTCTCAAATTATTTGCTTCCTAGCCTGTGCTTCTCAGTTTCAGCAAGCACAGTTGTGTCATCTGCTTAATTCCTCCTCATAGAGCCCAGCCTCCCAGATGATCTGTTCCACTTATATGTGAAAAAGGTATGGAGATAGGACACATCCGTGACATACCTTTCCTGATTTTGAACCATGCAGTGTTTTCTTTCTGTTCCAACCTCCTGGTCCAAGTACAGGTTTGGCATAAGCACAAACAAGTGTTCTGGAATTCCCAATCTTCTCAGAGCCACAGTTGATTGTTATCAACACAAATGCCTTTGCATAGTAAATGAAGCACAGATACACATTTCTCTGGTACTTTATACTTTCAGTTAAGATCCATCTATCATTGGCTATAATATCCCTAGTTCCAAGGCCACTTCTAAACCCAGACTGCATATCTATCTGGCAGTTGTCTGTTGATGTGCTGTTCAAGTTGGTTTTGGATAATTTTAAATCTTTCTTCCATGTGATATTAATAATTGTTGTTGTTATGTGCCACTGAGTTACCTGCAACTCATAGCGACCCTATGTACATCAGCCCTAAGCCCTGCTCTATCCTGTGCCAATCTTATTGTCTCTGACATACCTATACCCATTACCCCAGTGACTGAATCAATCCATCTCATCAAGGCTCTTCTTCTCCTGCGCTGTCCCTCCACCCTCCCAAGCATGACGCCCCTCTCCAAGGACTGATCCCGCCTTGGAATATTCCCAAAGTATGTCAGATGAACCTTCAGAATCCTTACCTCCAAAGAGAAACCTGACTCCACCCTCTCCAGGATGAACTTGTTTGTTCTCCCAGCAAACCATGGTATATTTACTACTCTTCTCCAGCACCACAGCTCAAAGGCATCAAGTCTCCTTCTATCATCCCTAGTCATTGTCCAGCTCTCTGATGCATAGCAAGTAATTGCAAAGACCATGGCCTGTATCAGGTGCACTTTAGTCTCCAGAGTGACATCATTGCAGGGTCTCTGACAGCAGACTTTTCCAACACAATTTGTCTTTTAATTTCCTGACTACTGGTACCAAGAGTGTTGTCTGTAGAGCCAAGCAAACTGAAGCTCTCAACAATCACAATTTCTTCATCATCTATCATGATGCTGCCAATTGGCCCAGTGGTGAGAATCTTTGTTTTCTTGATGTTGAGCTTCAATCCATACTGAAGCCTTAAGTCCTTGACTTTCTGCAAGTGCTTCAAGTCCTCAGTGTCAGCAAGCAGAGTTGTGTCATCTGCATAACACAGATTGTTGATGAGTCTACCTCCAATCCTAATGCCACACTTCTCATGGAGCCCAGCCTCCATATGTTCCTGCATATAGACTGAAAAAAAATATGGCGATAGGACACATCCATGACATACACTCTCCCCAATTTTGAACCATGCAGTGTTTCCTTACTCTTGACAACTGCCTCTGACAACAGCCTCCTGCTCCAAGTATAGGTTTCACATGAGGACAATCAATTGTTCTAGAATTTCCATTCTTCTCAGAGTCAGTCACAGTTTGCTGTGATCCACAGAGCCAAATGCTTTTGCATAGTCCATGAAACACAGACATTCCTCTGGCACGCTCTGCTTTCAGCCAAGATCCATCTGACATTAGCTATAATATCTCTAGTACCATGGCCTCTTCTACACTCAACCTGCATTTCATGCAGTTCTCTGTTGATGTACTGTTACAGTTCCTTTTGAATAATCTTCAGCAGAATCTTGCTTGCATGTGATATCAATGATATTGTTGGATCACCTTCCTTTAGAATGGGAATAAATATAGATCTCTTCCAGTCATTTGGCCAGGTGGTTGTTCTCCAGATTTCTTGGCACAACTTGGTGAGCACATCCAGGCCAGCATCTGATTGCTGAAATATGTCAATTGGTATGCCATCAATTCCTGGTGCCTTGTTTTTTGTTAATTCCTTCAGAGCAGCTTGAACTTCTTCCTTCATCACTACAGGCTCTTGCTTAAATATTGTTTCATGAAATTCTTCTGTGTCCACCAATTCCTTTTAGTATGATGACTGTATACTCTTTCCTTCTTTTTATAATGCTTCCTGGATCATTTCATATTCTGCCCAAAGCATCCTTAAGTATTGCTACTCGGGGTTTGAATTTGTTCCTCAGTTCCTTCAGCTTAAGAAATGCTGAGCAAGTTCAGCCCTTTTGATTTTTTGCCTCCAGCTCTTTGCACATTTCATTGTAATACTTTTTCTTCCCACTGCCCTCTGGAATCTTCTGTTCGACTCCTTAATATCTTGATTTGTTCCCTTTGCTTTGGCTTCTCAGCGCTCCAGCGCAAAATTTAGTTACTTCTGACATCCATCTTGGTCTATTCTTCCTCTTGCCTTTGTAATGACTTTTTGCATTCTTCCTGGATGATATTCTTGATATCCTCCCACAGCTCTTCCAGTCTTAGCTCATTAATGTCCAAGGCCTCAAACCTGTTCCTGAGATGGTTTTGAAATTCATATGGGATAGACTCAAGGTAGAAATTTTGGTACCAACAGACTTGATTTAATTTGAAGTTGCTTATAAGTAGTTCCACAATCAGCACCTGACCTAGTTTTTACAGCTGATATTGAGCTTCTCCAGCAATTCTTTCCACAGATGTCATCTATCTGATTTCACCATCAGGTGAAATCCATGTGTATTGCCTGAAGGTTTTGGTGGGTTTGTTGTTTTTTTTGTTTGGTGGTGGTTGGTTTTTTATAAAATGTATTTGCAAGTCCTTGATTGTGAAAAATTCTGTCATTCTATCTCCGGCTTCATTTCTTTCACCAAATCCATGTTTTCCAACTGCTGATCCTTCTTCTCTATTCCCAACTTTTATATTCCAGTCACCCATTATTATTAATGCATCTTGATTGCATGTTCGATCAATCTCTGAATGTAAATGTTGATAGAAATCTTCTATTTCCTCCTTTTTGGCTCTGGCTGTTGGTGCATATATTTGAATGATAGTGGTATTCTCTGGACTTCTTTGCATGTGTATGGATATTATCCTGTCACATTGTATTTCAAAATGGCACTGTTGTTAAGTGCCATTGAGTTGCAGGCGACTCATAGTGACCCTATGAAGGAGAGTCCTTGACGCTTGGGTGCCTTTCTTCCTCTCTCCAGGTTCATCCAAAATGGCACTAGATATGACTTTTATAACTATGAAAGCAACCCCATTTTCCATTACCGTCTCCAGAACAGTAGATCATATGATCCTCTGACTCAAAATGTCCTATGCCAGTCCATTTCATTTCACCACTACTTTTGTTGTTGTTATTATGTGCTGTCAAGTTGCCTGCGACTCATAGTGACCCTCTGTACAACCACCCTAAACCCTGCCCTATCCTGTGGCAATCTGTCTCCAACACACCTACCCCCATTACCCCAGTCACTGAACTAATCAAGGCCTTCCTCTCCTGGTCCATCCTTGCAACATGTCCAAAGTAAGTCAGATGAAATGTCAGAATCTTTGCTTCCAAGGAGCAGTCTGGTTTAACCCCTCCAGGATGAACCTATTTCTTTTCTTAGCAGTCCATGGTATATTCAATACGCTTCTCCAACACCACAGCTCAAAGGTATCAATTCTCCTTCCATCCTCCCTAGTCATTGTCCAACTCTCTGATGCATAGTGATTGCAAAGACCATTGCCTGTATCGATCAGGCGCACCTTAAGTCTCCAGAGTGACACCATTGTTCTTCAGTACTTTGGAGAGGTCGCTAGCAGCAGACTTTCCCATCTCAATACGTCTTTTAATTTTCTGGCTGCTGGTACTAAGTGTGTTGACCGTGGAGCCAAGCAAACAAAAGCTGTTAACAATCTCAATCTCTTCACCATCCATCTGGATGCTGCCAATCAGTCCAGTGGTGAGAATCTTAGTCTTCTTGATATTGAGCCTCAATCCATATTGAAGGGTGCAGTCCTTTACCTTCTGCAGCAAGTGGTCCTCTTCAGTTTCAGCAAGCAGGGTTGTGTTATCTGCATAACGCGGATTGTTGATGGATCTTCCATCAATCCTGATGCCACATTTCTCATACAGCCCAGACTCTGGATATAGGAGTTCTGCATATAGGTTGAAAAGGTATAGAGATAGACATCCCTGCATACACACTTCTCATGCAGTGTTTCTTTGCTCCATTCTGACCAAGTTTCACATTAGCACACTCATGTTCTGGAATTCCCATTCTTCTCAGAGTTAGCCACAGTTTGTTATGATTCACAGTCAAATGCCTTTGCATAATCAATGGAACACAGACATTGCTCTGGTACTCCCTGTTTTCATCTAACATGTCAATGTGCATTCCGTTTCCTTCTTAACAATACCCAATTTTCCTACATTCATGGTTCTTACATTCCATGTTCCAACCTTGTTGGATAATTTCCACACTCTGTTGGGTCACCTTTTTTTGGAATGGGAACCGAATATGGATCTCTTCCAGTTAGCTAGGTGGCTGTCCTCCAGATATCTTGACACAACTTGATAAGCACATCCAGGGCAGCATCTGTTTGTTTAAATATGTCCTGGGGCCTTGTTATTTGCCAGTTCCTTCAGAGCAGCTTGAACTTCCTCCTTCCTAACAATTGCCTCTTGATCAGGTTATTTCATGAAATTGAATCAGCCAATTCTTGTTATAGTGCCTCCATGTACTCCTTCCATCTTTTGATGCTTACTGGGTCATTCAACATTCTGCTCAAGCTAACCTTAAGTATTGCAACTAGGGCGTGAATTTGTTATTCAGGTCCTTCAGCTTAAGAAATGCTCAGTGCTCATTATTTACCCCCTTTTCTTAGTTTCCCCCCAACCTCCATTATCAGTCCTGTTCTGTAATTGTGGCATTATGCAGTATTTGTTGTTTTGTGATTATCTCACTCAGCATAATTCAATGAGAATATACTTCCAGCTGTTAGCAGTAGTTTTTATTAAGCTATTTGTCCAGTCATGCTTGTCTGCAGAAATATAAAGATTATAGATGTTACTGTATGTCATCATCTTCAACTCATAGTGACCCTATGTACAAGAGCCCTAAACCCTTCTGCTCTAACTTGTGCCAATCTTATTGTCTCTGACACACCCATCTCCATTACCCCAGTGACTGAATCAATCCAATCATCAAAGATCTTCCTCTCCTGTGCTCCCTCCACCCTCTCAAGCATGAGGTCCTTTTCCAAGGAATGGTATCTCCTTGCAACATGTCCAAAGTATGTCAAACGAAGCTTCAGAATCCTTTCCTCCAAGGAGCAGCCTTGCTTAATCCTCTCCAGGATGAACCTGTTTGTTTTCTTAGCAGTCCATGGTATATTCAATACTCTTAACACCAAAGCTCAAAGACATCAATTCTCCTTCTATCATCCCTTTGCAAATGATTGCAAAGGCCATGGCTTGTATCAGGAACACTTTAGCCTCCAGATTGACATCATTGCTCCTCAGCACTTTGGAGAGGTTTCTAACAGCCAACTTTCACAATGAATGTGTCTTTTAATTTCCTGGTTGCTAGTGCCAAGAATGTTGATTGTGGAGCAAAGCAAACTAAAGCTGTTTACAATCTTAATCTCTTTACCAGCCATCATGATACTGCCAATTGGCTCAGTGTTGAGAATCTTTGTTTTCTTGATATTGTGCTTCAATCCATATCGAAGGCTGCAGTCCTTGACTTTCTGCAGCAAATGCTTCAGGTCCTCCTCAGTTTCAGTAATGAGGGTTGTCTTCTGCATAACGCATGTTGATCAATCTTCCTCCAATCCTGATGCCACATTTCTCCTCATCCAGCCCAGCCTCCTGGATGATCTCTTCTGCATATGGAGATAAATATTTAAATAATTTCTCTAAAAAAAAGGGGTTAGCAAGTTCATCTCTTTTGATTTTCCCAACTCCAGCTCTATGCATATTTCTCTATAATCTTGATTTATTTTCCTGTGCTGCCCTTTGAAATCTTCAGTTCCTTATATCTTGATTTCTTCCCTTGCCTAAAATGAGGAATACCTCAGGCATTTGCTGAAGTCAAGGAACCATCACAGTAACCCACAAATAAAAAAGCTTGACAGGTGCTGTACTAATTAGAACATTGATAAACAAAAATACATGTATCTAAGCTGCAAAATAATTAGCAATACAATTCCCCAATACAACAAACTGACAGAGAAGTGTCTGTTTAGGAGGCTCTGTGTCTAAGTCTCAGGTACCAGCTCTAAAGGAAGGCTTTCTCTGACAGTTCTTGAGATCCTTGTCTCTGAGCTTCTGTTCACTTAACTTTGGCCTATGTTCAGGAGGAATAAGTTCTTGGACATGCTGGGAAAGGTAAAGATTTGGTAAAAGACAAGAAGACCTCAATGAGATGGACTGAACAGTGACTAGCTCAGTGGCCTTAAGCATGACAGAGATTGTGGGGATAGTGCAGGATAGGGCAAGGTCAGATCTATTCATAGGGTTTCTGTGTGATATAGTTGACTCAATGGCACCTGACAATCCCCTATGAAAAATCTCACCATTATGTCTCACCCTGTTGACTAGATTGTGTTGGTCTAAGATCTCTACAGTTCAAGAGAGGTGCCCTTCTGTTTCTAGTTATTGTTATATGCTGACAAGTTAGCTTAACTCTTAAGAGTTAAGGATCCTTAAGGATCCGATGAACAACGGCTCTGAACCTTGCCCTAACCTAAGCCAACTTCACCTGCTCAAACACAGCTGACACCCAGTGCCAATCACTGTTGTCAATCTATCTCAACCAGGGCCTTCCTCTCCTGCACTGATCCTCTCCTCTTCCCAGTATGTCCTTCTTATGGACTCGACTCTCCTGACAACATGCCAGGAATTTATGAGATAGTTTCAAAACCCGTGCCTCCAAGGAGCAACCTGGGCTCACCCTCTGTAGGACAGAACTGTTTGCTCTTTTAGCAGTCCATTTTAATATTCTGCAGCACAACACAAAGGCCTCAATTCTTTGTTATCTTTATTCACTGTCAAATTCTCAGATGCAGAGCAAGGAAATGAGAAGACCATGAGCTGGATCAATCACACCTTAGCATTTTTGTGGCTTGCAGCTGTAGCATAACTCAGATATTCTGTATTTGCCTTTGTCTCCAATTTTGGATGCTGTGGCTTGCCCTATGACTCAATTCTCCATTATTTTCAGTTTTTGTCTTGATTTTCAAATTCTTTACATGCCAGAAATAAGCCAAAAGGTGAGCTTTACTTTTAAATCTACCTTTGTCTGTACCTTATCTACCTCTTGTAAAACTTCTGTTCACCACTGTTATCTCCAACTTGTACTGCATAGCACATTCCACTGCTTGAATCTGAACCCAAGCTCAGCCACTTCAGATTCCTTATGCTGTACTTCATGATTTGAAAAATGCTGAGTATCTTGGGTATCATGCTGTTTTGGGACAATAAAGCAAAAAGTGGCAAAAGTATATAAAGAATGACATAACATTGGTTTTTATATACCATTGCTTTTATACAAACAATGCAGGCTGTAACAACATTCTATTTCCTACAAAGTGATAGGCAATAGAGACCCTGTATAGAGTACCAACAATAGGAGTGGAAGGAGGAAAAAGCAAGAGTGCATCTGAGTTAAAGCAGTAAATAATTCCGCTGGAAATATTAGGATTCTCACGCACATTCCTTTGATCCCTTTAACTGTGTGCCCATGCTGGGTGTGAATATGAGTAATTCTGGCCCCTGCCACGTGAAATTTTAATTTTTTATAAAAATAAACCATTTAACAATTTCAACACTGGTTATAGTCTTCTTCACATGAGGTCAACATTCTAATTTCTTCTCTCCTTTCACATCCATTTATTTAGACTGATCATTGCCCCTAAATTTTTCATCTATGCAGAAATAGTACTTTAATGTAAAATCAAGTCTAAAAATACCAACTCCAGCAAATAAAAAACCAGGAGACAGTATTACATTATTTGTGAAGTATAATTTTATTAAGTTTCTCAATGAGCTAGGAACATGTGTTGGGAGCATATAGCTAAAATGTAAGTTACAATTCAAATGACATCACCAATTAGGAAACATTGAGTATTTTCAGAGATCAGCATCCATATCTTGATCACTAAATGGAAAGGTTCTTCAGAAGAACAGTCCCTTACCCTACATACAGAAGAAGAAAAATTAAGAAAAGGATACCATACAATGGCATCTATCAAAATTATAGCAAAGTATTTTAAAGCCAATTAAGGTATACATCACTGACTATGTGAACATTTTTTATAAAGAGGGCATTCCATCTAGAAGGAGTAATATAAAATTCATGTTGAGTATATGCTGAAAATTAAGGTACTATTAAAGACGAAATAAACATTTATGAAGCCCATTTCAAATGATGTCTTTATAATTAAAAGAAGAAAATGACATTTGAATATTTGGCTTTTCGGTTATCTTCTACATTTAAAAGGACATCGTAACTACTTGCAATAAATCTTAGTAACATTCTTATTTTGCTTCAGAAATTTTTACTTTTATCTGCAAAGCTACAGTTCTGCTTACAAAGATGATAAAAGTAGAGGTAAGGCATAGTAGAAAGAAATACGGAACCAATCTAAAAACATTTTATGTCACTATCTCTACCATGTATCATAAAACATTATATACACATATACACCTATCTGTATTGCCAAAATAGCCTTTTTCTTGGGGAGGGGGGAGTGATTATAATGACAAATAAAAATTTATTACTGTGAAACATGGAATTCTTTTGAGAAAGAAGCAAGGTAAATTGTGATAGTGAAGAAATAGGATGTTACCGATAAGGATTTAAAGGTGAAACGGAATCTTAAAATTTTACGAGTAGTCCCCATGAAACCTGAAAATTTCAACCAGACTCTTAAGAATCCAGAAATGTAGGTCTATCCACAGGACACGAATACTGAAAATTATTTGTTTTTTTATCTCAATTTTGACCCTGTTAAGTGCAGAAAAGTAGGGCAGCTTTAAGGGCTATGTCCCAAGACTTTCATGAATCCTCAAAATCAAACAGTCATTTTATGTAAGTTTAATGATATAACTGTGTTTCAAAATTATATATGTACCTACTTTAAAATATGAATGCAGGTTTGTGAAGACCAAGCATTTCAATCAATCTAAGAAGTCTTGCAGAGTTCCAAATTTGTACCTCAGCAACATTACTTACTCTAATAAAACACAGACAGCCTTAAAACCTATTTAAAATGTATTTAAGGGATCCTCTCTGAACATCTATATATTATCACCTTTCTCACTTCCCTTAAAAAACAGACAGTGGCTCAGAATATTTTGTCTATGAAGACTGTGACTGAAGCAATGAAGTGACTTAAAAAAATGTTACTGAGGTAAGCCAAGGAAAAGAAATGATCTAAAATTGAAGACATATGCTATGTTGGCAGTGGCTGTTTTTTCTAATACTTAACACTAACTTGAAAACCCACATATATGTAGGATCTCACCATCGAAGAGTCTTTTCTATCGATGAATTTGACTCTTTTTGTTTAAAAAAAAAGGGAAGGGAGGGGGGAGAGGCAAGAAGTATGATAAACAAGCACTTTACAGATGACACCACAACGCACTACTATTCTAAATATCAAACATTTAATGAACCCAAATCATAATGCTGAAAATGAAAAAATTAAGACAAAAAGTAAATGGAGTAGTTCTATTTTTTAGTCTTTTATAGGACAGAAACCTTAGCTCATGTCTTCTGGTTGTCATCATCTTCCACTGAGCTGCACCTAAAACACAAAGAACAAGTAACAAGCAACTTTGTTTTTTAAAGGACTATGTAATAGTTCTGAAGGCATAAGACGAACTTTCTTTCTAGTGGGAGTTACTTAATAATTATGTAAAATGAAGCCATAAAAATCATCAGAAGCCTCAAAATGTAACTATTATTTCATGTGATAATAACTCCAAAAGACTTGAATATGCAGCATGTTATCACCAAATAAATAATGGTGGGAAAAATGACAGCCCATTTCATTCAGGTGGAAAAGCTGCACACACGATGCCTTATTTAATAGGCATCACTCTACTTGAGGGGGAAAATCACCTTGTATTTATAAGTCTAAACCATGAGGAGATGGATTGTAGGGTCATAGGTGGCATATAGTCTCTCATCTATCACCTTCCTGGCTGTGGTTCATTTCATGTCTTTAAATGGAGCAAAACCCACCAGAAGAATGCTGCTATTCTGATTTTCCATTCTTGAATGCACCAAAATGTGCATGCTTGTTGTAATTAGGTGCCTGGGTGAATAAAAAAATCCCATTTACAATTTAAAAATATGATTTAAAACCCCTGAAGTCTGATTATTCTCCACATTCATCAAGGAGGCAAGCATTAATTTTATAAAAAAGATAGCATATACTTTTTGGAAATGCTCTTCCATCATGTTAAAAATACTAATTCCTTTGTGTTGGAAAGCCAAGCTGATTTACATGATTTTGTTTTAAATTGTTGCTAAATGTTTATCTACACATGCTGTCAGAAATAACCTTGTAAAGAAGGTGAAGCTGGTGTCTCAGCAAATCAGACCCTTGGAGAAGGCGGTGAATGGCCTGTGCCCGTTTTCCTTTTTCTCTTTCCGCACCATCAAAAGGAAAAGTGAGAAAATAGCAGAAACATTAGTTAAATCCTGAGTTACACCCCATAACCTACAGGAATAATCTCACTACAATATTTGTTAAGATTTTCTTTGATGATATAATTAGGATCATAATTACTAATGATAAACTTTTTACTAGATTCCTATCTTTATCAAATAATACTTTTAGCTAATGACTTACAAGAAAAATAAAAAGATTGCCTTTAACTAGTTATGGTTTACCTGACTTACCAGCACTGAAGACAAAAACTTTAAAAATGGCTACAAATGCCTTGTTCACAAAAGACTTTATTATCTAATGATGCATCCTGAAAACATACAGAAATCTGCATGGTCCACTTTACATGCAGTAGAACAATCTTCACTTTACAGTAAGTGTCAACTGTTTTATGCAATAGACAACACTTTAAAGTCACATTCTTAAAGAAAAGCTTCATTTACAAAAGAAATAAAAGGTAAAGAAGCAATTACCGCTTTTAAAAAGCAGCTGCTTTTGTTCAAGAGTGGAAGGTTTATGCCTGTATTGAAAGACAACATGATCACAAATAATGAAAACAATGAACAAATGAAAAAAAACACTTTTACCATAAAGCAGTACACTTTCAAAATGACATACAAATAGTTAAAAATTTCATTATGTTGTCTAAGCTTTAAATATAAGGGCTTTCAGGAGGCCTCAACATTTGTAATTAATAAATGAAGACTACACATTGTTTCTGTCACTAAGAACTGTATTTAACAAAATGTATATAAAGTCTATAGCAAGTTGATTTAAAAAAAATTAAAGTTAATAAGAAACAGTACACTGAAGGCGCTCTATCCATCAAGAGCATACTCTTCAAATTTTAAATGTGATGAACAGAACAAAACTTGTAACTATGCCACAGTTGTAATGCCAAAAAAGAAAAACAAGGTATTTTCACACATGCAGGGAATTCTGCCACAACGCTCCTATCCCTCATTTGTCAATTGTTCCAATAAAATAACAACTTAAAACACCAGTGATGTTGATGGTTTAGCTTACCTTCAGTGTACTGAATGTTGTACACAACCTGCTTAAAAGAGGAGACCATCCCTGCAGGCAGGCTCAAGAAGGAACAGACCCCTTTCGGCACTGACTACACCAAGGGCATGCTGCTGTGGCCTGCACACACACACCTAGGAAAACGTGAATATAAACAGCATTTATGCTGGCCATTTTATCTGAAGACCAAATTGAAGCCAAGTCTGCTAAAAACAAATCAACCACCCAGTATTACTACTCATTTCATAACAGATGTTTTTGTCTTTATGTGAACTGCAATCATATACATTAGCACTGTAATTCTGTGCAGCCTTGGCAATTAAAACAGTTCTACAGTGAAATTTCACATAAGACACAAAACAGATTAACTAACATTTCTAAAAGAAATTATCACCCTTGGTGTTAATGCAAATATATCATGCTTCCTCAAATTTGCTGGAGAATTATTTATAAGTTTATATACATTAATAAACTGCTGTGAAATTTCTTCAGTCTTTGTATTTAATTACGCAAACCCTTAGAGCTTCTTCGTCTTAATTTAAATTTTTTCCTGGATGAAGGCATGCTGCAGGGCCTGGTTGATGCTAATTCGTTTAGCTGGGTCCAACATTAGGATCTGGTCCAACAAGTCCTTTAGCTGGTGTACTTTTTTACGTTGGTCTTCAGGAAGCCGCTGGCACCCAATCAAATCAGCCAAGAGGTCCTTAGTTGGATTAATGGTGCTCATGACAGTAACTTTCTCCTAAAAAAGATGCATATCTCTAAGACATTAAAAACATAAGTAACTCAAAATCAGACTGTCTAAAGCTAAAAATTAAGAATACATGTTTTTATAATTTATTAATTTTAAACCATTACATGGTTTCCTGTGCCTTTTATATAGTCTCCTTAAAAATACTTTGGTAAAGATACAACAAAAACATAGATCAATAAGTTCTATGATAATGCTTTATATAAAAGATCATCATTCTAAATTTAAGTTTATAAAGACTACAATGACAACAGAAATTAATTCTATGATATGAAAACAAGCAAAAACCAGTTAAAGCATTAAAAATAATTAACAATAGTCATCTGCTGTTTTAGCTGTATTTTTCTTTAGCCTGAAGAGATTTTAGTCTAGAGAGAGTCAAACTACAAGGATAATATAATGATGTGTTAGTAAGTGGTCTGACCAAGTTAGAGAGCTGCAAAAACAATGGCACAAAATAAGAAAGGCATTATTTTTCTCTTCGAATTTATAGAAAGAGGCATAAAATATGAAATTTTAGCTAGTATTTAAGAGTAAAGCCGATGTAAGATAAATGAAGATAGGAGATGAATGATGAGCTCAGGAAGGTCTGTGAGAGCAAAAGCTCTGAAACAGCATAGCATTTTACTAGAAAATTCTACAGATTGGTAGGCTTTATAAAGAACAGTGAGGAAGGAGAAAACTGCTATTGTCAAAGGAGGAATTTCTAATAAGGACAATTTAGTCTAGTGTTGAAGAAGCTAATTAAAGAATTTTTATACGACAGTAACATGAACAGGTTTGTTTCTAGAATGGTGTTATCAGCCCAGAAAGTGGTTCAAGATGATGACTCTATTATACTTGTAAAGCAATTTAAGAGAAAAAGATAATATATTGAGTTTTATTTGAAGAATTGGTCAACAGCAGAAAAGGTATTACTTGTAAAGGTTTTCTTTCTCATTTTAAAAGCATACATCTCTCCTGTTACCACTATGTATTCAATTTATGAGTAAGGATACATGACAAAACTGACTTACCCTCTCTGTTACTTTGTCAACTTCTATGTACATAAAGTTGAGATTTTGATCAAAATGTTGATCTTTGAACACACCTTTTCGAATCATCTGAGGGAAAGGGGAAAAAAACCAACTTGAGTTTTCAACTGTTATGAAACAATCTGGCTTGTAACAATTTAATATGTAAGAAGAGATCTAAGTCACTCTGGAGTGGTTTTCTTATTATCTAGAAAATATCTCAGACATCCACACTCCCAAGAGTTTATGACCATCTTTGAAACTACTAATACAAATGTAACTACTTATCATGGAACTGCTTTCTCAGGCAATGACTTAATCCAATTAGCATATCAAGGATAACTTTTGTACTTAAATAGGAATGATACAGGAAAGTGAAATCTTTTCTCCTGGCAGTTAAGAAACATAACAGCATTTTGCAAATGGTGTTTTAAGAGCTCTAACAGTGACAGGGGTACCAAAAAGCTTAACTCATTGCACTGAGTCAGAATTGATTCTGATAGCTGACCCTCCAGCATGTTTCTAGAGGCTTGTAAATTACATGGGAGGAGAACGTCTATGTGTCTATGTTCCTCCGTTTGAGCAACTGGTGGATCTGAACCATCTGCCTTTCAATTGGCAGCACAACTTTTTATCAACTAGGTCACTAGAGATCACTATGATACAAATCAGATTTCAAAAAGACAAATTCAACAGCATAGCTAATTTCAGTGTAACTTATTCTAAACAAGTCCAACATAGGAAAATTTTGAATCCAAGACTTCTGATGTACTAGGACGAATAATTTGGAAGTCTCTCGAAAATTCTGTAAATAAACAGAAAACTTAAAGAAAGAAAAAAAAAATCCAAGATTTAGATACTTATATATGCCTGAAGATCTTGGTTCATGATATACAAACCGAAACTGCTATCAAGGTGAATTTCTTAGATGTTCTAACAAATGAATTTTCTTCACACTTTCATTTCCCAAACAATCTATACCTTTAATAAGCTGCCTGCCTATTTTCTTAAAATAATCAGGCATTCATTCTGACCATCAAGCACTCATTACATTACCTAATCTGCATCTTTTTCATTTTATCTCCAAGACAATCTCTGGTATTCTTACCAATGAGGTTGTACTCTCAATAATATTATTACTTCTCAGTCATCACCAAAGGACAATTAATAGAAAAGGGGAAATAAGAATATGAAATAGTCATATATATTAACAAATGTACCCTGACCAATTTTCTTCTTACTCTAAGTCCCTAGTATTATGCTTAATTCAAGAAGGTAAAGAGCAATGAAAATTTCTTTAGTTACTGTCTTAGTTCTTGGTTAACTATCATCACTGATTTAAAGACTAGAAATGGGGAAAAAACAAAGGTATCACAGTTATTATGTGCCATCGAGTCAGAACTGACCTAGATCAAATTCCAGCGGATTTCTAAAGGCGGTTTATCACACAGGAGAACGCCCATTCTTTCCCTGCAGGTATCACAGTAGCCACTCAAATAAGCAAAACAAAAATAAAAGTATTTTAAAGTAGCCTAATCCCAAGGGAGTTATGCAGCTAACCCAAAGCTATAGTAAAGAATGATGTGCAGGCTTTTCTTATTTAATTTTCAGTTTTCAGAAAGCACACTGAAGGGTCAGCTATGAGTTGGTCTCAACAACAATGATTTTGAAGGGTTCTGTTTGTTTTCAAAGTGTCAGCAGCCCATTAGCAAATAAATTACTAGTAAGAACATAAAAAGAATGAGCTTATGCTAATGTCTTACCTTATTTGGCATTTTTCCTTTGAGATCCATGGCTAGCTTCAACATATGGTTATTGGTTTTGCCAGGAAATAAAATCTTTCCAGTATAAAGTTCATATAAGGTACACCCTACAGACCACATGTCTATACCGTAATCATAGCTTTTACCTATAACTAAAAACAAAACAATTTTAATACATGAGTACAATAATCAATCATTATTTTCACAAATAGAGGGATGATGATGCTTAGAGAAAAACTGCCATTTTAATACCTCAGTTTGATAAATAATAGCATGGTCTTTCCCACTAACTCTTACCAGAGGCAAAGGAAAAAAAAAATCCACCTTTTCTTTGTCCATCTCATCTTTGGTATAGGTTTTAATCAGGCTCATCAAAGATAAAAGGGAGAAAACAAAAGCCCCCATTTAATACATAAATCCACTGCCTATGCTTGCCCACATCAAACAACAAGCTGAGACACTTACTGATTTCAGGAGCACGATAAAATCTACTGACAAGGTATGGTGTTATATCGTTATCTGCGACATGTGATGCAGATCCAAAATCGCAAAGTTTTAAGATAGTTTTTGATTCATTAACCTGCAAAATAAATTACAAGAAAATTTAATTCAATATATATATATTTACAAAGACAGAAATTATTGGCTTTGAGAAGTTTTATGAACTCCAATACTGTGAATAAAGTCGTTTTAACATTCCTCTTCTGTTTCTTTTTACTAAGTAACTTTTCTAATTATAAAAATTTAAGAGCTATCAAATATTTTACTATGAGTTTTTAAAAAATACCAAATTCATATAATTTGATAAAATATAATTTTTTAAAATGGTGGGGGAGAAAAATATCACTGAAGCAAAGGTGCTTCTAAAAAATGCCCTGAATACCTGCATAATATCAAGCTACAATTTAAAGGAATAGAATGACATTCATTAAAATAAGACAAACTACTTTCAAGTTGTTGGATTTTATGATGGCAACAAAAATATGAGGATTCAGATTAAATTCTGCCAAAAGAACAAATAAATTCCTTCCTTTTGAAGCTGCAGAACATCCCAAATTTAGCAATCCCTTCAAATTTAAAAAAAATATTAAATCTCAAATACAAAAAAAGATTAGTTAAGAAAAGGTTAAGTATATTCAGTAAAACTGATAAAGAAGTTCTATTAGTCATTGTTTCCTTTTTCCTTTGTAAATATGTCAACATACACAGTAACAGTGACATCTGCTGAGAAAGGCTGGAGCTGCTCCCATGGCTGCTGCCACTCATGAGTCAGAGGCATGTTCAGGATTAACAAGTGAAGACAATTCACATTCCAGAGTCCCTTCCCCCCTTTAAAAGAGACACATACAAATTCCGAGTTGGGACTTGAACTTATTATTCCCACCCCAATGAAACAGATCACTTTCAGTTAACACCAGACACCTTCTACTGGATGTCATGAAACTTGGCCACACTGGGCACTACTTTATTATAGATAGCATGTGTACAATTATCTAGTAACAGAAATTATTCTTTTTACGTACCACATTAATAGCTATCCTCTTTAGTTTGAAGATTAGAAAAAAAATTACCTTAAAATGGGAAAGTACTTTAAGCTGCATTCAGCTATTTAAAAGTAGGGTACAGTTTCATACTCGGGGGGGTGGGGGAAAGCATGTTAAAATTAGAATTTCTTCGGCCTGATTAAAATGCCTCGAGTTCTTAAAAATATCATGCACATTCACATGCACTTTTGGTTGTTTTGTTAACTTCTATTCCCTCCAAGTAGTATTCCTATCAAAGGGATGGCTGAAATAATGAGCTAAATGCTTTGAATATCCATTAACAGACATCAATTTTATGTTGTCTCTTAGGTCTATTTTTCTCTTCCTGAGGAAGAAGGGAAAACATACAGTTCCATGTGGTAACATGTAGTACTTAAACATTAACTGAAGAAAAGGAGAAGTTTAAAAAGAAAAGCCTCTCCAGTGAACCTTGTGAGACCCAGAATTTGAAGGGCTCACTTTGCTTTTCTGGTTCTCCTAAGTTTCCTCCCTTAGCAGGGTGCAGCCTATAACTTTTTCCAGTGTTCTCTATAAAGGGGAAATGGAGTTTTTATTTTCTGAGAAGCCTGGCTTTTAGAAGTTTATGACCCTTGCATAATTATTTATCTTTTATATATTTGGTACATTTTACAATTAAAATTAAAAAGTAGAATAAAATCAACTATGAAGTT
Source organism: Elephantulus edwardii (assembly GCF_000299155.1). Lineage (NCBI taxonomy): Eukaryota > Metazoa > Chordata > Mammalia > Macroscelidea > Macroscelididae > Elephantulus > Elephantulus edwardii. The sequence goes on along the minus strand of NW_006399821.1, from coordinate 8,846,459 downwards.
GGTGAGTCAGTGATGTTAATTATTTATAATGTTCTACATAATTACTGATTTCTTCTACTCTCAACTTGTATCTTTATTTTGCACTAACTCAAACAGCTCAAGTTAAAACATTCATGGAGTTTTTAAGAAAACCACTACCACTACTACCACCACCCCAAGCAAAATTATATAAAATTGGGATAAGAGTATATTTTCTCATTCTGCATACTTTTCCATAATATGTCACGCTTGAATTTCCAAAAAAGGTAAAAACTGGTATAGACACTCAATACTGAACAATCAATATGCCATACTGTGCTTCTAAAGATGTCATTCCTAGAGGACCACTTCTGAGTAAAACTCATACTGCTGAAAAGAAGAGGTATAGGTATATATAATACTCCAGGTGCTTAACTTACCAAGATATTGTCTGGCTTTATATCTGCATGTAGGATATTGCATCTTTTAAGGAGTTTCAATGCCAAGAACAACTGCTGACTATAGGATCTTACAGCCTTAATATGAAGACCAACATCCTTACCATATTTTTTTAATACTTCTCGCAAATTCATACTTTTAAGAGAGGGGAAAAAATAAATTAGAGGTTAGAATGCAATAAGGAAATAAAGTAACAACATTTTCATGCTTAATGTTGAAATACGTTTAAGAATAAAAATACAAAAAAAAAAAGAATAAAAATACACAGTTCAAGAACTCTTACAGTTTGATTAACTGAAATCAACGTATATGAAATTCTATGTACATTTCAAAATAAAATTTTCCAAGACAAAACTGTCATAATTAATAGAAGGTATATATACAGTATAACTCATACTCTTTTAGAATGGGTTTGCATGTGAAAACACACCAGGGAAAGCAATAACAGTAAAGATCAAAGTCCTATTTCTGTCTGCATGATTTTCTTCATATCCTTATTTAACCTACGCTTTTCTGTTTGCCTTTATAGATCCTGACACACAGTATGCAGTCAATTATGTCATACATAAATGAATGCCAAGTTCTAACGAAAAGTTAAAAACAAAAATTAGTATTGGTTGGGTGGTATGTGGTGTCAAGTTAGAAATCGATTCATAGTTGACCCTCCAGTGGGTTTTCAGAGGCAGTTAATTGTATGGGAGGAGACTGCCCGTCCTTCTCTCACAGAGCAGCTGATGGATTCAAACTGCATGCCTTAGGGATTACGGTACAGTTTCTTACCACTAGGTCACCAGAGATTAAAAAAAGCATTCGGTTCTACCTAGACAGCATGTAACAACAGAGTATGAACTATCCAGAAAACCTATCATGGCATTTTTCCAAAACAAGGCTGGCATGGACTGTCAAGAGGAGCTATGTCTAAGACATAGTGAAACCAAGCTGCTCCTTGGAGACAAAGATTTTGAGGCTCCATCTCACATACTTTGGGCATGTTACCAGGACAGACTAGTCTTTATAGCACATCCTATTAATATGCTTAAAAGAATGGAGAGACAATGCAGGAGAGGAATACCCCAGGTGAGATGGACTTACAGAGTAACCGGGGTAAAGAGGGTAGGTCTTACAGACAGTGGGAATGGCTCAGGATAGAGCAGGATTCAGGACTATTGTGCTTAGGGTCACAAGTCATAGTTGACTTGATGGCATGTAATGACGAGGGATGATACAACAAAAATTTTAGTTTAAAATTGACACTGTACCTGAGAGGTTCAAATACGAGACAGAGATGCTGTTTGTGATAGAAGTGTCTAAAGAGTCGCAAACAATGAAATTTGTCATCAGGATCAGCATCATTAAGTTTTTTCAAGAATTCAAGTTCTTTTAAACCAGTTTTTTGCCTGAAATAAAACAGGAAAATTGGGTCAAAACTTATGTACACTGTGCTTTACACATGTTCCTTCATACAATAATTTATGTACACTAAGTTTTGCAAAATCAATCACTATTAATGTATACCTACCATTTCCCTATCTTTTCAGATAATCATAGGGTGGTACCATGTGATGGGTGGAGGGGTGGGTAAAGGAAATTCCAGAGGTCCAGTGTGAAAAACAATGTATACCAACTTTGTAAGCAAGCCAGTATAAAATGAAAATTTTATTTTTTAAAAAAAGTATCTTTGAAAGAATCTCAAACAGTTATGTGTACTGCAATGAATTATCTGGAACAGGACATGATGATAGAATAAGGGGAAGGGAAGTGAGGAAAAAAAGAAAAAAGAAAATAAGGGAAGGCTTATCCACAGATTCAAACAATTGAGGAAAGCTAACAGGGACAGAAGAAGGAGGAAAGATAAGCCAATGAACAGGTAGGATGAAGGGCAAGGGAGAGTACAGTGAGGTTTCTATAGTACACTGTAAATAATGACATTATAAAATGATAATGTATTGTTATAAAATGAAATAGGTGACAGTATGAAAATTAAAAAAATAGTTGCTTCAGTCAATTTGGACAATGTTTTGTACAAACTGTGCTACATTTTTTAAAATGGCACATTTAAATAAAAGCATGTTCATTTGTGAAAATCTGTGTGACTAAAAATTCACTTGCATTTGCTCTATAAACATACATGAGCTCGTTATTTCGGATGATTTTTACAGCCACCTCCTGGTTGGCTCTGGCGTTATCTCTGGCTCGTACAACATTACTGAATACTCCTTGACCGGTGTAGCCATAAACATTGTAACGTTTATCGAGGACTTCACCTATGTTCACACCTGAAAAGTAAATGGAAAAACTGGAATGTTCACCGTAATACAAACAAATCACTAAATAAAACTATTAGACAGTAAAAAATTAGAATGTAGGAAACAGTGCAATCATTTAAAAATTGTGTCAAATACGTATTATGTGCTCAGAGATTCAAAACAGATCTAATTTGGTTATAAACTGCACATTCAACTGCCCTGGTGGCACAGTGGCTAAGCATGAATGAAAAGTTGGTAGTTTGGACCAACCAGTCACTCAGCAGGAAAAAAGGTATGTAAAGATTGTAGCTGTGGAAAGCCTCTGGGGCCCTTCTATAGGATCAATGTTAGTTGGAACCAAATAGACAGTAACAGGCTGGGTTTAATCAATTGATGATCTTAACACTGAGAAGGGAAGAAATGTGTTCACTGAAGTGTTTTCAACTGTAGTCCTGCATGACTAGCATCCCAAGTCCTTGCTGTTTTTCATGGTTTCAGATTACTTTTTCCCAGTCAGTGGCTTCCCTTTTTACCCTACATGGTTTCAGATTAAGATGAGCAAGTTGCATACTTCTTCATTCTGGAGGATTACTTTATGGCTGAAATTAACTTTGAACAGATTTAAATTGTACATCAAGTCTTTAATTCGTTTTAATTTGTAATGCTTCTGGGCTGCTTCCTAGAATACAAATGAGTTCATGTGGCTGCAAGAATGTACCACATGTTTTAAATGATGGCACTGTGGTATGGGTTTGCAAGAGTTCAACAATGGGGGACTGCATCAAGCAAAAGCATTTGTAAGAGTTTATAATGAACTGTAATTATAAAAAAATTTCTACATACGGTAATAGCCTTCTGCATCAGTCCAGTTGTCCCTGAGGTTAGGATTCTCTTTGAAATCTTTGCCAATGCCAGCAGCCCGAAGACGAGCACTCTGAAATTAAGACAGTATGTTAATAATGGTATTGAATCAGACAAGCGCTTAAGAAAAAAAGAAAAGAAACTGTATTTTAATAAAATCATCTTAACATTAAATAAGCTATTACTACGTAAGCACTCTGGTAGCATAGTCCATAGTTGTGTTGTTAACCAAAAGTCTCCATTAGTTTGACTCCGTCAGCAACTCCATAGGAAAAACGAGCAATCTACTCACGTTAAGAGTTACAGCCTTGGAAACCTAATGAAGGGCCTCTATGAGTCAGCAATGATTCAACAATACCAAGCCCAATTTGCTTTTTGTGATACTACTAAGTAAATGCAACATCATTAATACATGATTATGAAAGCACAACAATATGCAGGAAAATAAAAAATGAGACTTTAGGAATAGACTTAAGGCAGTATCACTACTACTCTCAAGGGAACACCGAAGGCTGAATGGTTGGGAGGCACCATGAACCCAAAGGCAGGTAGTTTAAATCTATCAATTGCTTTCAAAGAGAAAGATGGTAAATTTCCTTCCACTCAGATTTACAACACACAACTACTATTCTCTATCCCATAAAGTCAGAGTCCACTCAGAGTTGACCTTTCCGCAGGCTATAAACTACACAGTTAGAGAGACATGGTGTTTGGATTAGTGGCATAACTCCCTATGGACTATGTCATCAGTTCTCTAATTAAGATAGTATAAATGAAGAGAAAATCTCAAAATAAGAAAAAGTAATTTCTTTTCTATAGTAATGCAATCTTGTGGCAGAGGAGAACATGGAATTATCAACGCTGTAAAAGCTTTACATCAGCAAACTGCCTCATCATTCCTCTGTGGTGTGTCTGATGCACCTGAACTATCAACCTTTTGGTTAGCAGCCAAACGTTCTCCCCATTGAGACCCGGAGCTCCTTGTTAACAACAATCGGTAGAAAACTAGGCTTTAACTCTCTAACCCATCAATTTCTACCACTAGTCTATCAATAGGAGGTGTCATTCATTCTTTCCCCAATACGTACAAAGTATTACCTGCATCAGTCAAGATATAGGAATATTAAAAATACTGAATAAATAGTAATGTTGAAGAATCTTCATTACACATCGACTTCCAATAAGATTCTTCAATGTCACACAGGCACATTACAGGTGCTGGTACATAACTGGGTAACTATTTCATCCCTTCTTACCCCAACTATTTTTTGGTGTTTGTGTGCAACACACAAATAGGTGTTAAATAATTTATCTCTTCAATTTTAAAGTCTAATTTTTATGGAATTATAAATACATAATAAAAATGGCCTACACATTTGAAGTTTAACCCTTTTCGAGAAAAATACTACTGATTAATAGGTTATTGATCAAAAGTTCTAATTCTACTCCTTATGTAGTTCTCCAACTTTTCAAAAAAATTCTAATACATTCTAGTATGTCTTGAATACAGAATACATCTAGAATACAGAATATGTCTACAAATACAGAAGCCAGAACTAGATCTCATTCTTACTAAAGCCTGAAAAATATTTATATGATCTTATCTCATGTAACTACTATTACAGCTGCTGCTACTACGATTCTATCACACACAATAGTATGTGAACATGAGAAAGACTTTTAAAAAGAACAAACCACCCTTTAAGTCATTCCATGTGTAACTTATGGCATTATCAAATTGTTCTGTTAAACTCAAAGAGGCTTTTAAAATACTTTAAAAAGTTTACCAAATTTCAATCTTAAAAGTTAGTTGACAAAAGACTACCCAAGGTAACTTTCTCCCAAACTGTCCAACCACTAACATGTATTACATTTACTTTATCTTTCTCTCAAGATACATGTTCATCCATATGTCTGTGACATACACGTTTCCCTTTAATTGTATACTATAAATAGTTTTTACAACTCTAAAATTACCTACATCAAAGTATGCTGCAAACATGTCATCAGATTCTGTAAACATATCAGGTGCCAGCAGCTTCTTCTGAGATGAGCCTTGAAAGGAATTAGAATTTGAAAAATCAACAGATACAAATGAAACCAAAACCAAGAATCACTAACAGCTATTTAAGATTTTTTTTTCTCTCATGAGTACAAAAAGTAACATTTAATTTAGTGAAACAATTAAGATAAAAATTACTTTTTACTTGAAGGCCAACATTAGAAAACCTAAAGCTCTAACAGTAATACTCCGTTCATTAAATTAATATGCTAGTAGGAAAATAATTAAAATTAAATGGTTGTAAAAATGCTGCAAACTTTTCCTCCTGAGTATGGACAGTACTACTCTTTCTGCAGAGGCAGATACAAATACCAAAAAGAAACCTACACAAAATATATCACAAACTTTATAAAATGGTAAAAGATAACTCATTTTAAAACTCTGACATGTGAACCACCTAAATGTCTTAATTTTTAAAAGAAATTCTAAACTCAAAAGCAAACAGAAATAAACCAACCTACTAAACACAGAAGTATTACAAATGACTTTAAAACAGAAGTGTAACACTATACTAAGGGCAAAAGGAATTGAAATCTCAAATTACATACCATACACATAATATCGTTAATAATACCAGTGTGCATATATCTATAAAAGTTTCAAATAAAAACAGATCAGTAATTATATGATAATGATTTGCCATCCAGTCATGGATTGATCCACTCAAAGCAATCCCATGTATGCAAAGTAAACAGATCCAGAGGGTTTTTCAAGGCTGAGCCCACTGGGAAGCCAATCACTAGATCTACCTTTCTGAAGTGACCTCTGGGTGAGTCTGAACTCCTAAACTTTGGGTTATTCAAGTACTTATCCTATTTTTTGCAAATAATGACACACAATGCATGCATATTTTACAAAAGTATGTTAAATGCATCATCCAAGGACTTCAAAAGGAGAGAGATAGATAATTTTCATTTTAGGGCAAGATACACAAAGCATGAACAATCTTTCATTTCTGTGACCTGCTATCCCACTGTATGAGAACAGAACTGTTACACTTAGCACCTTGCTTTTGTGGAACACAATCAAATACATACACTGATACATTTCATGGCAGTTTCTTCTCTATATCCTCAGAGTTCAGCGTTAAGAACATTAAGTTTAAAATATTTATAAATTCTTATTTACTAACACTGTGTTAAAAAAAATGCTGACCTTCTCTGAAAAAAAAAATCACTAAAAGTGTTGGGCTGTCTAAAGAATGTAAGAAACCAATCATCCCAACAATGGATGACAAACCAACAAATTGAGTTTCCAGGAGAAAAATGTCAGCCATGGTTTCAAACACATCAACTACACAGTACTACTGCTGTAGAGATACCATCAAGTCAGAACCAGGTCACAGCTGACCCTCCAGCAGGTTCTCAAAGCAGTAAATCAAATGAGGGTAAGACTGCTGGTCTTTCTCCCTCGGAACAAATGGTGGGTTAGAACTATGTGCCTTGTGTTGGCAGGACAACTCCTAAACAATAAAAATCCCAACAACGACAACAACCAAAACTTCATGGCCAACACTGGAAATTGCTAGAGCATCAGTTCTAGTCAATTCTAAACATTATTCAATAAAAAGAAGCCAGTCACATTTATAGAAACTACATTTTCAGGCAACCAAAAAGGTAGAAATGTCTTTTATAGGTTTATGTGAATAATTCAGAGAGGTTCCCAGAGTAAAAAAGAAGTCTCATTTTAAGAACTTTAAAGATCTCCCTAATAAAAATGGTCAAAATAAATGATTATCAGTGGCTGTGCAAGGGGAAGAGTTGGAGGGATACTGTATATTGGAAAGCTGTGTTTTATTTTAATAATGCCCACACAACAAGACAACTATACACACTGGCAAGCAGAATGACCACATCTGTAAGAAATGGAAACGCTCATAATTAGCAGTGAAAACCAGACCAGGTGCTGACTGTGGTAAATATCATCAACATGCAAGTTCAAATCAAGGCTTAAGAAAATGAAAACACAAGAATCAAAACATAATTCTGAGTCTAACCAATCTGAATGTAAAAATCATCTTTAGAAAAGGTCTGAAGCCTAGAAAACCAAAGACTGAAGACTAGATGAACTGCACTGTGTGATAATGTCAAGGATATTATCTATGAAGAGAATAAAAGGTCATTACAAAGACAAGAGGAAAATAAAACCAAAATGGCTATCAGAAGAGACTCTGAAAACAACATTAGAGCATCAAGAAGCCAAAGGTTAGACATGCTAAAGTTAAAGAGATTTCAAAGAGTAGCTCAAAAAGAAAGAAAAGTATTCTAACAGAATGTACGAGCTGGAATTGTAAAATAAAAAAGAACTCCTTGTTATGAAGTCGGTATGTTACCTGTCTGACATTGGCATTGATGGGGGGGCGGGGGGGATTTCTCAAGGTGAAAGAATTAAAAAGAAATTTAAGCCTCAAGTTGCAGTAGAGATGTTATGGGAAAAATTCTGAATGATCCAGGAAACATCAAAAGAAGATGGAGAGAATACATAGAATCACTGTACCAAAAAGAAGTGGTCGACATGGAATATTTCAATTATGATCAGAAGCCAATGTAAGAAAGGAAGAAGGTCAAGCTGCACTAAAGTCACTGGTAAAGAATAAAGCCCCAGGAATCAATGAGATACCAAAAACACATGTTTCAACAGACATACAGCCTGGACATGCTCACAGTTTGCCTTGGAGATTTAATTTTGTTCTCCAATTTTTGTTGGAAATATTTGCTGAAAAGGTGATTCAATGAATGTGGAAACTGTCTATATCATTCATGTAACATGCAAACAAAAAATACTAATGAAGATCACTCAAAAACAGCTTGAGCAATACCCAAGTAGGATTCAGAAGAGGCTATGGCACCAAGGATGTCCTTGCTGATGTCAGATCGATCATGGCTAAAAGTATAAAGAATACAAGAATATATATATATATATTTGTTCTGTATTAGCTATAAAGAGTTATCTGAGTGCATGGATTGCAAAAAATTATGCCTAACATTGAGAAGAGTGGGAATTCCAACATACTTTAATTGTGCTCATAAAACTCATACCTAAACCTAGGCTATTGTATGATAAGAGCAAGAGAATGCTTGAAAGGTTTAAAATTAAGAAAGGTGTGCATCAGGGCTATATACTCTCTCCTTAACTATTCAATCCGCATGCTGAGCAAATAAGAAAAAACTTAGGATAGGAAGAAGACGCAACGAGTGTTTTATGCAGATGACACAAATTTTTTGTTGAAAAGTGAGGACTTTTGAAATATTTGCTGCCAACGATCAAAGACTACAGCTTTTAATATGGATCATATGTTAAAATCAAGAAACAAAAATTCTCACCACTGGAATGAGAGGCAACATCATGAGAGATGGAGAAAAGAATGAAACGGTCAAGAACTTCATCTTACTTGGATCCACAATCAACACTCCTGCTACCAGCTGTCAGATCAGGAGATGTACTACACTGAGAAAGTCTGCAATTAGGGACCTCTCCAAATTATTGAGGAGCAATGATGTCAATTTGAAGACTAAGGTGTGCCTGCTTCAGGCCATGGTCTTGTCCATCACTAGCTATACATTTGAAAGCTGGACAATGAGTAAGGATAACAAAAGAATTACTGACGCTTTCGAGGTGTAGTGGTGCTGGAGAAGAATGTTGTTATGTCCAACTGACTTCAAAAAGACAAACACTTATATGTCTTAAAGAAGGTGCAGCCAGAGTGCTCCTTGATGGCAAAGATGATAAAGCTTCATCTCTCATACTTTAGACATATTAGTAGGAGAGACTATTCTTTGGAAAAGGACATATTGCTTAGAAACATGGAAGGTCAGTGAAAGGAAGATCCTCAACCAGATGGACTAACAAAGCTCTGCTGGCTTAATAATAAGCAGTTGTGCTACCAAAAAGTATACAGTTCTCTGCTGGAGAAAGATGGGAAATCTGCGCAATTTACTGCTTCTGAAAACCCACTGGAAGGTTATTTCTGACTCACATGTGCACAGCATTAGCAAAAGCATGCATCTGTGCTACCTATTATGAAACAAATAACGCAGTATCACCTATACAATGGTCTTGCCAAAAAATTAAACCTTTATCTACTGAAACCACTGAAGTTTGCAAAAAAATGCTGGAGAGGAAATTATTCAAAATTGGGGAGAGCAATTGCAAGCCAGCCTCATATTCTCCAAGTAAATGAAGGTAGTGAAATGATTAAAAACTAAAATTGAACTATATACATGTCCCTATTATATACCTCAAAAATGCAATGTGTGCATCCTGTTTCATTATCTGATTCAAACATACCAACAGAAATAGGTTTTAGACAACATTTAAAATGATCAATTTTGTTAAGTATGATAAGGAAGCTCAAGTGTTTATGGGCATACTGAAATCACAGTTGAGATTTACTTTATTTTAAATTTGAGCAAAATACAGAATGGTATGGCTACCATGACAGTTCAGTATACTATCAGGTATCCATCAACTAATGAAATATCTTGATAAGCACATTCATTAGGTATATTTAATAAAATGTTATTGTAATATTTACCAGAGTATTGTTTTCATCTTTCCCCAACCCCAAATAAGGTCAGTCATTATACAGCTAAAAATTCTGTTAAAAACATGCTAATAATATTAAAACAAAAACCTTACCATTATTTTGTTCAACTGTCATGAGATTATGCTTGGCTTTTACTGAGGCTTCAAATGTATCAACATTCTCTCGTTCATACTCTTTGACATCAGCAGCTACACGTTCCAAGATATCATCTGGAGAAGGTGATCGTGTACGAGTACTGCTCTGAGGACTACTCGGTTCAGATGGCACAGACAAATTGCTATCTTCAGCAAGATATTTATATTTCTGTAATAATAACATAGTATTATTTTAATGAAATCTCATGCTGTTTATTAGTTTGCATATGGAAATAATGAAAGTACACAAGTGTCTAATAATATAAAAAATGTTAAGTTAGTGGTATTACTACCTTGAGTTGAATCAGACCCACAGTCCCTCACAGAATCCACAAAGCTCTGATTAAGTTTTTCTTTTGTTTGGTGCACGAAAGTCCTCAGGTGGCAAAAACTGACTAGATGTGAGGGGTTATTTTCAGTGTTACGAAGCTCTAAGGGTATATCTTACTGAGAAACACTCATGTGCTTAACTATGGGGCGCTGCTCTAATCTCACTAATGGAGTTAAATAATATACATACATGCACTATATTACTTCTCTGCAGCACAAAAAAATTCTGAGATCTGAAGAACATATGGCCCCAAGGGTTAGAGATATGGGATTGTGGACCTAGACAAGAAAAGAAGATTCAACCAAGTCTTCAGGGAAATCAGTTAATCACAATTTCATCAGTGTCCAAAAAATAAAAAAAAAACAACAAAGATTCCCCTGAGAATTTCCAATGGGCTCTTGTAAAGATATAAACAGCAAGTCTTCTCATCAATATCTTTTGTTCACTATGAAATTACTGACATCTGATTCTCTGGTTTATTACATGCATTATGTGAGCTGTCATGGCTATTTCTTTTTGTATGTGTATCCATATTGTAACCAAACAGATTTTCATCATTTTGATAATTCTTTTAACTCCATCACTTGCCTTCCTATTCAAAGAAAAAAGTCCTGATGAGATTCCCTTTACAAGAACTGCCCACAAATGAGCCATGGCTTTATCACAGGATGGCTAGCAAAGAGTTGATGACTTTGTAAAAGCTGCAACTTTTAATTAAGTGACTGTGAGGATTTTCCATAACATTCTTCTCCACCCAACTGTGCTATTTATTTAGCTCTAACTCAATACTAAAATTGAGATAGTCTATTTAAGTAGATGTACTTGCTATTATAAAATAAATTTGCCATTATTTTCTCAGATGCTAAAGTAGGTTCACAGTCTAACACAGCAACATGAATGAATTTGTTTTGGCTAACTTAATTTCCTTCAATGTTTTTATTATATTCACTTATGAAGAGTCTACTTGTCTACTAACTATGAAAAACGCTACAAACTTAAGACTTATAAAAAACTTTTTATCAGAACTGTAACTTTCAGCTTTAAAAACTGAAGAAAAAATCTCACAAAGAATTTTTTTTTAACCTATTCAACTTCAAAAGTAACAGTAGGTTACTTTTCTGTTAAGTGAATGCATGATCCCTTTACTAGAATAGTGATTATTTTATAAAGAAAGTGATGAAAATTTAACAAAATCACATACTTGAACAATTGCCTGTCTTTGTATTCTTCTCTGTTCTATAAGGGCTTCTTCATCTTCTTCCTCTACATCAAAGTCTTCAAGGCTTTAAAAAAAATTGCTTTTTAATTAAATATGTAACTTTTAGTGTTTGAAATACATGATTCCCATCATATCCCTTAAGCTTCTGTTTGATCCCATATAGACAGATCTTAGGAGACGCATAATACTCAGGGCAAATAATCTTGTTGTTAGGTGCCGTTAAGTATGATTCACAGTGACCCTATGAACAAAACACCTGAAAACCCTGTTCTATCCTGTCCCATCCTCACAATTCCTGACGCACAAGAACCCACTGCAAAGGACATTGTGTCAATCCACACCAGATGCTTGAAGGGAGATGGGCAATCTCCTTCTGTGCATTTACTGCCTTTGAAAACCCACTATAAGATGGTCAGTTCTGACTCAATGGTATACAAAGTTAAGCTAAACTGTTTGATTTTAAGAAGGCTTAAGTGGAGATTTACAGTTTATTAAAATTTATCTTCTCACTCCCTGATTTAAAATCCTACTACACTGCCGTGGTAGTCAAGACAGCATGATGCTGGTACAATGACAGACACATAGATCAATGGAATAGAATTGAGAACC
>NW_006399821.1:8815039-8832534 GCF_000299155.1 Elephantulus edwardii | reverse complement strand
AATTAAAAAAAAAAAAAGAACAAAATTTTTTAAAAAAAGGTCTGCTTCATAAAGATTTAAAGGCTATGAGACAGTTCTAGTCTGTTGTGTTTGATCTCTTTATATTTCTCAATAATGTCACAGTAGACAAAACAGTAATAGGTTTGGTTTTGAATATAAGTAATTTTTTTCAGTATTGTAAATGGCTTTTTTTCTTTAAAAAAAGGAAAGATAAAAATAAATTATCTTAGGGTACTTTGAAGTCTGGTAACTTGAAATTCTAGTCTGCATGTTCCATCTTTTGATCAGGATTCTTCAATAGAATCTTTGATCAAAAAGTTTACTTTTTGCAGGGCACTATTCAGTTTTTCTGGTTCATGGAGGTAATTAGCCACAATCCATTTTTTCCATCTTTATTGCATTACTTCTTTCTCTCCTCCTGCTCCGGAAGAAGACACAACCATTGTTTTAGCCTTTTATGGCTATTTTTCTTTAAGATTATAAGGCACTATGCATCAAATTCCCAAGTATAAAAGAAGTAATGGGATGTCCCATGAAACCATGACCCTAATCCTGCAAACTAAGTCTCATGACATATTTTGTTATTATTAGCAGCCTTAGTAGATACTATTGTTGTAAATACGTCTACCACACAATTTCTACCTATTCAACTTTTAAAAGATCTAAAATTTATGAAAACAACTCCAATAATCAGTTATGCAACCCTATAAATGTATCTCGATCACTGTTAAACACCCTCAATTCCCCCCTCCATACCTATTTTTAACTTGCTCTCTATCCACTTGTCTTCTCTTTTTTAACATTTAAGAGGTTGTACAATGTAATTTTGTGATTAGACTCATTCAGCATGTCTTCCAGCTATACCCATATTTCACCATTTATCAAGACTTCCCTTTTAGTACCTTACTGGGTATGTTATATTTTGTTTACTCATGTATCTTTTTATGGGTGTGTTAGGCTGTTTCCAATTTTGTTTTTGTGAATGTGCTACAATAAACACTAGTGTGTTACTCTCTTTCAAGTATTCTGTATATATATCCGGGAGTGAAACTACTGGGTCAGATATCAATTCTACTTTCAATTGTTTAGGAAATCACCAACACACTTAATTTTTCATAGCAGTAATTCCACTTTGCATTCTCAAAAGCTGAGTGAGTAAACAGTTCTTTGTTGGTTCAAAGAAAACTCTGAAATTTCAAGAAACCTATGTGCTCCCTCCATCAAATCGCAAATGCAAGCCTCTCTGACCATCCTACAGCACTTCCCTGACATACCCAACTTGACTCCTCAAAGAATTTCTCTCCTTACAATCTTATTTTTGTTTAGACAATCAAGTTGGTATTTTTTTAAAAAATTATCCCACTATTAGACACGAAAATGTTTCTTTAATTTTATATACTAAAATACATATGCCACTAGATAGGTTAAATTTTAAAGATTCTTACTTATCATCAGATGAAGATTCCTGCTCAGCCTTCATTCCTTCAGAAAGACTTCCCTTAAATTTATCTTCTTTTACTTTGCTTCTGCTTCTCCGTCTACGACCACCCCGTGAACGAGATCGTCTTCTCAAACGTGATCTACTCCTCCGACTTCTGTCTCTATTTGAAAAGGAAAAACTGGTTTTTAAATAGAAAACTATCAGAAAGAATGGGATATCAGTTTACCTGATAACTACTGTTCTGACAGCTACTATTCTTATCAAATTCTAAATTCCCATCAGTATAAACTTGAATGTAGTAAATGTCACTGAAATAAATATCTTCTGGCATGAAAAATATGGTATATACAAAGGTGCTGAATATGTACTTATAAAACAGTAAAAATACTTTATTATTGCTGTCAAGTCCGAACCAACACATAGCTGATCCTCAAGCAGGTTTTCAGAAGGCTGTAGTACCAATCTTTCTCCTGTGGAGTAGTGAACTCTTTGCCAAAAGAACATAAAGCTCCCAAATAACAAATAAAACTGTCTTGGAAAATATGGAGGGAAAAGTGGTGAAACTTTGTCCTATATACTTTGGGCACGTTATCAGGAAAATAGTCCATGGAAAAGGATACTAGGCTTGGAAAAATTAGAAGAGTTAGTGAAAGAGAGTAGACCTTCAACAAAATGGATTGATTATCAGGATTGCAAATAGTAAAGATTGTGATGAGGATGGTACAGCATAAAGTAAGATTTCTATCTCTGTACTCTGTTTCAATGAGTCAGAGTAGATTCAATGACACAATGAATGACAATGAAACTACTCATGAAGTTTAGCTCATTCAAGGATTTCTCACTATGAAATACAGAAAAGGTTTTCTTTTAATGTAAAATGAGTTTTTAGTGAACAATGATTTATGTGAACTTGAAGGAAATGATATATATTTAAAGATACATACATAACTCTACAAACATAAATAAAAGAAAAATTACCCTGTGTCTGCTATCAGATACTGGAAAGGAGATATGATAGAGGGTCACAGCAATTTTTTAGAGAATACAAACACAATTACAGAATACAAATACAAATTTTAGAGAATACAAATACAATTTTTTAGAGAACAACTCTTTACGAGAAAACCTACCAAGTGAGGTTAACACAGTCTCAAAAATAATCAGATTCATGATTCAAGAGTGTAACATATGTGTAATGTATCTTTACCTTCTTCTAGGAGACCTGCTTCTTCGTCTTGGAGACCTGCTACGTCTGAGTGGGGAACGGGATCTCCTTCTAATAGGTGATCTACTGGATCTTCTTCTGGTTGGAGACCACCTATTGATTGGGCTGGCATCTTTTGATCTTTCTCGTCTACTGAGAATATCATCTCGAGGTCTTGTTCTTAAGGGGACCAAAAGAAAATAAATACATGTATCATGAAATGACAAACCAACCTAAAAATAGCAAACAATTAATGTATTTTTTCCAAAAAACCCTTAAATTCAAATGATCATAATGAAATTTTGGGGTTGATCAACATGTTTCACACTTTCCAATGAGCTTTATACCTGTGAATTACATCTATGGTATAATCTCTCTAGAACTTAATCTTCAAAAACAGGCTTTAGAAACTTGTTAATGTTCCATAGTTAGATAAACTCAAACTCATTGCTGTTTAGTCAGAATTGACTCAAGAGAGAATCCCCCAGCAGGTTTTCAGAGTCTGGAAATCACATGGGAAGAGAATGCTCCTCTTTTCCCCTCAGAGCAGTTGGTGGATTCGAACTACCTCTCTTTGGGTTGGTAGCATGCAAATTCCTATCCCTATTTGAGTTGTTTTTACAAAGTGGCAACAGAAGTGAGTTTGGTTTTGGTTATACATTGCAATCCCACAGTATTTTAATGAGCAAAACCTGGCTGATAATTTCACAGTGCTTAATTAATAAAATCTCAATTTCAGCTGGTCTAGAAAAGAAAAGAAAAATCTGGACCTTCTTTACTAGGCTAAGTGTTAGAACTGCCTTGAGTCTAGTCCTTCGTTTATAAATATTAATAAATCGTGAGAATTTATAAGAACTTTATAAATGGAAGAGAATATGCAAATATCAACTAATAGTATTACATTGGTAATTTATTACTTTTTTCCCTTGAACTTTAATAAAGAGACCAAAGTAACACAACAAAATCTCAACTTTAAATTATACTTTTAGGACTGAAAACTGAAGTGAGTTTCAAGTTAAATTGCTAAAATTAAAAACTATGCAAAAGACAGCCAAATCCTTAAGGTTTGGAGTTTCTGCCTATACCATTAAATAATTGCAGCCTCCTCCCAAATGATGGCTATCAAGTTTACCAGCCAAATCATTTGGATTTAAAGGAGTGACTCAAAAAACCTGTTATCAAATTAAATCAAGAACTTAAAAAAAAAAAAAAGGACTGAATTATATGTGAAATCTATTACATAATTTTTAACTGTTTACAAGGTCTAGTTTCTTCTTTAAAATGGCATACTATCGCTTCTCGGCCTTTTGGCTAAGATCAAGTGTAAAATGGCATACTACTAAAAAACACTGATAGGTTACCTGGGGGAAGAAAGTCGCCTCCTGTCAGGTTCTCTCCGTTTTCTTTCTAATGATCGACTCTTGGCTCTTCTACCAGGAGACAAAGTTCGAGAAGGTGATTTGCTCTGCTTAGATCTTCTATCATTTACAAGTGGAGATCTACTTCTTCTTGACTTATCTCGTTGTTTTGGAGATAAACTTCTTCTTTTAGGACTACGACCAGGTCGTCTACTGGGTGATCTATTTTCTTTACCAGAAGAAGCATCTTTAGAGGGAGACTTAATTGGCTTCTTTTCTTTCTCAGTTTCAGAACGTTTTGCTTTTCTCTCTTTGGACCGTGACCTCCGGTCTTTAGATTTACCTCTTAAATCAACTGGGGACCTAGATTTTCTGCCTCGATCTCGACTTCTACTTTCATTTATAATTGGAGACTTTTTTCTCTCCTTTGACTTATTTTTGTCTTCTGTTTTAATCTTATCATCAGTAGGAGATTTGGGTTTCCCAATTTTCTCTTGAGATCGTCTTCTAAGAGTAGGAGATTTTGATTTTCTTGCTTGATCTTGAGACTTACTTCTTTTGGATGGACTTTTTGACTTTTTCCTCTCCTTTGACTTGCTCCTAGTTGTTTTCTCTTTTATTATTTCAACACCTCCCTTACTTTTCTTTTTATCAGCTCTATGTCTAGTTCGTTCTTTGGATCTGCTTTTACTTCGTTTCTTTGCACTATTTTTATTGTCCACAAGTTCAAGTTTCCCCTTCATATTTGAAGATCTAGTACTAGACCTGTTGCCATTTCGTGCTTTTTCGTGAATTTCTCCTTCTTCTTCAGAGCCAGATTCATAACCTTGTAATATTAGCCCCATTCCAGACTGGACCTTCCCTTCCATCAACTCATTATCCAGTTCGGCTTTAATTAAGGCTCTCTGTTTTTCCAAATCTTCTAGCAAGGCTAAATCATCAAGTTTAGTTCTTTTTGCTGGAGACATGCCTTCTCTGTCAGAAGCATCAATAATCTCTTTCCTTTTGTGTTTCTTATGTTTATGCTTATGTTTATGTTTTTTATCTTTGTCATCTTCTGAGGAATGTTTATGTTTCTTATGTTTACTTCTGTGTTTATGTTTCTTTTTTTTGTGACGGCTGTGCTTATTTTGAAACTGGTCTTCTGATACTTCTCCATTTTCTTCATTTATACTCTTTTCGGAATTATCAGCATCTTCCATCCTGTAAATGTATCAGACACAGTTTAAAATCACATCAGGAATCAAGTATTCAGAGGCAATGAATGATAAAATACATCTCAATCTAATAACATGACATAAGAAAAACTACAATTTTTTTTAAATAAACTGGTATAATCAACTTCACATATAACATTTTTTTCAACTAGTTGAATCCACACAACAAAGTGTTAAGATAAAATTCATAATGAGAAGAGGGTGAAGAACTATCCTAAGTTGCAATAAGGACTCCAAACCAGATAGGGCAAAAACTTTAAGACCACTGTAGTTAAACAGTAACACAATTTTAAAAATGGCAGAAACTTAAGAGCCTCTCCTAATTTTCTTTACAACTAGAACAAAACCCACCAAAACCCAAACCTCACATCAGCAAGTAACCTTAATAAGCAAGTTATGAGGGACTAATAACTTGCTCTACTTGACAACCAGAAGAAAGCTTCGTGTCTTAATAAACCAAGCAGGACATTTGTTTTAAGCAGATTTTATCAGGTCTTTTGTTTTAAATTTTGCTTTTAATGCTCAATAAATATTTGGCTATAGAGAAAAACAAAGTAATCTTATTTTGCTTAAATACTGCTTAATATTAATAAGCTCTAGAGACTGATGTTGACAAAGTAAATATAGGCAAGAGTTAAAACTTCAGAGTTAGGACTCTCTCAATCTACTTCTACTACCTCCTACTAAGTATTGGTGATGCTAGTCAAGTACAATTCATTGCAACCCTATGAACAGATCCTGTGCACCCTCAAAATTTGACATACTCGGTCCCACCGCAGCAGTCACTGTGTCAATTCACCTGGTTGAGGATCTGTCTTCCTCTTTCTGATCAACCCTCCACCTTTCCAAGCATAATGTTACTCTCCAAGGAAAGGCCTCTCCTAGAAACATGCCCAAGAGTCAAACCTCTGTCATCTTGGCCTCCAAGATGCACTCTGGTTGCACTTTCTCCAAAAACTATCTGTTCTTAGTCCTCAAACTAACAACCTTTCTCCTCAGTAATTTGGAGAGGTCCCTGACTGCAGATTTCCCATTACAATATGCCTCCTGATTGCTGGTACCAAGTACATCAATTACAGGTCCAAGTAAGATGAAGTCACTGACAGCAGTCCAGTTACCCGTCAAATAGTGAGGATTTTTATTTTCTTGTCATTGAGATGCAATCCATATTGAAGGCTGCAGTGTTTGATCTGCAGCGTTTCAAGTCTTTGTCACTTTCAGCAAGCAAGGTTGTGTTATCTGCATAACGAAGATTAATTATTCATGAGTCTTCTTCCAATCCTGATGCCACATTCTTTTCAAAATCCATTTTCTCGAATAATTTGCTCAGCATACAGGCTAAATAGATACAAATTAAATTAAGGATACAACCCTGACATATGCCTTTCTTAATCTATGCTCATTAGGTTGAATCATATGAAAGTTGTCAAAGATTTTACCTTAAGGGGTTACATAAACATCAATCATGGAGTTTCAGTCAAGAAATATGGACACATCGCACAGGCCTCTTTAAAGCATTAAAAACCAAAGATGTCACACTGAAGGTAAGATGCATCTGATGTTAAAATAAAACCACTGTTCTTTTCAACTGCCTTTAGTGTTGGCAAAAAAAATACTCAATATACTATAGCTGTCCAGAGTAAAAAATATCTGTTTTGGAAGAAGTGAAGCCAGAATGATTCACAGAATCTAGGACAGTCTCTCATACTTTGAGTGTTATGAGTAGGACCTGTGTTTGGAGAAGACTTGGTAAAGAGGATAAGCGAAAGAGAAAAACCCTCAAAGGTGGCTACAACAATGGGCTCAAACAGCAATGATGGTGAGAATGGTGCAGGACAGGGTAATGTTTTGTTCTGTTGTACCTATAGCTGCTATGAGTAAAAGCAACTTGATGGCACCTAAGAACAATTTCTAAGTGCTTTTACAGTTGAATAACCAATTATGAGTTATCTCGTATCACTCAACCTTGTATTTAGTTCAACAAGTTATTTAATCTCTCTGAATTTCAACTGGAGAGATTGGTTTCACATGAGCACTGATGTTCACAGCAGCGTTATTCACCATATCAAGAACATGGAAACAGCCCAAATATCAAACCACAATCAAATGGACTGAGAAATTGTACATTCACAAGATGGAATTCCAAGCAGCATGGAGAAACAATGATGGACTGGAGAGCATTATGCTGAGTGAACTAACTTAGTTCCATACGGACAAACACAGTAAAAGACCATTATTGTAGAAATAGAAAGATAACTTGTAGGTATGAGGATTCAAGAGGGGAAGGCTAGGAGCAGTGGGGTGAGATTGGGCAGGGTAAGCAATTCTTGAGTCTCACAATTTGATGGGTTGAAGGAGAGGTAGGTAAAGAAAATGGGAAAGATCCTGTGTGAAAATGAATGTGTATGAACTCTGTAAGCAAACCAGTATAAAATGTAAAAAAAATCCCCCCAACATTAAAAAATAAAGTCAATCCACAACAAAACATGAAATCCTAAGAGTAGGAGACCAAATCCAGACTTCTTTCTGATTCAGTGCATTATAATAATCTACCACTTATTTTCAGAGGAAGATATATTTAGCCTAAATCTTTCAAATTATATATTCTAATATGTTTAGTAAATTTCTTACTTTATTAAAATGCTATAAATACTTTTCTCAAGTCCTTCTAGCACTTAAAAAATCTACTATACTGGACCTCTGAGTCATCTTGTAGGGAAAAACGATATATAACATCGAGATCTACCTCCTTCAAGGAAATGACAGTACAACTGAGGAGGTGGAAGAACCAAATGAAACGTATAGAATATTGTTGTTACTACTGTTAGGTGCCCTCAAGTTAAAAAGGACCCAAAGCAGACTCTCCAGAGGGTTTCCAAAAGCTGTATTTTTAGATGCAGTAAAACACATAGAAGGAGACGGTCCATATTCTGCTGCAGAGCAACTAGTGGATTTGAACCACATGCCCATGGGTTGGCAGTGAAACCCTTATTACTAAGCCATCATATTAAAAACATGTTATTTTAATAATACCGTGGGAAGGTATCTTGCAGAAAATCCAATCTAACTGCGTAAACAGTGGCTTTAGGATGTCTAAGAGTTTATTGAGAAGGAACATGAATCAAACAATAAATATTAAAATTAAGCAACCTGATGTTTTTGGGGAGATCTGATTCCTAGCAACCCCAAGTGTGCAGAGTAAACAACATCTCATAAGATTTTTAAGACTACGGCATTTTGAAAATAGATGACTGCAGCCTCCAATATAGACTGAGGCTCAACGTCGGGAAAACAGATTCTCACCACTGGTCCAATTGGCAGTTATCAGTATGGATGGTGAAGAGACTGAGATAGTTAACAGTTTCAGTCTGCTTGGTTCCACAGTCAACACTCAAGAGACAAATTGCTTTGGGAAAGTGAGCTGTGAGGGGCCTCTCAAGAGTACTGAAGAGCAACGACATCAGGCTGGAGACTAAGGTGCGCCTGATCCAGGCTATAGTCTTCACAATTATGTGCTATGCATCGGAGAGTTGGCCAGTGAATAGGGATGAGAGAAGAATTGATGCCTCTGAGCTGTGGTGCTGGAGACGAGTGTTGACTATACCATGGACTGCTAGGAGAACAAACAGGCTTGTCCTGCAGAGGGTAAAGCCGGAATGCTCCCTAGTCAAGGATTCTGAAGCTTCGTCTGACATACTTTGGGCATGCTGCAAGGAGGGACTGGTCCTTGGAGAGGGACATCATGTTTGGGAGAGTGGAGGGATGGTGCAGGAGAGGACGACCCTCGATGAGATGGATTGATTCTTCAACTGGAGTGGTGGGAATGAGTGTGTTTGAGACGGCAAGGTTGGCAAAGAATAGAACAGCGTTTAGGGTCACTGTAGGTCGCAAGCGACTCAATGGCACATAACAACAACAACAACACCCATTATTGGGTAGCTATTAATTTGAATTGACTTGATAAAACATAATCCAAAGATCTACAGAGAATATGTATGTACTTTACAGCTATTTTACTGTCACCTGACTTCTAACAGGTTTAGAAAATGTTTTCTGGATCATTAATTTTTCACCCATCACCACTGCTTGATCTGATGGTATATGGTTCTTAGGTAAGTATTTAACTGCTAACTCAAAGGCTGGCAATTTGAATCCACCAGCAGCAGCTCCTTAAAGAAAATATGTGATCATGTTTCATAAAGATTTTTAAGTTGGAGGTTGATAAACTATTACCATATGTGCTGGCTAGGTATCCCAGTAAATTACATTTACAATTTTAATTCTTTATCATGATGTTGCCTACAGGTCCAGTGGTCCAGATTTTTGTTTATTTGATGTTGACATGTAATCTATATTAGGGACTCTAGTCCTTGATCTTCTTGAGTAAGTGCTTTAAGTCTTCTTCACTTTCTGAAAGCAAGTTTGTGTCATCTGTATAGTAGAGGTTGTTGACAACTCTTCCTCCAATCCTGATGCGATAAGGCATAGATAATCATTAAGAATCACAGTAGGTACATAATAAGTATTTAATGAGTTAGTGATGTGACTTGTATGTCATACTAACTACTCTTAACTCTAATAAGGATAGTAAAAATGCTATCTTCAAAGTAGCACAGTGCAGAAACAAGATTTGCTGCCAGATGGCATTACGTCAATTTTGACTCTTCAACACTTCATTTATTAGAGTAGAACTGCTCCAGTTCTTGTCTATCCCCAGCAACAGCAAAGTTCAACAGAGCAGCAAACACCAAGTGCTGGCAAGGTGGTGGAGACTGGAACCCTTATTCACTGTTGGTGGGAGTGTAAAATGGTGCAAACATTATGGAAGGCGGTTTGGTGGTTTCTCAAACAGCTGGAAATTGTGCTTACTTCAGCAGCATATATACTAAAACTGGAACTACAGAAAGAAGATTAGCATGGTCCCTGCACAAGGATGACAAAGAAATTGGTGAAGCATTCCATTAAAAAAAAGAAAAAGTTGGAAACAGAAATACTTTTTGACCCAACAATTTGCACTGCTGGGAATATACCTTCAAGAAATCAGAACCACCATCTAAACAGATGTATACACACCCATGTTTATTGCTACATTATTCACAATAGCAAAGAGAGGGAAACAATTCAAGTGCTCATCCATAAAGGAATGGCTAGAAAAACTATGCATATTTGCACAATGGAATACTATGCAGCACTGAAACATAATGAACTAATAAAACTTTACACAACATGGGTGATCCTGAAGGACATTATGCTGAGTGAAATGTCTTAGCCTCAAAAGTACAAATACGGACAAACACAAAAACACCATTGTTATGAAGCAGGACAGACATGCGGGGAGTTGGGAGAACAGGAAAACAAGTGGATAGATAATGAACATGAACATTCTATTGGAACAGAAGAGGGGGAAAATGTTTAAAAGGAATTTATTAGGCATTATTTGTACGACAACAGTGCAGAATAAGAGGTATATTGCAGAAAGTACGAGGAGAGAGAAACAATAAATGAATATTTTTTTTTTAAAAGTGAACTGGGGGAGGGGGAAGGGAGGAAAAGGGGGGGAAATGTGTAACAATGAATGAAAATCCAACTTTCTGGTAAACTTTCTTTAAAATCAACTAAAATAAAAATTTAAAAAAAAATCTTTCTATAATCAACTTAGAGCAGTTGGCCTAGCAGACAGAAAGCCATGCTCCCAAGCCAAAGGTGGGTGACTCTACTCTGCGGCCCTCAGGCCTGCCTTCAATTGTGTTTGGTGAAACATTCTTCTAGGTTGTGTAACCCTGGTATGTCCACTTGCTGTACAGAGTTCACTCGTGGTTGCTGTGAAGCTGAACACTGTGACACGGATGAGTCAAATGTGAGAATGGTTACCCATGGTGGACAGTGGTTGGTGGAGCTCTCCAATTAAAAGAAGCTTGGAAGCAGGAGTGGCATCCACTTCCCTAACAGCCTGCCTCTGGAAACCCTATGAACCTGGAGAAAAGACGAAAGTTATACAGGTGTCCAGGACTTCCGTCCATGGGGTCACTATGAGCTACCTGTGACTCCATGGCACTTAACAATAATCAACTTTCAGTACTCTTGGGTGGCTTCAGCCAGTCAACCTCTAGGTTAGCAGTTGAATGAAATCCACTTGCACCACCTAGCTACTTTGGTCTTTTTCAATCACTCGCTACACATAGGAGAAAGATGGACAATGAATAAGGATGACAGAAGAAGAATCAATGCCTTTGAGTTGTGTCAGAGAAGCCAAAAGAACAAGCACTTCTTTGAGAAAGTACAGCCAGGGTGCTCCTCAAAGGAAAGGAAGACAAGATTTCACACACTTTAGGTATTTCTTTAGGAGGGGCTAGTCTTTGGAAAGGGTAGTTCTGGTGGCACAGTGGCAAGAAGCTGCACTGCAATCCCAATGACACATGGTTCAAGCAGCTCCACAGGAGAAGGACAGGCAATCTTCTTAACTGCATCTGAAAACCTTCTGGAGGGTCAACTACGGCTCAGCTCTAACTCTACAATACAGAACAACAAAGTCTCTGCAAGAAGACATCGGTGATTCTCGGCTTCTATCCTTTCATCTGGTGCTGAACTTGGGCAGGAGGACACCCGAAATGGATGATCCCACCTGGTCAACTGGCCCTTCAGGTGCCTACTTCCCGTGCCTGCCAAGACCCCGCTGATGCGGCAAAAGCTCTTTACAGAAGCAGTTTCGCACATGTGCCAACCATCAGTGAACTGTGCATGATGAAGTACACACCGCTTGCTCCAAATGAGAAAGCATAACATACCCACCTCCCTTAAACCCCACTACGCCCACATCCAGCAGGAAGCAGCCAGAAGACCTTGTAGCCCCTTATTACCGCAAAGGTGGGGATGTCAGGCTAAAAATCAAAATGGAGGTTGAAGCTCAACTCAAAAATGCTATGTCAGGATATTTTCCAAAACCAGAACTCAGAAAACCCTACATCAGGACATTTTCCAAAACCAGAAAATCTATGTCAGGACATTTTCTGAAACCAGAACACAGAAAATCTTATGTCAGGACATTCCCCCAAACCAGAAGTTAGAAAACCCTATGTCAGGACATTTTTTTGAAACCAGAACTCAGGAAACCCTATTGTCAGGGTGTTTTCCAAAACCAGAACTCAGAAATTCCCATATTAGGACCTTTTCCAAAACCATAAACTTTATGCACCAATAAGCTACTGCAATGGCAACTCACTCACAACCCCCTAAAACACACTTGCTAAAATCCCATATAAGCCCCCTAAGCCCAACCCTCAGTGCTACTCCCCTTGATGAGTAGCCTGGTGCACAATAAACTCTTGAGAAATGGTGTGGTTTGTTTGGTTGGTTTTTTTTTAAAAAAAAAGACATCGTACTTGGAAAGGTAGAGGGTCTGTGAATGAGAGAAGATGGATTGCCACAGCACAGTGACTAGCAAAAGGCTCAAGAATAGCAGAGATAATGAGATTAGTATAGGACAGAGGAAGATTCAGATCCACTGTTCACAAGGTTATTATTCTGAATCATACTCAGAAGCTAGGAAAAACACCAGAGACTTTTGACATTATGTGCCTTTGATTTCAACTCAGCAACTCCATATAAGTAAGTAGAACCATCCCATAGGGTTTTCTAGGCTGTAATGTTTCTGAGATCAGAACACCAGGTTTTCCTCCTATAGGCCTGCAAAGGTGGGAGTTTAAACCACTACTCATTTAGCTAGTTGTCAACCAGTTAACAGCAAGCCACCAAAGCTGTTCTAGAGACCTTAGCACACAAATAGTTTTTAATATGCAACACCTCAAGTTACTTAATTCCTTTTCATGCAAATGAGTAATGTAATAGTCCAATAACTGAAAAGTTAGTAGCCTCCTCTAAGAGGTAGCAATCAGTCATTGAACACCCTATGGAGCACTGTAAACATGGCTCAGCAGGGGTCTTCTCTACCTACATAGATGAAAGAGAACAGAGTGCAGCGGGGGGCCTTTTCTACCTACACAGATGAAAGGGGACAGCATGCTTGGAAAGGGGGAGGGTCAGCAAAGAGGAAAACACTCAAGGAGATGGAGTGACAGAGTGGCTTCAGAAACAGGAGGAAGGGCCCCAGAGATGATAAGGATGACCAAGGATAGGACAGGACTCAGATCTGTTGCTCACAGGGCTGCTATGAGTTGTACTCAACTCAATAGCACCTAACAACATCAGGAAGGGTCAGTTCTTGGAAAAAGACATATTGCTTGGAAAGGTGGAGGGTTAGAGACAAAGGAAAATCTCCAACAAAATGGATCAACACAGTGACTTTAAAAATGAGTGCAAGTGTGTAAGAGATGGTGGTGAATAAGGCAAGGTTCTCATCCATTTTTCACAGGATCACGACAGTCATAGTAACTTGATGGCACCTAATAGTATGTGTAAATTTGTTAACCGAAGTCAGCTAGAACAATAGTCATAGAACAACTTTAAGACAGTATTACATGATCCATCACAAGCTCCTGCTGCCTTATGTAATGATATTCCTTATTTCACATACCTGCTCAATGAATTTTAATTTTATGTTGATTTGCATGCACAATTTGTACACATTGTGTTTCATACATATGCATTGTTTCACACATTCTTTCATTCACATTGTATTCATTCAATAATCCCCATACACTGTATTTTATAAGTTACCATTGATCTATGCCCAAGTTTACCCCATTTTTTCAGGTCTCCACTGAATCTATTCTCATTTCTTCATTCCCTGACTCTGACCATCAAACTCTGCTATCCTAGTGATTTCCACCCCTCCCCAACCCTCAGTCCCATGCACCCTCCCTTTCCTCCTTTGAACTTTTATACACATCTTACTAGTTATCCTTCTATTTTTACAACAATAATCTTATGTAATATTTGTCCTTTCGAGACTGAATTCACTCAGCATAATGCTCTCTAGCCTCTCCCATGTTATACATTATTTTTCAAAATCATTGCTCTTGAGTGCTGCATAATAAATGTGACTGTACCACAATTTCTTAATCCATTCATTTACTGATAAACATGTAGGCTATTTCCATATCCAAAGAATATTCTTAATAATTAAAAGAAATTAAATTTATGCCTTCGAGATAAAGAACTGATTCACTGACATCAGTTTTCAAGTTAAGCATTAAATAGCATGGTAAATGCATCTTCCCAAGAAAAGTAATTAGAATAAATGGATATAAAAACTATGGTATATTAGTACAACGGAATAATACGCAGCACTGGAAAACAATGAATTTATAAACATTATACAACATGTGGGGCCTTGAAGCATATTGTGCTGAATGAAATATCTCAGTCACAAAGGACAAATACTGCATAGCCCCACTGTTATAAAGCAGGTCTGACATGGTGAGTTGAGAGGAGAATAAGGTAAGAGTGACTGCATTAGAACAGATAAAAGAGCTGTCTATCTGGAGAACATTATGCTGAGTGAAATATCCCAGTCACAAAAGGACAAATATTACATGATGCCACTGTTGTAGAATGGGACTGTCCTTGGGGTTGGGGAGAGACTGAGTAAGATGGGTTCAATAATGTATACTGCCCTGAAGCAGAGGAGGGAGAGAACCGTCTAAAAGAGAGATGTAACTGGGTATTTCTGTCATCACAGGAGACTAGAGCGAGGGCTGCATGGTGGAGGGGACCTGGGGGAGGGTTTGTAAAACAATGAAAGAATCTTTTCTTTTACTTTTCCATAATTTTTGGACTCATGTACTTATAACTTGTTAGTCAAATTTGTGTCTTCTAGGTTGCAACACTCCCATGATACATCTTGAAGGATATGTACATGTACAGCCAAGCACAATCAATAAGAGTGCAGCTGAATTCCAAAATCAATCTCCATAATAGTCTATGTGTTTCCTACTGCCAAAGGGGCCCTTTAGAGTAGTGAGAGAAGATCTTCACCCTGAAACCCACAGCGTCCCTTTTCAGCAGGAAGTAGCTAAGAGAATACGCCGTCCCCTTTTCCTTATGACTCAGGGTGAAGTCTCTCTCAGGGAGGAGTGATAGGGAATGACAAAGGATACACTGACAAAGAAGATTAATCAGAACTGGCTTTGACAAGCACTGTGGCATTTGGACAAGAACAAACTGGGAGGAGGGTAGAGAGAATAGTGCAACAATGAATGAGTGGAAGCCCAAAATCTCTGTAAATGTTTATGAAAATTCATAAAATATAATTATAGAAAAAGAAAAAAAAAAGAGCTGTCTAAAATTAATATATGATTAGACAATTTAACATATGACAACCAGAACAGGAGACATATCATTGCAAAGGGGGGAGGGAAGGTAGGTAACTGTGCAACAATGTATGAATATTAAAAAATAAAAGTGAACTCAGAAGGGGGAAGGTAAGCAAGGGGGTAAAATGTGCAACAATGAATGAATGAAAATCTAACTTCTCTGTCAATGTTTGTTAAAAATCATAATTAAAATAAAATTTTGTTTTAAAAAAGTGATTAAAACATTTCTGAGAAGTTACAGTTTTTATTACAGAGGGAAAAAAAAATCTCATGTCAATGTAATGGCTCCAAAAAGAATGGATGTTGAGAGGTCAGTACTGACTCAACTGGGGCCCAGGTTTGCGTTTCTAAGGCTGTAAATCCTGGGTCAGTCACTTGATATGATCTTGGCCAAATTAATTTCTGCGCTTGTTTTACCATCTATAAACTAGGGGAGGGAGCTCTGGTGGCCTAGTGGCAAGGAGCTGCAACTACAATCCCACAGGCACACGGTTCGAATCCACCAGATGCTCTGCCCGGAAAAGGAGGAACGATCTCCTCCTGTACCAGTCAGATCTGATTTGATGGTACACTCACACAAGAATAAAAAATTTAAAAAAAAATAAATAAACTAGGGGAAACCTTCTTCATACTTCCGTAAGGTTGTCACCAGGATTAAATGGGTCTATTTCTTGGGTAGCTAGAATAGCATTTGATACTTAATGCAAATAAATCAGTGTACATGAAGTCTCAAACATATAAAAGGCTAAGTTAAAGAATTTGACAAATTTAATGCATTAAAAAGCCCCTGAGAGTTTAAAGGCTTTTTTATATTCCATTTTTCTAAGTTCTCGATTTCAAAAAGATCTCACTTTAAAAGCCCAGGTAAGTGCCTGGGTATCCTTTTACAAAGTGTTTAGACACTATAAGTACTCACTATAAACAGTATGCACAGTAGTTGCTCTCATATTCAACTTATTTTCTGTAATGTTTTCAAATAAGTGAAAATGAAACACTTAAAGACCAAATATTAAATTCATTAACAAGTGTTCTCTTAGAGTATTCATATTGCAATAACCTTAAAAAAAACCCATTATTTTAAACAAAGTATTATTTGAATGTGAAAATATGGCTGACTCATACCTCAAAATTAATTCAAACAGCCCCTGAAATTAATTGTTATTAGGTGTCAAATCATTTTAAACTCATTGTGACCTTAGGTGACAGAACAAAACTTCCCCAGGACATAGTATAGAATTTTTCAGAAACTATCTAGGAGCTCTGGTGGCCTAGTGGCAAGAAATTGCAGGGCAATTCCAAAGGCAGGTGTTCTACGCCACCACCAGCTCCTCTGCAGAAGGACGATGGGCAATCTCCTCCCTTGCTAGTATTTACTGCTTCTGAACACCCGCTATTGGTCAGCTATAGGAGGGTCAGCTACTGGTCGGTTCAGACTCTATGGTAAACAACAACTAGAAATCTATTGCGTTCCATAAGATTTGTGTTGCAAAAGTCCTAATTTTGCCACACAGTGAATTTAGGAAAATATAGGAGGCTGACTCTTAATACACAAAACCGTTAGTGCTGTTGAGTCAGGATGACTCATAGCTGACCTTCCACTGGGTTTCTGTGGCTGTAAATCACTCTGGAGGAGACTGCACATCTGTATCCCACTAAGCAGGTGGCGGAGTCCAATTTCCAGAGAAGTGCCTTTTGGTTAGCAGCACACCATCAGAGTTCGGGTACTAGTTAAAACTTTAGAATAAATTTGGAAACGTTAAATCAAACCATAAGACAATAAAGTACCTTTCAAAAGTCCTTATTGAAAAATTTAGTACAATCTTTTGTGTAGCAGAGCAAAGAAATAAAATCTTTCCCTGTCTAGTCCAGAACGGATGCACAGCAATGAAGTGCCAAGACGTCTGGTAGCAAAGGTTCTCCCAACTTCCAATAGTCACAAGTGCTGTTTCCAAAATGGCTAGAAACAAATCTGATAATGCATGTGCAAAAAAAAAAAAAAAAAAA
>NW_006399821.1:8802319-8814939 GCF_000299155.1 Elephantulus edwardii | reverse complement strand
AAAAAAAAAAAAAAAAAAAAGAATATACAAAATACAACCTACCACAAACGGTCGCTTTAGGAATAAGTTAAAAATATATGTCTCTTTCAGATTCCTGTTTTCTAACATAAACATGAAAAAGTAAATACTGCTTTTAGCTAAGCGATAATGAGCCTTGGCAACACGAAAAGTTTTCATTCGGTCACTTGGATTGATCCATTATCGTAACTACAGACACAGAAGTACTTTGGTTTGGAGATTGCTATTAATTTCTACTACTTCCTCTCATCTTCCAAAAAATGGGGGAGGGGGCTATAAATTTGGGCTGAAAATGTCAGACCTTAAAATCAAAGACACTATCCTACTTTGACTCAACTTTTGCAAGTTGGCAAATAAACTACCAACATGAAGGGGGAGGGGGGAAGTTCTGGGTCGCTGGTGAAGTAAAGAATACAGGGCTGGGAAGACAGAAGGATTGCGCTATAAACTATATCCCCGAGATGGTCAGCGAGTGTGGCCCCAGCCCGCGTCCTAGCTCTACTTCCAGATCCCACACCCCAAATCCCACTGGAAGCGCTGCGAGCGGAAACCGTGACAACGATAACCGCCTGCACTGTCCCTGGGGCGGCCTGCATCCACGCCTCTCGCCGAGACTACGGTCAGGGAGCTCCTCCCGTCCGAGGGAGAGAGGAAGAAGGCGCGACCCTGGCCGTCGCTGCAGCCGCCACGCGCACGGGACCTGTAGAGGCCGCTCGCGCCCGCGCCTCCGGGGGCAACGACGTGCGACAGGCCGCGGCCGCCTCCGACCCAACAGCCCCATGGCCTCGGAGAAAGCTAGGATCCCAGGCCCCCTGCCCGCTCCCCACGTCTCCCGCCTCACAATAACATGTCACGCAGAGGAAACAAAGTTTGGCTCTGGCCATTAGGCCTGAACTTTCCCGCCCGTCTGTGCAGGTACCCGCAGTCTACCACTTGGCAAGGTCCAACTCCGATCTCCAGGACGAGCAACAGAAATTACTTACTCTGGCTGTTCCCGCAGCGTCGGAGTCTCCGCGGCGGCCATCTTGAACTTCCTGACTTGTTGGCGGCGGCTACAGCGGCGGGTCAGAAAGTGGAGGGTAGCGGGAGCGGTGGAAAAGGAAAAAGAAGTGCCGCGCATGTGCTGAACGCGTCGGAGAACGCAAAGCTGTGAGTCAACTCTCAGAATCCGGATGTAAAACCATATATCCGGGGACGGGCTCCGAACGTCATGACATCGCTTCCGGCGTGTAGGCTGTGCTTACTATGGTTTACTCGGGCATTTTCTCCGGCTGGCTGATTTGTGGTTGCGTTCTGGACTGAGGAATAGTCTCTAGCGGTTTGAAGACAATCTTCGGGCGTGACATGTGGATATCCCGGGTGAAGATCAGAGATCTGATTCTATTTACTACCGAGAAGTGGATTATAAATTTTCTGTAAACTCAGAACAATGAAATCGTTCCTTTTGATCCTGGCCGGCATTATGAGCGTAGAAAGCACATCATTACATCCCTGAATGGTTCAGCCTGAAGTGTACCTTTGAGTCACAACCGACCCTCCAGTGGGCTTTCAGAGGCAGTAAATCCCACTAAGGATATTGCCCATCCTTCTGTGGAGCAGCTGATGAATTCGAACTGCTTAGCTTCAAGTGTCAACTGGGAAGTGTCTTACAGCTTTAGAAATTTGTTTCAACGTTTGCGAAGTGTGAAGAAAACACAATTCTGGAGTAATTCAGTTACCTCTCAAAATTTATAAAGCTTGTTTTATTTTTCATGGCCCAAAATGCTTCATGTGGTTTTTTTTTCTTTAATAACTATAGTAATAGAATTTAATGAAATATGTACTAGCAGTTAATCGCATGGCAGGAGACTGCCCATCCTCCCGCAGAGTAGCTGTCGGCCTTCGGGGTTGCAGCGCAGCTTCTTGCCACTAGGCCACCAGAGCTCCCAGGTGGTAGCACAATTAAATGAAATGTACTGACTGTTGGGGAATATTCAATGCCAGGTGGTTGTTATATACTGTGCTGTTTGGTTGGAACTGACTCAGCTGATCCTCCAGAAGGTTTTCACAAGGAAAGAGATTGCCTATCTCTTGCAGAACAGCTAGTAGATTTGAACTACTTGGCTTTAGGTTGGCAGTGGAACTCCTTACCATTAAGGATCTCTAAGCCAGCAGATCTCCCCTGATAGCAGGTAGGTTCTTATATTCTATTGGGAAGGAAAAAGAAAAACAAGACGCTTTCTCATCCCAAGTTTATGTTTGACCTAAGAATTTGCGCTCCAAATATCGAGTTCCTTATATATTTCTTTTCACAGGGAGAAAATTCCAAGTATTTAAAAAAATCCCAATGACTGGCTGAATTCCGAAAGTGTTAATCTAGTAAAGTAATCCACAATTGCCCCATGTTGTTACCATTGAGTTGATTGCGACCCTATGAACCCTGTGCTATCATGCTTCCTGACACTAGAGCCTATTGCAGCAGTCACTGTCAATCCATTTCTTGAGGGTCTTCTTCACCAATCCTCTGCCTTTCTGAGCGTCATGTCCCTTTCTAAGAAGTAGCCCCTCCTAGCAAAACGCCCAAAATATGTGAGACAAAACTTTTATCATCTTTGCCTCAAAAGAGCACTGACTGTACTTTCTCCAAGATATGATTGGGGTTTTTTCTTTCGATAGTCCATGGGATCTTCAGTACTCTTCTCCAACACCACAGCTCAAAGGCATCAATTCTTCTATCATCCTTATTTATTGCCCAGTTCTCAGATACATAACAAGGGTTCAGAAAGACCATGCCTGAATCAGACACATGTTAGCCCTCAAACTGACATCATTGCTCCTCAGTAATTGGAGAGGTCCCTGACTGCAAACTTTCCCAGTGTTATACCTCTTCTGATTTCCTGACTGCTGGTGCCAAGGATGATTGTGGATCCAAGTAAAATGAGGTTGTTGACAGTTTTCAACCTTTTCTTCATCTGTAATGATGTTGCCTATCAGTCCAGGACTAAGAATTTTTGTTCTTAGAAACAGACCCTTCCCTCATGAAACTTACAGTTGCGCATCTATTACTGCAACCAAATGGACTCTTAATGTGAAAAATCAAAAAGTGAAAGAAATTAATCTTCAGATAATTGTTAATTTTTGTGGGTTGTTTTTTTTTTCTTGAGAACTGTAACATTTATGTGATTGTGGTGTTGGGTGCCACTAGTCAACTACAACTCAACAGCAACTCTATGAACAACAGACTGGAGCCTTGCTCTATCCTGCATAATCCTTACCATCTCTGATGTGTTTTAGCCACTTGTTAGAGTCACTGTATCATTCCACCTGGTTGAGGATCTTCCTTAACTGCTCTGATACTCCACTCTTTCCAGCATATTGTTTTTTTTCCAAGAACTGGCCCCTCCTGACAACACACGCAGATATGTGAGATGAAGTTTTATAATCCTTGCCCCTAAGTGCATTTTCTCCAAGAAAGACTTGTAGTTCAGGCAGTCCATGAGATATTAAGTATTCTCCCACACGACAATTCAAAGGCATGGGTTCTTTTGTTGTACATATTCATTGTGCAACTTCAGGTGCATAGGAAGTAATTGAAATTACCATGGCTTGGATCAGGCACTCCTTAGTCTTTTAAACTGATCTCCTTGCTTTTTAGCACTTTTGAGAGGTCTTTGGCTCTCACCATGTGTGTTGATTGTGGATACAAATAAAATTGTTGACAACTTCAATTTTTTTTCTTCATCTATCATGGTGTCGCCTACTGGTTCAGTGGTAATTTTGGTTTTCTTAATGTGGAGATGTAATCCATTTTGGTTGTTATCGTCTTTTGATCTTCTGCAGCAATTGTTTTGAGTCCTCTACAAGCAAGGCTGTCATTTGCATGATGCAGGATGTTGATGAGTCTTCCTCCAACCTTCATTTCACGTTCTTCATATAGTACAGATTGTAGGAGGATTTGTTCAGTGTACAAATTGAACAGGTATGCAGAAAGGATATAATCCTGATACACATTTTTCTTCATTTTAAACCATGCAATGCTCCCTTGTTTGAATAATTGTTTCTTGGCCTATGTATATGTATTGTACATGAGCACAATTGACTGTTCTGTAATTCTATTTTTCTCAATGTTATCTGCAATTTGTTATGATCCACATAGTCAAATGTTTATGCATGTTGTGAATTTTCAAAGGGTGTAAACCGCAGGGCAGGAGATTTCCCATTTTTCTGCTATGAAGCAGTTGGTGGATTCAAACTGTGTCTTTCAATTGACAGCATGGTTCTTTACTACTAAGCCACCAGGCTCTTTATTGCCTAGTCAGTAAAACACAAATATCTTTCAGTCATGTTCCATTTGACATTGGCAGTAATATCCCTAGTTCCATGGCCTGGTCTGAATCCAGCTTGAAATTCTGGCAGTTCCTGGCCAAAATACTGTTCCAACTGTTTTTAATCACCTTCAGCAAGATTTTTTTTTTTAGGGGTAGGAAACTAAATGAATTCAAGTTATTTATTGAATGCCTATAATGTGCTAGATATTGTTCAAGATACTTGGGACACATAAGTGAGGAAACAGATTCCTGCCCTCGTGGAACTTACAGTTGAACATTTATTACCATTTCACCTGCACATTGGCCAAGTCTATACCTTTCTGTGCCTCACCTCTGCTGCTGAATGAGTCGAATAAGCAGACCCAGCACAGACACTGGGTCACATGATTGGTGTTCTGTAGATGCCATGCAAGACGCTTGGCCCTCAATCCAGCCTACCCCTTAAACGGTAGATAGGGCTGATGTTGATTTTGAGTAAGAAAGCACACTGGGAATGGAGAGTTGGAACTGAATTGTCTGTTATGCCGTGGTGGTAGAAGGGCTGTCCAGGGCCTATGATGACTATATGCACTCTTGATACTGTTGCTGCAGTTTCTTGGTGATTGCATTGTTGGCAAGATCCTTGGCCTTCTCTGTAGCTTTCAGTGCTGTCTCCTTTGCCTTTTCTTTGGCCTCCTTGGCAGTTTTAACAAGACTTAGAAGGGCTTCACCTTGTAGATTAGCCAAGATATATTCAAAACTCTTCATTGTCTTGGTCACATTTCTTTTAAACCAAGCCAGACCAAATTCCCAGACAGTTCTGGAGACACAAAACAAGCTTGAGGCGATCCAAGATTCTCAGTGGATTTTAGTCCAAACACACTTATCAGAGTTCACACAGCAAACATAGCTTTCCTCCACCACCATCATCCTGGCATGGTGGGTGGTTGTTCAGGTGAAGGTGGTCATAGTCAGATCCTGTGGGTCCACAACAACATCCCGCAGAAAGTACAACTCAGTGAGAAACATAGACAGGAAATAGTACAGCCGGGCATCCTGTTGGTTTTGGTCAGGAGTCTCCAGGACAGGAGTTTCTGATAAGGGTAACCTTATAGTATCTAAACATGTTTGCTGTTGGGATTTAGGCACTACTGCCAAAAAAATAGTGAATACTTGGTCCCAGGAAGTTTTTTACCATCATACAAGCCTGGAAGGGCTTAGCTCCTATACAATGTCAAGATCAAGAGTGTGGAGCTGGGGAGCACATAGAGGCTTGCGCAGAGCTCTGTGTACACCTGTCATGCTCGCTTGGTCATCACAGTACACCATCAGGAGTGGTCAGGGAGCAACCTTCAAATTTGGGCCAATAATTTCTTTTTCTGTTTAACTTTTTTTTTGCCAATAATTTCTACATTCTGTTTTTCCTTCACTACTGTTGGCTCTTGATTTTATGTTACATCTGGAAATGGCTCAATGTCAACCAATTCTTTTTGGTAATACAGCGAGTATGTATATTCTTTCCATTTTCTTCTGATGCTTTCAGGATCATTCAAGATTTTGCCCATAGAATCCTTCAGTGTTACAACTCAAGGCTTGAATTTGTTTTTCAGTTCCTTCAAATTGAGAAATACCAAATGTGTTCTTGTCTTTTAATTTTTTAACTTAAACTCTTTGCATATTTTGTTATAATACTTGGCTTTCTCTTCTTGAGCTGTCCCTTGAAATCTTTTGTTCATTTGTTTTACTCCTCCATTTCTTCCTTATATTTTGGCTTCTCTGCCTCCCTGTGCAATTTTCAGAGTCTCTTCTGACATTCTTTTTGATCTTTTCTTTCTCTCCTATCTTTGTAATGACTTTTTACACTCTTCATGGATGATGTCCTTGATGCTATCCCACAACTCATCTGGTTAGCAGTGTTCAACGCACCAATATTTTTTTTACAAAATTTTAAATTTTTTCAACGGCTTTCAACTTAATTCAGACCACTAACGTGAAGGCCATGATTAAGACCATGGATTTTCATTTCTGTACTTCTGAACCTCTACAGTAAGACACAGGCTTTTGTTGTTGTTGCTTGTTCTATTTTTTACAATTTTTTATTGGTTTGCATACAATAATTCATATACATTATTCTTCATTCATGTACACTATATACAATCTTTCATTTACCTTGTATTTCAAACAATTATTCATATACATTGTATTCCATGTAATCATTACCATTCAGAGCTGCTGTACATGGGGTGCTATATATCCCAGGTGACTCAATGGCACATAACAATAATAACATATGACAGATTTGGAAGCAGAATTGGCATCCACTTCCTAAATAACATGCCTCCAGAAACTCTATGAACTTTGATAAATGTTGATAGTTGTAGAGGGGCTAAAGGCCTTTAGTTTGTGGGGTCACTATGAGTCATGCTCAACTCGAAGGCAATCAACACAATAACATTGCCATTGATCTATACCTATTATTGCCCTATTTAGGTGTCTAAGGTTTATCATTCAGAGGTCTTCTCTAATTAATGATTAACAGTTTATTTTGTGCTGAAGTAATTATTGTATTAAGAAGAGAGGATTAGGATGAGTTACAAGCCCCATCCTTCTAGAGGCTTAAATAAGTTCATGGGACCTCAGTGCCAGGTGTCTTTTTCTTTTGCAGAAGTTCTCTAACCTGGGACATAGATTTCAGCTGCTCACCAGTCTCTACACCAGCACCTGTATCACCAACAGTCACCATCCAGCTGTGCCATAACCAATAGTCTACAGGATGCAGGCCCATCACTTACCAGTTTCTCCAAAACCAGCCTGCTACCTGTGGTCACATGAGTCATTCCCCTAATGGGTCTGAGTTTCTGAGAGACCTTCTAGAGAATAATAGAACCCATCGGGCATAAAGAAGCTAGGAAACTGAGACAAGGGGGAGCTATTGACATCAGGAATCATGGATTTATATGGCAGGTGAAGCACTTGGGATTACATTAATCTGAAACTTCTTATAAATAGTCTGCTATTAAGCTTAGTAGGACAATCTATGAAAACAATTGGTGTCAGGATAGTAAGATTTGCTACAAAGGTCCAGATCCTTTGTAATGTATGTTTTTGGAGTGAAAGTGGTAAATAAAAGAATACATAACCTTCACGCTCTGGGTAGATTATGGATACCCATGCAATAATGCAGCTGTTATGTTACAGTCAGTCAACAAAGGCAAAATTTACTTATGAGATAGAAAGTTAGTGGATTGAACTCCTTTGAAGCTGGTTAATTTGATACAAGCAGAAATGCAGGTAGGTAAGGAAAGAGCAAAACTTACAATTCCTTGGGTTTTGTTCTCAATAGTGGCAGCATATGCAAAGGAAAAGAATATAGGAACTGAGATGGCTTAAATAAAAACTGAGCAAAGTTCTACCAGGGCAGAGTTACACACTTTAATCTCAGGATCTATAGTAAAAGGAAAAACTGGAAGCAACAAGAAATACCTCTCTGGCATGTGGTCACCAAAAAAAAATAAAAAAAAAAAATAAAGTTCAGGAGGCAAACGGGCAGGATCAAGAAACAACTAGCCAGGGAATATGGCATAGAGGAAATACATAATTTGTATATCATTATTGGCAGCTTCCTGAGGAACCATTACAAAAATGGACTGTAAGAATGATGAATTTAGAGGCAGTGTCTGTGTATCTGTATGCCAAGGAATGGAGGAACATGTATGGGTTAATGCTAGACCCATTATTATCTATACAGAGATGAATGACATTGGAAAATATAGTCACATGACAGATTATCCCATTTGTTGAAGAAGTTGTTGTCTCCCTTTTGATAAGTGTTTATTCTTTGTCAAATACCAATTGACTATAGGGAGATAGATTAATTTCTACTAGGTTCTCTATTATAGCCCACTGGTCTCTGTATCTGTCATTATACCAATACCATGCTGTTTTGGTTACTGTGGCAGAGTAGTAGGTTACCAAATCTGTTCTTGAGATGGTTGTTTAATTCATCCCAGATAAACTCAAGGTTGTACATTGGTCCTTGTGGGCTTGTTCTAACTTTCTTCAATTTCAATTTGAACTTGCACTTGAGGAATTGATGGTTTATTCCAGTCACTACCTAACCTTGTTTTGACTGCAGATACTGAGTTTCTACATCTCCTTCCACAAATCTCATCAATTTGATTCCTGTGTAGTCCATTAGATAAGGTTCTTGTGAATAATCACTGTTTATATATTTTTAAAAAGATATTTACAAGAAAAAAAATGATAATTGACTCTCTAACCCAACATCCTAACAAATTGAAAAAAAAGGATGGTGAAACTTTGTCTCCCATATTTGGGGCAAGTGGCCAGGAGGGGCTAGTCTTTGGAAAAAGATATCATACTTGGAAAGTAGGGGGTTGCACAAAAGAGAAATACTCTCAATGAGATGGACTGACACAGTGATTTTAATAATAGGCTTAAGTTTTTCGGAGATTATAGGGATGGCAATGACAGGACAGTGTAAAGATTGCTGTTCATAGAGTCACTATGGATCATAATCAACTTGATGACACCTAACAAAGATACTTTTGTAGACTTCTTTTTAAGGAGAAAGTCTCCAGAGTTAAGTCAGGAATGATTTTTCTGTTCAATCATATATATTAACTGTATGTTGTGCTATCGACTGTTAAGTCAGAACTTACTGCACAGCTGACCAACCCTCCAATGGGGTTTCAAAGGCAGTAAATTACACAAGAGGATGTTGCTCATTTTTCTCCCATGGAGCAACTGATGGATTCAAATTGCCTGTCTTTGAGTTGTCACAACTCTTTGCCACTAAACTACCAGTTACTGCTGTCGTGTATTGTAGAGTTGGCACTGACCCATAGTGGACCCTCCGGCGGGTTTTCAGAGACAGTTAATCACGTGGAAGGAGATTGCCCAACCTTCTGTAGAGCAGCTTGTGGC
The DNA here is from genome assembly GCF_000299155.1 of Elephantulus edwardii. Classification (NCBI taxonomy): domain Eukaryota; kingdom Metazoa; phylum Chordata; class Mammalia; order Macroscelidea; family Macroscelididae; genus Elephantulus; species Elephantulus edwardii. Next base: position 8,805,688 of record NW_006399821.1, on the reverse strand, counting down.
CTCAAACTGCGTGTCTTCGAGATTGCAGTACAGCTTGTTACCATTAGGCCACCAGAACTCCCTACCAGAGCTCCCTGATTTATTAACTAATTGTGCATGGTTTGAACTTCCACGATTTCTAAATGTTTTTAAAGGAGACTTTGTGGCTGTGAAGTTTATTATTCAAAATGGCTTTTCTAGCCACTGATCTTGACTACCTAGTGGATAAACAGGAATATGCAAATAGGGTGTGATAGCCTATCCACAAGGGGATAGACTAGCCTCACCATTAAACTGAGTAATCCAGCAGCAGAAGCAGACCTTCCCCTTCAGTGAAGTAAAAGGAAAACCAGGAGAATTTAACACATTCTTCAGGATCAGAAATTCCTGCCCCAACTACAACAATGAATTGAAAGCTAATTCTTTTTTTCAAATTTTATTTTATTAATTTTAATGAACATTTACAGAGATTTTGGATTTCCATTCATTCATTGTTGCACTTTTCTCCCTACCCAGCTCTCCCCCTCCCACACCAGTTCACTCCTCTCTTTGAAAACTAAAAGAAAAATTCTTTCATTGGTGTAAAATCCCCCGCACCTCTCTCACCACCCCAAGTACACTCCACTATGCAACCTTAATTCTGGACTCTTGTGATAACCATAATACCCTATCATATATCACTTTTAAATTGTTCTTTCCCTCATAGGCTTCAATGCAGTATACATAATTTATCCAGTTTTTCTCAGTCTTACCCCAACCTTGATGTCAGTCCCACTCTACAACAGTGGCACCATGCAGTGTATGTCCTTTTGTGACTAAGATATTTCACTCAGTGTAATGTCCTCCAGTGTCACCCATTTTGAATAATATTGCATGAATTCCTTGTTTTTCAATGCAGTGTAGTATTCCATTGTGTGAATATACCATAGCTTCACTATCAAGCTAATTCTTGCAGAAGCAGCCATAGCTGAACCAGAGAACAAACATGAAATGGATTTACCTTAGAACTGCTATCCCCCCACAGACACAACCAGTCCTAAAAGCCTTTGCTCACGTTTGTTGGACAACTGAGGAGATAAGAGGAAAAGCCAATAGTGGCAGGACTGAGAACTTTGTAACACAGGCCTAAAGCCATGAGATTCAAGGATGAGGTGCCTGAAAGCACATTTCAGAAAGTGTCTTGACTGTATTCTGCTGTTGTTAATGTGCTGTCAAGTTGCCTGTGACTCATAGCAACCCTATATGCAAAAGCCCTAAACCCTGCTCTATCCTGTGCCAATCGCACTGTCTCTGACACACCTACCCCATTATCCCAGTCAATGAGTCAATCCACATCATAGAGGGTCTTCCTCTCCCATGCTGTCCCTCCACCCTCCCAAGCATGATGTCCTTCTCCAAGGACTGGTCCCTCCTTGCAACATGTCCAAAGTATGTTATATGAAGCTTCAGAATCTTTGCCTTCAAGGAGCAGCCTGGTTTGATCCTCTAGAATGAACCTGCTCATTTTCTTAGCAGTCCACGGTATATTCAATACTCTTCTCCAATACACTCCGAGGCGTGTTATGCAGTATTTTGCAGTATTTGTCCTTTTGAGACTGAGACATTTCACTAAGCATAATGTCCTCCGGGGTTACCTATGTTGTGTTATGAGTTCCTTGTTTTTCAGTGTTTTGTAGTATTCCATTGTGTGAATATGCCATAGTTTTTCTGTCCATTTATTTGTTGATTGGCACTTGGGTTGTTTCCAACTCTTTGTTATTGTGAACAAAGCAGCAATGAACATGACTGTGCATATATCTGCTTGGGTGGTAATTCTGATTTCTTTGGAGTATCTTCCCAGTAGTGGAATTGCTGGGTCAAGTGGTATTTCTATTTCCAACAATTTGAGAAAGCACCATACTGCTTTCTATAGTGGTTGCACAATTTTACACATCCACCAACAGTGAATAAGGGTTCCAATTTCACCACAACTTCACCAGCATTTGTTGTTTGTTCTTCTGTTAAATTTTGCTATGCTTACTAGGTTGAAATGATATCTCATCGTTGTTTTGATTTGCATCTATCTTAGAGGTAAGGATTTTGAACATTTCTTCATGTATTTGCCATTCTGAATGTCTTCTTTGGTGAAGTATCTGTTCATATCCTGTGCCCATTTTCTAATTGGGTTGTTTACCTTTATCTTGTTGTGGTGCTCAATTATCTAATAAATTCTAGATATAGGTCCTTTATCAGACATGTCATTACCAGATATTTTTTCCCAGTCCATGGCTTCCCTTTTTACTTTATTGGACAAGTTTTTGGATGTGCATAGGGATTTTATTTCAAGAAACTTTTTCATGTCATTTTTTTATTTCTTCTAGTGGCAAGAAGCTGTTCTGCAGTTCCAAAGGCATGCAGTTCGAGGTCATCAGCTTCTCTGTGAAATATGGATGGGCAGCCTCCTTCTGTGCAATTAACTACCTCTGAAAAGCCAATAGAGGGTCTGCTCCAACTCGATGGTACACAACAACAACAACAATCCACTCATGTTCAAGCGGGGTTTTGCTTTCTCTATTATCCTCTTGTTAGTGATTTCTAATTTGATGGCATTGTGGTCTGAGAAGATGCTTTGTATTATTTCTATTTTTTTTTTATTTCTATATTTTTTTAATTTACTGATGCTTGCTTTGTGACATAAAATGTGATCTATTCTGGAGAACGTTCCATGTACATTGGAGAAGAAACTATATTGTGCTTTTGGGGGGTGCATTAGCCTGTATATTTCTATGCGATCAAGTAGTTTTATTGTGTGGTTTAATTCTTCAGCATCTTTTTGGCGTTTCTTTCTGGTAGTTCTATCTTTCACTGAGAGTGGTGTATTGAAGTCTCCTACTACTATTGTAGTGTTGACTAGTTTTTATTTCAGTTCTGTTAACGTTTGCTTTGTATATTTTGCAACTCTGTAATTTAAAGGAGTAGAAAGATAATATGGTTATGTCCTCTTGTTTTGTTTACCTTTTAAGCATTATATAATGACCTTCTTTGTCTTTTGTGGTGGTTTTTACACTGAAATCTATTTTATCAGAGATTAACATTGTTATTCTTGCCTTTCTCTGGTTGCCATTTGCTTGGTATATTTCCCCCCTACTCTTTTATGTTTAGTCTATCTTCATTTTCAGATGTATCTTGTAGACAGCATATTCATGGGGTTTTTAAAAATTTTTTTAATGGTGCCAATTTTAAATACATCTTTATTTGAGACATTGCATTTTGCACTTACAATACAGTGATAATAAAGTGCAATGTTAATTCCTTTCCCTCTACACATTCCATATTCAAGTATTGAGAATGCACAGAAATTTAGTCTAGCAGTTTAGACTTTTCAACTGCAGTGTGCTACAAATTTGGGTC
>NW_006399821.1:8791651-8800944 GCF_000299155.1 Elephantulus edwardii | reverse complement strand
TCAGCACCAACTTTCTTGTCTAGACCAAAAGCAATAGCAGCAGCAGTTGGCTCATTGATGATTCGGAGGACATTGAGGCCAGCAATGGTTCCAGCATCTTTGGTAGCCTGGCGCTGAGAGTCATTGAAGTAGGCTGGTACAGTGACAACAGCATTGGTAACAGTCTTCCCAAGGTAGGCTTCTGCAATTTCCTTCGTCTTTGTGAGAACCATAGAGGACACCTCCTCTGGATAGAAACTTTTGGTCTCTCCTTTATATTCTACTTGGACCTTGGGCCTGCCTGCATCGTTCACCACCATGAAGGGCCAGTGTTTCATATCAGACTGCACAACAGCATCATCAAATCTTCGTCCAATGAGACGTTTGGCATCGAATACTGTGTTAGTAGGATTCATTGCAACTTGATTCTTTGCCGCATCACCAATCAGTCGTTCGGTATTGGTAAATGCGACATAGCTTGGCGTGGTCCGGTTGCCTTGATAATTTGCAATGATCTCCACTTTCCCATGCTGGAAGACCCCTACACAGGAGTAGGTGGTGCCAAGATCAATGCCAACCGCAGGGCCCTTAGACATGGTTGCTTAGTGAAAGTCCTAGGTGGTGGAGAGGGGAAAAAAAACATACCTCAAGTCCGCTGCTGTGCTAAATGAGCGGGTTTTATTTTTTTAAATGCAATCTGCTACTCTTTAATCTTCACTGGTGCATTTAAACCACCCACATTCAGTCTAATGATTGAAAGGCAAGATTTTATTGCTATCGCTTTAGCAATTCTTTTTGGTGTTGTTGCTGTTTACTTTGGTCCATTCTGTGACATCTCTGTAAGATGGACTTCCCTCTGTGTTTCCTGAAACACTGGTTTTGATCTTACAAACTTCCTTAGGTTCTGCTTTTCTGAGAATATATTCATCTCTGTCATATTTGATGGACAGTTTTGCTGGGTACAACATTTTTGATATGTCCTTCCACTGTCTTCTTACTTGTCTGATTTCTGCTGAGAAATCAGCATTTAATCTTATTTGTTCTCCCTTGTAGGTTTCTTCTTCATTTCTCCCTAGCTACTTTCAGAATTCTCTCCTAATCTTTGGTTCTGGCAAATTTGACTATGATATGCCTTGATGTTTTTCTTTTGGAGTCTATTCTATATGGAGTTTGCTTAGCTTCTTGTATATACATTATCTCAATATTCAATATGCCTTGAAAATTTTCTTCTAGTAATTCATCCACAACTTTCTTGGTTCCTGTACTTCTTTTGATTCTGGGATTCCAATTATGTCCACTTTATTCCTCTTGATTGTGTCCCATTTTATTCTTAGGCTTTCTTCTTTTTCATTCCTTTTTGATTCTGCTTTTTTGCTCTAGCAGATCAGTGCTTAGAATTTTATTTTCTATTTCATTGGTTCTGTGTTCCATATCTTCAGCTTGCTCGTATAACCCTCCAACATATTGACAGCATCTGAAACACTGGTCTTCATATTCTAGATTGTGGTTCCATGGTTTTTCAGAGCCTCCAATGCCTCATTTATGTTATCTGTATTTTATTGGAGTTTATTTTTTTTTAAGTTCCCCTTGGCTTTTGCTTGCAGAATCCTTTAATCCTTTGAGTTCATCTTTCACCTATTGGAAGTATTCAAACATTGCTCTTTTGACTTCTGTGTCAGAAAGTTCCATCAGACTTTCTGGCTTCAGGCAATCCTTTGATTCTGTGTTTTGATCACTTTTTTTTGAGTGATGTCTTGTTTTGGTTTTATGTAGGGTGCAAGGTAGTCAGCTTCTCTGTGTCATTGCTGTGGTAAAATGTTTTGTACCTGGGGCCTTACCAGGCCCTTGCTCTGATAACCTTGGCTCAGGAGCTTACTACTCCAGAGGAAGGAAGGTCAGGTCATCTTACCTGAATTTCTCTCTGATTCTTTGACTCAAGGGAAGATTTGCTTCAATTAGGGAGAGAGATAGATTGTGAATTAGCAGCATTCTTCACCAGGCAACTGCTGAAGCTACGTGGAGTCCAAAGTGTTCTTAAGTAGTGGCTTTGCAGGTGCCAGGGGTACCCAGGTGATGTTTAAGAAGAAAATAGCTTCACTTGTGATATTGGTGCTCCTGCAGCAGGATGGAGGGACTGCAGCAGGGTGGTCTCCATACAGCAGGGCAGTCTCCACACATTGGGGCAGCAGTCTCTATAATCAGGTTCTTTCCCCGAGTGGCAGGCCAAAGAGGTATCAGATGTGCTTGGCACCTGGGGCTCCCCAGAGGGCCAAGCAAGAACAGCTCTTCATGCAGGGTGGAGAAAGACAATAGGGGGCTGCTCCTCCCTAGCAGTGGTTGAAGTGGTAGCTGTAGAGGGGTAGAGAGGCATCCCTGGACACAGTCTCATCCTTACTTCTAAGGAGTAGCCGAGTTGCATTTCCTCCAAGATAGACTTTCTTTTATTCTTTTGGTAATCCATGCACAGGATATTCAGTACTCTTCTCCAACACCACAACTCAGAGGTATTGATTCTTTTATCATTCTTATTCACTGTCCAACTTTGAGATGCGTAGCAAGGAACTTTAAAAACCATGGCTTGGATCAGGACCACTTGAGTCTTTAAACTGATATAGTTACCCTTCAGCCCTTGGGAGAGATCCTTAACAGCAGAGTTTTCCAATATAACAAATCTTTTATTTCCTGATTGCTGTTATGCTGGGTGGTGTTGGTTGTGGATCCAAGGAAAAGGAAATTGTTGACAACTTCAATCTTTTCTCCATCCATCATGATGCTGCCTATTGGTCCAGGGTGAGGATGTCTGTTTTCTTGATGTTGAGATACTGAGATTATGATTTTATATATATGCAAAATCCATTTCTTTCGTTATGGGATATTTAGATTGTTTCAAGCTTTGCACTAGATATTGAAACAATTCTTAGCATACTGTTCGGAACATGGATATTTAAATCAGGCAGACCTGGACTCTACTAAATTGCATCTTCAAATAGGTTATTTTCAGCTGCAATTGAATGTTTGTTAAAGACTGAAAGTGCCTTGGACCACTCAAATTTCACTGTGTTGAGTCAGTTATGACTAATAGTGGCTTTCCATCAGGTTTCTGAGGCTGTAAATCATGATAGAAGGATATAAATTACCTTCCTCCTGAGAAAGTCCTAGTGAATTTGAACTAAGGAAGACACACAGCCTTTGAGTTAGCAGTGTGACTTGGTTTGGCCACAGTACTTTCCTGAGGCAGATCTTAATGATGATATTTTCAATTGCTTAACAAGTGTGTAAAAGTGAAATAGGAAGACTGAAGAAGAAAGAATGGCTTTGAAATCTGGAGATGATGAATACTCAAAAAGCCCGAACTAAAAGAAACCCAAACTCATTGCTATTAGATCATAACCAACACATAGCTGACCCTCCAGTATGTTTTGTTACTGTTTTTATATTCCATAGAGTTGAAAATGACCAATAGCTGACCTTCAGTGGGTTTTTAGAGGCAGTTTATCACACAGATGGTGATTGTCCATTCTTCTCCAGCAAAGCAGCTGTGGATTTTAATCACGTGCCTTTGGAATTGCAGCACAGCTTCTTACCATTAGGCCACAGAGTTAATGATCCATCATGTTTTAAGAAGCAATAAATCGCAAGGGAAGACATTGCTTATCTCTTTCCCTTCCAGCCACTGGTGAATTTAAACTGCCAGAGAGATGCTACCTTGGATTAGCAATACAGTTCCCTTTGGACTATGCCACCTAGTTCTTTGGTGAAGAGTTCTTGTTACATGCCACCAAGTCACATAAGGACTCATAGAGAGCCTATGAACAACAGATCTGAACTCTATCCTATCCTGTATATCCTCATCATCTCTGGCACTCTTGCTGAATCATTATGCCAGTTTATCTTATTGAGTTGAGGAGTATTGACTGCCAAAAAGCAAACAAATCTGTTTTCAAAAAAGTGTAGCCAGAGTACTCCATAGAAGCCAAAGGGCATGTTGTCAGTATGTGCTAATCTTTGAAAAAGGACATGATACCAGGAAATGTGGAGGGTCAGTGAAAGAGAGGAAAATCCTCAAGAAGTTGGATTGACACAATGACTGCAATAAAAGCTAGGCTTAAGTACAACTGAGATTTTCAGGATGGGGAAGGATTATGCAAGGTTTCTCTCCGTTGTTGTGCAGAGAGTTACTATGAGCCAAAGTCAACGTACCTACTACCTAACAAAACAATATTAAAACAGAGGGATAATGGTTCTCATGTCAGAGGGGTATTGTGAGAATTATATGAGATAATGAAAGTCCCTGGCACATACACTAGTAAATGTTAACAATTGTATAAACAAGGATTTTGTTTGTTTCTACATATACTGTTTAGTTCTAGATTTTTGTGTGTAGTTAACAACTATTTCCACATTTGAGTATAAAGAGTTTTTTGTGTTTTGGGTTTTTTTTTGTATCTTTTTTAGTGTAATGAGTTTTGTGCATACCATTTTATATATTCTATTATAAAAGTCAATCACACACAATCAAGTGTTCTGGGATTCCCATTCTTCTGAGTCAGCCACACTTTGTTATGATCCACACAGTCAAATACCTTTGCATAATCAATGAAACAAAAGTAGACATTCTTCTGGTACGCATTGCTTTCAACCAAGATCCATCTAACATTAGCTATAATATCCCTAGTACCACGGCTCCGTCTAAATCTAGCCTGCACTTATGGTTGTTCTCTGTTGATGTGCTGTTCCAGTCATTTTTGCATAATCTTCAGCAAAATCTTGCTTGCTTGTGATATTAATGATATTGTTCTATAATTTTCACACTCTGTGGAATCACCTTTCTTTGGAATGGGAACAAATATAGATCTGTCTAAGTCAGTTGGCCAAGTGATTGTCCTCCAGATTTCTTGGCACAACTTGGTGAGCACATCTAGGGCAGCATCTGTTAACTGAAATATGTCAGTTTGTATACCATCAATTCCTGGGGCCTTATTCTTAGCCAGTTCTTTCAAAGCAGTCTGAACTTCTTCCTTTATCACCATAGGCTCTTGCTTATATGTTGTTTCATTAAATTTTTCTGTGTCTGCCAATCCTTTTTGATATAATGACTCTGTATACTCTTTCCATCTTCTTTAATACTTGCAGGATCACTCAATATTCTACCCAAAGCACCCTTAAGTACTGCAACTCAAGGCTTGAATTTCCTCTTCAGTTCCTTGAGCTTAAGAAATGCTGAGCGAGTTCGGCCTCTTTGATTTTCTGACTCCAGCTCTTTACACATTTCATTATAATACTTTACTTTGTCTTGTTGCACAGCCTTTTGAAATCTCCTGTTCAGCTCCTTAATGTCTTGATTTCTTCCTTTTGCTTTGGCTTCTCAGCGCTGCAGTGCAATATTCAGAGTCTCTTCTGACATCCATTTTGGTCTTTTCTTCCTCCTCCATCTTTGCACTCTTCCTGGATGATATTCTTGTGGCTAACTCTGAGAAGAATGGGAATCCCAGAACACTTGATTGTGCTAATGTGAAACCTATATTTGGACCAGGAGGCAGTCATCAGAACAAAGCAAGAAAACATTGCATGGTTCAAAATTGGGAAGGGTGTACACCAGGGCCGTATCCTGTCTCCAACCATTTCAATCTTTATGCACAACAGGTTATCAGGGAGGCGGGGCTCTATGAGGAGAAATGTGGCATCAGGATTGGAGGCAGAATCATCAACAATCTGCGTTATACAGATGACACAACCTTGCTTGCTCAAACTGAAAAGGACCTGAAGCACTTGTTGTGGAAGGTCAGAGACTGCAGTCTTAAGTATGGATTGAGACTCAATATCAAGAAAACAAAGATTCTCACCACTGAGCCAATTGCCAGTTTCATAATGGATGGTGAAGAGATTGAGATTGTTCACAGTTTTGGTTTGCTTGGATCCACAGTCAACACTCTTGGCACCAGCAGCCAGGAAATTAAAAGAAGTATTGCGATGGGAAAGTCTGTGGTTAGAGACCTCTTTAAAGTGCTGAAGTTCAAAGATGTCAGTCTGGAGACTCAGGTGCACCTGATATATGCCATGGTCTTTGCAATCACTTGTTATACATTCAAGAGCTGAACGGTGACTAGGAATGATAGAAGGAGAATTGACGTCTTTGAGCTGTGATGTTGGAGAAGAGTACTGAATATACCATGGACTGCTAGGAAAATGAACAGGTTTGTCCTGGAGAGGGTGAAGCTGGGCTGCTCCTTGGAGGAAAGGATTCTGAAGCTTTGTCTGACATACTTTGGACATGTTGCAAGGAGGGACCTGTCCTTGGAGAGGGACATCATGCTTGGGAGGGTGGAGGGACAGCGTGGGAGAGGAAGACCCTCGATGAGCTGGATTGATTCAGTGATTGGGGTAATAATGGGGGCAGGTGTGTCAGAGATGGTAAAATTGGCACAGGATAGGGCAGAGTTTAGGACTGTTGTACATAGGGTCTCTATGAGTCACAGGCGACTCAATGGCACATAACAACAATAACAACATTGTAAAAGTAATACATAATAATCACATGTAAGTAATAGATATGAATTGGAAATATTTTGCAATAAAAAGGAAAATTTTAATACTTTCAATTGTGATTTACATTTTGTGTCTATATATTTTATCTATTGTGCAGATATACATGTGACATTTTTTTAAAAAAAAGAAGTGTTATAAATTTGATTTCCTAATTTTCTGAGGCCATCATCACAAGAGCCCTATGGCTAAAAGAGCAGGAAACAGCTGGAAAGAGAGCCTATGGGGCTTTACAGCTAATAGCTGGAATTTGAATTTAATTTCAAATTTACTGGAATAATTTTGGATCATGGAAAGCAGAAGAATGACTTGAGGTAATTTGGTATAGAAAGTTCAGGGGCTGTACAGTGACAGATGATTTGGGTTTAGAAAAGCAAAGATTCTGAATACCCCTTTTCAATAATTTGGATGAGAAGTAGGGAGCTCTGGTGACTGCACTGTATCCCAAAGGAGCGTAGATCAAATCCATCAGCTTCTCCACACAAGAAGGATGTGTAATATATGCTCCTGTGTGATGTGCTGCCTCTGAAAACCTCCCAAAAAAGTCATCTGTGAGTCAGTTTTGATCTGAATAAATGAAAGGTTGCTTGGGCTTAAACTAACTAGGGTGATGTCAGCAGAAATGGCTGAATATTTTGAAAGTAGAGTCTATAGATTATATAAAGAATTGGATTTGGGATGACAGACAAAAATAAATTTTTGACTTAAGCAACTGCCAAATGGCAAATGAAATTTTATTTAATGAGATTAAAGATTAGCTTAGCCCCATTTGTGCTTTCTCTTTGTCATTGTATAGAAACCCAATTGATTTTTGCATATTGATCTTGTATCCTGCTACATTGGTGAATTGGTCAACGATACCCAGTAGTTTTCTTGCTGAGTCTTTAAGGTTTTCTAAGTATCCTATTATATCATTTACATGGAGAGATAATTTCACCTCCTCTTTGCCAAACTGGGTACCATTTATTTCATTCTCTTATTGCTCTTTCTAAGATTTCTAATAGAATATTGAATAAGAGAGGTGATAAAGAGCATTCTTGCCTAGTTCCTGTTCTCAACAGGAATCCCTTTAATCTTGATCCATTGAGAACGATGTTGGCTCTTGATTTTGTGTATATGCTTTTTCTATGTTAAGGGAATTCCCCTTTATTCCTACTTTTTTAGTGTTTTAATCAGGAAAGGGTGTTGAATTTTGTCAAATGTCTTCTCCGCATCAATTAATAGGATCATTTGGTTCTTGTCCTTTGCTTCGTTACTATAATGAATTACATTGATTGTTTTTCTTATGTTGAGCCATCCTTGCATACTTGTTATGAATCCCACTCAGTCATGTTATTGTTGCATACTGTACAGTTGGAACCGATGATAGTTGATCCTCTGGTGGATTTTCAGAGGCAGTTGATCACACAGGAGAAGACTGCCCATTCTTCATCTGTGGAGCCTTGAACTATGTACCTTCAGGATTGCATAGTGAATTATTATTTTTGAATGTATTTTTTCTATGGATTCTGTTGGCCAGAAATTTATTGAGGATTTTGCATCTATGGTCATGAGAGAGATTATTAGCCTATAGGTTTTTATTTTGATCATGTATTTACTTGAGTTTGGTATTATTAATATGTTTGCTTTATAGAATGAGTCTGGGAGAATTCCATCTTTTTTCTATTTTCTTAAGTACTTTATGTATAATTGGTGACAATTCTTCTCTGAATGTTTGATAAAATTCACTAGTAAAACCATCTTGTCCAGGGTTTTTTTGTTTTATTTTTGTTGGAGTTTGTTTTATTACCTGTTCAATTTCTCCTTTTGTAATTGATATGTTCAGGTGTTCTACTTTGGCCTGTGTCAGTTTAGGTAGGTTGTGAATTTCTAAGTATTTGCCCATTTCTTCTAGGTTTTCATACTTGTTTGAGTATAGTTTTTCATAATACTCCATTACTAATCTTTATATTTTACTTCATTCTGTTGTGACATTGCCCTTTTATTTATTTGGATTACTTGTGTCTTTTCTTTCTTTTCCTTTGTTAGTTTATCCCTAGCTGCTTTCCGAATTCTTTCCTTATATTTGGTTTTGGCAAATTTGACCATGATATGCCTTGGTGTTTTTCTTTTGGAGTCTATTCTATATCGAGTTCACTTAGTTTTATATATATATATATATTCTCTCATTCTACATTATGCCTGGAAAGTTTTCATGTAGTTATTCTTCCACAACTTTTTTTTTTTGGTGCCATTACTTGCTCCTTTCCTTTTCTGGGATTCCAGTTATGTGCATGTTATACTTCTTGATGGTGTCTTACATCATTCTTAGGCTTTCTTCCTTTTCCTTCATTTTAAATTCTGACTTTTTTTCTAGCAGATCAATGCTGAGACTTCTATCCTCTATTTCACTGGTTCTGTATTCCATCTCTTTAACTCTGCTTATATGGCCCTCCAACATGTTGACAGCATCTGAGACACTGGTCCTCACATTCTGGATTGCAGAGTCTTCTTTCCAGAGCTTCCAATGCCTCATTTGTTTTATCTGCATTGTCCTGGCATTTTTTTTTTTTTTTAGTTCTTCTTGGATTTTGCTTGCAGAATCCTGTAATTCTTCTAGCTTGTCTTTCATCCATTGAAAATATTCAATCATTGTTCTTTTGGTTTTTTTTTCATATAAAAGATGATAGATTTATTTTTTCTTGGTTTTAATTCAATCGTTCATATTTTTTCTACTACATTAATTAAAATTTTACAATGCCATTATTTACATCTTTTTTTATTTTTTTATT
>NW_006399821.1:8776456-8790247 GCF_000299155.1 Elephantulus edwardii | reverse complement strand
CCTTTTTACCCTACTGGAGAAGTTTTTGGATGTGCATAGGGATTTGAGTCTTAGAAGATCCCATTCATCTATGTTACCTTCTCCTGGTTGTAGGTCATTGTTCTTTTGAATTCTACATCAGAAAGTTCCAGTAGACTTACTGGCTTCAGAGAATCCATTAATTCTGTGTTTGGATCACTTTTTCGGGGTGACATCTTGCTTTGCTTTTTGGTTTTGGGCAAAGAGATGGAGTCATCTGTTGAAATGGTCTATAAATTAGCAACTTTCTCGGCCAGCCAGGTGCTGCAGTGAGATGGGGTCCAAAAGAGTCTGCATCTTCAGTGCTGGCTGTAGATGGGGCTGGGGATGGCTGGGGAGTGTTTGAGAAAGAGATGCAGTTACCTGTTGAGATGGTCTGTGAATTAGCAAGCTTTTTGGCCAGCCAACTGCCACAGCAAGGACCCATCAGTGCTTTAAAATCACCAGTGGGAGAGTAGCACGAGTGTTTCTTTGTTTTCCGTGAAAAGCCCAGAATAAAACGATCCACGGTACTCAGCCATTTTTAGACATGGGTCCCTAGAGGCTCTGCCAGTGAATAAATTCCTTTCTCTTTGCAATTTAGGTGTTCAGATGATTCTTTCTCACCCTCAGGTCTTGCCCTCCTGCAACAGTATCAATATCCTTTTCTTCCTCTGAACCGTGATCTGTTATCAAACATTGATGTATTAGATTTTAAAAAAGAGTATTTCAAAGTTTTGTAATTTCTTTCCTTCAAACATTGTCAAGGTGTTTTTGTTACCTGCAGCACACAGTTCGACTGCAGCAGACATAAGCCCAGGTCTTCTTTCAGACCTGTGCACATGCTGCCCTCAAGCTTGCCCTCATAGCACCGAGGCATAGTAATAAGCCCTGCCTGTTCCAGACTTGTAGTTGCTTCAGGCGGCAACAACTGATATCCAGTTGGCATTTGAGACATTGCTGATCTCCTCTTTTTAGTAACTATTGTTGTTGTTAGGTCCCATTGAGTACAAGTCATAGCTACCCCATGAACAACAGATTTTAAATCCATCATGTTCTGTGCCATCTTCACACTTTCTGACACACTTGAACTCATTGTGCAGTCATTGTATTAATCCATCTGGTTGAAGGTCTTCCTGTCATTCGCTATCCCTCCACCTTTCCATGCATAATGTCCCTGTCGAAGGAGTAGCCTCTTCTAGCAATATGGCCAAAGCATGTGAGATGAAGCATTATCATATTTACCTTCAGGGATCACACTGGCTACACTATCTCCAAGACTTATTTCTTTGTTCTTTGACAGTCTACAGGCTATTCAGTGCTCTTCTTCCATACTGCAGCTCAAAGACATTGATTCTTCTCTCATCCTTATTCATTGACCAGCTCTGAGATGCATAGCAAGTGATTGAAAAGACCATGGTCTGAATCAGGGGTACCTTAGTTCTCAAAATGACATAATTGTAAGTGTAGCTTTACAATAAATATGAGGTTCAGCTCTAAACAGGTGCTATTTGCCTGATAGTATTGTAGGCCTTTGCATTCAATCATCTCTTGTGAGTCTCTGCCTTCTGTAACCTGTAATCCCAGAATATCAGAAACTAATCAGCATACAGATTAAATAGGTATAGATAAAGGATACAACCTTCAGGTACATATTTCCTAACTTTAAACCATGCAGTGTTCTCTTGTTTTGTTTTCAAACAACCTCTTGGTCTAGATACAGGTTTGGCATGGGCACAATTAAGTGTTCTGGAATTCCCATTCTTCTCAATGATAGCCATAATTTGTTATGATTCATAGAGTTAAGTGCCTTTGCACAGTCATAAAACACAAATTTATATTCTTCTGGTATTCTTTTCTTTCAACCAGGATCCATCTGACATCAGCAATGATATCCCTGTTGCCATGGCCTCTTCTAAATTCACTTTTAACATCTTGGTAGTTCTCTGTGTACTGTTTTAGCCATTTTTGAATGGTGTATCAGAGAGCTGGACAATGACAGAATTGTCCAGGATGACAGAAGAATTGTTGTCTTTGAGTTGTGGTGCTAGAGAAGAGCATTAAATATACCATGGACTGCCAGGAGAACAAATAAGTCTATCTTGGAGAGAGTGAAACCAAGTTTTTCCTTGGAGGCAAGAATTTGAAGCTCTTTCCCACATACTTTGGGCACATGGCCAGGAGAAGAACATCATGCTTGGAAGGGTGGAGGTACAGCTCAGGAGAAGACGACCTTGGATGAGATGGATTGACATGGTAACTGGGGCAATGGTATTAGGTGTGTCAGAGTCAGTGAGATTGTCTCAGAACAGGGCAGAGTTCAGAGCTGTTATACATAGGATTGTTATAGTCACAAGTAGCTCAATGGCACTTAACAATAACAATAATTACAACAAAAGAAGCAGTATTTTACTTGCATATGATATTAATGATATTGTTTGACAATTTCCACTTGTCCATTTTCATTGACAAATTGTATTGAAATACCTTTCTTGTAAAGGGAACAAACATTGATCTGTTCCAGCCACCCAGTCAGGCAGCTGTCTGCCAAATTTCCTGGCATAGACTGGTGAGCACATGCAGAGCTGCATCTGTCATTTGAATCATTTCAATTGGAATTCCATCAATTCCTGGGGCTTTAATTATTGCCAATGCCTTCAGCACAGCTTGAATTTCTTCCTTCATTAGTTTTGGCTCATGGTCACACAGCATTTCCTCTGGTGGCTTAGATATAGGAAGCTGCACTGCCAATCCCAAAGGTGTGAGGTTCAAATCCACCACCTGTTCTGCGCATGTATTTACTACCTCTGAAAACCAGCTGGAGGGTCAGCTATGGGTTGGTTCTGACTTGAGGCCATACAAAACCAGCAAAACTTCAAATAGTAATAACACTTTCCCCATTTCCCCTAATATTTCAGTGTGGTCCAATTCTTTTTAATACAGTGACTCTGTATTTCCTCCTCCTTCTTTAGATGTTTCCTGGATTATTAGCATTTTTTAAGTATTGAAACTCCAGGCTTGAATTTGTTTTTCAGTTCTTTCAGTTTGAGGAATGCTGAGTGAGATTCCCTTTTTGTTCTCCAATTCTAGGTTACTGCATATTCCATTATAGTAAGTAGTTTGCCTTGTCTTCCCAAGCTGCCTTTTGAAATCTTCTGTTCAGCTCTTTTATTTCAGCATCTCCTTTTATTTTGGCTTCTCAATGCTTTAGTGAAATATTCAGAATATCTTCTGACATTAATTTTTATTTTTTTTATTTGTCCTCTGTATTTTTAGTGACCTTATTATACTTTCCTCATCAATTATATCCTTAATGTCCTCTCACAACTCCTCTTGTCTTTGATCATTGGTGAAGCGTGCTTCACACTTATTCTTAAGATGATTTTTAAATTCAGATGGGATCAACTCCAGGTTATATTTTGGTTCTTTTGGACTTTTGGTCATTTTCTTTATCTTCAATTTGAACTTGCACATGAGTAATTTATGATCTGTTCCACAGTCAGCATCTGGTCTGGTTTTGACTGCTGATATTGAGCTTCTCCAATGCTTTCTTTTCAAATGCAGACAGTCTGATTCCTATGCAGTCCATCTGGTGAGCTCCATGTTTAAAGTCATGTTTTGGTTTTGTTTTGTTTTAAGATATTTGCAATGAATACATTATTGAACACACAAAATTTGATCATTCTACTTCTGGCTTTGTTTCTGTCACCTTTCTGGTACTTTCTGAGTACACTTCCTTAATTGTTTCCAATTTTTGCATTCCTGTCAGCAGTTATTGTTAACACATCTTGGTTGCATGTTTGGTCAAGTTCAGAATGCAAAATTAGATAAAAATCTTCTATGTCCTCCTCTTTGGTTCTAGCTGTTGATGCATATATTTGAATAATAGTCATATTAACAGGTCTTTCTTGTAGGCATATGCTTACTGTCCTTGTTGAGGATTGTTGTTGCTCTTAGGAGCCAATGAGTAAAGTATGACTCATAGCAACCCTATAAGCAACCAACTCAAACCCTGCCCTACTGTGTGCCATCCTCATCATCTCTGATACACAAGGACCCATTGTTGAAGTAATTGTGTCAATCCATATCATTGTTGACTTTCCATCTTTCCAAGGGTTGTGTTTCCATGTAATAGCCTTGTCTAGTTACATGTTCAAAGTATGAAAGATGAAGCTTTACCATCTTTGCTTCCAAGAAGCAATCTGACCACACTTTTTCTAAGACATGTCTTTTTGTTCTTTTGGCAGTCCATGAGTTATTCAGTACTCTTCTCCAACACTACAATTCAAAGCATTAATTCTTTTTCTATCATTCTATCATCCCTATTTATTTATTTTTTGGTTGACAGTTTATTAAATATACTACATTTCTACCTTATTCTGCAAATTTAAAAAATCACTCACAAAAGGGCTTAGTAAAAAAATAAATTTTCTAGAAAATGACCTGCAAAACTAAAATGAGAATGAACTCTTTATACATTTATTAGATGAATTGCTGACATGTTAGGATTCCTTTCCTTTAACCTGTACAGGTGCTTAATGAGGATGCACACAGGTGGTGGCCTGAGGCTATCAAGTCTGACATTTGACTTGACTGTGACTGTGGATGCATAATGTCTATTAATAAAACATATTCAATCTAACATTGTTTGAGAAACAGGACAAAGTATTTCTTTTACAGATCCTTTTCTAAATCTATTATTTATACATGCCTTATCTCATTTATAGACTGAGCTGTGTATCCTGATGAGGCTAAGAAATTATCTCAAAAACAAACTGGAGTCTATTTACAAAACATGCAAAGGAGATGTTAAGCAGGTGCTGCTGTCTGCAATCACTGTTTATAAATGAACAGAGCGAGTAACAAGATCTCCCTTCACTCCTGCAGACCTAGGCAGTTGCCCTCCTTTCTGAGAGAAATACACTTTCAGGGAATGGACTATAAAGCGGCATACAACACAAAGATGGAAACAAAGAAGTTTGCAAATTCTTTATATTTCTAGCTGTTCAGGCAAATATTTTTGAGAGCTTAGGTTACTTCTAGCTGCAAAACAAGAGCCAGCTATTAAGCAGCCTGAGTGCTACAGTAATTGAATACATCACCATTTCTCCTTTAGCACGTTCTTTGTTCTCTTCTTTTAGAAGTTGTAGACATCTTCTTAGCTTGATTATCTGAAGTCTTAATGGATCAATATCTACAACAGTCATGTTATCTGTGGTTGCTTCAATTTTATTTATATTTGAAATGTCATACATGAAATCATTCCTGACCAGCTGTCCATTTTGGTGAACAGCATTTTCACTCATAGAAAGCTCTCTTTTTTTAGTGTGCCATCTGAAAATTTAGCAGTCTTTCACTTAGTGTTAGTATATGGGGCAGAGTTTTCATTGCCAGAGGCTTAAGAGAATTGACTGGATGAGGTCAAGATCTGCTTGAAAATGGAATGTCTTCCTTGTTTCCTGCAACAACAATCCTCTCCAGAACCTGCATGATTACACTGGCATTTGGAGCTCCTTCTTGAAATTCTTGTTCCAGAGTGACATTTTGTGTTGCCACTTTTAATTTTTCTAGGACCCTCATTCACTGACTGATACCTTCAGTGTATTCCATTTCATATTGAAGTAGACTGATTTCTGCCATCTCAGCAGCAGTAAGAGAAGGAAATGCTGCCCCACTCATTAACTGTGTTACAATTGCTGCTTGCTATCTGAAACTATCTGCTTCTGTGCTTCATATTAATTCCTTTAACTTGCTGCAGTGTGGTGAATTTAGGGCCACGTGTGTCCCCTGGTTTGGGGGAGGTAGGTTGTCTGGCAAGGGCCCCGGCCCATTGGCTCTGGGGCATTCACTAGGGTGGGTGCTCTCGCAGGCCGTTGGCCAAGCACACAGAGGAGCCGGGCAAAACATGGGCCAAAGCCTCAGGCAGCAGGCCAGTAGCGGTCATCCTTATTTATTATCCAGCTCTCTGATGCACAGCAGGTGATTGAGAAGACCATGATCTGAATCAGGCACACCTTAGTCTTCAAACTGACATCATTGCTCTTCAGCAGTTCAGAGAGGAGGTCCCTGACCACAAACTTGCCCAGTGTAATATGCCTAAAACACCCAAGGGTATTGATTGTTGATTCAAGCAAGATGAAATCACTTACAGCTTCAATCCTTTCTCCATCTATCATAATTTTGACTGTTCATCCTCTAGTGAAGACCTTTGTTTTCTTGATGTTAAGATGTAATTCCTACTGAAGGCTGTATTCCTTGCTTCTGCAGCAAGTGTTTTATATCTGCTTCACTTTCAGCAAGCGAAGTTGTGTCATCTGCATAATGCAGGTTATTGAGGTGTTGAGGATCGAACTTGTCTACTTTAGGCTTCAAGACATTTAGTCTTTCCTAATTGAAGTTATGGTCACAAATAAAGAGACTAAGCAAATATCAGGAAAAACAAGAAGAAACTTAATTGTTCATGTTGATGATTTATTGATTGTTGTGTGTTGTCCATTTAGAACTGGCCCTTCACTGACCCAACAGTGAGTTTTCAATTGTAGGGGAGGAGATTGCTAATCCTCCTTTGGAGCAGTTGGTACCTCTGAGATTGCAGAGCAACTTCTTATTATTAGGCCAACAGAACTCTTTAGACTTTTTTTAAAAAAAGGAAAAGATGTTTAAACCAAATGATTAAACTGAAAACTTTAGATTATTATTTTTAATATATCAACAGACAAATACTAAAAGTAAAAGCCAGGGCTTGTGGTACTAGGAACATTATCGACAGGAGAGACAGGCTGTGGCATTAGAGACCTTATCACCAATGTCAGATGGTTCTTAACTGAAAGCAGAGAGTACCACAGGAGTGTCTATTTGTGTTTCATTTACTATACAAAGGCTTTTGGCTGTATGGATCACAAACAAACTGGGGCCAATCTTGAGAAGAATGGGAATTCCAGTGTACTGGATTGTGCTCATGTGAAACCTTATACTTTGGACTAGGAAGCAGTCATCAGAACAAAGCAAGAAAACACTGCATGGTTCAAAGTCAGGAAAGGAGTGTGGAAGTGATGTGTCCTGTCTCCATACCTTTTCAATATATATATATATAACAGATCTCCATATCTTTTATATATATTATATATAATATATATAATATTATATATACACACACACACACACACAGAGAACAGATCATTCAGCATTCAGGAGGCTGTACTGTATGAGGAGGAATATGGTATCAGGATTGGAGTAAGATACGTCAATAACTTGCATTCTGCAGATGGCACACTTTGCTTGCTGAAACTGAAATGGACCCGAAGGGATCAGTTCTTAGAGAAGGACATCATGCTTGGAAGGGTGGAGGGACAATAGGAGAGGAAGACTCCTGATATGATAGATTAACACAGTAACCCAGATAATGGGGATAGCTGTGTTGGAGACAGGGAGACAGGCCCAAGATAAGGCAGGATTCAGAGCTATTGTAGCGTCGCTGTGAGTCACAGGTGACTCAATGGCACATAACAACAACAATGATATTTATTAACTCATATTTTTTATTGTAAATAAATTGGATGCATAATGTAAGTGCTTAATTTTTAATAAATGTGACATATACAAATATGAATACCATATAGATTAATTGAAGGGTTATGTAATTCTTAGACTGAATCATAGATTCAGTGAATTTTAAAAAGCTTTTAATCCAGATCTGGGCTATAGTCTTTGCAACTACGTGCTATGCAACAGAGAGAAAGAGAATTGATGCTTTTGAGCTTTCGTGCTGGAGAAGAGTGTTGAATATACCATGGACTGCTAGGAGAACAGACAGGTTTGTCCTGGAGAAGGTGAAGCTGGAATGCTCCTTGGAGTCAAGGATACTGAAGCTTCGTCTGACATACTCTGGGCATGTTGCAAGGAGGGACTGGTCCTTGGAGATGGACATCATGTTTGGCAGAGTGGAGGGGCGGCAAAGGAGAGGAAGACTTTCAATGAGATGGATCGATTCTGTGACTGGAGCGGTGGGAATAAGTGCGTTTGAGATGGCTAAGTTGGCACAGGATAGGACACCGTTTAGAGCTCTTGTACATAGGGTCGCTATGAGTCGCAAGCGACTTGATGGCACATAACAACAACGACAACAATATATATTAGTCACTACAGTCCTGACTGTCTCTTGCATAGTATTTGCATTGTTGTAGAAATTTTTCTATTACATAAAGCTAGTTGTGGTTATTAAATGCCATCTAATCATAGACAACTCATAGCGACTCTATGAACTAAAGACATGAACACTTGCATAATTTTCTTCGTTTCTCCAAGTTTATAGGGTCTCCAGAGGCAAGCTATTTGGGAAGTGGATGCCACTCCTGCTTCTAAGTTTGTTTTAATTGGTGAGTGACACCAAGTACTGTCCACCATGGGTGACCAATATCGCATTTGGTACATTAGGGTCACAGAGTTCAACATCACAACAACCATGGGTTACCTCTGTACAGCAAATCAACAGACCAGTGCTATACCACATAAAGCTAGACACATCTGAAATAATTTAGATATGGCAACTTAAGACTAGGTATTCCCCAGAGGTTTCTGTAGGTTATGTACATTTCCATCAGGGGGCAGCAAAGGACCAGCATTATTCTGTTTTTATTAAAGCAGAGATGTATTCCTATCACAAACTTTCATGATACTAATCTTACAAATGCAAGGATAAATGAAGAGCATATTTATACTTTTACTTGTTTTTAAAATTATTTTGTGCACAGTGTAATAGAGTTTATGCACTGCACAATTAACCCATGTGGTCTGTGGTACCAGGAATTGGACTAGGGACAAAATGTTGGCTCTTAGGAAAGTTATCAGGGTTTGAATTTTGAAAGCCAGGCTTCCTAGCTGAGTAATCTGGAAAGAATATTTAACTTGTCTGAGCCTTTGATTCCTCCATTTTAGAAATAGAGTGTATATGTGGGGAGGGGGAATAGAATAAAGCCTACTTCACAGAATTTTAAGAACAAATTATCATTGTTAGGTGCTATTAGTATGAGTACAACCCATAGCAACCCTCTGAACAACAGATCTGAACACTGTGCTCTCCTGTACTAACAATCTCTGACACACTTGAGTCCATTGTCATAATCACTGTGTCAATCCTTCTCATTGAGGATTTTCATCTCTTTTGCTGACTCCACCTTTCCAAGAATGATTGATGCCACTCTTTAAGGAGTACTAGTCTACCCTAGCAACAAGTATAGCCAAAATATGTGAGACAAAGCTTTGCCATCCTTGCCTTCAGGGAGTACTCTGGCTGTACCTTCTCCAAGACATAACTGTTCTTTTGGTAGTCCATGGGACATTCAGTGCTATTCTCCAATACCACAGCTTAAAGGCATCAATTTTTCTTATGCTATCCTTATTCATCATACAATTATCAGATATGTAGCAAATGACTAAAAAGACCATAGCCTGAATCAGGCTATTAGCTGTGTAGTACATTTTGTAGTAAAAAAGTGTGAAGTCTTCTACTTTGTTGTTCTTCAAAATTACTCTGGCTAGAGTTTCTTATTTTTCACATAAAACTTATGATTAGATTTTCAGTTTCTGAAAACAATACTATTAGAATTTTGATTGACATTTCTTTCATTGTATCTGGGAATTGTATTGCATAGTGTTAATATCTTAACTATATTAGTTTCGAGTTTTGAGCATTTGAAACTAAACATTTGCTGCAGTCTTCAATATAGATTGAAACTCACATCAAGAAAACAAAGATTCTCACCATTGGGCCAATTGACAGAACCAGGGTAAATGGGGAAAAGATTCAGATTGTTAAAAATTTCAGCTTGCTCGGCTCCACAATCAATACTCTTGGCACCAGCAGTCAGAAAATCAAAAGACAAATTGCATTAGGAAAATCTGCTGTCAGAGAACTGTCCAGGGTGCTAAAGAGTAATGATGCTAGTCTCACAACTAAGGTACGCCTGATCCAAGCCATGGTCTTTGCAATTACTTGCTGTACATGCAATTACATGCTGGAAGATACCTCTTGGAGAAGAGTCTTGGACATACCATTGACTGCCCAGAGAGCAAACAGCTTTGTCCTGGAGAGAGTAAAACAAATTTATTTCTTAGAAGCAATGGTTTTGAAATTCTGTCTCACATACTTTGGGCATGTTGCCAGGAAGGACTAGCACTTAGGGAAGGACATTATGCTTGGAAGGGTGGAAGGACAGCACAAGAGAGGAGGACTTAGGAGGATATCAATTGACACAGTAACAGGTAATAGGGAGAGGTGTGTCAGATACAGTAAGGTTGGCTTATGATAGAGCAAGGTTCAGAGCTATTATACTTATGTTCCCTATGAGTTACAAGTGACTCAAGGGCACATAACAACAACAGTTCATGAACACAAAACATCTTCCCATCTATTCAGGTCTTCATTTTTGATGGTTGTTGTTGTGATTTCTTTTTTAAAGTAAATTTTTATTTTATTCTGGTTTGCTTACAAGCATTGTTTTTCACATCAGATCTTTCCCATTTCCTTTACCTACTCCTTCCTCTACCCATCAAATTGTGTAACCTTATTAACCCCCTGCCCATCCTCACCACCCCTCTGCTCTGACTTTTCCCTCACTTAGATCTTCATACCCATTTTACTAGTTATCTTTCTATTTCTATAATAATGGTCTTCTTGTTGTGATTTAAATGACAGTTCATAAAGTATACTGGATTTTCATTCAATCACTCATATAAATTATTATAATATTCATAATACGATTAGTTACTGTTATAAGAAGTTATTGTTTGAGTCAGGCACTCTTCTTTTGTTCTCTAATACTATAAGTGAATTTGTTTCTTAATCTCTTTTCGTAAAATTTCTCCTTTTTTTGGTCTATAGAAAACCAACTGATTTTTATGTTATGACATTATATCCTGAAACTAAATTTGTCTATTGTCTCTCTAAACCTTTTAATGAGTTTTTAGGGATTTTCTATATCTAGGATCATGTTATCTTTGTGTGGTGATAATTTAACCTCATCATTTCCAGTCTGGACATTTTTTCTTTATTTCTTCCCACCCTTTATTGCTTTGGCTAAAACTTCCAACATACTATTATGTAAGAATGTTGAGAGAGGACATCTTTGCATTTTTCTAGTTTTCGAGGCGGAAATGCTAATCTTTTCCATTGATTACTATGCTGACTGTTCATTTTCTACAAATGTCCTTAATAATGTTGAGAAAATGTATTCCACCCCATCTTGTTAAGACTTCTCATCAAGAGAAGTTTTTCTTTTTTCAGCGTCAATTGAAATGATCAGTTTTTTCTTTGGTTTTATCAATGTGGTATATTACATTAATTGAACTCTGGTGGCCTGGTGGTAAGGAGTTATGCTGACCACCCAAAGATATATGGTTCAAATGCTCAAGCTGTTCTGTGGGAGAAAGATGGGCAATCTCCTTCCATGAGATTAACTGCCGCCGAAAACTTTCTAGAGAGTCAGCTATAGGTGAGTTCCAACTCAATGGTACACATCAAAACAACAAATTACAATGACTGATTTTATAATGTTGAACTAACCTTTCATTCCTAAAACAAATGCCACTTGATCATGATGTTGGATTCTAGTCGCTAATATTTTGTTGAAATTTTTTATATCTATAGTGATGAAGCATATTGATTTATAATTTTCTTGTGATATCTTTGTCTTTGCTACTAGGGTAATAAAGGCTTTAGAGAAAGAGTTAATAAGTTCCTTCCTTCTCTGCTTTCTGAAAATGTTAACAAGACTAGGGTCAATTCTCTAAGTGATCAATAATGCTTTTCTTTTTCTTTCAGTCAAGATTTGAAACACACTAGCAACAAAGACAAATGAAGATATCATAAAAAAACTACATGCCAATAAGCTTCATTTTAACAAAATATTAGCAAAAAGAATCTAACCTCATTACCAAATGGTCTTTTAGTTTCCTGACTAATAGTGCCAAGGGTGTTGATTTTGGAGTCGAGTAAGATGAAATTTTTAAAAACTTCAATCTTTTCTCAATCTGTTGTTATGATGCCTATTGGCTGAGCGGTAAGGATTTTTGTTTTTTTGATACTGAGATGCAATTCATATTGAAGTTTGTAGTTCTTGACCTTCTGCAGTAAGGGTTTCAGTTCCTCCTCACTTTAGACAAGGAAGATTGTGTCATCTACATAAGTCTGATGAGCCTTCCTCCAATTCTAAAGCCACATTCTTCTTAAAGCCTAGCTTCTTGAATTATTTGTTTGGCATATAGATTTAAAAGGTATAGAAAAAGGTTATATCCCTGAAGCATTCCTTTTTTAAATTTTGAACCATGCAGTATTCCTTTACTCTGTTCAAACTACAGCTTCTTGGTCTAGGTATAAGTTTCACATGAACATAATTAAGTATTCTGGAATTCCCATTCTTCTCAATATAGCCATAATTCCTTGTGATCAATACAATCACACCTCTGCATGGTCAATAAGGCACAAATAGACATAATACTGGTACTCTTTGCTTTCAGCCAAGATTCATCTGACATCAACAATGATATCCCTGGTGCTCAGTTTTTTTCCTAAATCTGGCTTTTATTTCTGGCAATTCTTTGTTGATATACTGTCCTAGCCATTTTAAAAAAAATCTTCAGCAAGTTTTTGCTTGCATGTGATATTAATGATACTTCTTGATAATTTCCACATCCTGTTGGATCACCTCCCTTTGTATTGGGACTAAATGTGGATCTCTTCCACTCAGTTGGCCAGATAGCTGTCCTCTAGATTTCTTGGTACAACCTGATGAAGTTGTCCAGGGCTACATATGTTTGTCGAAACATGTCAATTAGTAATCTGTCAATCCTGGGAACTTATTTTTTATAATGCCTTCAGAGCAGCTTGAACTCTTTTTTTATTACCTTCGTTTTTGATCTTGTGCTACATGCTGAAATGGTCCTGTATCAGTGAATTTTATTTAATACAAGTAGAACTCAAAATTCAAACTTATTTCTGTTGAGTTGGAACTAATTTATAGCTTCCAATTGGCAGCATCAGCATGTATGGTGAAGAGATTGAGATAGTTAACAGTTTAAATTTACTTGGCTCCACAGTCAACACTCTTGGTAACTGCAGCCAGGAAATCAGAAGATGAATTGCATTGGGAAAGTTAGCTGTGAGGGACCTCTCAAGAGTACTGAAGAGCAACGATGTCAGACTGGAGACTAAGGTGCGCCTGATCCAGGCTATAGTCTTCACAATTATGTGCTATGCATCAGAGAGTTGGACAGTGAATAGGGCTGATAGAAAGAGGATTGATGCTTTTGAGCTGTGGTGCTGGAGAAGAGTGTTGAATATACCATGGACTGCTAGGAGAATAAACAGGTTTGTCCTGGAAAGGGTGAAGCCAGAGTGTTCCCTGGAGTCAAGGATTCTGAAGCTTCATCTGACATATTTTGGGTATGTTGCAAGGAGGGTCTGGTCCTTGGAGAGGGACCTCATGTTTGGGAGAGTGGAGGGGAGGCAAAGGAGAGGAAGACCTTTGGTGAGATGGATCGATTCTGTGACTGGAGTGGTGGGAATAAGTGCATTTGAGATGGCTAGGTTGGCACAGGATAGAACAGCATTTAGAGCTCTTGTACATAGGGTCTCTATGAGTCGCAAGCAACTTGTTGGCACATAACAACAACAACAACAACTCTACCTTGGGTTTCTGAGGTTGCAAATTACACTGGCAAAGGTTGCACATCTTTCTCCCAAAGAGTGGCTGGTTCTCTGTAAATGTTCATAAAAATTAATAAAATTAAAAAAAAAAA
>NW_006399821.1:8772778-8775356 GCF_000299155.1 Elephantulus edwardii | reverse complement strand
GAGTGGAGGGACAGCGCAGGAGGGGAAGACCTTCTATGAAGTGGATTGATTCAGTGACTGGGGTACTCGGGATGGGTTTGTCAGAGGCAATGAGATTGGCACAGGATAGAGTGCGCTTTAGGGCTGTTGTACATAGGGTCGCTGAGTCGCAAACGACTTGACGGCACATAACAACAACAACAACCTATAGACTAGGCCACAGCGCTCCGTCTAGTGGAACCAGTAACTTTCAAAAACAACTACGTTCTGAAAGTAATAAGCCCTAGAGTAATAATGTAAAAATAAATATATAATAATAAGAACGTAAAACTTTATTGCTGCTGAGTAAATTCTGACTCATAGGAGCCCTACATTAATTTTGTAGGACAGAGAAAAACTATACCATACGGTTTCTGAGGCTGTGAACTTCCAAGACTGCCACATCTTTCTCCTACAGAGTGGTTGATGGGTTTGAACATCTGGCATTTCAGTTTAGCAACCAAATGTTTAGTCATTGTACCACTAGGCTCCTTTTACTAATACTTGCTGAGTATTTGTCATATGTCAAGCACTGGGCTGAAATGTTTGCAAATATTTGCAATCCTTTCAATCAACTGCTCGCTCAACCCTTTAATAAGGAGGTTTCAGAGGCTGTATATCAAACAGGGGCAGATTACTTTTTTTTTTATTGGAGCGCTACTAGAGTCCAACCACCAGAGGTATGGCCTTTGGGTTAGTAATCACGCTCCCTTGTGGACTACACTTCCAGAGCTCCCTAAACTCATTGCCCTCAAGTAGGAATGGGCTCATAGGCGACCTTCCATCTGGTTTCTGGGGCTTTAAATCAATTAGGAAGACACTGCCCATTCTTCCTCCCCAAGAGTCACTGGTGGACCCCAACCACCAGAGAAGTGCAGGCTTTGAGTTAGCAGTGCGACTTCTACATACTACCCAGACCAGGGGAAGTAGTACTATTATCTGCATAACAGATTAAGAAAGAGGAAAAACACTGCTGAATTTGACTGGCTGGAAAAAAAAAAAAAAGAAAGAGGAAAAAATAACTTGTTTAAATTTGGTGATACTTTTCAAAGTTTCTCCAGGCTTCTCCATCCAACAGGAGGATTGTATATTCTTAGTTCGTTGAACTCATGTTATTTGATTTGTTGAGCAAGCAATTGGTGCTGGTGTTCTTGAACCAAGTACCTTTGAGTTGGCAGTGCAACTCCTTACCACTAAAATATAAATTCTCATGAAATTTACTGCTTAACAGCTCTTTTGTGATAACTTTTGTTCAGTTAAGTTTGACAAATGAGAATTTTTTTAAAAATATTGGCAAAGCTGCTTCTTCTCCGAGAAAACACCAAGTGGCGGATGACGCAGGTTCAGCGGAAGGGCCCGGAGGCCCTGGGGGTCCTGAGATGGGAGCCTGAGGCAGTTTCCACGGAGCCTGTGGTAGCAGTGTGTGGGGTCGGGGTCGTGGCGCTTGAGGAGGCAAAGCCAAGGACAAGGAGTGACTCCCTGTCACCAAACTGAGCTACCTGGTGAAAGATATGAAGATAAAATCATTGGAGGAGATTTATCTCTTCTCATTGCCCATCAAGGAGTCTGAGAGCATAGACTTCTTCCTGGTCATGTCCCTCAAGGATGAAGTATTAAAAATCATGCCAGTGCAGAAGCAGACACGTGCTGGCCAGCGGACCAGGCTCAAGGCCTTTGTTGCCATCGGAGACTATAATGGCCATGTTGGCTTGGGTGTCAAGTGCTCCAAGGAGGTGGCTACTGCTATCCGTGGGGCCATCATCCTAGCCAAGCTCTCCATTGTCCCTGTGAGGTGTGGCTACTGGGGGAATAAGATTGGCAAGCCTCATACCGTTCCCTGCAAGGTGACTGAGCACTGTGACTCTGTGTTGGTGTATCTGATCCCTGCACCCCAAGGCACTGGAATCGTCTCAGCCCCTGTGCCCAAGAAGCTGTTGATGATGGCTGGAATTGATGACTGTTACACTTCAGCCAGGGGCTGCACAGCTACTCTGGGCAACTTCGCCAAGGCCACCTTTGATGCCATCTCAAAGACCTACAGCTATCTGACCCCAGATCTCTGGAAAGAAATTGTGTACACTAAGTGTTCCTACCAGGAATTCATGGATCATTTGTAAAGACTACACCAGAGTCTCCGTGCAGAGGACTCAGGCTCCAGCTGTGGCCACCACATAGTGTATTTCTTTAAAAAATATAGTGAATTAAGTTCTAAGGAAAAAAAAAATACTTGCAAAGGAGCAACAATTTAAAAAATAACTACATAATATTGGAGAGACTGGAGAGCATTATGCTGAGTGAAATAACTTAGTTGCATAGGATAAATACTTCATTAGACCATTATTGTAAAAATAGAAGGATAACTAGTAAAACATTTATGGGGACCAAAAGCGGGAAGGGATGTGTTGTGTTATGTTTTCTTTTCTTTTTTTTAATTTTTTTTTTTTTTTACAGAGCTTTTGGATTTCCATTCATTCATTGCCACAATTTTCTCCCTTCGCACCCCTCCCCACCAGCTCGCTTCCCCCTCCGAAAAGAGAAAAAAAAAGAAAAAAAATTCCTT
>NW_006399821.1:8766831-8771052 GCF_000299155.1 Elephantulus edwardii | reverse complement strand
CTCCAGCTCTGCATTCCTTTTGTCACTGTAGAGAAATCCAACTGATTTTTGTATGTTGATCTTGTATCCTGCTACTTTGCTGAATTGGTCAACCATGTCCAATAGTTTTCTTGCTGAGTCTTTAGGGTTTTCTAAGTATACTATCATATCATCTGCATAGAGAAAAGAAAATTGCACCTAAAATTGTTTGATTAGTGACTATAAGCAGAAATGCTAAATTTATTGTACTTGAATGAATGTAGTTAGTCTAGGCTCAGTTATTTTGGTTCAAATGTCTAATAATGTCTTCATTTAAAAAAATTATTTGTAATTTGTATTGTTGAGGGGGTGTTGACACCAGGGGTTATTGTCAATAAGTGATTTGGTTTTTATTTTGTAGAATTATCTAATGTGGTACATAGGTTTTTGTAGTTTAAGTGATATTTAGATATTCTAATTACTGTATATTTTACAAACTATTAAAATGTTTTACATTGGAAAAAATGGAATGAAGTGACGGTACTTCAAAGTATACAAGAAAATTTAGGGAGGGGCTAACTCATGTAGTACCCAAGAAACTATAGTGAAGAGTTTGGATTTAATTTTACTTTTGATGAGAAAGCATCAATGAACTTTTTTTTCTGGTTTTTTTTTTTTTAGGGCGGTGGGAGCAGAAGGATAAGGATGGGCAGGGGGAAATCATAGTGTCATACAATTTGGTAGGTGGAGGGAGAAGGTAAAGGAAATGAGAAGGATCTGACAAAGATCTAAAAAGGTAGCGTAATGGTGGGCATAGTTCAATGGCAATCAATTTTATAAAACACAATGAATGGGAGTGATTGTATGAAACACTACATGAAAGGACAGTGTGAAATACATACCTATATGAGCTTTGTATGCAAACCAATATAAAATAAAAATTAAAAAAGTATTGGCAGTTCTGGCTTTTGTTCACATGTATAAAAGTGCTAAAATCTTTACTAATGTTAGCTGGTGATAAAAATGGCATGTGGATATCCTGTAGTATCCTGAGCTAGTGAGTCTGAATAAGCATGTTTGGCATTTATTCCCTCCCTCCCTCCCTTCCTTGACTTTTTTTTCTGCATAAGTTAGGGGGATGGGTGACTGTGTTTTGTTTTGTTTTGTTTTATCAAGAAAGGGTGTAACACAACTAAACAGTCGGCCTGGAAGAATATGTGGTGGGTGGATGGTGGAGGGGCCAGACTCGTCGTCCTCTTGCTTGCTGATCCACGTCTGCTGTTAGGTGGACAGGGAGGCCAGGATGGAGTCGCTGATCCACACGGAGTATTTGCGCTCGGGGGAGCGATGATCTTCATCTTCATCGTATTGGGGCCAGCGCTGTCGTCTCCTTCTGCATCCTGTCGGTGATGCCTGGGTACATGGTGGTCCCACCAGACAGCACTGTATTGGCGTAGAGGTCCTTGCGGATGTCAACATCACACTTCATGATGGAGTTGAAGGTCGTTTGGTGGATGCCACAAGATTCCATGCCCAGGAAGGAGGGCTGGAGGAGTGCCTCAGGGCAGCAGATAGGCTCATTGTTGATGGTGATGACCTGTCCCTCAGGCAGCTCATAGCTCTTCCAAGGAGGAGGAGGATGTCGCCGTGGCCATCTCCTGCTCGAAGTCCAGGGCAATGTAAGAGTTTCTCCTTGATGCCACGCACAATTTCCAGCTCAGTCATGGTGGTGAAGCTGTAGCCTCGCTCAGTGAGGATCTTAATGAGGTAGTCCGTCAGGTCCCAGCCAGCCAGGTCCAGACGCGGGATGGCATGGGGAGGACATACTCCTTGTAGATGGGCACAGTGTGGGTGACCCCATCACCGGAATCCATCACGATGCCAGTGGTCCGGCCAGAGGCAGACAGGGACAGCACGGCCGGATGGCCACGTACATGGCAGGGATGTTTATGGTCTCAAACATGATCTGGGTCATCTTCTCCCAGTTAGCCTTGGGGTTCAGGGGGGCCTCCGTCAGCAGCACTGGGTGCTCTTCGGGGGCCACACGCAGCTTGTTGTAGAAGGTGTGGTGCCATATCTTCTCCATATCGCCCCAGTTGGTGACAATGCCATGCTCGATGGGGTACTTGAGAGTCTGGATGCCTCTCTTGCTCTGGGCTTCGTCACCCACGTAGGAGTACTTCTGGCCCATGCCCACCATCACGCCCTGGTGCCGAGGGTGCCCCGCGATGGAGGGGGAGACAGCCTGGGGTGGGCATCATCACCCATGAAGCCGGCCTTGCACATGCTGGAGCGCTTGTTGATGAGAAGCGCAGCGATGTCATCATCCACGGTGAGCTGGGGGTGGCGGCGGAAGTGACTGTGCAGAGGGGCCTGTGCTCCAGAGCGGATGACATCTCTGCTGTCACGTTCAGCATTTTCAAGCATCTTTGTCTCAATTCCACTTAGATTGGCTACTGACGTGAAATTGGAAACATTTTTTATTTTATTACTCTCCATGCTATTAGTCCATACTTGAAAACAAAACCAAATGAAAAATAAATTAAAGCTAGTAACTTTTCCTTTGCCACTTCAACCTTTCTAAAGAGGATGGGGTGGAGGAATGCTTTGGAAAAGTCATTAACTGTTCCAAATGCAACATCACTTCAGAAGTGATGATTATTACTTACTATCTTAATATATATTTGTTTATTGCATGTTTGTAAACTAAACTTAGTAACTTTAGTTCATTCAACCAGCTTTATCAAGAATGGGAAACAATACAATAATAATAATAAAAGCAAATTTCTCCTTCTCTGGTCATTTTTGTTTCCCCTGTAGTTTTAAGAAGAATAGATCTGTTGTATTTGTGTCTGTCTTGGATTCTATGTCAGAAATAATGAGAAGAAGGAAGGGAGGAGAGAAGAATGCAGAGATAGACCTTTAAGATGATAGATAGGTGGGCTCTAGGCAATCCTTCATGAATACTTATTTGAGACCAAACTTTAAATACACATAGAATGTTGTTGTTGTTGTTATATGCCATTGAGTCGTTTGCAACTCATAGCGACCCTATGTACAACAGCCCTAACCCGTGCTCCATCCTGTGCCAATCTCATTGCCTCTGACACACCCATCCCAATTACCCCAGTCACTGAATCAATCCACCTCATAGAGGGTCTTCCCCTCCTGTGCTGTCCCTCCACTCTACCCAGCATGATGTCCCTCTCCAAAGACCTGTCTCTCCTTACAACATGTCCAAAATATGTCAGACAAAGCCCCAGAACCCTTGCCTCCAAGGAGTAGCCTGGTTTAACCCTCTCTAGGATGAATCTGTTTGTTTTCTTGGCAGTCCATGGTACATTCAATACTCTTCTCCAGCACCACAGCTCAAAGGCATCAAATCTCCTTCTGTCCTCCCTAGTCATTGTCCAACTCTCTGATGCATAACAAGTGATTGCAAAAACCATGGCCTGTATCAGGCACACCTTAGTCTCCAGAGAGACACCGTTGCTCTTGAGTACTTTAGAGAGGTCCCTAATAGCAGACTTTCCCATCGCAATACGTAGAATACAAAGAATTTTATTTTTTCTTTCTGTCAGAAACTTAGAAGGGAAATACTTCGCTTTCATTTAAAGGGACATCTTTGAATGCTAACAATCAACAGAGGGTAGTATTAATATTCTCATGTATGTCTGAATAGAAGCTCACCCAACTTCAACACAGAGGATATGAGATCTTGCGGTAAAATCTCATGACTCAATGGATGTGAAATATTTAAAGCTTTAGTCTTAAAGAATTCTCATTTTCACATGAAAGTGTCTTAATGGATCCACAATAAATATCCATAGTAATGGCAGTCATGAAATTAAAACTGTGTTGTCTTCCTTAAGTAAGGCTGTGTCATCTGCATAATATAGGTTGTTGATGAATCTTCCTCCAATCCTGATGCCACATGCTTCCTTATAAAGCCCCGCTTTCTGAATGATCTTGTCTGCAAATAGATTGAAAAGCTATAGAGACAGGATGGACCCCTGACACACTCCTTTCCTGATTTTGAAACATGCAGTGTTTCCTTACTCTGTTCTGAGAACTGCTTCCTGGTCTAAGTACAAGTTTCACAATCAAGGGTTCTGGGATTCCCATTTTCCTTAATGTTAGCCACAATTTGTTGTGATCCATACAGTCAAATGCCTTTGCATAGTCAACAAAACACAGATAGACGTTCCTCTGGAACTCTGCTTTCTGCCAAAATACTGTTGCTAGTGCCACAACCTTTCTAAT
>NW_006399821.1:8742134-8765026 GCF_000299155.1 Elephantulus edwardii | reverse complement strand
GATTGGCACAGGACAGAGCGGAGTTTAGGGCTGTTGTACATAGGGTCGCTATGAGTCGCAAGCGACTCGACGGCACATAACAACAACAGCAACAACAACATGAACACTAAACAAAGAGGAGATTTAAAGGAGTGTAGTGGTAGAGCCCAGATTGGAAGTCAGTGGGTAGTGACTGCTGCCACGGGCTTTTGTGTGTCAGGAAGTGTGAGGATGCCACAGGACAGGAATACGTTCAGATCTTTTGTTCACAGGGTTCCTATGAGTTGTACTCAACTCAACGGCACCTGACAACAACAACAACAATGACAACACCTAGATATTTTTTCAAATACTTTCTCATTTTCGTATTTTTCAGTGTTAGATAAGATTTTGTATTTAAAAGCATCTTGGGTTTTTAAAAACTATTATGATAGTCTGAGTTTATATGCATATCTGTTTTGAGTTTTCATACAACTTTGTTACAAAACTTATGGGGATGGGGCAAGAAAAAGACTTGCAAATTGTCATTTACTAAAATCCTTAGAATGTGTGGATTTTTATCCCAAGATTTTTACGAACTGATGATGAACTTCCTAGTATTTCCTAGTTGTTTCTTTTAGCCCAGAAGCAGAATTTTTCTTTTCTTCTCAGGTGATGAGATCTGATACCACCACAATTTAAAATAACTAAAAAGGCTGAAGTCAATTGACTCTGTTACTACAATGTTATTATATTCCTCAACTAATTAAGGCACTCTCTTGGCTTAGTGGTAAGGAGTTGCACTGCCTATCCAAAGACACTGGGTTCTAATTTGGCATCTCTTTTGTGGGAGAAGAAAGGTAATCTCCTCCCATGTGATTTACTCCCTCTGAAAACTTACTGGCAAGCAAGCTGTGAGTCAGTTCTGACTTGACAGTACATAACAACAATAAAAACACCTTATTCAGGTGAGGAAAAGATATGTATATAGTCCTCTTATCTCCATCTCCAATTCTGCCTTTCCAGGCTAACCCACCAGTTTTCTGATGGAGTTAATCACATGAGATGAGATTGCCCATCTTTCTCCCACAGAGCAGCACTCATTGCTGGTCTTGAACTGTGTTCCTTTAGGATTGTAGCAAAGCTTCTTGCTGCCAGGCCATCAGATATCTCTCTCTCTCTCTCTCTCTCTCTCTCTCTCTCTCTCTCTCTGTCTCATACACAATTTGAATTTTTGTTTAACCATTTAAATGCATTTTGTTCAGTTACAATAATTTTAATATCCACAATAAAGATTACAGTTTTGGAAACCCAATTCTGCTCTGTCCTATGGGGTCATTATGGCTTGAAATCGACTCAACAACAATTTGTTTGTTCTGACATTAATTTTTTCCAAATTTTGGTTATTTCCTATTAAGTTTAGACTGAATAGGATCCATTCCCCCCCCCCCATAAGACTACCCTATATAAAGTAGTTACTGTTATATGCCGTGAGTGAATTCCAACTCAGTGACCCTTTCCAACAGAAAAAAGCACTGCCCAGTCCTGCCCTATCCTCACCAGCTCGGCTACGCTTACATTTGTGGTTGTCATTACCATGTCAGTCTATCTTGTCTTTTGATTTTTTGCTAATCCACTACTTTGCCAAGCATAATGCTTTTTTTTTTTTTTTTGTAGGGACTTAACCCCTTCTGATAGCATGTCCACAGTATGTGAAACTAAGTAAGTATGGATGATCAGATGAAAAACCAATCTACTCTGTAAACTTTTACTCAAATAACAAATAAGAAAACATAAATGGATTGGATAATTAAAAGCTAACAATGGCAACAAAAACACTCCTAAAACACAAAGTCTGGCCATCCTTGTTCAAAGGAGCCTTCTGGCTGCACTGCTTCCAAGATAGGTTTGTTTGTCTTCTGGCAGCACTGGTTATTTTTTAATATTCGTTGCCAACATTGTAATTCAAAAGAACCAATTCTTCTTTGATCTTCCCCATGCATTGTCCAGTTTACACATGAGGAATCACCAGCTTTGCTTTAGGATTGAAATACAACACCACAATCATCAAAAGCAAGCTAAGGACTGAATTACTAAATAATAGTCGGTTAAAACAAAATTAGACTAGTATTTTTTCCCCCTATAGGTGCTGACAAGTTTCATTCTACTGAATAAAGGACATTTTGCCTGAAGTGAAAGCAAAGGGCTGTGCCTTTGCAGTGGTTTATTCCTTATTTTGAAAAGGATTCCTGTGTCATGGTAATGTGGAATTCTCTAGGCTAAGGCTCTTGGATTCCTTGATGTTCCTTTTAGGCTTTGTTTAAGATTTGTGTTTTGGAAGGAATGTTTCCATGGTTACATGATTCCTGCTACTCTACTCTTTAAGAAATATCTGATTCTTCTTGGATCACTGCACACATGTCTTTTGTGTCTACCTATATATGAAACTATTGGACAAGTTCCATTGCTGTGAACCAATTTGAATGCTTTTTTTTAAAAAGCATGTTTTACAATTGTGGGGAGGGGAAAGACTTTGGCAAATTAAATAGGGAATGGCCTATGTTATGTTAATGATCTGAACTTAATGTAGGGTGAATTAGAAGTACAGTGACTGAAGAGAGTTTGTTTCAGGGGCAAAGCTAAATAGCAGCTTAGCAACAATTACCTACATATGTGTGAAGAGTTAATAATCTATTAACTATGTATATTAAGACTGTGCTCAAACGTAGTGTTCACTTTTTCAAATGTAAAATTTCATGTTTAACTATAATAATAATTATATGTACTTTTATTGACCTAGAACAGTAAATTCCATTTTTTTGTAGAACAGCTTGTGTGTTTCTTGCTGGCTGAGTCAAACCTGGGCTAAAGATGTGACTTTGCTAAATTTGCAAAGCATTTTCACTTACTTGTTGAATGCCTCAAGGGATGTTTTCAGTGAAGTGAGAGAAGGGAGCATCTTCTTGGAAATAACAGAAGCTTCAAATGATGAAAAATAGTGGTGAGGACTAATAATTTACAATTAATTAGTGGTTAACTTATACTAAGTTCCTCAATGAGTATATGAAAATTTTAATTTACTTATTAATATTGATTTACTGACAGCTTGGCTGGAGAGATTGTTATTCCATCCAAGCTGCCTGTATGTCAATAGTAAATATGTACACTGAAATGCTCATATATACTCATTGAGAAATGGGATTTAATTTAATAACTATTGATATGTAGGCAGCTTGCATGGAGAGGTTTGAGTATTATATGTAAAATGGCAGTCCAAAACCACCAATGATTTCTTAGGAGAAAGATAGGCACTCGCCTCCCACTTGATTGACAGCCTTGATACCCAATGTAAGATCAGCTATGAGCCAATTACAGCTAGATGACAATGAGTGAGCAAACATATAAATTTAACAGCTTGGTCTGAGCTTCCTTTTTGTTGTGCTTTAAATGATCTTTTCTTCCTAAGAGTTCACCTCTCATACTTTGGTATCTTCTCCCTAGAACTCATTTCGATTATAAATTACTAGTTGTTGTTGTGTACTGTAGAGTCAGAATCAACCCATAGTTTTCCCTCTGTTGGGTTTTTAGAGGCAGTTGCAGTTAACCACATAGGAGGAAATCACCCAAATTATTAGTAGTGTATAATTATTAATAGTCATTACTTATACATAGCTAATCAGAAGCTATGATTAATTTCTAGATCCTTATGGTTTAAACAAACAATAGTAAAAGGGTAAGGGGAAAAAAGCAACTCTATAATCTTAACCCCCATGGATATTTTTCTATTAATATACTAACATACATATTATAGTTACTGTTTTTAACCCAGAGAAGATTATATTATGAAAATGACTTTACAACTTGTTTTTGTAGTATAACTGGAATTTTCATGATAGTAGTTGTATTTAATTTTTAATTTTTATTTTGACTGTAACTACCTGTTATGTATTGAATTGTGTTGCCCCAAATGATAAATAGAAGCCCTATGCCCTGGTGTGTGCTGAAGATAGTGAGGACAGACCAGGATAGGGAAAGATTCTTGTCTTCTTGTGCACATGGTGACTATGAGTCAGAGTCCATTCTATGACACATTAACAATGACATCCCCTGGCACTTGTGAACATGATATTATTGGAAATAGGACTTTCAAGGTGTATCAGTTGTGTTAATATAATGTCATACCAGAATAATGTAAGTTCTAATCTCAATTGAATGCAGTGAAGATATATCTGCAAAGCAAGGAATACCACAAAACACTTGGGGCTATAATAAGATGGAAGAGACAAAGAAGGAAACTTTAAAGGGATGGAGAGACTATGGCCCTACTGTTGCAATGAATTTGGACTCCTAAATGTGACACCAAAGTAAAAAATGTTAGGAAAAACAAATGCAGGCATTTTTAATTAGTACCAACAAAGTGTGCCAATTTATATTCCCAATTAAATGTAGAGGAGTGATTATTTTACTACATTTTTGCTAGCTCAGAACATTATTATAAGGAAATATTTTAAAAATATTTACCTAATAGGTAGAATTATATATATTTTTTTTCTTTTTTAAAAAAAAATTCTAACTACCAGTAAGGTTCTATAAGCACTGGTAGAGTGATCAATAAAGAATTGTGCTACTAGTCCAAAGGCCATGCCTCTTTGGCAAATCAAATCAACCAGAGGCTCCACAGGAGAAAGATGGATAATCTGTCCCTCCCCTTGGGTGATTTACAGCCTTGGAAACCCAATGGCAGGGTCAACTATGAGTTCCAACTGGATAGCATTGAATGAGTGAGTAAGGTTATGCATTTTACTACCCAGGAGAAATCTCTCATACACACAACCAAGAAGTGCTAATAATAATGATGAGTGACAGGAATACAGTAGTTGGGAACATGGAAAAAGGATCAGTAGTTGGAAAACATGAACTTGGTGACAGAAATTAAGCTGGAGACAGAATGATAGAATTTTGTACAATCAATGGAGTTGTTTGTTTATTCATTCATTGCAAGTATCTTTTATAAGAAACACAAATGGCAGCTATACACATGGACTATCCCTGATGTGTCTACACAAGAACTAGATTGATTACATCTGTGTAAAGAATTGTTGGAGAAATATCAGCTGTGAAAACTAGGTCCGGTGCTAATTGTGGAACAGACCATAAACTATTCATATATAAGTTCAAACTAAAGCTAAAAAAATAAATAAATAAAATCCACAAGAACCTTGAGGCCTTGAAAACTAATGAATGAAGATCAAATAAACTGTGGGAGGATATCAAGACTATCATTCACAGAGAATGCAAAAGGTAATTACAAAGACAGAAAAGGAAGCTGTAAGGTTGCCAAGGAAGGACAGAACCCAGTTCACGCCAAGAAAGTGTGTTGAGGAGAAACTACCGGGCTGGCTCTTTAAGCAGAAAACCAGCCCACAGTAAACATTAGAGAGGGGTTTTATATTCTTTTACAAGGAACTTGAGGAGGGGGAGATGCTCACAGATGTTTTTTTACAAGACAGGGAAGTGGGCTGGGGTCTCAGATAATTATTTCTGGGAAAGGAGGTAGAGCAGTTTCACATCCTTCACAGAGAGAAACAGCCACACAGCTGCTGCTTCCTCTGACTGGATCATTTCAGTAGCCATTCTAGAAGAGGAGGGAAAGGGCTCAGCAGCCCTAATAGAATTGAAGACCAAGATGAATGTCAGAAGAGAATCTGAGTAGTGTGCTAGAGTGTCTACAAACCAAAGCAAAGGGAAGAAATCAGGACGCTAAGGAGCCGAACGGAAGATTTCAAAGGGCAACTCAGAAAAAAATAATAAAAAATTATAAAAATAATAAATAAAGGAAAACATTATAATGAAATATAGAAAGTGATGGGGTCAGAAAATCAAAAGAGTTGAACTAGTTTGGCATTCCTTAAGCTGAAGGAACTGGAGAACAAATTCAAGCCTCACGTTGCAATACTTAAGGATTCTATGGACAAAATATTGAATGATCCAGGAAGCATTAAAAGAAGATGGATCTAGTATGCTGAGTCACTGTACTAAAAAGAGTTAGCTGACACAGAAGATTTTCAAGAAACAACGTAAGACCAAAAGGCAATGGTGATGGAGGAAGTTCAAATTGCTCTGAAGGAACTGGCAAAAAACAAGGCCCCAAGAAGTGATGGAAAACCAGTAACATATTTCAACAAACAGATACAGCCTTCATGTGCTTACCAAGTTGTGCCAAGAAATCTGAGGACCACTACCTGGTCAACAGACTGGAAGAGATCCATATCTATTCCCATTTCGTAAAAGGTGATCTGAGGATAGAGTATGAAAATTACCAAACATTATTACTAATATCATATGTAAGCAAGATCTGGCTGAAAATTATCCAAAAACGACTGGAACAGTACATTGCAAAAGAACTGTCAGAAGTGCAAGCTGGGTTTAGAAAAGGTTGTTGTACTAGGGGATATCCTAGCCAGTATCAGATGAATCTTGGCTGAAAGCAGAGAGTACACAGAGGAATGACTATACAAAGGCATTTGATTGTGTGGATCACAACAAATTGTGGCTAACCTTGAGAAGAATGGGAATCCCAGATCATTTAATTGTGCTCATGTAAAACATATACTTTGACTAGGAAGCAGTCATCAAAACAGAGTAAGGAAACACTGCATGGTTCAATATCAGGAAAGGAATGTATCAGGGATGCATTCTGTCTCCATTCCTTTTTAATCTGTAGGCAAATTCAGGGGGCTGGACTTTATAAAAATATATGTGGCATCAAGATTGGAGGAAGACTCATCCACAACCTGTATTATGCAGAAGATATGACTTTGCTTGTGGAAACTGAGGAGGACTTGAAGCATTTAATGCAGAAGGTACAGACTGCAATCTTCAATATGGATTGCATCTCTGTATAAATAAAACAAAGATGCTCACTCACCATTGGGTCAATTGGCATCTCCATCATAGATGGAGAAGAGATTGAGATTGTTAACAATTTCAACTTGCTTGGTTCCTTAACCGACACTCTTGGCACCAGAAGTCAGGAAAGAAAAATTCCATTAGGAATGTCTGCTGTCAGAGACCTTTCCAGAGTGCAGAAGAGCCGTGATGTGTCTAGCTTGCTCTTGATCCAGGTCGTGGTCTTTGTAATTTTTTTGCTATGTATCAGACAGCTGGACAATGACTAAGGATGACAGAAGAAGAATCAATGCCTTTGAATTGTGGTGCTGGAAAAGAGTGTTGAACTGCCAAGGGAACAAACATGTCTATCCTGGAGAGGATGGAACCAAGTTGCTCCTTGGAGGCAAGGACTTTGAAGCTCCATGTCATATATTCTGGGCATGCTTTCAAGAGAAAACCAGTCCTTGGAGAAGGACATCATGCTTAGAAGAGTGGAGTGCAGGAGAGGAAAACCCTGGATGAGAAAAACTGACACAGAGACTGGAGTTATGGAGGTATTATGAAGTGTTTAGAGACAGTGAGACTGGCTCACGATAGGACAGAGTGCAGAGCTATTGTACATAGAGTTATTATGAGTCACAGGTGACATGATGGCATATAACAACAACAACAATAACAGCAATGTGTCTATCTTTTTAGCTGGTGATTCATATACCTTGTTCTTTTTATAATATGCTTTATTTTGGGTTTATTGTTAATTTATATTAGTGATTTTGGTGAATAATTCAAATCTTCCCTCTTACATTTATTCAATGATTGCTATATGCTGGACTTTGTGCTAAATCTGTTCAACCATTGAATTCTCACATCAGCCTTGTGGAATGTAGGTAAAAGAACCAGTAGTTAAAATCCCAGTGGGTAAAGTATGGAACTGTTAACCAAATAGTAGTTGTTCAAATCCACTAGATGCTCTGTGCAAAAAAGAAGGGCAGTCTTCTT
This sequence comes from Elephantulus edwardii, assembly GCF_000299155.1. Lineage (NCBI taxonomy): Eukaryota > Metazoa > Chordata > Mammalia > Macroscelidea > Macroscelididae > Elephantulus > Elephantulus edwardii. Next base: position 8,757,178 of record NW_006399821.1, on the reverse strand, counting down.
CCACTAAGATTACAACCTATGAGCATCACTATGAGTTCGAACCAACCCAATGGGAGTGGGTTTAGTTTGAGAGAAATAAACAATAAAGAAATAAAATAGTTGCTGTTGAGTCTATTCTGACTTGTGGAGACAACAGTATCAGAGAACTTTGCCTCACAGGTTTTCTAATGACTGATTTTCAGAGATAGAGATCTAAGCCTTTTAATCTTAGATTTCTTTGGGTGGACTCAAACCTCTAAGCTTTTGGTTAGTAGCTTAGCGTGCTAACCATTTATAACATCCAGTAAATCTTAAATATAGGTTGTTGCTGCATGCCATTGAGTTGACAACAATTCATAGCAACCTTAAGAATAGGTCTGAACTTTGTCCTTACACTGTCTTCATGATGTCTGTCATGCTCTAGCCCACTGTGGTAGATACTCTGCTAATCCGTCTCATTGAAGGTCTTCTTCTTTTGTCAAATTTCTACCTTTCTCAGCGTAATGTGTCTTTCCAAGATTTGTTTCCTCTTGAGAATATATATGTCCAAAGTAAGCGAAATGCCTTTAAGAAGCATCCTGGTTACATTTCCTTCAAGACATAATTATTTGTTCTTTGGCAGTACATGAGATATTCAATACTCTTCTCCAGCACCACAACTCAAAGACATCAATTCTCATCCTGTAATTCTTATCCATTGTCTAATTGTCAGAAGCATAAGAAGCAATTGAAAGGACCATGGCTTGTATCAGACTCACTTAAGTCTTTAAATTGACATCCTTGTTGTTTAGAACTTTGGCAAGGTCCTTGACAGCAGATTTACCAAAAGTGATTTCTTGACTGTTGCTTCCATGAGTATTGATTGTTGTTGTTGTTATTATGTGACATCCAGTTGAGTATGACTCATAGTGTCTCTATGAACAATAGATCTGAATCCTATTGTAACCTATGCCATCCTTATCATCTCTGATATACTTGATCCCACTGCCTCAGCTTTTGTATCATTGTATCTCATTGAGGCTCTTCTCTTTTGCTGACTTTCCACCTTTCCAAGCATGATGTCCTTTCCAAAACAATAGCCTCTTTGAACAACATAATCAAAGGATGTGAGATGAAGCTTCACTATCTGTTCCTCTGAGGAGTGCTCTGGCTGGACTTTCTCTTAAACATACGTGTTTGTTGTTTTGATAGCCCTTGTGACTTTCAGCACTCTTCTCCAACACCCAATTCAAAGACATCAATCTTTCTTCTGTCTTTCTTATTAATTTTCTAGCTCTCAGAAGCATAGCAAGTGCTTAAAAAGATTATTGCTTGAATCAGGTGAACACAGGCTTTAAGATGACACAACTGGTCTTCAGTACTTTGGAAAGTCCCTCACAGCAGACTTTCCCAGTGCAATACATCTTTTGACTTCTTGGCTACTGGTGCTGATGGTCTTGACTGTTGGTCCAAGCAAGATGAAATCATTGACAACGTCAATATTTTCTTCCATCTATAATGATGTTGCCTATTGGCCCTGAGGTGAGGATTTTTGTTTTCTTGATGTTGACAAGAAGCTCATATTGAAGACTTTAGTCTTTGATCTTCTGCTACAAGTATTTCAAATCCTCCTCACTTTCAGCAAACAAGGTTGTGTCATCTGCATAACAAAGGTTCTGATAAAACTTCCTCTGAGTTTGATACTACATTCTTCTTTATAAAGCCTGTTGTCGTTGTTGTTATGTGCTGTCGAGTCGCCTGCGACTCATAGCGACCCTATGTACAACAGCCCTAAACTCCGCTCTGTCCTGTGCCAATCGCACTGTCTCTGACACTCCCATCCCAATTATCCCAGTCATTGAATCAATCCACCTCATAGAGGGCCTTCCTCTCCTGCGCTGTCCCTCCACCCTCCCAAGCATGATGTCCCTCTCTAAGGACCTGTCTCTCCTCACAACATGTCCAAAGTAAGTTAGACGGAGCCTCAGAATCCTTGCCTCCAAGGAGCCACCTGGTTTAACCCTTTCCAGGACAAATCTGTTTGTTTTCCTAGCAGTCCATGGTATTCTCAATACTCTTCTCCAGCACCACAGCTCAAAGGCATCAATTCTCCTTCTATCCTCCTTGGTCATTGTCCAACTCTCTGATGCATAACAAGTGACTGCAAAAACCATGGCCTGTATCAAACGCACCTTAGTCTCCAGAGAGACACCATTGCTCTTCAGCACTTTGGAGAGGTCCCTAAGAGCAGACTTTCCCATCGTAATACATCTTTTAATTTCCTGACTGCTGGTGCCAAGACTGTTGACTGTGGAGCCAAGCAAACTAAAGCTGTGTACAATCTCAATCTCTTCACCATCCATCCTGATGCTGCCAATTGGTCCAGTGGTGAGAATCTTTGTCTTCTTGACATTGAGCCTCAATCCATATTGTAGGCTGCAGTCCTTGACACTCTGCAGCAGGCGCTTCAGGTCCTCCTCAGTTTCAGCAAGCAGGGTTGTGTCATCCGCATAACGCAGATTGTTGATAAATCGTCCACCAATCTAGCTTCTCAAATTATTTTTTCATCATAAAGATTGAACAGGTATGGAGAGAGAATATAGCCCTAATGCACAACTTTCTTGATTATAAACCATGCAGTGTTTCCTTGTTTTATTTGGACAACAGATTCTTGACCTGGGTACATGTTTTGTGTGAGCACAATTAAGTGTTCTGGAGTTCCTGTTCTCCTTAAGGTTAACCATAGTTTGCTGTGCTCCACACAGTCAAATGCTTTTGCATGGTTAATAAAAAAAAATAGATATTCTTTTGATACTCTTTGCTTTCAGTCAAGATCCATTTGACATCCTTAATGATATATATCCCCGGCACCATGGCCTCTTTCTAAACTCAGCTTGGAATTTTTTTTTTCACCTTGAACGTTTTGCAGTTTTTCATCAACGTACTATTCTAGTCACTTTTGGAAGATTTTCAGTAATATTTTGTTTGCATATGATATTAATGATACAGCTTGATAATTTCCACATTCTGTTGGATCACTTTTTTGGATGAATGGGAATAAATACAGACCTTTCCCAGTCACTTGGCCAGGTTAACTATCTTCCAAATTTCCTGGCACAAACTGATGAACACATTCTGGGCCACATCTGTTTGTTGAAACATGTCGATTGCTATGCCATCGATACTGGGGTCTTATTTTTTGTCAACACCTTCAGTGTAGCTTGAACTTCTTTCCACATCACCATTGGATCTTAATCATATGCTATTTCCTGAACTATTTCAGTGCTGGCCAATACTTTTTGGTATCGTGACTATGTATTCTCTTCATTTTCTTTTGATGCTGCCTGGATCATTCAAGATTTTGCTCATCACACCTCAATATTGTAACTCAAGGCTGGAATTTGCTTTTCAGTTCTTTGAGCTTGCGATAAAATGAGTGAGGTCTTTCCTTTTTATTCTCTAACTCCAGTTATTTTCACATTCTGTTATACTTTGTTGTATCTTCTTGAGTTGCCCTTTGAAATCTTCAGTTCACCTCTTTTACTTCAGCATACTTTCCTTTTGTTTTGACCTCTCAACATTCCAGAGCAATTTACAATGTCTGTTCTAATATTCATTTTGGTCTTTTTAATGACCTCTTTCTTCAAGGATGATGTCTTTGATATCATCCCACAGTTTATCTGGTCTTTGATCATTGGCGTTCAATGTCTCCTGTTGAGCATGACTCATAGTGATCCTATGAACAACAGATCTGAACCCTGTCCTATCCTGTGTCATCCTCGCAATCTCTGATACACTCAGTCTATTGCTTCAGTCACTGTGTAAATTAATCTTTCACTAATAAACTTAATACTAATCACTTCTGTGAGTGTCTGTCTGTGACAACCTTATCCGGAGAGAACTTGCTGGAACTTTGCTAGTGCTTCAGGCATTTGGCTCTTGACATCTTCTCACTGCTACTGAAACCCATCTCCACACACACTGAGCTTCCATACCAGATTCTGGCAAGCAGCAAAGAATGCCACAATATAGCAAAAGAATGAATGCTTAGAAAACAACTCAACGTTCAAATTTGCCGAACATCTAAAGAAGAAATAATCCTTTCCACCTGCCTACTTAAGAAAAATTGTTATTTACATACGTATCTAAAACATTACATTTAACATTTCAGTTAGGTTAGCATCCTGGACAGCTATATGTGGAGCCCTGGAGGAGGCACCTCTCTTCAAGATTGCTTCAAACAGTGCACAGTTTACCACTTTGATCTATGCTGGTCTCCTCAAATGCTGGAGTGTCCTAAAGCTTCCTAGGTAGACCTGGTAGATCTCCACAGCCAGCACTGCTGCTTGGATATGTTTTCATGTTAGGTGGTTTAGTAGAGGATTAAATGAGAGAGTGAAAATAATACAGTATAGAACCTAAAAAAACCCCTAAACCCAAAGGAGTTCTTGTGGTACAGTGAGTGGATTAAGTGTTGAACCAAAAGTTTGGCAGTTTGAACCCATAAGCCACTCTGTGGGAGAAAGACAGGGCAACCTCTTCCTACTGAGATTTACAACCTTGGTCCTGGATAGAATCAGGGGAAATGTGAAACAAAACTAAAAAATATTACAAAGGCCAGGTTTACCGGTTGATTAGACTAGTGGAACTCCTGAGACTATGGCCCTTCATCACTCTTCAAACCTGGAAGAAAATTCACTCTCAGGATTCAATTTTCAATCAAACAGTAGATAGACCCATGAAGTGATTGGTAGCTCCAGGGAGGCACCCACTCCTTAGAATCACAAACCATATAAGGTCGAAAGAACAGGAGTTTCTCAAGAATAAAGTCCTAAGGGCAAGAAAGAGTAGGATGGCAGGATCAATGGAAAGAAGACTTACAGGAAGGAAGAAAGAAAAGTATATTACATTATGGGTATTGTAATTAATGACTGAAAACAAAATGTGTCTAAGTTTTGCTAATATTATTCTTTAATTCAAATGCTCACAGGTGCATAGGCACACACACACACACACACACACACACACACACACACACACACACATCTGTTCATATCTGTTGTTCACAAGGTCAACCCTTGGCATTTAGTGATAACAGCACCTCCTGCACCAGAGGGATTATCATATACTTATACTTGTTATCTAATTTGTTTCCATTTACATATCTTAATTCCTCCATTCTGTTTTAGGTAACATTGAAATAATTTTGACAAAATTTCACAGGGCACTCCTCTGCATACAATGATGGAGCTCATTGCTGACAGCTGCTTTTGAAGGAAAGGCTTTCCCTCCCTCTTCCCCCAGTTGATTATGAAGAACAGTGATTAACTGAGCTCATCAGCCTGTTGCAGCTATTTCTGAGAAAGGGCTTATTGTAAATAGCCTAGCGTTCTCCTCCAACTTTCATTTCTAAGTCTGTAAGATGGTCTGAGCCTCCAGAAGCCTCCTCCCCTCACTCCACATTTCTGCAGCTTACTGTGTTGAAAGACCTCCTTCTTTCATGGGCCTTGTGAACATGCCAAAGAGCAACAATACTGGTTTAGAGACTAAGGTGTGCCTTAGACTGACTATACCAAGAGTTGGTGATATTTTGGGGACATGGTCTGTAGTGAATTGTACTGTTAATTAAAGGCTGCTCATCTTTGGTGATTTCAATCTATCAGTGCCTCCAAGGGAGAAAGAAAGGCAATCTCTTCCTAGATGATTTATAGCATTGGATCTCTGATAGAGGTTCACTATGAGTTTGGGCCAACTCAAACACAGTAAAAAGAGTAGATGATTTACTTTCTAAATGCAATAGGCTTCAGTATGAATAGCATCTCAACATCAAGAAACCAATCCTACCAACTGGACTAAGAGGAAAATAATCCTTACAAGTGGACCAATGTGTGCTTGACCCAAACATGGTATTTTTCAGTTACTTCAATTGTGTGTGAAAGTTAGACAATAAACAAATAAGACCAAAGAATTGATGCCTTTAAATTGTTGTACTGACCAGGAGTATTTAAAATACCAAGCCAATCATGGCCATGGACTGCCTAAAGAAGAGACAAATCTGCCTTGGAGGAAGTTCAACAAGTCCTTGGAAAAGGAAAGGCAGAGGATCAAAAAAACTGAGAAAGACTCTCAATGAGATGGATTGACACAGAAAGTGGAACAATGAACTTGAACACGGTGGAGATCCTGTGGATAGCCCAGGACAAGGAATGGCTTTGATCTGTTCTTCATAAGGTCACTATGAACTGTAATCAACTGAATGACATCCAACAACAATAAAATACATCCATCAAAAGCTAAACCCAAGACCATGGAGTCCATTCCAACTCCTGGTTGACATTCCTACTCCTGTGAGGCATAGTAGAGCTGCCCCATAGAGTTTCCAAGGCTATTGATCTTTACAGAAGCAGACAACCACATCTTTGTCACATGGAGTGGCTGGGGGTTTATTTTAGCCACAGCATTACCGGAGTCCCTACCTAGTCATCGAACACTAAAAAACCCCAAACAAAAATAAAAACAAAACAAAAAGTATAAATAACCCAAACGCTCTGCTGCTATTGAAGTGATTCTGATAATGACTTTCCACCACGTTTCTGATACTGTCTTTACAGGACGAAGTTACCTATTGTTCTTCTGCTGGTGGGTTCAAAGTATAACTTTACAATTAGCAGCCCAAAATGTTGTTGTTAGGTGCTGTTGAGGCAGTGTTGATTGTTAATTGACCCTCCAGCATCTGCAAATGGTGTTGAAAGCAATTGTCCATCTTTCCCAACATGTTGCTGTTGTTGTTAGGTGCCATTGAATTGAGTATGACCCATAGTGACATTATGATCTGAACCCTGTCCTGTCCTATGCCATCCTCATAATCTCTGACACACTTGAGCCCATTGCTGTAGTCACTGTGCCAATCCACTTGGTTGGGGGGGTCTTCTTCCTCTCCTTCACTGACCCTCCACCATTACAAGCATGATATTCTTCCACAAGGAATTATTGTTATTGTTAGGTGTTGTTGATTCTAGTACTGTTATGGCAGAAAATGCTAGATTTAAACATTTAGCCAATATTGGAGATTAACGAATCTTTTATTATATGTGGGCCAAGAACGTTGGCTATTGCCCAAACTATTCCTACCTTGATAGGTAGCAAAGATTTGGTTTATGTACAGAAATTGGGCTTGGGGATTATATGAGGTTCATCGAAGTTAGCAGTTGAGATTTCTTAATATTCGAGATTGAAGCTGGGAGTTGTGATTTCTTTATATTCGAGTCATTATTGTTTCTGACTTCTCATGGGTGTCCAGGCCCCAGGCCAGATACAGGATATAGTCCGGTAGTGGTAACTAAGCTGGGTCAGCATGTTGGGTTGTTGTAAATATATATTGACCCAGAGTATGACAGTGTTTTTGAAGGACCTATATGGGCCTCAAGCCCGACAGCAGGGTTTCACCCAGGGTACCTGGATGGTAGAACAGGAGGTCTGTGATATTGGTGTTCCGGCACTGGACGGTAGGGAGGAAGTTGGATGGTCTCCAGCCAATGAGGCAGCAGGGTCTCCAAGTGGTGGAGGAAGTAATCTAGTGTTCTAAGTGGGACGGTGGTCTAAAACAGCAGCCCCTCAACTTGCCATGCAGTGATTCTGTCACTGCCAGGGTGTGAGTGCATCTAGGCTGAGCCTCAGCCTTTAATAAATGCAGGGGAAGCCATAGCTGGAAGATGTCCTAAGCCAGCCATGCCACACAGATCTTGGCTTCTTGCAGTAGAGTGAAGGTAAGATCCCCCAAAGAGCAGGTCTTGCAAGAGACATGGGTCTCTTGAGAGGTACAGGTGTCCCAGAAAGTGTTTTAGTCGGTTTCACTCTGGGAAAACAAAGTTGTGTCTTCTGCATATCATAAAACTCAACCTCCTTACCATCAAGTCAGAATTGACTCATAGCTGACTCTCCACCAGGTTTTCAGAGGCCATAAATTAATAGGGAAGAGATTGTCCATCAATATCCCTCGAAGCAGCTGGTGAATTCCTTTGTATTGATAGTGCAACTTCCTGTCCACTGTGCAACCAGAGTTCCCTCCACTTTGAACAAGCATCTACATATCACAAGTTGTTGGTAAGTATCCCTTTCATTCTGATACCATAACCTTCTTCAGCTAGCATATATTTCCAGGCCCTTTTTATTAGTCTGCCTTGGTCCAGAAGTGCCATTGAAACCTGTCCAGTATGCATGACCATGCTGGAATATGTCAAATATGAAATATTGGTGGCGTAGCTTCCAGCATCATAGCAACCTGCAAACCATTGCATGTGACATATGATTAGGCTTTGGAAATGCCTAAACTGGTTTTAAATATTCCCTTTGAGTGCTTGTTAGAATAACACCACAAAGATAGTTTAAAAACTCCATCTTCCTAACTGTGGATCGGTAGGAGCATAAGGAATGTTTTTAAATAAGAAAGCTGAGTTGAGATTATGTGTCATGGAAAATTTTAACAGTGTCCTCCTGGCAATTTGAGTCTCAGTGCCTTCAACATACTTCATTATTTAAATCACCTCAGCTCTTTTCTATTCTCACTATTCATCCCCTTTATGAGTCTTCGCACTTTTGGAAGAAACCTCCAAACCCCTTAGTTACATATCAGGTTGTAAAAGCATGCATGCTTTCTGAATGTTCTCACAAATTGAGTACATTAGTATAATCAGCATCCAGACTGAGAGACAGAAGAGAGCTGGTCCCCAAGACCGTCTCAGTGCCATCTCCCAGATACAGTTGTGCCACAAGGGAAACATCTCTCCTGACCTCTACCAGTGTAGTGTCCTTTGGTTTTGTTTCTTTTTGAACTTAAGGAATTCACAGGTGAGATTATCTGACTTTCTTGCTGCTTTCATGTGACTGCATGCTTTTGAGATTCACTCATGTTGTGAGATCCATTTGTGAAGTGTAGTGTGGAACTGCTGACCTGTACTTGAATGTAGGTCTTTGCTCTAAAAGTGAGAGACTTTACCAGTTTCAGTGTGAGTGAGAGGCCTTATGAGACCTCACCCCTCTGGATGGAGATGACCTAGAGGTAGAAGGTGGGCTAAGACCCTCAGCTCCTTGCTCTGAGGGAAGAGAGGCCTCATCAGGCAAGCACAACTTCTTCTTTTTTTATTTTAATGAAAGTTTACAGGGACTTAGGGTTTCCAATCATTCACTGTTGCACTTTTCTCCCTGCCCTCACCCTAGACCCAATTCACTCTTCTCCTTGAAAAGTAAAACTCTTTCATTGTTATGCAGTCCCTCCCCCCACCAAGTCCACTCTACTTTGCAGCCTTCATTCTGGACTCCTGTCATGACAATAATACCCAATCATATATCCCTTTAAACAGTTCTCTCCCTCATCTGTTTTAATGCAGTCTAAACCATTCCTCCCCTCCTTCTCTACCTTTCCTCAACCCCAATGTCAGTCCCATTTTACAAAAATGTCCCTATGCAATATTTGTCTTTTTGTGACTGAGATAGTTCACTCAGCATAAAGTCCTCCAGGGTCACCCATTTTGCATAATATTTCATGAGTTCTTTGTTCTTTAATGCTGCATAGTATTCCATTGTGTGAATATACAAGAGCTTCTCTATCCATTTGTTTGTTGATGGGCACTTGAGTTGTTTGTTTCCGAAGCACAACTTCTAATCCCTGATGTGATTTGTGTCAAATTACATGCCACTTATTTGCTTGAGTGAATATGGCCTCTTAACCATATATTAATACTTCACTGAAAGACTACAGTCCTAAGATTTGGACTCAGTGTAAAGAAGATCAATTCAAAATAACATGCACAGAAGTATGGGGTAAGAACCAGTCAACCAAATAACTTACAAGCATTCATCTATGTCTTCTTAGTGTTTTTCCTTCATACATATCTGCCTATAGGCCCTGAATCAATGCCCTCATTTTTATTTTGGGGTGTGTTTTTGTGTTTGTTTTTTTCCCCCTGGGGAGAAATGGGATAAGTGAATCAGAGAGTCTAAAATGTGACCAAAATGGTTAACATACTTGTCTGCTAACAGAAAGTTGAAGGTTCAAGTTCACCCAGACACACTCACTGGGAGAGAAGCCTGGAAAGTCGCCAGCCATTGAAAACTCTGAGAAAGCACAAGTCTTCTCTGACACAGAGATTGCATGAGTCAGAGATGACATGATGGCTGCTGGTCTGATATAAAATATCTATGATGTCATTAACTGTATGTTTTAAAAGTTTTATATTAGGAAAAAAGTAAACCATGAAAAACCACAAAGACGCATCTATAAATATTAACACTTGGTTGTTCCAACAAAGAACTTGATTTTTTTCTACTCTACTTTTCAAGTTTTGGGTTACATGACTATCTTATTTTTTTTGTCACAAAAGATCAGATTATTATTTTTATTCTTTAAGAAGAAATTATATGGAAAATAAAAACAAATGGCACAGCATGATCTCATTCTGAGGTTTGAATCTTTGCATAAACTTCTTTTCTGGTATGGTTCATAAACCCCAATGCATGGGGCAAGGAGTGGGCACTGGAGGGCTTGTGGTCAAAAAGTAAGTGCCGTTTTGCTGATTCTGACACAAATATTTTCACAGGATTAAATTGATGGACTCTTTCTGAATGGGGAAAAAAGTTATTTCCTAGTGAGAGTTAGCTGAGAATTAAGAAATATATTACAGTCACTTGGTTGGAAAGAAGCTAGTTATTATTCAGGTTCTTACGGCCCAAATTAAAACCAGTATTTTGGTAGTAACTGCTGTCTGTAGCTGGGGCAGTGCAGGGGCGGGGGTGGGGTAGGGGTGATCCTGAAATATGATGTTTAAATAGTATTCCTTGAGTCCCTATTTTACCCATGCTGGGAAACCCAGTATCCCTTCCCAGACTTCCAGGGAGAAGGAGGTACATTTTGATCTCCCCTAGTTACCTCTATTTGTTTGTCCTCGTGTCAGTCCCTATGAGATCTGATAGTCTCTTTCTGTCCTCTAGATCTTATATCTTCCCCTGTGAGGGTGCTCATACCTCCAGATGTGATTAAATAGCATGTGGAAAGAGGTGTAATCGTAGCTGCACTACTACACCACCAAACAACATGAAAATAAGCATTTACCTACTTGACCATCAAAGCCCCTCTGCTTTTTCTCTGGCAGACACTTCCTTCCAGGAAAGCTCAGCCTGCCTCTCTGCTTCTCTATACCTCTTGGAAAACTAAGGCATTACATGACCTACTAAGAGTTTACTTAAAGTATTGAAATGACAGAAACCTCTTTTCTTTTTTTTTTTTTTTTGAGGTTGAAGTATTTATTCCACCAACTTTTGGCTTGCTGGATTTCTACAACAACATCTGGAATTCTTTTGTGTCCTCAGTCTGGTCTCCCAGTCTGGCATGGGCTTGGGGGTCACGACTCTGCTCCAGACTAATTACCCAAGCCAGAGGTTGGGTTGTATTCTCCTACCTGAAGATAAAATTAGAGGAACACTCTTTCTTTGTAAAAATATAGACAACACCCATTGCCCTGGATTAAATTCTGACTCATAACGAATGACCCTACAGGGAGCTCTGGTGGTCTAGTGGCAAGAAGCTGCACTGCAGTCCCAAAGGCAGTTGGTTTGAGGCCACTGGCTGCTCTGTGGGAAAAGAATGCACAATCTCCTCCTGTGTGATTAATGGCTGCTTAAGACTCACTGGAGGGTCAGCTATAGGTCAGTTCTGCCTGCCTTGACGGTACACAACAATAACAACAACAACGACAACGTATAGGAAAGAATAGAGCTACTCCAATAGTTTTTCTAAGGATGTAAATCTTTATAGAGACAGACTGCCCTACATTTTTACTGTAAAAAGTCTAGTGGTATCAAACTGCGAAGTTTTTAGTTAGCAGCAAAGCACTTACCTGTGTGCTAGCTCTCCTTCTCAGTAACACATTTGCCAAGTCAACATTTGTTGAACATACACAATTCAATGAAATCAATCATGTTGTACAGCCATCAGTAACACCCACTTGTCATATTTTCATCTTTATACACAGAAGCTCATTCCTAATGAAAGGTTTTTCTACTTTCACTTTCTTCTCATTCTCAAGTGTAACTCTATGTACATTTGCTTGGAGAACAACCACGTGGCCGACTGACTGGAAGAGATCTATATTTGTTCCCATTCCAAAGAAAGGTGACCCAACAGAGTGTGGAAACTATAGAACAATATCGTTGATTTCACATGCAAGCAAGATTCTGCTGAAGATTATCCAAAAATGACTGGAACTGCCAGAAGTCCAGGCTGGGCTTAGAAGGGGTCATGGTACTAGGGATATCGTAGCTAATGTTAGATGGATCTTGGCTGAAAGCAGGGAGTACCAGAGAAATGTCTATCTGTGCTTCATTGATTATGCAAAGGCATTTGACTGTATGGGCCATAACAAACTGTCGCTGACTCTGAGAAGAATGAGAACCCCAGAACACTTGATCGTGCTAATGAGAAATTTATACTTGAACCAAAAGGCAGTCATCAGAACAGAGCAAGGAAACACTGCATGGTTCAAAATTGGGAAGGGCGTACGCCAGGGATGTGTGTCCTATCTCCATACCTTTTCGACCTGTATATAGAACAGATCATCCGGGAGGCTGGGCTCTATGAGGAGATATGTGGCATCAGGATTGGTGGATGATATATCAACAATCTGCATTATGAAGATGACACAACCCTGCTTGCTGTAACTGAGGAGGTCCTGAAGTGCTTGCTGCTGAGGGTCAGGGACTGCAGCCTTCAATATGGATTGAGGCTCAATGTCAAGAAGACAAAGATTCTCACCACTGGACCAATTGGCAGCATCAGGATGGATGATGAAGAGATTGAGATTGTTCACTGCTTTAGTTTGCTTGGCTCTGTAGTCAACAGTCTTGGCACCAGCAGCCAGGAAATGAAAAGACGTATTGTGATGGGAAATTCTGCTGATAGGGACCTCTCTAAAGTACTCAAGAGCAACGATGTGTCTCTGGAGACTAAGGTGCGTCTGGTACAGGCCATGGTCTTTGCAATCACTTGTTATGCATCAGAGAGCTGGACAATGACCAGGGAGGATAGAAGGAGAATTGATGCTTTTTTTTTTTAATTTTTGTGTGCGTGTACCGTCAAATCAGATCTGACTGGTACAGGAGGAGATTGTCCCTCCTTCCCCGGCAGAGCATCTGGTGGAAGAATTGATGCTTTTGAGCTTTGGTGTTGGAGAAGAGTGCTGAGGGTGCCATGGACTGCTAAGAAAACAAACAGATTCAACTGGAAAGGGTTAATCTAGGCTGCTCCTTGGAGGCAAGGATTCTGAGACTTCGTCTGACATACTTTGGACATGTTGTAAGGAGGGACTGGTCCTTGGAGAGGGACATCATGCTTGAGAGGATGGAGGGCAGGTGCAGGAGGGGAAGGCCATCTGGAAGATGGATTGATTCGGTGACTGGGGCAATTGGGATGAGTGTGTCGGAGACAATGAGATTGGCACAGGACAGAGCAGAGTTTAGAGCTGTTGTACATAGGGTAGCTATGAGTCATAAACGACTCGACGGCACATAACAACAACTATTTCATCCACTATTCTTCTGTCAGTTTTCTGTACTGTGATGGCTTGTGTACTGCTGTGATGTTAGAAGCTATGACACGGGTTTTCCGAATACCAGTAGGGTCAGCCATGGTGGGAAAGTTTCAGTAGAGCTTCTTGACTTAGAAGCAGGCCTGGCCACCCCCTTCTGAACTAACAGGTCTTCAGAAACTCCATGGCCAACAGAAGAACATTGTTGAACATAGTGCCAGAAAACAGGGCCCTCAGGTTGGAAGGCTTTCAAAATGTGACTGAGGAATAGCTGGCTCCTTGGAGTAGTGTCTCTCATAATCATGCAGATGGTGTAAAATTTTTACCAGTGAAAGACCTTCATTTGCTGATGTGGCAAGACTAAAAATGAGTAGAAATAGCTGTAAACATCCATTTATAATTGGAACCTGTAATGTAAGATGTATGAATCTAGGGAAATTGGAAGTTGTAAAATATTAACTAGAATGCCAAAAGACCAAAATCCTAGGTATTAGCAAGCTGAGACAGACTAGTAATGGCTATTTTGAAGCAGATAATCACATGATATACCACACCAGAAGTAACAAAGTGAAGAGGAATAATGTGGCATTCATTGTCAAAAGAACATCTAAAGATCCATCCTGAAATACAATACTACGGATGATGGATACTATCCATATGTACACAAGGAAGTTCTGTTTATATAACTACTATTCAAATATACGTGTCAATCATGAAAGCCAAAAGAGAAGAAATTGAGACTCTCTAACAACTTTTGGCAGCCTGAAATGGATCAAACAGGTAAATCAAGATCCATTAATAGTAATTAGTGCCTGGAATGCAAGAGTTTGAAACTAAGAAGAAGGACTTGAAGATGGAAAATAGGGCCTTGATAACAGAAATGAAGCTGGAGACTGAACTAGAGAATTTTGTATAATCAATAACTTATTTATTGCAAATACTTTTTGAAAAAAACACTAATAGTGACTATACACATGGACTTTATCTGTTAGACAACACAGGAATCATATTGATTACATATGTGGGAAAAGACATAGAAGAAGCTAAATATAAATAGTGAAAACCAGGCCAGAGACTGGGGAACAGGTCAACAACTACACAAATTTAAGTTCAAATTGAAGTTGAAGAAAATGAAAACAAACACTAAAATATGGCCTTGACTGTATGCCAATTGAATTTAAAAGGCATCTTACCAATAGATTTGATGCATTGAACACTAATGACTAAAGACTGATGAGTTGTAGGATAACATCAAAGACATCACCCATGAAGAAAGGGAAAAAAAACACACCAAAACCCAACCAACCTACCACGTTAATTACAAAGACAGGAAACAAAAGGTAAGACCAAAATGGCTGTCAGACAGACTGTGAAATTTGTACTGAATGAAAAGAAGCCAAAACAAAGAGACAGGAATGCTGAAGTAAGAGAAATAAACCCAAGATTATTTTTTTCTTTCTACTAGTTCACAAAATTTGAATACTTTTGACTGTGTGGATCACAACAAAC
>NW_006399821.1:8739442-8740904 GCF_000299155.1 Elephantulus edwardii | reverse complement strand
TATTGCTCCTGCATGCTGTATAGGATTCCATTGTGTGAATGGATCATAATTTCTCAATCCATTAGTTTGTGGTTGGACATTTGGGCTGTTTCCATGTTCTTGCGATGGTGAATAATGCTGCTATGAACATTGGTGTACAAATCTCACTTTGTGCCTCAGTCCTCATATTCTCAGGGTAAATTCCAAGTAGTGGAATAGCTGGGTCATATGGAATTTCTATGTTTAGCTTTTTGAAGAAGTGCCAAACTGCCTTCTAGAATGGTTGCACCATTTTACAATCCCACCAACAATGTATAAGAATTCCTTTCTCACCATATTCTCTCCAACATCTATTACTTGCTGCCCTGTTAAACTTTACCACTCTTACTGGCATGAGATGGTACCTCATTGTGGTTTTGATTTGCATCTCTCTTACTGCCAATGATTGTGAACATTTCTTCATGTGTCTGTTTGTCATTTGAATATCTTCCTGTGTGAAAATTCTTTCCATGCTTTTTCCCCATTTTGTGTTTTAAAGGACAACCTGATAAGACAAAGAAAGGTGTTATAGTGGAATATGGAAGAAATTTGAATTAGAAAACTCAACGGGAAGAACACACTCTGCATTTCTTATGCTGAAAGAACTAAAGAACATATTTAATCCCTGCATTATAACATAAAAGGATTCTACAAGCAAAATCTTGAATGATGCAGGAAGCACCAAAAGAAGACAGAGCAATACACAGAGTTGTATGAAAAATAATTGATTGAGACTGAATAATTTCAGAAAGTAACATATGATCAACAACAAATAGTACTGAAAGAAGAAGTCCAAGCTACACTGAAGGCATGGGTAAAAAATAAGGTCCTAGGTGTTAATGGAATTACTAACTGAGGTGTTTCAAGAAGAGATGTGACTCTGGATATGCTCACCAGTCTTTGTCAATAAATATGGAAGACAACTACTTGGTCAACTGACTGGAAGAAATCTGTATTTGTTTCCATTCCCCCAAAAAAGTAAACCAACAGAATGTGGAAATTATCAAACAGTATCATGAATATCATATACAAGTTAAATTATACTGAAGAATATTTTAAAATGGCTAGAACAAGTACCTTGACAGAGAATTTCCAGAAATTCAAGCTGGATTCAGAAAAGGCCATGGCACAAGTTGTGTAACTTCTGATATCAGATAAATCTTCTCTGTTAGCAGAGTATACCAGAAAGAAGTTTACTTGTGTTTAATTGATTATGTAAATGTCTTTCTGTGGATAACAACAAATTATATGTAACACTGAGAAAGATGAGAATCCTAGAACATTTAATTATGTTTATACAAAACATCTGCATAGAACAAGAAGTAATTATCTGAATAGGACAAGAGAACACTGCATGGTTTTAAATCAGGAAAGGTCTGAGTCACAGTTGTAACCTTTCTCCATACCTATTCAATCTGTATACTGATGAAATATTTTTTAATTT
>NW_006399821.1:8733692-8738713 GCF_000299155.1 Elephantulus edwardii | reverse complement strand
CAATAATTTAATTTTCCTTGGGTCTACAATCTTTACTCTGATAACAGCAGCCAAAAGATGTGTTTGTTTAAGGTGGAGGGTTGTTGAAGGAGAGAAAGACCCTCTACCCTTACCAGCATCATGTCTTTCTCCAAGGAATAGCACCTTCTAGCAACATGCCCAAAGTATGTGAAGCCAAGCTTAATCATTCTTGGTTCCAAAGAGCAGTCTGGCTGTTTGCTTTCCAAGAAATATCTGTTTGTTCTCTTGGCTATCCATGGAATGTTCAATGCTCTTCTCCAACACCACAGCTCAAGTGTGTCAATTCTTTTCCTGTCATCCTTATTCATTGTCCATCTCTCAGATGCATAGCAAGTAATTAGAAAGACTATGGCTTGAACCAGATGCACCTTAGTCCTCAAACTGACATCATTACTCCTCAGTAATTTGGAGAGTTCCCTAACTGCATATTTTCCTAGTGCAATGTGTCTCCTTATTTCCTGACTGCTAGTACCAAGAGTATTAATTGTGGATCAAAGCAAGAAATGATTTGATATAGTTTCCCAAAACTTTCTCCCACTCTGTAAGTTGTTTCTTCATTTAGATAATAAAGAACTCTGATGTACACATATCATTTCCTGTTTTGTCTTTTATTGTCTATGCCTTTGGTGTCATGTTTAAGAATTTGTTGTGGAAAACTAGGCTTCAGAGCAGTATCCCTGCCTTCTCTCTCTCTCTCTTTCTCTCTCTCTCTCTTTCTCTCTCTCTCTTCAGTCCCCACCACAAACACATACACACAGAGAGATATACGGGGGAAAAAATAAGTGACTTCTTACTAATAAACACAGTAGACTGACATGGGCTAAATGCTTCAACCAAAATGAAGGGAAATGAAAGGATCAATTTAAAAATATATTTTATATACATTATAAGCTATGCATCTTAAACCTCAAACCACAAATAAATCAGAGGTAAAAAGATGGAAAATATATTCCATACAAGTAATAACCAAAAATGAGTGAGATTGGTGAATTTATTTGCAGAGAAGAAAGTATTTTTAATGTCAGAAAAAATAAACTTCAAGTAAAAATGTTATGAAAAACAATTACATGATATACTTATATATATTTGTATTCAAACAAGAGCCTTCTATATTTGCCAACTGCTTCCCCCACCTCAAGTATTTTTGTAAGCAAATTATGCTAATTATTCAGTGCATGTTATTAAAACTTAGTATATAATGTCTAAAGAGACCTGTGGGGGAGGGGGGTGGGGGAGGAGGGCACAATTAAAAAATATAAAATGTGAGAAACTGATATTTCATAGAAATACAGTAATACTTATAATAAATGGATACAGCATCAAAAGATTAATCAAGAAGAGATGTATGCACCTAATACAGGAGCAGCCAGCAGAGTCAAACTATAAGCGCCCTTGGATGAGTCTATATATGTCCTTCATGCTGAGTAAACCTCTCTTCCTCTGTACTGGTTGTCTCATTTCTCCTAATTTGGTTTTATTGCTTCCTTATATTTTCATGTTTATTTTAAAGTAACTGTTGACTGTTTGATCTCATATTAATAATTCGTTTAAAAGAAGTGCAATACTTGAGGGTAATTTCTTAATATTGTAAGCCAATTTGTTACTTAGCTAAAGGTGAATCTTAGCGGCTAGTTTTAGGGAAAGTTTAAACACCATCTCAAGACACTAGTCTCATGGAGTCAACCAGTCTCAATGATCTAGTAAAATTCTCCCCTCCCCCATTTCTTTCTTTCTATTTTCCTTTTAGGTCCTAGTCTATAATGTTATTTAATTCTACCAGAGCCTATCTATTGTGGCCTTGATCAGAACAGTCAGTAGTGGTATTTGGGCATCATCTAGTTCCTCTGATTTCAGGGCAGTGAGGCCTTGGTTTATGTTGACTTTTTTTAGCCCTGTACATTACTTTTCTTTGTATATTTATTTTCTTTCCTTCTCTTCAGCTTCAGAGAAGCAGATAAAAATTTATGTTGAGATCGCTTTTCATGTTGTTATGTGCCCTCACATCACCTGTGACCCATAGCGACCCTATAGACAGCAGCTCTGAAGCCTGCCCTGTCATAAGTCAGTCTTCTTACTGATTCTGAACACCTAATGCCATTTCCCCAGTTATTGTATCAATCCATCTCACCAGGAGTTGTCTTCTCCTGCACTATCCCTCCAACCTTCCAGGCATGATGTCCTTCTCCACAGACCAGGTTCCTCCTGGCTACATATCCAAAGTATGTGAGACAGACCTTCAAAATCCTAGCCTCCAAGAAGAAACTTGGTTTCACCCTCTCCAAAACAGACCTATTTGTTTTCTTGGTCATCCATGGTATGTTCAAGACTCTTTTCCAGCACCACAAATTGAAGGCATTGACTCTTCTTCTAACATCCTAAGTCATTGTTCAGCTCTATGTACTTGCAAAGACGAGGGCCAGGATTAGGCACACCATAGTCTCTAGGCTCGCATCATTGCTTTTCAATGTTCTGGAGAGGTCCCTCACAGCAGATTTTCCTAATGCAAAATGTCTTTTGATTTTTCTGCCTACTGGTGCTAAGAGTGTTGATTGTAGAGCTCAGCAAACTTTAATTATTAAAAACCTTAATCTCTTCTCCATCTAGCATGGTGCTGACAATTGGCCAGTGCTGAGAATCTTTGTCTTCTTCATATTGAGCTTTGAATCTATATTGAAGACTGCAGTCCTTGACGTTTTGCAGAAAGCAAGGGTGTGTCATCTGCGTAATGTAGGTTGGTGATGAATATTTTTCCAATCCTCATGACACATTCCTCCTCATAAAGCCCTGCTTCCTGAATGATCTGTTCTGCAAATACATTGACAAGGTGTGGAGACAGGATGCATCCCTGATGCATTCCTTTCCTGATTTTGAACCATGCACTGTTTCCCTGCTCTGTACTGAAGACTACTTCCTGGTCCAAGTGTAAGTTTCACATAAGCACAATCAAGTCTTCAGGGATTCTCATTTTCCTCAAAGTTAGCCACAATTTATTGTGATCCACACAGTCAAATGCGTTTTCATGGTTAAAAAAAAAAAACACTGATAGACATTTCTCTGGTATTATTTGCTTTCTTCCAAGATACATCTGATATCGGTAATAATGTTTCTAGTTCCATGACTTCTTCTAAACCCAGATTGTATTTCTGGTAGTTCTCTGTCAATGTAGTGTTCTGGTGGTTTTGGATAATCTTCAGCAGGATTTTTCTAGTACGTGATATTAGTGATGTTGTTGTTGTTGTTGTTGATTGCCTTTGAGTCGAGCATGACTCTTAGTGACCCTATGAGCAAAAGGCCTGAAGCTCCTCTAGAACTATTAACATTTATCAAAGTTCCTAGAGTTTCCAGAGGCATGTTATTTAGAAAGTGGATGCCACTCCTGCTTCCAAAACCCAAGCTGTATTTCTGGTAGCTCTCTATCAATTCAATGTTCCAGTCATTTCTGGATCATCTTCAGCAGGATTTTGTTAGTGTGTGATATTAGTGATACTGTTCAATAATTTCCACACTCTGTCAAGTCAACTTTTTTTAAAAATGGGAATAAATATGGATCTCTTCCAGACATCTGGCCAGGTAGCTGTCCTTCAGATTTCTTGGCATAACCTGGTGAACACATCCAGGAAAGCATCTGTTTGTTAAAATACATAAAATGGTATTCCATCAATTTCTGGGGCTTTATTTGCTGCCAGGCCCTTCAGAGCAGCCTCAACTTCCTCCTTTATCACCATTGCCTCTTGATTACATGTTGTTTCTTGAAATTCTTCTATGTCAGACAATTTATTTTGGTACAGTGACTCTGTATACTTCTTCCATCTTCTTTAATGCTTCCTGAATCATTCAATATTCTGCCCATAGCATACTTAAGTATTGCAACTCATGGCTTGAATTTATTCTTTAATTTCTTGATCTTAAGAAATGCTGAGTGAGTTCAGCTCTTTTGATTTTCCAACTTCAGCTCTTTGCATGTTTCATTATAAAGTTGTGTCCTCTTGTTCTATTGACCTTTAAAACATTGTATTAGGTCCTTCTTTATTCTTATGCTGACTTTTACACAGAAATCTGGTTTTTTTTGCTCTTTATCTTTTAATTGAGATTTTAATGAAAGTTTATAGAGAACTTGGATTTCCATTCATTCATTTTTTTAATTTTCCTCCCTGTCCCCTCACAGTTCGCATTTTCAAAAACGTATATCAGATACAAGTATTGCTTTTTTTAAAAAGTTATCTTTTCCTTGGTGTCTTTAACCTGTCTTCCCACTCCCATCCTTTGATGCCTATCATTTTTCTCATTTCTCAAGAAAGTCTCTTATAGACAGTATATTGATGAATTTGAGGCTTTAAAAAAATTCATTCTGCTCTATTTTTTTTTTTCTAAACTTGGGTATTTAAGTCATTCACGTCCAATGTGATTATCAACACACAAGGATTTTTGGTGTCAGTTTTTTATTCTTTTATGTATTGTTTATGGTTACCTTAGTCCATCCACTTTTCTGTGCTATTTCTGTGTGAAGGATTTCCTTTAGCATTGTGAAGTTCATCTTGTTTTTTTGAAGTTGGTTTTAAACAATTTCCTTTAGCATTGTGAAGTTGGCTTTGTTTTCATTAATTCCTTCTGTTTCTGCTTTTCTGAGAATGTCCTAATTTCTTCACCATATTTGATGGACACTTTTTCTGGGTAAAGGATTGCCAGTTGTTTTCTTTCAACTTTTTGTATGTGCTATTCCATTGTCTTCTTGCTCACATTCTATCTGCTGAATAATTGGACTTTAATCTTTTTGGCTCTCCTTTGTAGTTAACACTTTTTTTTTTATTTCCTGAGCTTCCCCTAGTAGTGGTTGTTCCTGGTTTGCCTGGCTCCTCCCAGGCTTGTGGGAAGCTCTCCTTGCCAGAAAGCAGGAGCGTGGTGGTGGGAGTGCAGGAATCGTGGCAAGCGTTTGGAGTCGACTGCTTTTCCGGGAATGTGTTTGACGTGCAGGTTTGCTCTGTCCCTGGAGTGAGGCTAGC
>NW_006399821.1:8727408-8733412 GCF_000299155.1 Elephantulus edwardii | reverse complement strand
GGAAACTCTATGCACGAACAGTGCTCAGGCTGTTCATTCATAGGGTCGCTATGAGTCATCTACAACTCGATGGCATTAAACAACAACAACAGCAACCCCTAGTAGTAGGTAAATCTGCTGTTAGGGACCTTTCCAAAGTACTGAGAAGCAACAATGTCAGTCTAGAAACTAAGGTGCACCTGATCCATGGTTTTCACGATTGTGTGCTATGCATCAGAGAGCTGAATAATGACTAAGGATGACAGAAGAAGAATTGATGCCTTCAAATTGCAGTGCTGGAGTAGAGTCTTGAAAATGCCATGGACCACCAAGAAAACAAATAGATCTGTCTTGGAGAAAGTAAAATCAAGTTTATTCTTGGAGGCTAGCTTTTTGAAGCTCCATCTCATATACTTTGGGCATATGAGTAGGAGGGACTGATCCTTGGAGAAGGACATCATGCTCGGAATAGTGAAGAGACAGCACAGGAGAGGAAGAACCTGGATGAGATGGATTGATACAGTAACTAGGGCAATGGGGTTGAAGTCAGTGAGACTGGCTCAAGGCAGGGCAGATTTCAGAGCTATTGTACATAGGGTCTCTACGAGTCACAGGTGACTCAGTGGCACACAACAACAACAACTCCTAGTATCCTATCCTTGTCTTTGATTTTAAGAATTTTACTATTTGTTGTTTTTATGTGCCATCAAGACCCTATGTACATAGCTCTGAACTCTGTACTATCCTAAGCCAGTCTCAGTGACTCCAACACGCCCATTGCTCCACCATGTCAATCCATCTCATGTGGGGTCTTTCTTTTCTGTGCTGTCCCTTCAACCTTCCAAGCATGATGTATTTCTCCAAGGACTGGTCATTTCTGGCCACATCCCCAAAGTATGTGAGATGGAGTTTCAAGATCCTTGCTTCCAAGGAGACTCTTGTTTTCACCCTCTTAAAGACAGACTTATTTTAGTCTCCTGGCTATCATGGCATGTTCAATATTCTCCTGCACCACAACTCAAAGACATTAATTCTTTTTCAGTCATCCTTAGTCATTGTCCAACTTTCTAATGCTTAGCAAGTAATTGTGAAGACCATGGCCTGAATCATGTGCACCTTAGTCTCTAGACTGACATCATTGTTCTTTGTCATTTTGGAGAGGTCCCTGACAGCACACTTTCCCAGTGCAATTCATTTTTTAATTTCCTGGCTCCTGGTGCCAAGAGTGTTGATTGTGGAACCAAGTAGGTTGAAATTATTAAAATTAATCTCTTCTCCATCCACCATGGTGCTGCCAATGGGTCCAGTGATGAGAATTTTTGTCTTCTTGATGTTAAGCTTCAATACATATTAAAGACTACATTTCTTGACCTTCTGCAGCAAACACTTCAGGCCCTTTTGGAGTTTATTCTGTTTGTGGTTTGCTCAGGTTCTTGAATGTATATTTAAAAATTTTTTTTCACATTTTTCACAGTACCTGGAAAGTTTCCTTCTAGTGCCTCTTCTACAATTTTTCCCCTTTTCCTGTTCTGAAATTCCAATCACACGTGTTTTTTCTTTTGATGGTGTCTCAGGTAATTCTTATGTTTTCTTGATTTATCTTCCTCCTTGTTTTTTTTTTTCTTTCCTCTAGAACATTAAGGTTAACGTATTCGGTTTTGTTGGTTCTATGTTTCATTCCTTTAATTCTGCTCTTGGGCTCTCCTACATGTTGATAGTTTCTGTGACATTGGTCTTATTATTCTGTATTGTATTTTTATATTTTTCTTTGGTTTTCAGTGTCCTGTTGATTGTATCTGTATTGATTTTTTTTATCACTTTTATCTCATTGCATATGTTTTCAACGATTTCTCCCATTCTTTGTAAATTCTTTAATGTCAGTGTTCTGAATTCCTTTTTGGGGTATTCAATCACACTTCCTGCCTCTGGGATATTCATTGATTCTGTGATCTGTTATCCATGTGTGTGTGTGTGTGTGTGTGTGTGAGAGAGAGAGAGAGAGAGAGATGATAGAGTGTCGTATTTATCTGCTTGTTTTCTGTGCAGTGCTATTATTGCTGGGATATGCCCTAAAATATGTTCTAGTGCAATATGTGGGTGCTCTAGCCCAACATGCCATGGAGACCACAATAAGAATGATATGAATGCCTGACCATAAATGAGGCTATTGAATTGTTGTCTTTTCCTTTTGGCACTTGGTGGAGAGGGTCTTTGAGGCTTTGGCCCAAATTTCTGAATTCCTGACTCTCTTTGAATCAGTGGCTATGTGTGACTTAGAGGTTCTCTGCCACTCAATTAATCCTTGTGATACTGTGCTATTAAATTTTTTTTTTTCCACTAGTGAGTGTAGCTTAAGTTTGCAGGCCTGGTATACCACATGGCTATTTATAGGGCTGGATCAGTGAGACAGGAACAATGGAGCCTACTAAGATGAGGCAGTGTGTGCTGATAAACCCTGATGATGTCAGTGGGCATACATTTTTTGTAAGAGAGCTGCTCTTTCTATGGGAAAAGATATGTCCAAGTCTCTAATCCTGTGCATGTGCTGACTTCTTCAGCACTAAATTAAAAATGCCTTTATTGAGTCTTCTTGTCAAAATCAAGATGGCTTTAGTCTGTTCATTGTGGGTGGAGCATCATACCCAGGGTCCACATAATTACTGCTTGTTCAGATGGAAGTTTGCTCAACCAATCATTCATCAGTAGTGGAGACATGAGGTCTTGTCTTCCCCACTGTGGTTGCCCCAGGCAGACAGGTCTGGTCTCCTCCTTAACCTTCTTGCCTCCCTTTCTCCTGCCACACTTCTCTTTTTGTGGGATCTAAGCCCAGCCAGGAGCCAGGATCTTGGTACTCATTACCTGGCCTTCATTCTCTTTCATGCCTGACCTTACTTTGAATAATTTCCACTAGACTTTAGAGTGTTTGAATTATTCTTCATGTTTGGGATTCCCTGTATTTTTAGGACATTTTTATGAGAGAAGAAGATTTGCAAGTCTGACTACTCCATCCCATCAGAAGGCCTCTACTAACAATATTTTAAAAGCAAAGTATTATTAATTTTGTATAGATTTTATTTCTCCCCCCAGTCTTTTAATTACTTATTCCTATTTTACAGGTCTTCAGTTTAAAGACTAAGATGTACCATGACCAAGCCAGGGTATTTTCAATTGTTCCTTATCCATCTGAGAGTTGTACAGTGAAGAAGGATGGTAGAGAATCAATGTCTTTGAGCTGTGGTGTTGGAGAAGAGTAATGAATATCTCATGGACTATCAAAGAAACCAAACAGATGTCTTGAAGTAAATGCATCCAGTGTGCTCCTTAGAGGCAAAGATATTGAAACTGTGTCAGACTTTGTTGTCAGGGGAGAACCCTCAACAAGCTGAATTGAGACAGTAACTGTAGCAATAGGTTTGAGCATGATGGAGACCATGATGATGGTACAGGATAGGACAAAGTTCAGTAATCAACTAGATGTCACCTACAACAATAACAACAACAGTTTTATAGAATTGTGTTCTAAAATTAATTGTATTATTTCAATATTTATAAATGTATTGATTTTGTGGTCTAACAAATGGTCTATTTTGGACAATGATTTATGTGTACTGAAAAATAATTTGTAGTATGCTTTTATTTCTTGGAATGTTCTGTTTATATCTGTAAGATCAAATTTACTGTGTTATTGAGATTTCCTACATCTTTATAGTTCTATCTTTCATTGAAAGTAGTGTGCTAAAGCTGTTAGAGTATATTTAATTTAGTGTCTCTTTTCAATTCTTTTAATGTTGGCTTTATGTATTATAGGATTCTTTCATCTAGTACATAGATACTTATTATGATTTTAATATAGATTGACCTTTTAATTGTCATATAATGCCTTTCCTGGTCCTTTATGCTGGTTTTTGCCTTGAAGTCTATTTTATCAGATATGGATACTTTCATTGCTGCTCTATTTTAACTGCCATTAGTTTGATCTATTTTCCATCTTTTAAGTTTTAATTTATTTGTGTATGCATGTATGTGTGTGCTGTAGGCAGCATATTGATAGGCATATTTTCTTAATCATGCTACTTCTCTCTCTCTTGAAATATAATTAAAGCAAGCTATGAATTTATTGCTGATTCATCCTTTTGTGTGTTGGGTTTTTTTAAAGTCAGTCAAATTCAACAGTGAAGGTTTGTATACTAACTTCATTTGCACTAATGTTACTAGTTTCTGATAACTCACCACTATCGGAGCAATCTCTTTTGTCCTTTTAACTGAAGTCTTGATACTTTTTATTCCTTTTGTTTTTTGGAATGGAATTAATTTTGGTATCTAGTATTGTTTTCATTTTCCTCATTGTTGTTGACTTTGTGTATGCTGAGTATTTGTGGCTTTCTTCTTTCTGGTTTGGTTAAAATATTTGTTAACTTCCTTTGTGGTTATCCTGTAATTTATTTTTATCCCTTTTAATTTAAAATGGCTGGTCTGTGCGTTGCTGTACAGAGGTAACTCGTGGTTGCTGTGATGCTGAAGCCTGTGACAGTGATGTGCCAGTCGTGGTAACGGGCACCCATGGTGGACAATGTTGGCTGGAGCTTCCCGACTAAATCAAGCCTGGAAGCAGGAGTGGCATCCACTTCCGAAATGGCTTGCCTCGGGAAATTATATGAACAGTGCTCAGGCTGTTAGTTCATAGAGTCGCTTTGTGTCGTCTACAACTCGACAGCACCAAACAACAACAACAACAACAACAACAACAACTTAAAATGGTCTGTTCTATCATGGTATCTTTCTGACTTCCTCACCATTGGAAGTTCTGTGACTACGCCATTTAAATCCCTCCTTATAGTTTTTAGTTATTGCTGCTTAATGAATGACACATCTGTTTCTCTGATTTTAGTTTTATAAACCTATTTTCTTTTTCCGGTTGTTTTTCAGGTACTATTTTCATGTGTCTTCTCCACTTTTTGTCTTATATTGTTGGTTCTCTGTCCAAAGGACTCCCCTTTAGCATTTCTTATAAGTTTGACCTTTTTAAAAAACTTGCTTAATTTCTGTTTACCTGATAATGTCCTAATTTCATTATTACATTAGAAAGACAGTTCCTCTGAATATGTAATTCTTGGTTAGGAATTATTTTCTTCCTTTCAAGGTTTTATACATGCCATCCCATTGTCTTCCTGCCTTCAAGATTTATGCTAAGAAACTCAAGCTTAGACTTACTGGCTGACTATTATAGGTATCATTTAATTTTTTTTTCTAGGCTGGAAAATTTGAGTATGATATGTAGTGGCAATATTATTTTTATATTCTTAGATAGATATAGTCTCTTCTTTCATGACATTGGGAAAATATTCTGCTATACATTCTCAACAATTCTCTGTGGTTTCTCTTTTTCCTCCTCTGCTCTCAAATTCTAATCACATATAAGTTTTTCCTTTTGATAGTCCCATACGGATTTTATGCTTTCTGGACTTTCTCTATTCTTTTTCCTGAATTGTCCTCATGCAAAGTTGTAGCACGGGATTAGTCTTCTAAGTCACTGATCTGTTACTTAATTAATGAATTCTACTCCTTGTCCTCCAAGATATTATCTATTCTTAAAGTTTTAGTATTAATTATATTAATTTATAATTGCTATTTCTGTATGGGATCTAGTTGTCTATTTTGTCATTTTGCTCTTATAATTGTTTTCCTAGAATTTTCCAGGTGGTTGTCTGTTTTCCTTGAGATTGTATTTGATTTTCTTGAGTGCTTGGAACATCCTTTTTATCTGTTTTGAATATTTTATCAAGTAGTTCTATTAATTTTTCTTCCTCAAAGAGACTTTTTTGTGGTGCAACCACTGTGGAAAGCATTGTGGTGCTTTCTCAAAAAGTTGCAAATAAAGATACCATTTGACCCAGCAATTCCACTACTGGGAATATAACCTAAAGAGACCATAAATGACATCCAAGTAGATACATGTATACCCATGTTTATCGCGGCTTTGTTTATGATAGCAAGGAGTTGGAAACAACCTAAATGCCCATCAACA
>NW_006399821.1:8722338-8727018 GCF_000299155.1 Elephantulus edwardii | reverse complement strand
GAAGGGTGCAACAATTAATGAATGGAATTCCAAAATCTCTGTAGATGTTCATTGAAATGAAAAATAAACAAACTAAATTAATAAAAAATATATATTGTGAATAGGGAAAAAGAAAACCTTATTTGAACAGTTCCAGTACAGTAAAGGGGAAGTATAGATTGAAAAAATTTTTAAAAAAAGAGACTTTTTTGGTACTTTATTTTGATCACTTGTATATCTTATTTGCTTAATTTGACATTGCCCTTATCTCCTAGACATAATGCATTTGTTATACTTTGTGTGTGCTTTATCCTATTGTTGTGTTTGTCTTACTTTAGTATTTGTTTTGCTTTGTTTAGTTGTGGTTTTTTTTAACACCAAGGCAAGGAGGGTGGGTTTTCTTCTCCAGTCATTCATTTGGCAGCCCTAGAACATGTCTTACCTGTTTCCAAGTGTACAATGTCACTGGTGGTAGCTTGGATACAGGTCCCTATTTGCTAGTCTTAATGAAAAGCAGGTTAAGTAAGCTTTTACCATCTTTTAGTAGGGAGTTGAGCTCCATGTCTCTCTGGTAATTCAAATCTAGAAGCCACTCTGCAAGAGAAAGATAGACAGTTCCTCTCCTCCACATTACAGCTTCAGAAAAGCAATGGAAGGTCTGCTGTGAATCAATTCTTACTTGACAGCAACTTTTATCGTTGATCCAGCGTAAGTGGTGACATGAGCTTGTGGAGTGGAACAGTACTGGTAGATGTTATAGTTATGGCTAATTAGTGGAAGAACATTTTTACTTCTTGTTGGATGGGACAGAACAAGAAAAAAGAAAAGAAAGGCAATAATAGGTAAAAATAAAAGTTAAAAAGTCAGATGAAGAAATTTGTTTCATTATGGATCTAGCCACACTGCATCTGTCTCAATGGGGATTCCCTGGGATTGACTTCCCCTTACCTGTGTGCTTTCCTTTCTCCTCTCTGTCTTCTCAGTCACTGTTTCCATTCTACTTTGTCTACACTATACTTCCCATTTTACACTGTCTTCCTTTCTACTTGGTGCTAGCTCTAATTCTCATTCTATATCTTCCTCTTTTGGTGTGCAGAGTTCCCGGATTGTCACTCAGTTTTCCGGTCTCTGTTATAATTGGTCAGTGTGCGTCACCATGATGCCATCTTGTCTCTTCCCTTGCTCACGTGCTTTTAAGACCACAGACACTACTCACTACTCAAATTAAGATGTAGAACATGAACTTTACAAATGATATTATACCAACTGATAGAAATGTCATATGAGACTATACATAGTCTTAGGTCTTTATTATACATATATGAATATATGTGCACAGTCACATACATGTATATATACAGCTGCTATTGTTACCTACTCATGTTAGAAACTCCTATTGCTCACACTGTAACAGGATTGTTTCTCTTGTTGCTAATTTGTCTAACAATTTTGACGTTTTATACTTAATTTATAAATGGATTTTAATTTTATGGGTATCCTGCTTTATTGTTAAGTATCAAGGGATTGAACAATGTTACATGGGTTTTCCTTGATTGGCTTTTATAAGTACATCAACAGATCTTTCTGTGATGTGCTTTAGACTAGAAGTGCCACATAAACCTCTCTAGCCTCAGAACAACAAACAAGCCTCCATTGACAGGTGGTGGCTGCACGTGAAGTGTATTGGCCACAATCAAAACTGATCTTCCCTCATGGAAGGTGAGATTTCTACCCTCAATACCCTCAAGTTTGTAGGTATATAAGCATATAATAAAAAACCTAAATCCACACCCCAGAAAGTTCTTGGGTTTTTTTTTTCATTTACAAGAAGTTGAATTATTACCCAAGCTCAAAGGAAAGAAAGTAACCATAGATTTTACTGGTAGTTTTTCCACATTACTATTCCATGTTATTATCTTTATTTATTAATATTTTTATTAACTTTATGTATCAATATAAATAAATAATAAATTAACTTTATTTATTAATATTCCATATTACTATCTTTCCTTGTTGGTTTTCCAGTAGAACTTTATTTTTATTTCAATATTTCTACCTTCGCTGTGCAGCCATGCATTGTAGATGCAGTTGGCACCTTCAGTACCTCCAGCGTCCCTATTGATCTGAACCAATTATGAAGATATCTTATACTTTGCTAGTGTGTGGTTTAAAAATTAGCATATGAGGCAATATTGGCCACTATTCTGGTAGGCAGCTTCTAGGAAAGATTCCTTTAGTCCTAAAAAGAGACACAGAGAACAGACAGCCCTTCTCTTTTTTCTGTGAAATCATTGCACCTGTATCTATTACTTGAAAATGTTAAAATATTGCCCACAAAGAGAGCTCTTGCTCCCAGGAAAAGTCAACACAGTGGGGGTGGGGGTGGGGGTGGGGAACAGAAACGTGGAAATTATCTGAATCTCTGGCAATACTCTTCCATTTTTGCATTAATGAGCTCTGGAAAATCCCTCTTAACCTGGTGCTACAGGAAATGATGCTTTTTTCTGTCATTTGACCCATTGAATGTGGGTTTCTTTTACTTGCAGCTGGAAACATCCTCACTGGTACAGAGGCATGATGTGATTTCTCGAATGAGGACTCCAGGCTCCTGTGAAGGTCTTCTGTAGTCAATGCTTTTCTTGGCTTACTGTCTTTTTCAGGCTGCTGTGGGGTGGGGAGAGTCTATTTTCATAGCATCTGGTGCAGGTTTGGCATCTGGTTGTGTTTCATAAATATTACAATGATAAGTGAATGAGAAATGGATTATCAC
Organism: Elephantulus edwardii; assembly: GCF_000299155.1. NCBI lineage: Eukaryota > Metazoa > Chordata > Mammalia > Macroscelidea > Macroscelididae > Elephantulus > Elephantulus edwardii. The sequence continues at coordinate 8,724,269 of NW_006399821.1, read as the reverse complement.
TCACCCTGAGGATCGCACAGAATGTGAGTACACGAGACCCACTGCTTTGTTCCCATCAGAGGTAGAAGTTATGCTGGGTCCATGTTTTCTCCAGCTGCACTATCCTAAAGGAAGCTACATCTAACCACAAAGGGCTAAACACTAGAAGCTAAGTGGAGGCCCTAGTACTGAACATGAAAAAGTCAGAATGATTAATAGGAATGTAATCAGAAATTATGCAAGAATAATACAAAAGAAGAGATCATAAATTAAGAATGGGCTTTATGGTTATATTTCCAGACCAACTGGCAGTGTGCTATATTCACTATCAACAGTAGTCAGAGAAAATGGATATGATTTTACAAAACAATGGGCTTAAATAACTAGGCATATTTAGTTCTTTAAAAGAAAAAATCGAGGAAACCACAGCTGACTAAAATAATATGACAACTATCAATTTCATTTGAAGATTTTTAGAATAGGGCTAAACCAAATTTTTATGTTTTTCATATTAGTTTGCTAAACTAGCTCTTATTTCTAACTTGAGACTAAGAATCGTAAGAGAATACGTTACCATTATACTTATAACTAAAATTGTTGTTGCTGTTGCATGCCATCAAGTCCAAACCGACTCATGCCTGACCATGTTATAACTAAAATATTTGCCATGAAGTAAGCTCCAGTTCAAGATGACCCATGAATTGATGAATTAGTATATTGGAGTAGAATCATGCTCCATAATATTTTCAGTGGCTGATTTTCTGAAGCAGATAGCCAGGTCTTTCTTTTGAGGCATGGGGTGGGCAGGAAAAAGTGCAGTAAACAGAAATGTCCAAACTGCCCAAGCACATTAACCATTTGGGAATACCACAATTGTAATTGTAGGTGTAAAATCAGGCATTATAAGAATGACTTTAAAAGTTTCATGAGCTATGCATACCTATGTCCTTTGCAGCATTGTTATTTAACAAAAAGAACCACTCAAGTGTCTGTCAGTGGGCAAATGGATAAAGAAACTATCCAACATTTACACCATGGAGTATGAGTCCAGACTGTAAAACAATAAAGAATTCTATAACCACTGTGTAACATAGATACCTGTAGAGGACATTGTACTGAGTTGACTTAGTCACAAAAGGATATTGTCTAAGACCACTATCATAAAAAGCTAAGTAAATATGCAGAAAGAGTCCCTGTTTGGTAGTTATCAAGAATGAGAATGAGAAGTAAATAAAAATTAATAAAGATATTATTGTTGTTGTTGTTAGGTGTCATCAAGTTGCTACAACTCAAAGCAACTTTATGAACAATAGAGCTGAATTTTGCCCTACCCTCTACTACCCCACATCTTTGTCGTGCTCAATTGACTACTGTGGTAGTCACTGTGTCAGTCTAACTTGTTGAAGGCCTCAACATGTCCTAGCATGATATTTCTCTCCAAAGACCGGTTCCTCCTGAAAATATGCCCAAAGTAAGTGAGATAAAGATGCACCATCCTTGCCTATAAGGAGCACTCTGGTTACACTTGTTTCAAGACAGATCTATTTGTTCTTTTGGAAATCCATGGCATATTTAATAAATAATCTTCAACATCACAATTCAAAGGAATGAATTCTGCTTTGATCTTCCCTAGTCACTGTCCAACTTTCAGACGCATAATAAGCAATTGAAAACAATGACTTGGCTCTGGCATACCTTAATCTTTAAACTGACGGCTTTGCTCTCTAGAACTTTGGAAAGGTTCGCAACAGCCGATTTCCCCAATGCACCCCATCTTTTGATTTCTTGACTTCTGATCCCATGGGTGTAGATTGTAGATCCAAGTAAGATGAAATCATTGACAACTTCAATCTTCTTTATCATGATGTTACTTTCTGGTTCAAAGGTGAGAATTTCAGGTTTCCTGGTGTTGAGATGTTATCCTTATTGAAAGTTATGTTGTTGTTGTTGTT
>NW_006399821.1:8718548-8719518 GCF_000299155.1 Elephantulus edwardii | reverse complement strand
CAAGGAAGTCCAGTGAACACTACTATCATCCAGATATATGCACCAACAACCAGAGCCAAAGAAGAAGAAATAGATGATTTCTACCAACTCTTACAGGCAGATATAGATCAAACATGCAATCAAGATGCATTGATAATAATTGAAAGTTATAGCCTTTGATATTTTGCACCAAATGCTTCGAATATCCTCTTTCACCAAGCAAAGTTATGCCACCTATATAATGCAGGTTGTCAATGAAACTTCCTCTAATGCTTATGCCACATTCTTTTTCATATAGTCCAGCTTTTAAAATGATTTGCTTATCAAGCAGATTGGATAGGTATGAAGAAGGATAACCCTGGCACACACTTTTTCACATTTTAAATCATGCAGTGTCTATTGTTCTGTCCAGACAACTGCTTCTTGGTCTATGCATACATTTTCTATGATCACAAGTAATTGTTATGGGAATTTTGTTCTTCTCAATGTTATCCATAATTTGTTATGATTCACACAGTCAAATGCCTTTATATAATCAATAAAACACAAGTAAACAGGTGGTTTTTTTTTTAAATTCTCTACTTTCAGCTTAGACCCACCTGACCTCAGCAATGGTATTCTTTATTCCACAGTCTCTTCTGAATTCAGATTAAATACCTAGCCATTCCCTGTTGATAGACTATTCCATCCAGCTTTGAAAAATCTTCAGCAATATTTTACTTACATGTAATATGAAATCTTGTTCAAGAATGTCCACATTCTGTTGGATCACCTTTTTTTGGGATAGGAACAAATACAATCTTCTCCATTCTGTTATAAGTAGTTGTCCTCCCTATTTGTTGGCAGAGCCTGTTAAGCACAGCCAGGGTTACATCTATTTCCTGAAATATCTCAATTGTTATTTTGGAAATTCCTAGGGCCTTATTATTTAGCCAATGCCTTTAGTGAAGCTTGTACTTCTACTTTCAGTACTATTGGTTCTTGATCATAT
>NW_006399821.1:8710860-8716928 GCF_000299155.1 Elephantulus edwardii | reverse complement strand
CCCTTCTAGCAGCATGCCCAAAGTAGATAAGGCGAAGCCTCATCATTCTTGCCTCCAAAGGGCACTCCAGCTGTATCCTCTCCAAGACATATTTGTTTGTTTTTTTGTCTGTCCATGAGATGTTGTATACTCTTCTCCAACACCACAACTCAAGGGCATCAATTATTCTTCTGTCATCCTTTTCACTGTCCAGCTCTCAGATGCGTAGCAAGAGATCGGAAAGACTATGGCCTGAATCAGATCGTAGTTCTCAAACTGACATCACTGTTCCACAATAATCTGGAGAGGTCTCTAACTGCAGATTTTCCCAGTGCAATATGTTTTCTTATTTCCTGACTGCTGGAACCAAGAGTGTTAATTATGGATCCATGCAACATGAAGCTGTTGATAGTTTTAATCTCCTCTCCAACAACCATGATGTTGCCTATCGGTCTGGTGGTAAGAATCTTTGTCTTCCTGACCTTGAGATGCCATACATACTGAAGACTGCATTCGTTGATCTTCTGCAACAAGTGCTTCAAGTCCTCCTCACTTTAGCAAGCAAGGTTGTGTCATCTGCATAAGGTAGGTTATTTATTAGTCTCCCTCCAGTCCTGATGCCACACTCTTCTTCATAGAGTCCAGCTTCTTGGAAAATTTTCTCAGTGTACAGAATGAATAAATATGGAGAAAAAAAAATACAACCCTGACACACTTTCTTCTCAATTTTAAACCATGCTTTGTTCTCCTGCTCTGTTTGTACAACAGCATCCTGGGCCAAGTATAGATTCTACATGAGAACAATTAAGTGCTCTGGGATTCCCATTCATCTCAATGTCTACAACTTGTTATGATCCACAAAGTCAAATGCCTTTGCATAGTCAATAAAACACAGATAGACATTTTTTTTCTGGTGTTCTTTACTTTCAAAGTAAAAGAGCTGAACAGAAGATTTCGAAGGGCAGCTTGAGAGGACAAAGCAAAGTATTATAATGGAATGTACAAAGAGCTAGAATTGGATAATAAAGAGGGAAGAACTTACTCTGCATTTCTCAAGCTGAGAGTACTGAAAAACAAATTTAAGCCTTGTGTTGCAATATTCAAAGATGCTATGGGCAGTGTATTCAGTGACCCAGAAAGCATCAAAAGAATATGAACACAGAATCACTGTACCAGAAAGAACTGATTGACACTGAAAATTTCCAGGAAGTGCTATATGGAGAGGAGCCAATGGTAATAAAAGAGGTAGTGGAAGCTGCATTGTAGACATTGGCAAAAAAAATAATGCGCCAGGAATCAATGGAATACCAATAGACTTGTTTCAGTTAACAGATAACAACCTTGACGTGCTCACCAGTTTATGCCAGGAAATTTGGAAGAGAGCTGTCTAGCCAACAGATTAATAGATCCATAATTGTTCCCAAGAAAGGTGATCCAACTGAATGTGTAAACCATACACATGAGTATTGTCTAAAACGTGACTTCTTTTGACACTACCTTATTAGTCAAATTTTCCCAAAGAATCCTTCAATATTCTAATTCAAAGCTTGAATTTGTTCTTCAGTTCTTTCAGCATGGGAAATGAAGAACATATCTTCTCTTTTGGTTTTCTAACACCATCTCCTTTCACATTTCATAATAATACTTTGCTTTGTCTTCTGGAGCTACACTTTGAAATCTTCTGTTCAGCTCTCTTACCTCAGTCTTCCTTCCCCTACTTGTGGCTTCTGTTTGAACCAGTGTAAGTTCAAGAGTCCCTTCTGACATGCATTTTGGCTTTTCCTCCCTTTCTCCACACACCACCCTGCTCTCTATAATGATCTTTTGCCTTCTTCCTGGATGATGTCCTTAATGTCATTCCACAACTTGTCTGATCTTTAGTCATTGGTGTTCACTGTATTTTTTTAGGAGTGGAATTTCATTACTTTGTTTCTATTCATTTTCATTTAGTCATACATACATACATACATACATACATACATACATACATACATGTTTTGCTTCATAATAATAATTACCATTGTAGAAAGCTATTATCCTGTTATCTAATGCTATTATTATAATGCTAACAACAATTCTACTATTTACAAAGTCCTATAGAAACTTGTGAGAAAATTGTGTATCAAGGATGTATCCTTTCTCCATACCTTTTCAATCTATATACTGAGGAAATCATTCACGAAGCTGGACTATATGAAGAAGATTTGGCATCAAGATTAAAGGAAGACTTATCAACAACCTGTATTATGCAGATGACACAATCTTGCTTGCTGAAAGAGGACTTGAAGTACTTGCTGCATAAAATCAAATACTACAGCCTTTAATATGGATTATATCTCAACATCAAGAAAACCAAAATTCTTATCACTGGATGAATAGACAGCATTGTGACAGAGAAAAGATTGAAGATGTCAACATTTTCATTTTAATTGGGATGACACAACCCTGCTTGCTGAAACTGAGGAGGATCTGAAGTGCTTGATGAAGAAGGTCAAGGATTGCAGGCTCCAATATGGATTGAAGCTCAATGTCAAGAAAACAAAGATTCTCACCACTGGACCAATGGGCAGCATCATGATAGATGGTGAAGAGACAGAGATTATTGACACTTTCAGTTTGCTTGACTCTACAATCAACACTCTTGGTACCAGCAGGCAGGAGATTAAAAGATGAATTGCATTGGGAAAGTCTTCTATCAGAGACTTCTCCAAGGTACTGAGGAACAACGATGTCAGTCTGGAGACTAAGGTACACTTGATATAGGCCGTGGTCTTTGTCATTACTTGCTATGCTTCAAAGCTGGACAATGACTAGGGATGATAGAGGGAGAATTGATGCCTTTTAGCTTTGGTGCTGGAGAAGAGTATTGAATATACCATGAACTGCTAGGAGAACAAACAAGTTCGTCCTGGAGAGGGGGAAGCCTGGCTGCTCCTTGGTGGCAAGGATTCTGAAGCTTCGTCTGATATACTTTGGACAGTTGCAAGGAGGGACCAGTCCTTGGAGAGGGATGTCATGCTTGGGAGGGTGGAGGGACAGCTCAGGAGAGGAAGACCCTCAATGAGATGGATTGATGCCGTCACTGGGATAATGGGGATAGGCGTGTCGGAGACAATAAGATTGGCACAGGATAAGGAGCTCTGGTGGCCTAATGGCAAGAAGCTGCACTGCAATCCCAGAGGTTCATGGTTTAAATCTACCAGATGCTCTGCTCGAGAAGGAGGGACAATCTCCTCCTGTACCAGTCAAGTCCAATTTGACGGTACACACATGCAAAATAATAAAATAAAAAATAAAAAAAAATTTAAAAGAAGATTGGCATATAGGGTCGCTATGAGTCGCAAGTGACTTGACAGTACATAACACCACCACCAGCAGCAGCAGTGTGTGTGTGTGTAGCCGTTTCTAGTGTATTTGTGTGGCTACTTGTTATTTATGTGAAGATGTGACTATAGGATTAGTTGCAAACTTTAAGATGTGACTTTCAAGGCGAACAGATTAGATAGCCTGGGAAAATGGCACTGTAGGGGTGGAGTTGGCAAGCCAAGCTGTGTAGGTGCAGCAGGGTGGGTTGGCAATGCGTAGTGAGAACCCCAGCGTCTCTCTGTCTGGCAGATAATGTGGTCTCACCTTCTTGAAGCCAGTCAGCATCTACCACTGTTCCCATGGTCTGAGGGAGTATTGTTTTTTCTTTTGATCCATAAAGGATTTCTCTCACTATAGGATTTTCCATATACCATTTCCCACCCTCTCTGCATATGCTAGATTTTTCTGGAGGCATGGATAATTTGAGATATCTTTTTCTTACACTAGGCGCTGGCAAACTCACCTTGCCACCATACATGTGTGAAATTTTTTCTTTCACCTCTCCACCCCTAGACATGTCTCAATATCATCTTGCCTGCCTAGATAAGGATCACTTGGGTCTTTGTTTTTTAGCATAAGGGGAGAAAAGTCCTCCATCTTTTAAGGTGTTCTGGTAGCATTTTCTTTTTCTCTTCTTGAGAAGGCAGGATTCCACTCAATCATTCCATGACTTTTTTCTTTTTTCCAAGAGCTTCAGGTCTGCCTCATTTTCAGTAAGCAAGGTTGTGTCATCTGCGTATTGTAGGTTGTTGTTGAGTCTTCCTCCAGTCTTGATGCCACATTCCTCCTCATAAAGCCCTGCTTCCCAAATTATCTGTTATGCATACAAATTGAAAAGGTATAGGGACAAGATGCATCCCTGACATACTCCTTTCCTGATTTTGATTATAAACCACTAAAAAGAAATCATATGCTAAACTAAGACTATAACTATTACACTCTTACTATTTGCCTTTGAGTCAGAACTGACTCATAGTTGACCCTTCAATGGCTTTTTAGATGCTATAAATCACATGGAGGATATTGTCTTATTCCATCTATAAATAAGTAAGATTAGACTAATTATAATAGTCTAAAAAGAGCTAATAATAATGTAGATTAACAATATCCAATTATCAGCTTTAAAAATACACCACAGGAATGCAATAGTTAGTAATAGGAGAAGAAAGGAGGAGGTGAGAGATTTAACTGGTTCAATTTTTCTGTAAAGATAAAAGGCTCTTTTCTTTTTCCAGTGGAGCAATCTAGTCATATCAGGAAAAACTGGTCTTAGGCCTCCTCAAGACACCCATCACAGTGACCAAATATAAAGACAGAAAAGTCAGAGGTTTATTCACCAGTGCATACACTGCCCCAGTGTCACTGAATACACTGCCCCAGTGTCTACCAAAAAGCCTACAGTTCATCCCCCTCCCCTGTTAACTTTACCTAGGGTTCCTGGGGGCAGTGGGAATGTCAGAAGTTAATATCAAATCAAGCTGAACCCCCAGACACCCCTAATCCTTTTCAGACATGATGACCTGTTCAGCCATCTGTTCAACTGGAGGGTGGCTTTTCTATTACAGAAGTTCCTATGCTTTACATATTCATTCTTTCAGTGTCCAGGCCTTTTACAATATACACATCGAATATATGCCCAGTAATGGCTAATGGGCCACCCATCTGGGTTTAAATCCATGGGCAAATATCAGAGGGTATTAGGCTGCTTCTGCCTGGGTAGCCCTCACTGAAATGGGTCTCTAGTTGAGTGTGGAATGGAGAGACTGTATGCAAGCAAGCAACATCCCTCAGGAGGCAGTATTGTGGGGCTGGTTCACTAGATCTGGCTGTGTTTCCTCCACTAGGGGTTGCTGCTGTCACAGGAACTGTGGGCACATTGGTGTTTTGAACATCTAAATTTTCCTGCATTGGCAAAGAATATGAAAAGAATATCTATTTGTGTTTTATTGACTATGCAAAGGCATTTGACTGTATGGATTATGACAAATTATGGCTAACATTTAGAAGAATCAGAATCCCAGAACATTTAATTTTGCTCAAACAAGAATTAAACCTAGATCAAGAATCTGCTGTCTGAACAGAGCAGGGAACACTGCATGGTTTAAAATCAGGAAAGATGTGCATCAGAGCTGTACCTTTTGTTCAGACCTATTCAATTTGTAAGCAACTTATTCAAGATGCTGGACTCTGTAAAGAAGAATTATGGGATCAGGATTGGAGGAAGACTCATCAATAACCTGCATTATGCAGATGATACAACCTTGTTTGTTGAAAGTGAGGAGAACTTGGTATGTTTGCTGCTGAAGATAAAATACCAAAGCCTAACCTCTGGATGACATCTCAACATCAAGAAGACAAAAATATTCACCACTGGACTGAAAAGCAACATCATGATCCATGGAGAAAGGACTGAAATGGTCAACAACCTCATCTTACCTGGATCCACTATCAACACCCTTGGTATCAGCAGTCAAGAGAACAGGAGATGTATTTCATTGAGCATATCTTTTTTTAAAAATTTCTTTATTTTTCATTTCAATGAACATCTACAGAGATTTTGGAATTCCATTCATTCTTTGTTGCACCCCTCTCCCTGCCCCCCCACCCCCATTTGCTCCTCTCCTTCAAACGCAAAAGAAAAACTCCCTCATTGGTACGCAATCCCCCACACACATCCCCCAACCCCCAAATATAATCCACTCTGCAACCCTCATTCTGTACTC
>NW_006399821.1:8708036-8709781 GCF_000299155.1 Elephantulus edwardii | reverse complement strand
TTGTTTAATTCTTCTGCAGATAGATTTCCAATTTTGCCAACACCATTTGTTAAAAAGGCTGTCATTTCCCCACCTAACTGATTTCATCTCCTTGTCAAAAATCAGTTGACCATAAATAGATGGGCTGATTTCCAGGTTCTCAATTCTATTCCATTGATCTATGTGTCTGTCACCGTACCAGTACCATGCTGCATTGAGCATATCTTCTGTCAGGAACCTCTCCAAATTACTGAGAAGGGATTATCAGTTTGAAGACTAAATTGTGCCTGATTCAGGATATGGCCTTTTCAATCATTCGCTTTGCATCTGAAAGTTGGACAATGAATAAGGATGACAGAAGAACAATTGATGCCTTTGAAGTGTGATGTTGGAGAAGAGTACGGAATATTCCATGGGCTGTCAAAAGAACAATCACATATGTGTTGGGGAAAGTGCAATTAGAATGCTCCTTGGAGGCAATGATGAGTCCAAAGCTTTGTCTCACATACTTTGGACATGTTGTTAGGGGGGGCTATTTCTTGGAAAGGAAAGGGTCAATGAAAGAGCGAAAGATCCTCAATGACATGATTTGAAACAGTGACTGCACCAATGAGTTCAAGTATGTCAGAGATGATGAGGATGGCATGGGATAGGACAGGGTTCAGATCTGTTGTTCATAGGGTCCCTATGAGTCATGCTTGATTTGATAGTACCTAGCAACAACAGTGATAAAGCGTTGGAATTTCTCTCATGCAAACGTAAGCCTCGAGTTCCAGTACTTACAAATGGTAAGTGCAGAATGGTTAATTATCCAGGAAGCATCAAAAGATGAGGAATTAGTATACAGAGTCACTGTACCAAAAAGAACTGGCCAACACAGAAGTATTTAATGAAGCAACTGATGTTCAAGAGGCAATGGTGTTGAAAGAGGAAGTTCAACTGTTCTGAAAGAACTGGACAGAAAAAAGGCCCAGGAATTGATGGAACCCAATTGACATATTCCAACAAACAGATACTCACCAGGAAGTGCTTCACCTGGAAGTGCTCACTAGGCTGTGTAAGAAATCTAGAGGACAACTACCTGGCCAACTCACTGGTTGTTGTTGTTGTTGTTGTTATGTGCCGTTGAGTCATTTGCGACTCTTAGCGACCCTATGTACAACAGCCCTAAACCTTGCTCTATCCTGTGCCAGTCGCATGGCCTCTGACACACCCATCCTGATTACCGCAGTCACCGAATCAATCCACCTCATAGAGGGTCTTCCCCTCCTGTGCTGTTCCTCCACCTTACCAAGCATGATGTCTCTCTCCAAGGACCTGTCTCTCCTTACAACATGTCCAAAGTATTTTAGACGAAGCCCCAGAATCCTTGCCTCCAAGGAGTAGCCTGGTTTAACCCTCTCAGGATGAATCTGTTTGTTTTGTTGGCAGTCCAGGATACATTCAATACTTTTCTCCAGCACCACATCTCAAAGGCATCAATTCTCCTCTTCTTCCCTAGTCATTGTCCAACTCTCTGATGCATAACAAGTGATTGCAAAGACCATGGCCTTTATCAGGCACACCTTCGTTTCCAGAGAGACACCGTTGCTCTTGAGTACTTTAGAGAGGTCCCTAACAGCAGACTTTCCCATCGCGATACGTTTTTTTATTTCCTGGCTGCTGGTGCCACGAGTGTTGACCGTGGAGCCGAACAAACTGAAGCTGTGAACAAATCTTAATCTCTTCACCATCCATCCTAATGTTACCAATTGGTCCAGTGGTGA
>NW_006399821.1:8706608-8707426 GCF_000299155.1 Elephantulus edwardii | reverse complement strand
TGCAAAACCTATACTTGGACCAAGAGGCAGTCGTTAGAACAGAGCAAGGTAATACCGCATGGTTCAAAAAACTCACTGGAAGAGATCTATATTTATTCCCATTCCAAAAAGAAATGTGACCTGGCAGAGTGCAGAAATTATCGAACAAACAATACCACTAATATCACATGCAAGCAAAATCCTGCTTAAGATTATCCCAAAATGATTGGAACAGTACATCAACAAAGAACTGCCAGAAATAAAAGCTGGGTTTAGAAGAGGCCGTGGCACTAGCGACATCATGGCTAATGTCAGATGCATCTTGGCTGAAAGTAGAGTACCGGAGGAATATCTGTGTTTCATTGGCTATGTAAAAACGTTTGACTGTGTGGATCACTACAAAGTGTGATTAACCTTGAAAAGAATGGGAATCCCAGAACATCTGATTGTGCTCATGTGGAACCTGTACTTGAATCATAAGGCAGTCATCAGAACAGAGCAAGGGAACACTACATCGTTCAAAATTGGGAAGGGAATGCTTTAGGGATGCATCCTATCTTCACCTTTTCTTTTTTTTTAAAAAATTATTTATTTTAATCAACATTTACAGAGATTTTGGATTTCCATTCATTCACTGTTGCCCTTTTCTCCCTGCCCCCTCCCCAATTCGCCCTTCTCTTTGAAAAGTAAAAGAAAAATTCCTTCATTGGTATACAATTTCCCTGCCCCGCGTACACTCCACCACGCAACCTTCATTCTGCAGTGTTGTGATAACCATAATACCCAATCATATGTCACTTTTAAACTGTTCTCTCCCTCATCTGTTTCAATGCAGTATA
>NW_006399821.1:8702206-8704588 GCF_000299155.1 Elephantulus edwardii | reverse complement strand
TAGTGGGCATCCTTGCCTAGTTCCTGTTCTTAAAGGGAATGCCTGTAACCTCTCTCCATTGAAAACAATGTTGGCTGTGAAGAAATTCCCCTCTAATCCTATTTTGTTGAGCTCCTCACCTTTTCAATTTGCATGCTGAACAGATCATTCAAGAGGCTGTACTTTATAAGAATGAATATGGCATCAGGATTGGAGGAAGACTCTACAACAACCTACATTATGGAGACACAATCTTGCCTGCTGAAATGGAGGGAGGTCTGACACATTCACTGCAGAAGATAAAGGACAACAACAAGATAAGGAAGATTCTCACCACTGGACCAATTGGCAGCATCAAGACAGATGAAGAATAGATTGAGATTGTTAACAAGTTCAACTTGCTCAGTTCAACAATCAACACTTTCGCACCAGCAGTTAGGAAATCAAAAGACCAATTGCATTAGGAAAATTTGCTGTCAGGGACCTCTTCAGAGTGCTGAGGAGCAAGGATGTTGGTCTAGAGCTCAGGGTACACCCAATTCAGGCCATGGTCTTTGCAATTACTTGCAATGCTTCAGAGAGCTGGATAATGATCAAGAATGACAGTATAAGAATTGATGCTTTTGGGTGGGGGTAAGACTGAGAAAAACTGGATAAGTTATGTTTACTGCATTGAAGTCTTTGAGGGAGAGAATAGTTTAAAAGTATTATATTTTAGGGCATTATGTTTATCATAAGAGTACGGAATGAGGGTTGCAGAGTGGATTTTCAAGGAGGGGAGCGAACGGGGTGGGGGTGGGGCGGGGAGAAAAGTGCAACAATGAATGAATGGAATTCCAAAATCTCTGTAGATGTTCACTGAAATAAAAAAAAAATAAATAAACATTTTTTTTAAAAAAAAAGAATTTATGCTTTTGGAATGTGGTGCTGGAGAAGATTATTGAACATACCATCAAATGTCAAGAGAACTAACAGGTCTGGAGAGGATGAAACCAAGCTGCTTCTTGGAGGCAAAGGTTTTGAGATCCCATCTCACATACCTTTGGTTTGTAGTCAGAAGGGACCAGTCTTTGGAAAAGAATATCAAGCTTGGAAGGGTCAAGGGACAGCACATTAGACGAAGACCCTGGATGACATGGATTGACACAGCTGGGGCAATGAGGGTAGGTGTGTCAGTGAGATTGGCTCAGGATAGAGCAGGGTTCAGAAATATTGCTCATAGGGTTGCTATAAATTGTAGTTGACTTGACAGCACATAACAACAATAATCGACATGTAATTAAGATTTCAGAGAGCTAAGAGTGCACTGAAGCACAAGGAAGAAGAAATATGAGGGCTGAGCCTCCTTTGGAGCTGTGCCTCCCGTATGGTGGTCCTTGCTGTTAATTTTGCAAGGATGTACAGGGAGTGTAGTTGTGTTTCCAGGTAATGTTCTATTTCTTGACCTGGAGCTTGCTACATCATATACTTATTTTGTAGACATAGTGGTGGTATATATGTTAATTCAAATTCATTGAGTTGGAGACTTATAATTTGAGTGTTTCACCCTGTGTTTTGCCTCACACACAAAACCCCAACACCAACTTTAAAAGACTTTGACATTCAATACACCAGGACTTATGCCTGCCTCTTCCACTTAGAAATATGGTCCCTGAAGCCTTTTTCTTAAACCCTCCCAAAACTGCTTTTCTTTAAATGTGATATGCACAATGTGTATCTGTCTCGTAGGATTGTCAGAAGGTGCAAATAGGACCTGGTAAAATGGTAGTTTGTAGGAGCTCAGGAATGGCAGCTGTAATAGGGCAGTATAATTTAGGAAGCACCTACTATGTGAAATCTTTACTAGGACCTTAGCTTGTAATATGGTGCATTCTATAGATGAGTGAGCAGCCACCACTCATTATGTGAAGGGCCTTGCTCAAAGTCAGCTAGCAGGTAAACAATAGACCTGGACTCAAAGTGGTGCTTTTCCCAAAACCACTGTGTTTTGTTACTGGTTAGGTGGCCTGCGTTGATTTATTAGGCTTGAGGGTACCTCAGTCATGGGAAAATGTTCTACAATTTTTCTAGGTGAATATATTCTTTAGGTCCATTTCTGGAAGTCAGGATTGCTTCTCAGAATTTCCAGTTTACTCACACTAATTTATCCCATTTAACTCCGTACAAAAGAGGAGTTATTCTTAAGGAGTGCTATCTCACTCCCTGATTTCAAACCCTACTACACTGCCGTAGTGGTCAAGACAGCATGGTACTGGTACAATGACAGACACATAGATCAATGGAATAGAATTGAGAATCCAGAGATCAACCCATCTATCTATGGGCAACTGATTTTTGACAAGGAGATGAAATCAGTGAAGTGGGGGAACGAAAGCCTTTTTAACAAATGGTGTTGGCAAAATT
>NW_006399821.1:8686541-8699056 GCF_000299155.1 Elephantulus edwardii | reverse complement strand
AATAAATTTAATAAAATAAAATAAAAAAATAGGAGTTATTTCTCCATCTCGAGGTTAAAGGGGAGAAATGACGTAAGTTTTAACATTGATTTTATCCTAGAGTAACTAAATACTTATCAAGCCCAGATGCAATTCAAATATCTATTAAATTTTTTTTAAAGTTGCAACTGGGTGGAAAGAAAACCCCAGCAATTATAAGAACTTTTGTTCACAAAGACTTGGATCCTTGGATGACAGGGATACAACGAGAACCTGAAAAAGATCTTGTGCCTACTACTGAATCTGGGAAGGGGCTCTACACATGCACTGTATATCTTTGGTAGGGTGATCCCAGGAATTCCCATCATGCAGGTCTCTGCAAGTGGTAGATCCTGAGAGTTCCCAGTGTGCCCTGCAGAACTCTGTGTCTCTGATGGATCCTGGGAGCTCCCAGCATACACTGCAGACCTTGGCAAGCAGAGGTATCTGGGTGCCCAAGTCAGCCTGCTTCCAGGGTGCCTACACTGGGCCTGGCATCCTGGAGATGCATGGTACTTGGAGAAGGTAAGGGGCCTATGTGAGTAGAAGCTAGGCTCACCAATCCAGCCTGTGAAAATTGAATTGTTGTCCTATTGGGATAAGGAAACTTTGCTCAGCAAACTAATCTTTATGTACCTTTGTGTTTTGTTTTCCCTTCAGTTGCCTAGTAAATATTTCTACTAGGACATTCCAACCTTGCCTTGGATGAACTAAGAGGAAAAGCAATGTGTTCACACCCTCAGCCAAAGAGGGCAGAGAAGCCTTAAGAGGACATGCTTAATCAGTAGCAGTGAAGCCACAGCAGACTTTCCACTGACTTTCAGCTAAGTGTGTGAAGAGAGGCATGAGACAGGCAAACCAGGAACCACTGACAGGGCCTCAGCTGTTTTGCGAAAACTCTGGACCCTACTCCAGAGGTTGCATGTGTGCACTTTGTACACAATCCTGGCATTTCTTGTATGGGGACATGTGCTTGGCTCCCCTGCAGACAGAATTTTAAAGCTGACCTTCTTCATTTCTCTCCTTCTAATACCTAGGGAAGGAGCTCTGGTGGCCTACTGGATAAGGAGCTGAACTGCCAACTCAAAGGCAGGCGGTTTGAATCTGCCATTTCTCCAGAGGAAAAGATGGATCATTACAGGCCTTGGAAGACTTGCTAGAGGGTTAGTTAGGGGTCCATTCTGACTCAATAGCATAACAACAGTAACAGTACCTTGGAAGGAAGGTCTTGTGGTGTAGTCAGAAGGGAGCTGCACTGATAACCCAAAGGCATTGGGTTGAACCTCTCTGGAGGTTCAAATCCACCAGTCATTTTGTCAGATAAGGATAGGCAATCTCCTCCTGAGGGATTTACAGCCTCTAAAACCCAAAGGGAGCTCTGATGGCTTAGTGGTAAAGAATTGCACTGCCAACACAAAGGCACTCTGGTTGACTCTACCATCTGCTCTGTAGGAAAAAGATGGACAATCAATTCTTGTGTGCTTTACTGCCTCTGAAAACCCACTGAAGGGTCATTTCTGACTGGACTAGCAATGAACTGAGTGAGAGTATTTACATAAGCTTTAAGAAAGAATAAAGTGTTTCTTCTTGCTGAATCTAAGGAGGACCTGAAGCATCTGCTGCAGAAGGTCAAGGACTGTGGTCTTCAATATCAAGAAAACAAAGATTCTCACCACTGGGTCAATTGACAGAATCATGACAGACGATGAAGAGATTGAGATTGTTAACAGCTTCAGCTTGCTTCGGTCAACAATCAACACTCTTAATAACAATAGGCAGGAAATAAAAAGATAAATTGCATTAAGAAAGTCTGCTGTCAGAGACCTATTTGATAGGTACTGAAGTACTGAAAAGTAATGATGTCATTCTGGAGACTAAGGTGCCATGGTCTTTGCAATTGCTTGCTATGCATCAGAGAGCTGGACAATGACTAGGGATGATGGAGAATTGATGCCATTGAGCTGTGGTGCGGGAGAAGACTAGACGTATGTCTAGGAGAACAAACAGGTTCATCATAGAGAGGGTAAAACCAGGCTGCTCTTTGGAGGCAAGGATTCTGAAGCTTCGTCTGACATACTTTGGATAGGTTACAAGGAGGAACCAGTCCTTGGAGAGGAACATCATGCTTGGGAAGGTGGAGGGGCAGCGCAGGAGAAGATGACCCTCGATGAGATGGATTGATTCAGTGACGGGGTAATGTGGGTAGGTATGTCAGAGATTGTGAAATTGGCACAGGATAGGGCAGAGTTTAGGCCTGTTGTACATAGGGTCACTGAGTTGCAAGTTACTCAAGGGCACCTAATAACAACAAACAATAACAAATGTTTCTTCAGTTAAACCATTGTGTTATTGAATGAAGGACGGTCATTGTGTGACCAAAGGACTGTCCCGCCCTTCCCCTTAACTCAGAATCTCAACAAACTGTGGAGGGGTTTGTTGAGATGATGGAGAGAAGAGACTATTATGGCACCTCCTGAGAGGCTAACAGGCTTGGATATTACAGCTTACTAGCTGGGGAGCTAAGGTTATTCACTTTAAGAAGGCTGTTTTGTGTGAAAAAGAATATATACAAAGTTTGTAAATAAACCAGTATATATACATACATATACATATATATATATATATAATCTCCATCAGTAAAGGGAGAAAAGGTTACTTTGACAAAATTAAACAAGTTAATGAATATGTATTTACAATGGATTTGAATTAGATGATTGTCGAGGCTGGTGAGTTTGGAAGATCTTTCAGTGGGGAAAAACCCCATTACAGGTAGGTAGAAAACCAAGTACCCATGGGTCTCACGTGCTCACCTCTTCTGCCGAACAATTTACACGCACCATCTCGTCCTGTGTTCTTTACCTGGGACAGCAAGAGAGGAAGCATATTTGGTGTACCCCTTGAGAGTATAACCTTTGAATGTTGTTAGTCACTGCATAAAACTCCCCTCCCTGTGTTAGGTGAAACACAGATGTCTGAAGTGGCAATAGGCATGGCTGGTTTGAAAAATTTGTGGTTTTCAACACAGTGGCTGTGGTAGATAATATTGTATTTTCACTCTTATGTTGCTGAGACCTTCTATCACAATGACCTGGATCCTGAAAATATGCTTGAATGTCATTTTACAAGAGAATATTCTTTCTCTTAAATCTTATGGGAAAAAATGGGGGTGGGGGGAAGGGGAGCTCCACTCTGCAGGAGTCCAATTGATTCAGATGCATAGCAACCCTTCATTGGGTTTCCAAGCCTGAAAATCTTTATGAAAAGAGCCCACCTATCTTTTTCCAGAAGAGCAGATGGTGGATTTGAACTGCTGACCTTTCATTAGCAGCACAACACTTAATACATCATCAGAACTCCTTAAATTTAGAGTTGTTAGCTCGATGTAAACAATGAGAACATTCCTTTAACAATGTTTTAAACCCATGTAACATCTCATTTGATACAAGAGGTACCCTTAATAATAGAATTGCTTCACTCATTTCCCTTCACAACAATGTTTTTTAAAAATCCCTAAGAGAAAATGCAACAATGGAAAAAAATGAAAACATTTTTTATGTTTTTAAAAACCAACTGTGTTGGAATATGACTTATGAGAGAGAGGGAGAGGGTCAGGGAGAGGCAGAGAGTGAAGAGAAGAGAGCGAAGAGAGCGAGAGCGAAGAGAAGAGAGCGAGAGCAAAGAGAGCGAGAGCGAAGAGAGCGAGAGTGAATGTTATACAGGTTATTCATAGAATATTAAGATGAATTTCAAAGATGGTAATCTGGCCTTTGAAGAAATCTTCAGAACCTTCAAGCAACTTCAGTTTTCACTAGTTTGTGAAAATTTTCAAGTATCATCCTTCTTGAAAATCCTTCTTTTGAAACAGGAGTGGCATCCACTTCCTAAGCAACATGCCTCTGGAAACTCTATGAACTTTGATAAATGTTGATAGTCATAGAAAGGCTTCAGGCCTTTGGTTCTTAGGGTTGCTATGAGTCATGCTTGACTCGAAGGCAATCAGCAACAACAACAATCATCCTTCTTCCTTTCTCAGGTCATACCACAGGCTGAATGAATACTTTGTGTTGCTAGACTCATATGCCATATTTGACATAACAATGTCATTTCCTGTGAAGGCCTCAGGGGAAGCATTTCTCAGTTTGAAAACATTCAAAGCAGCATATGCAGGCAATTTTTTTTCAAATGTGCTCTGTCATGTTGTTTCAGAACCTAATATTAAGTTTGCACTTAAATTTAGTCATTCATAGAGCAATCTATCTTCCATGCTGCCCTTTGAAATCTTCTGTACAAGATTTTTTACTTCACCATTTTTTTCCCTTTTGTTTTGACTTCTCAACATTCAAGTGCAATTTTCCGGGTCTCCTTTGACATCCATTTTAATCTTTTCAGTTTCCCTTATCTTTGCAAAACAGGGTATTATAACAAAATATGCAAAGAACTGAAGTTAGAAAATAAAAAGGAAAACTTGCTCAGCATTTCTCAAACTCAAAGAACCTAAATACAAATTCAAGCCTGAGTTGCAATACAGAGAGATACTATGAGTAAACCTGATTGATCCAGGCAGCATCAAAAGAAGAGGAAGTGAATATACAAGAGTCCCTATACCAGAAGGAATGGACAGAACCATTTCAGAAAGTAGCATATGAGCAGGAACCAACGATGATGAAGGAAGAAGTTTGAACTATACTGAAGGCATTGGAAAAAAATAAGGCCCCAGGAATTGATGGTATACCAATTGAAGTGTTTTAACAGATGCAGCCCTGGATGTGCTCATAGTTTATGCCAGGAAATTTGGAAGACATCTACCTGGCCAACTGAATGGAAGAGATCCATAACAGAAAGCTATAAATTAGAGGGGGAATGTACCACTTTGTTAATTGCCTGTTGGTATTAGGTGCCATCATGTCTGCTACAAGTGATAGCCATCCTGTGGACAACAGATCTGAACTTTGCCCTATCCTGAATCATCCTCATGATGTCTGATATGCTTGAGCCCACTGTTACAGTCATTGTGTTAATCCATCTTCTTGAGGGTCTTCCTTTCTTTCTCAGACCGTCAAGTTTTTGCAACATGATATCTTTTTTCAAAGGACTGGCCCCTCCTTCCTGACAATAGATCTTTAAAGGAGCAACAGGTTGCACTTACTCCAAGACAACCTTGCTTGTTCTTTTGGCAGTCCTGGGATATTCAGTACTCTTCTCTAACACCACAACTCAAAGGCATCTATTCTTCTGTCATTCCTATTCATTGTCCAATGTTTCTATGCCTAGAAAGAAATGGGGTGGGGGGAACACTCCAAAACAAAGAATGGTTTAGCTGAGGAAAACACTAGCCTTTTAAATTGACATTCTTGCTCTTTAGCACTTGGAGAGGTCTTTGACAGCAGGTATTCTCAATGCAATAACATCTTTTGATTGCTTTATTGCTGCTACCATTGGTGTTGATTGTGGATCCAATTAAAATGAAATCATTGACAACTTCAATCTTCTCCATCTATCACAATCTTGTCTATCTGTTTTGGTCAGGATTTCTGCTTTCTTGATATTAGGATGTTACCCATATTTAAGGCTGTAGTGTTTGATCTTCTGCAGCAAGTGTTTCAAGTCCTCTTCATTTTGTGCAAGTCAAGTTGTGTCATCTGCATAAAGCAAGTTGTTGATGAGCCTTCTTCTGATCCCGATGCCACGTAATTCTTCATATAATCTAAAATCTTGAGTGATTTGTTTGGCATATAGATTGAATAGGTATTGAAAAAAAAGATCCAGCCCTAACACACCTTTCCTTATTTTAAATTATGCAGCGTCCCCTTGCTCTCTTCAGACAATCGTTTCTTGGTCTAAGTTTCACATGAACACAACTAAGTGTTCTGGGATTCCATTTCTTCTCAATGTCAGCCACAATTTGTTATGATCCACACAATCAAATGCCTTTGCGTGATTAATAAAGTACATACAAATATCTTTTCAGTATTCTCTAATTTCAGTCAAGATTAATCTGACATCAGCCATGATATAACTTGTGCAATGGCATCTTCTGAATCGAGCTTAAATTTCTAGTAGTACCCTATCGTATAGCCCTGGTGTACAAGTTGCCGTCCTGCAGTCACTCATGGTTGCTGTGAGGTTGAACACTGTGACACGGATGTGTCAAATGTGTTAATGGTTGGCTACCCAATGCGGACTGAGAGTGGGGTGGAGCTCCCCGATTGAACAAGCGTGGAAGGAGGAGCGGCATCCACTTCCATAATAGCTTGCCTCCGGAAACCCTATGAACTTGGAGAGAGGATGAAAGACACCCAAGTGTCAAGGACTGTCCTTCATAGGGTCGCTATGGGTCTCCTGCGACTCCACGGCACTTAACAACAACAACAACACCCTATCAATATAATGTTTCAGTCATTTTGACATGTATACGTGCTTATGCATATGTGAGTGAGTGAGTGAGTGTGTGTGTGTGTGTGTGTGTGTGTGTGTGTGTGTGTCTTTAAGGCAGGGACTGTTTGCTCAGTGTTGCTATGGCTCATCATCCTCATTTCCTTGTGGTGTATTCAAAAGGAAATTTTACTAACAGAACATGTGTATATCTGCCTAGCAATATCCTTAGAAAGATTTGGCTAACATGATGACCTCATGAAAGTGGAATTTCTTTCACTCTTGAGGAGGTGGAAGTCATTGTGGACGAATCATTAGGGACTGGGAGTTGTTAACTTTTACTAATATTTTCTTTTACCTTAAAGTACTTAAAAATAATGGTCTGGCAATATAAATAAAATTCATTCTCTCACGCATTTGTATTTGTTTTGCAATTTAACACCAAATCCCTGAGGAAAACCCATGCAAATCAGATTTTTCAATACTCAACAAATTTCTCTGGGAGCTCAGTGACTTCATGATTCCCCAGAAAGGGTGTGTGCAGGCGGCTTAATTTCTTCCATTCTTGATGCCCAAGAGGACTGGGGTCATGGAAATGACATGTCAGAGACAGAACTGCTGATGACAGAGCCAGACTACACATTTAGCTGCAGGACAGACACCACGGTGGCTCCAAGGTACGATCCGTGCAGACGTGCCTCAGAACACTGGCCTTTTCAAAAGCAGAAGCGATATCATACAATCATGTTTTATTCTCTCTGAAAAAGAGTCGCCATCCACATAGAAAATGATAGTTTCTCCATATGTGGGTTTGAAATCTACACAAGGAGTTATTTTGTTCTGGAAACATTTTATCATAGCTTAAAATTATTACTTCCTTTATAGTTATGGTTTCTCTCTGCCACGTTACCATGATGCACAGAAGGAACAGTGGAAAGGAAGGCTCTGGGTTTGCTGCTTGCTAAATTCCAAAAGCCGCATTAGGAATGAAGTCGTCATCTGAGCCAGCATTTTGTCTGGAAATGATTATGCTGAGTGAACAAAGCTGCGGAAATCTGTTATGCACAGAAGTAGGGCAACATTCGTGCAAATCCAAATGGAGGAACCAAATTCCCTTATGCTTTGAGTACAGCTGTGTCTGAGACTTCTGGAGTCTGAAAAGCAGATTTTCTCCACAATCCATTGTTTCCATGATAAATGGACACCAGTTACATTCATTAGCCTATTAAATATAGGCTGATTTATGAAAAGGTAAGCTTCAGAAAACTCTGAGGAATTATCTTTTATTGTGAATTTTGGGGCTACAGCTCATATTAGATGCAGACCAGGTTCTTCCATTATTTCTAGTGAGTTTGTTAAAAAAAAAATCAACTTTCCAGATCCCATTAGTAAAAACTGAGACACAAGTGTGACATTCCTCATTTGGTCTGGGCTTGTTTCCTTTCTCAAAGAAAAATGATCAACCACTGACTTGGTGAAAAGCACGGCTTTTAATGCATGCCTTGTGTGAGGTTAGGGAAGTGCAGGATCAACATCTGACTCTCTTCTCCCTCTTTATTCTGCCCAACACAGGGACCAAATTGAGTTCACAGTCTCTGCCCAATGGAGATTAGCTACAAAAGCCTTTTAAAGAAAAAGCCCAGATGCATATTCAAGTTTGTGTTTCAAAAGGAATTTTAGGCTCTGGTAAAATTACAAGACTTAGAAAATGAAAAAGGAGAATCTTAGTTTTACCAGATTTCCCTGTCATTGCATACATCTGAGAGTACAAATGTGCTGCAAGCTACAGAAAAGTCTAATTTTCAAAAAGTTCTAACATGACTTAGAATCTTTTCCTTCTTGTGTAGATATTCTGAATTCCCTGAGCTTGATCATATCAGAGATTGTGAAGATGGCACCAGATGGGGCAAGGTTCAGATCTGTTCATAGACTGGCCCTCATAGCTGACTTGAGGGCATCTAAAAACAACTTGAGCATAGGTGGTGGTTTAATGTTCTATTGAGTCTAAACTGACCCTCTGCAGATTTTCAGAGGCAGTAAATTGCAAGAGAGGAGATTACCCATTTTTCTCTTGTGAAGCAGCTGGTGGATTCAAACCATGTACCTTTGAATTCACAGCACAGCTCCTTATCACTAGGCCACCAGAGCACTCTTGAGTGTGGGTAAGTCTCAAACTATTTTGATATTTCATTCTTTTAGTTAGCTTACTTATATAAAACAGAAAGGGATTTTGAATATATGATTAAAGTCCCTAATTCCTTGATTTTGTGTGTGTGTGTGTGTGTGTGTGTGTGTGTGTGTGTATATATATATAGAGAGAGAGAGAGAGAGAGACAGGGAGAGAGAGAGAGAAAGAGAGATATTAATTATTCAGGATAGACCTGATCTAAAATAAACATGTTAAAAATGAACTTCTTGAAGAGGGAAGTTCAAAGCATCAGACATATTTTCCTATTAGATTGAAGAACCAAGCTGCTATGTTTTGGAGATGACCATGTGGTGAGGAATGGCAGGCAGCCTCAAGGAGCTAAAGGCCTAAGTTGTACAGCCTGAGAAAGCCACAAGGAACTGAATCTTCCCCATAACCAAAGGACTCAGAACAGGATCCTGGACTAGCACTGGCCCATAGCTTGATTTCAGCCTGGTGAGAATCTGACCAGGTCACCAGGTAGCCTGTGCTGGAATACTTGACTCATGGAAAGAAAATCCATTAATGTGTGTGGTTATAGCAGATGAATTTGTGGTACTTTGTTACGTAACAAGAAGTCTAATGCAACTCTCACAGCCACTGGTAAGTTTGCCCCGGAGTTGACTGTATCACTGTAACCCAACATGTCTGGACAGCTTGTAGCTCAAGGGAAAACCTGCCAAAAATGTCCTCTTAGAATCAGCAAGCAGGTCCTCTGTCTACAGAGGGCAAAGCAGTGTGTGGGACGTAGTCACAGATGTTCCTTTCTTTTATTATTATTAAATAGAAAACAAAGGGGACAGAAAGAAGGAGGCCCAGAGAATTCAGAGCCAAACACATTAGCCTCAAAAATTAGACAAAGGCATGGATATTAATTGATCTATTTCACTCCATAACACTAAATTTTCCATATGGGAGTACAAGGGGCAATCAATCTTTCTTCATATGACCAGACAATCTGTTTTCATTTCTATATGCACTTAATTTCTCACTAGTCACCTATCAATTCATTATACTATGGAGTTTATATGTGATTTTGATGCCGAAAGCTATGTTATTGGTAATTACAGGGTCAAAGTTAGCAGTCTCACCTACTGTGGATAGTTTTTGGTGAAGTTTCCAGGCTAAAACTCAGAAGCAGAATTGGAAATCCACTTGTGAAATAATTGACAACTGAAAATTGTATGAAGAGCAGCAAAACATTGTCTGGTAATAGTGCCAAAAGATGTGCCCATCAAGTTGGAAGGCTGGGGAAGTTATCTCCTCAAAGTGGACTTGACTTTAATGATATAGATGGAGTAAAAGTTTCAGGGCATGCATTTGTTGGTGGACCTTTGTTTGCTGATATGACTCAAAATCAGAAAAACAGCTGCAAAGATTCACTAGAATGTATAAAGTATGACTCTAAAAAAATATAAATGATAAAAAATGAACTAGAGCACGTAAAGATTGACAGTAAAATGAAGTGGAATACACTAAGATTGACATTAATGAACTTATATTGGTCACTTTAATTAATCATATGGTCTATTATTCCAGGAATAACAACTTGAAGAGCCATGATGTTGTATTCAAAATGTCAAGATCTAGCTTGGCTCCACAATCAACACTCTTGGCACCAGAAGCCAGGAAATTAAAAGAGGTATTGTGATGGGAAAGTCTGCTGTTAGGGACCTCTCTAAAGTACTGAAGAGCAACGGTGTGTCTCGGGAGACTAAGATGTTTCTGGTACAGGCCATGGTCTTTGCAATCACTTGTTATGCGTCAGAGAGCTGGACCATGACCAGGGTGGATAGGAGAATTGATGCTTTTGAGCTTTGGTGTTGGAGAAGAGTGCTGAGGGTACCATGGACTGGTAAGAAAACAAATAGATTCATCATGGAGAGGGTTAAACTGGGCTGCTCCTTGGAGGCAAGGATTCTGAGACTTCATCTGACATACTTTGGTCATGTTCTAAGGAGAGACTGGTCGTTGGAGAGGGACATCATGCTTGGGAGGGTGGAGGGCAGGCACTGGAGGGGAAGGCCCTCTGGGAGGTGGATTGATTCGGTGACTGGGGCAATCGGTATGAGTGTGTTGGAGACAATGAGATTGGCACAGGACAGAGCAGAGTTTAGAGCTGTTGTACATAGTGTCGCTATGAGTCGCAAGCGACTCAATGGCACATAACAACAAGCCTGATATACAACACTGTCAGTAATATAATATTCATATACCTACAAAGAAGACCTCTCAATTCAAGGATTATACAAACTTACATATTGTTGTTGTTGTTACATTCCATCAAGTTGCCTGAGCCTATGTACAATAGCTCTGAATGCTGCTTTATCCTGAGCCATTCTCACTGACTCTAACACAACTACTCTCATTATTCCAGTTACTGTGTCAATCCATTTCTCTTCCAAGATCTTCCTCTTATGTTCTATCCCTCCACCCTTCCAAGAATGATGTTCTTCTCCAAGGACTGATTCCTCCTGGTGATGTGCCCAAAGTATGTGAGATGGAACTTCAAAATCCTTGCCTCCAAGGAGCAGCTTGTCACCCTCTCCAAGACAGGTCTGTTTGTTCTCTTGGAGGTCCATGGCATGTTAAAGACTTTTCTCCAGCACCACAACCCAAAGGCTTTGATTCTTATCTCATCCTGAGGCATTGTCCATCTCTCTGATATATAGCAAACAATTGTGAAGACCCTGGCCTGAATCAGGTGCACTTTAGTCTCTATACTGACATCATTGCTCTCCAGCTCTCTGACCGGTCCCTGAAAGCATATTTCCCTAATGCAATTTCGATTTCCAGACTGCTGGTGCCAAGAGTGTTGATTGCGGACCCAAGCAAATTGAAACTGTTAACAGCCTCAGTCTCTTCTCGATCTCTCATAGTGCTGTTCATTGGCCCAGTGGTGATAATGTTAGTTTTCTTGATATTGAGCTTCAGTCCATATCGAAGATTGCAGTCCTTTACTTTCTTTAGCAAACACTTTAGACCCTCCTCAGTTTTGGCAAACAAGGTTGTGTTGTCTACATAATGCAGGTTGTATATAAATTTGCTTACCAACTATAAAACAAAAGCCAAATATCAAGTTATCAAGAATTTCTACCAACTTCTACAGTCTAAAATTGAACAAACATGAAATAAATATTGCTAATTCCTGGTGATTAGAATATAAAAGTTAGAAACAGTGAAGCAGGATCAATAGTTGGAAAATACAGTCTTGGTGATAGAAATGACTCTAGATCAAGAAGCAGTTGTTCAAACAGAACAAGAGGATATTTAATAGTTTAAAATGATGCAAAATATGTGTCAGGTTTAGATTCTTTCACTATATTTATTCAATGTCTTTCTGAGAAAATACGGAAGAACGTGGCCCAGGTATTAACAATCTGCAATGTGAAGATATCATACTTGCCTGCCAAAAGTCAAGAAGTCTTGAAACACTAATGAAAATAAAGGACTATAGCTTTCAGAATGGATTATATGTCAACATAAAGGAAAAATAATTCCTCCAAATTGGCCCAATAAGGAATGTTATGATAAACAGAGAAAAGTTTGAAGTTGTCAAGGATTTCATTTTACTTGGATCCACAGATCAAGTCATGAATGTAGTCAAGAAATCAAAAGACATAGTACACTGGGCAAATCTGCTGCAAGGAACCTCTTTAAAATGCTAAAGTGCAAAGATTTCAAAGACTTAAGGTGAACCTAACCCAAGCCATGCTGTTTTCAATAGCCTCATTTGAGAGTTGAACAAAATCAAAGGGGAATCAATCTTTTTAAATTGAAATGTTGTAAAGAATATTGAATGTAACAAGGATTGCCAAAAGAACAAATATGTCTTAGAAACAGTGAGTCAGAGCATACTATGATTATGTTAACAGTCATCTATAAGGTATATATTGTATGTTGTTGTTGATTACCTTCGTGACCCTATGAACAAAAG
>NW_006399821.1:8677781-8685336 GCF_000299155.1 Elephantulus edwardii | reverse complement strand
ACAGTAGCTCTGGATTTTGCCCTGTCCTGAGCCAGTCTCACTAATTCTGACACACTAAGCCCCATCGCCCCAGTTACTGTATCAATCCATCTCATCTGGGGTCTCCCTCTCCTGAGCTTCCATTCACCTTTCTGTGCATGATGTCCTTCTCCAAGGATTGATCTCTCTTGACCACATACCCAAAGTAAGTGAGGCAGAATTTCAAAATCCTAGCCTCCAAGGAGTGACTTGGTTTCACCCTCTTCAAAACAGACTTACTTGTTTTCTCAGCAGTCCATGGAATGTTCAAGACTCTTCTCCAGCACTACAACTCAAAGGCATCTATTCTTATTCTGTCATCCTTAGTCATTGTCCAACTCTCTGAAGCATTAAAAGTAATTGAGAAGAACAAGGCCTGGATTAGGTGCACCTTAGTCTTTAGACTGACCTCGTTGCTTTTCAGCACTCTGGAGAGGTCCCTGACAGATTTTCCCAGTGTAATTTGTCTTTTGATTTCCTGACTGCTGGTGTTAAGAATGTTGATTGTGGATCCGAGCAAGCTGTAATTGCTAATAACCTCAATCTCTTCTCCATCTACTATGGTGCTGCCAATTGGCCCAGTGGTGAGAATCTTTGTCTTCTTGATGTTGAGCTTCAATCCATATTGAAGATTACAATCCTTGACCTTTTGTAGCAAGCACTTTAGGTCTTCTTCAGTTTCAGCATGTCATCTGCATATTGTAGGTTGTTAATGAGTCTTCCTCCAATCTTGTTGCCACATTCCTCCTCATAAAGCCCTGCTTTCTGAATGATCTGTTCTACATACAGATCGAAGTTTCAGGGACAGGATGCATCCCTGACACACTCCTTTCCTGATTTTGAACCATGCAGTGTTTCCTTGCTCTGTTCTGAGGATTTCTTCTTGGACCAAGTGTAGTTTTTGTATAAGCATGATCAAGTGTTCTGAGACTCCCATTTTCCTCAAGGTTAGCCACATTTTGTTGTGGTCCACACAGTCAATTTGCATAGTCAAGGAAACACAGACATTCTTCTGATACTCTCTTTATGTCCATAGTATGTGTATGTAATATTCTTCTGATACTCTCTTTATGTCCATAGTATGTGTATGTAATACATTGTAATAATATGCAATAATAAACTCAGTTATATAAAAATATGTTAGTTATAATGCTAATAAATATGTAAACTTTTATCTACTGGAAATTTTTTTTGTCTTTTTTTTAATTATAATTATATTTTATTAATTTTCATAAACATTTACAGAGATTTTGGGCTTCCACTCGTTCATTGTTGCACTATTCTCTCTACCCTCCTCCCAGTTTGTTCTTGTCCAAATGCCACAGTGCTTGTCAAAGCCAGTTCTGATTAATCTTCTTTGTCAGTGTGTCCTTTGCCATTCCCTATCACTCCTCCCTGAGAGAGACTTCACCCTGAGTCATAAGGAAAAGGGGACGGCGTATTCTCTTAGCTACTTCCTGCTGAAAAGGGACGCTGTGGGTTTCAGGGTGAAGATCTTCTCTCACTACTCTAAAGGGCCCCTTTGGCAGTAGGAAACACATAGACTATTATGGAGATTGATTTTTTTTTTTAAAGTGAGGATGACAAGACTTCATCTCACACACTTTTCACATGTATGTGAAGGGGCCAATCCCTGGAGAAGGACCTCTTGCTTAGTAAAACAGAGAGCAAAAAACGAGAAATATTTTTGTTGAGATAGATTAAGATAGCGGCTGCTACTGTGGACTCAAAAACAGTAGTGATTATGAGGATGGTGCAGGATTTAGCAATGTTTTGTTCTGTTGTACGTAGGATAGGGTCACCATGAGTTGGAATTAACTTAGT
The DNA here is from genome assembly GCF_000299155.1 of Elephantulus edwardii. Classification (NCBI taxonomy): domain Eukaryota; kingdom Metazoa; phylum Chordata; class Mammalia; order Macroscelidea; family Macroscelididae; genus Elephantulus; species Elephantulus edwardii. The sequence continues at coordinate 8,683,494 of NW_006399821.1, read as the reverse complement.
GGTGTTTAACACCACCACCACTAACATACAGTGATGCATCACAAAGAGAAACTGGGAGTGTTGAACTGTGAGAAACATTAGGTTGAGTGAGAGAAACATCTAGAGAACATTATATACATATATACACACAAAGTTTTTGGACATTGTTTTCAAACCAGATCTTTCCCATTTCCTTCATCCCCACCTCCTTTCATCCAACAAATTGTGTGACCCTATAGTTAATGACCACTCCTCCCCATCCTCAGCCCTCTGCTCCCATCCTCCCCTGCACTTGGATCCACATACTCATTCTATAGTAATAGTAGTAATAGTCTTATACAATATTTGTCCTTATGGGACTGAGTTAGTTCACTTAGCATAACACTCTGCAGTCCTTTGCAAGTTAGAGAATAATTTACAAAATCATTGCTCCTGTGTGCTGCATAGTATTCCATCATGTGAATGTACCATAATTTCTCAACCCATTTGCTTGGGCTTGGACATTGGAGCGATGGTGAATAATGCTGATGAACCATATCTTGACCATGGCCAGTCACATATTTCTCAGGCCTTTTACCTCTCACATATAAGAACTCAGCTGGAGGACAGGTGAAGAGGAAGGTAAGGATGAGACAAGTCCAGGGGGCCTAGTCCTCTTCCCAGGGTTGCAAAGCATTTCTCATAGCCTTGGTCACCAAGTTTCTCTACAGTGTCAAAAACAGGAGAAAGATAGCGTAAGAGAAGAACTATGTCCTACATGTGCCCTTCACTTCACTTTAACAATATCTTGTGCAAAATAAAAGCTAGGTATTTTATCAATGTAATCAATCAAGTATTTTCAGCATGAGTAAGTTAAGGCTGTAGGGTCCTTTATACCCTGACTTACTGGGCAAACACACTATGGACTACTCTCTTAATTGGTACTTCTGTTTGAATTTTTTTTAATATAGGGCCTTATACCTTTTTTTTAATAAATAGAAACGATTTTTTTAAACTACTTTGAAAAACATATTTGGCAATTCTTTCCTTATTTATCTACCAGGGTTTTTGAAAGGATCAACTGAAATCATGTTAAATCTCTATTAAGTGATGCTTCAATGCAGAATACAAGTCATTGTATTGAGTATTTATTTGCTTTTCAGTTGACTACCTATCTTCCCACATGAGAATGTGAATGAACTCCATGAGAGCAGGGAATAATTTCCTGTCGTTCCTAGAGCAGTGTCTGGTGTAATATATTATCTGTTAATTATAAATGAATCATGGAAATTAGGTTGATTAGTGTCTTGGCATATATGTGAATAAAGAAATAATTTAGTCAATTACTTTCTGTTGAGAACCTTTTATAATTTAAAGATATATTGATTTATTTTTAGAATAGTTCACTGATAATTAGCTATGCACTAATATCTACCTAAATAGAACTACTTGAAGAAATGGATTTGGCCATTTTCTTGATATCTGGTTGAAGATAACTGAACGTTGGGTATGGCAGATAAAACCTGAGGAATATCTTTTATATTGTAGAGACACTCCAAGAGATACTTAACAGAACCTAGGATGGCCTCATGCTTTGCCTGCTTGAGGGTATAACTTGAGTTTTGTGTGATCACAGGTGCTCACAGTCTATCTGAGAGTAAAGTGGAGAAGTGATCAAAGAAGAACATTTTCCTGCAAGCAGACTTCCTTGTATAGAGCTGGGCGAATTTCCAGGTTGATGGAAAGTCACAGTAGAACCAGCCAAGAGAAGGAAGGGAAATGAAGGACCAATGTTTGTTCCAGAGCCAAATCAGTAGGAACAATTTTTGTAGTTTGGCTAAAATGAAACATTAAAGGAACACAGAATGTTCCTCATCACCTAACTAGGAATAGTGAAAGCAAGTAAAAGAATCTCCTTCTTGAAAAATGTCATTGATTCTTTACAACTGAAGGCCAACTCAACTCTTGAAGGAATGTGTTAGATACAAGGCATAAACACCTACCTAATCATTTAAACAGTTCTCTCCCTCATCTGTTTCAATGACTAGGTATTATTGTTATGACAGGAGTCCAGAATGAAGACAGCATAGTGGAATGGACTTGGAGGTGAGGGATTGTACAACAATGCAAGAATTTTTCTTTTACTTTTCAAAGAGAAGAGTGAATTGGGGGGAGGGGTGGGCAGGGAGAAAACTGCAACAATCAATGAATGGAAATTCAAAGTCTGTAAACTTTCATTAAGATTAATTAAAAAATATAACTTAGGGAAGGAAAATATATGAAAAAGGATAGAAAAGAATATTAATATTGTGAATTTTTACATATTTATTGACTAAAATAAAAAAAAAAATCACCAAGACTTTGCACAAAAAACCCCAAGGCATAAATAGTACTATGTATTTCTTGTATTGCTTACAGAAGTACTTTATCTGCCTCCATCGTCTCTTTAAGTAAAAAATCAACTCTTGTTTCTCTAACTAGGAAGTATGCATTACTATATTACTATCTCTTTTATCCCCCCAAACTCCCCCTATTACTACCATCTAGAAATGTGGAATTAACATAAAGGCATAAACTGAGAAAATATTTAACAATGTTAGGAATACAAAATGTGTGGGACACACTAAAACATCAATTTTTCCAACTTCAAATGGAATCATGGGTTCAGTAGAAGTTAATTCCTGGAAGATGAAAATTCTTACATGTGATATAACCAAAATATCTTTATTCCCATTACTTCATTTTATGCCTTTATGTTCTTCAGCTTATTGTTTTTTTCTTTACTTTTCTCTGCTATTAATTAATGCTACCGTGAATGAATTTTACATGTCTATCCAATTCACCTTAAATCTTGCTTATGTATGATGTGGTGGTGGTTTTGTGCTGTTACGTCAGAATTGACCCATACCTGATCCTCCAGTGGATTTTTCAGAGGCTGTAAATTGCATGAGAGGAGATGGCCCATCTTTCTTTTGCAGAGTCGCTGGTGAACTCAAGCCATATGTCTCTGAGTTGGCAGCTCAACTTCTTACCACTAGGCCTGTATTGTCTGCCTTCAGTTCTATTTGTATATGTGACACCCACATCACCAATCAACCTACAAGCCATTCTTAGGTACATCTTCTTCACTACTGAATCACAGACAGAAGTACTGTAACATCAAATTCTTATTCATAATCCAGCCATTGGCAACATTCTATCTCTGCTAGGAAGTTACATCTTGTTAAAAGTCTCATTCATACAAACCAGATGTTGAACAAAAAAGTTTAGTAAATTTTGATCCTTCATAATTGTGGAATATTGTGCTGCAATAGTCTATTCAGAAACAACCGGTTGCTGTTGAAACAGTTCAAACACCCAGCAAACCACTGTTTTCAGAGTACAATTTTCTAGTTTTTAATGAATGATATTGTGGAAGTAAATTGCCACACCTTTCTTCTAAAGTTGCTCTATGGGGATTTGAACAGTAAATCTTTCTGTTAGTAACTTAGCACATTAACCATTTTCACACCTAGAGACATAGAACAGCATAATTATGCTCAGATAGAGTATATTAGAAGTTTGTACACTCTGATTATAATTATATTAAATATTTTGTGCTGGAGAAGGAATTCACTAGCATGCAAAAATAATGAAGATATACATTCATTAAATTTTTTTAAATTTTTTATTTTTATTTATATTCATTAAATGTTTTAAAAGATAATTGAATCTTGGTGAAGTTTCTTTAAATAAAGATGAAATGCACTTACAGACACACACACACACACACACCCTTTGGTTTATGAAGATTTTAGAATAAAGTGTGATCCATCACATTAATTCTGTGTTTTATTGCTTATGCAGAAAAATACAGTTGGTCATAAGTTTTGTTATTGTTAAGTGCAGTGGAGTCAATTCCAATTCCTAGAGACCTTGTGTATAACAGAACACAACACTAACTGGTTCGTGTCATCCTCACCATTATTTGCTAAGCTTGAGCCAATTTTTTGCGGCCAGTTTGTCAATCTGTCTCATTGAGGGTCTTCCTCTTTTTTCACAGACTCTTTGATATATACCAAGCCTGAGATTTTTTTTTTCTCTAGAGACTGGTCTCTCCTGATAACATGCTCAGGAAATGTAAGACAAAGTCTCGCTATCTTTTAAGGATCATTTTGGCTGTACTTTCTCCAAGACCGCTTCCTTCATTCCTCTGGCGGTTCATAGTGCATTTAATATCCTTTGCCAACACCATCATTCAAAGATATTTATTTTTCTTGATTGTCCTTGTTCATGCTTATAAAACTATCACAGAATGTTTTCTTCTTATCCTGTTTGTGGTATTTTAAGTTTGTTAAGCCTGATTTTCACAGGATTGCAAGTGTGATATCAATGAATGGAGAAGGTGATACTCAGCTTTCACTCATTCTTTCTTTCACTTATTGACTTAAGCAATCAGTTGGGCACTCACTATGTATCAGACTCTGGGGACAGACTTTATGGGGCTTATGTTCAAACCAGGAAGATATTTTATTCCAGTGATGCTGCCATGTTTATATGATAACTATAGTTTTTTTTTTTTCATAAGCAAAGATGGTTCTGTTTTAAGAGCATAGTGGTTTTTTGAAATGTTTCACTGCCTGGCATTCATGAAGGTGTTTGATTCTCCCTATGATATGATTTCTTACTGGGAATATAATTCAGATGTCTTTTTATCCCAGCACAGAAGCTGCAGGGTTGCCTCCTACTTCCTGTTGCAACGTATCCTCGGGACTGCGCATCAGGCCTCAACCTGGCCAATTAGATGTGTTGTCTTGGATTCTATAGAAGAAGCTAAGAGGAAGAGATGAGCCATTCTTACAAAGAGGCAGCAGGCTTTACTCTATTTCCTGGGAAGACTTTAGAGCTCTCTGAGCTCTATCAAGCCTCAAGTTTGGTCTTTTTATGTTCTATTGATTGTGTGAACTACATTTCTCCGGACCAGACCTTTATCCTTTTCTCTCTCCAGTAAATCCTTCTTTGCTTATCTTTGCCAGAGTTTTTTGCTGTGGAGAATTCTAATCAATAAGAGAAAATTGTAGTCTTATCAATATAGCATAGAATATTAATGTAGAACTAAGTCAAATCCTGCCTCAACCGCTTAGAGATCTGGACAAGCCATTAAGGCAATGAGTGCTTCAGTTTAATCATCTGAAAGTGAGGTGAACGATGTCTAATTTCTTGGTAAAGTTGAATGAGAAAACAAAGTTTTAATTAGCCTAAATGTAATAAGCCAGTTCTGGTGGCTTAGTGGTAAGGAGCTGCACTATCAACCCAAAGGTACACACAGTTTTACTCCACTAGCTATTCTATGTGAGAAAGCTAGGCCATCTCTTCTTGTGCAATTTACTGCCTTTGAAGACCTGGTAGAGGGTTAGCTATGAGCAGATTCCAACTTGACAGCATATAACAACAGCAAAAATATAACAACAATAATAAAATGTATTAAGTCAAGATAAACAAAGTGTTTGACAGGGCCAAAATAGGTTTTCCTGTTCATCCTCCTTTCCTCTCTGTCCTTGGTGCTCTGTTGATTAGTCTAACTTAAAACTAAACCAAAGAAATAAGAACCATGGTTCTTTGCTTCCTAATTTCCAGTATTATTTTTTCTCTCCTAATCAATTTTCAGAATAATTATTGGGATAACAGACTGGATAACTAGGATCAGCTAACAGAATAATATTTGTAAATGATTGTTGTTGTCATGTGCCGTTGAGTTGCTTGCGACTCATAGCAA
>NW_006399821.1:8659283-8675921 GCF_000299155.1 Elephantulus edwardii | reverse complement strand
TACCATCTATTCCTGGAGCCTTATTTTTTGCCATTTCCTTCAAAGCAGCCTGAACTTCTTCTTTCATCACCATAGGCTCTTGCTCCTATGTTGTTTCATGATAGTAAAAAATTAAATACTGCATATTTGTTGACAGTATTCACAAGAAAAGTGGAAGCACTTTACAGCTTATAGTAAAAAAGGGAGATGGAGATGGAGATGGTGCCCGGCTACAACTGCTGATTGCTCTCAAAGGGACCACAGTAGAAGTTCCCAGATACAGTGGGAGAAATTGTGCAACAGAACTAAAAAAAAACCCCAAAAAACCAAAAAATCCTAATGGGCTTTGAACTTGGAATAAAACTTACCTACAAGGCTCAACTTTTAGGTAAAACATAGACAGGCCTAAAAGGTTATTAATAACACTAAGGGGGGCACTCATTCCTTGGAATAACCAATCATATAAAACCAAAGAGCAGTATTTACATAGGGGTAAAGCCCAGAAGGTAGGAAAGGGCAAAATAGAGGGCTTAATGGACATAAAAATTACACGGAGGAAGTGAGATTACATTGTGAGTAATGTAATTAATGCTAGAAAACAAAATGTGTAATTTGTAAACTTTCACTCAAATCATAATTTTTTTTAAAAAAAGTAAGGAGTGGAAGTAGAAGAATTTGTTCTATTATCAAATAATAATAACAATAACAATAATAATAATGTTTAAAATACGACAAATCCAAGCCACATTGTCAAAAGCCTTAGGGCAAATTGTCCTTTACAGGCAACACATTCAAGGGCTCAGTAAAAGCAGCATCCTCAGGCCTCAGAGGGCTTTTGCCCTTTTTGTCAGGTACCACTGAATCTGCAATGACTCATAGAAAACCCTCCAGCAGTTTTTAAGAGGCTGTATATCACAGAAGAAAAAATTGCTCATCTTTCTCCCATGGAGCAGCTGGTGGATTTGAACTGTGTGCCTGTGGGTTGGCAGTGCATATAACTCCTTATCATTAAGCCACCAGAGCTTTGTTGTTATGATAAGGTGCCATCAAGTTGGATATCAACTCACAGCAATCAGATGAACAACAGAGCTGATAATTGCTGCCATCATTATCAATCTGAGTGAAGGTTTTCTCCTTCACTGACCCTCCACCTTTGCAAGAATAATGTCCCTTTCCAAGGAATAGCCTTACCTAGCAACATGCCCAACATATGTGAGAGGAAGCTTTGTCATCTTTGCCTCCCAGGAGCACTCTGGTTGCACTTTCTTCAAGACATACATGTTTGTTCTTTTGGCACTCCATGGGATATTCTGTATTCTTCTCCAGCACCATAGCTGAAAGGCACATTTTCTTTGTTCTGTCATTGTTTTTCATTGTCCAGTTCTCAGATATATAGCAAGTGATTGAAAAGATGATGGCCTGAATCAGGTGCACCTTGGTCTTTAAACTGATATCATTGCTCCTCAGTTATTTGGAGAAGTTGTTGACTACAGACTTTTCCAATGCAACACATCTCCTAATCTCCTGATTGTTGGTTCTAAGGATGTTGATTGTGGATCAAAGTAAGATGAAGTTATTGACAGTTTCAATCTTTCTCCATTTAGCATGATTTTGCCTAGTGGTCCAGTGGTAAAAATTTTTGTTTTCTTAACATTAAGATGTAATCCTTATTGAAGGCTGTGATCTTTTATACAGCAAGCACTTCAAGTCCTCCTGACTTTCAAAAGGCAAGGACATGTCATCTGCATAACATGAGTTCTTGATAAGTCTTTCTCTGATCCTGATGCCACATTCTTCTTCAGAGAGTCCAGCTTCTTCAATAATTTGCCTACAGATTGAATAGGTATGGAGAAAGAATACAACTCTGATGCACACCTTTCTTAATCTTAAACCATGCATTGTTCCTGTGCTCTGTTCACACTACAATCTCTTGGTTTAGGTATATATTTCTCATAAACACAATTAAGTATTCTTACTGAAATGTTATGAGTAATTTAATTTCACAAGATTATTTTATGAGTAAGTAAATAATCACACTGAACTTTATTTTTCACCGTTTGACATAGAATCTAAGGAAATGCTTTCAAAGAAAGAGATTTGTATGTTTACTCTAACTGTACTCAGTGTTCAAAACTTAAGAATGATTACTAAACAAAGAAAATGACAAAGCAAAGTACTCCAAACATTTTTTGTTTTTTTTTCTCATTGGTTTATGCAACTTTATTGAAGAAAAATAAATCCATTACTAGCAGAGCTATTAGTTGATCACTCATCCATTGACAACTTGCATCATTTATTCAGTGCTATATTAAACAGTGTATTGGAAGATAGATTAACTAATAGCTCCAAGCCTCCTAACAATTTAAATGAAAATTACAAAATGTTTGAGACCCTATTTTGGAATACAAAGGGTGTTTGACTTCCAATTTCCATTCTCTGTAGAACAAGAACAGGTCATTCCTTTATTGACATGCATAAAATACATCACATTTTCTGTTCTGCTGATGCTATAAATTCAATACCAGTTCTCCAGCCACATCAGTTATGAGCAAAAAGTATGTCATGTAACCTCAAATCTCTGACAGTGGAAGGTTTAAACAAAAATGGATGCTGTTAAGAGTAATGCTGATTCCTTTGATGTGACAACTGAGCATCCATCTCCCTCCCCCTCAGATGATTTCATTATTTCTCGTGGTTTTAATGGGTTGGAAATTTGGGAGTGGTCTGGAGTGGCTCATGAAGTTTGCAATCTGTTCTTGGTGAGGCCTGCGGTCTTGACCCTCTTGGTGGCTCCTTCACTGCAGTACAGTTCAATGAGATGAGGGTTTTTTCCCCTTATTTTTTGACCTCTCTGGTCTTGAGTTTATAATTTTTGTGACTGGTGTTTTAAGTAACTTATAGAGACCAGCTTTGGAAGCAGGAGTGACATCCACTTCCTAAATAACATGCCTCTGGAAACTCTGTGAACTTTGATAAGTGTTGATAGCTGTAGAGGGGCTTCAAGTCTTTTGCTCATAGTCATGCTAGACTTGAAGGCAATCAACAACAACAACAAGAGACTAGTCAGCCTACTATGCAAGTAGGGTATGTAAAACCAAACAATAGGATTAAGTGTCCTTATGGGAATTGGTCCATTGATTTACAAATTAAGTGACAAGGAGCTGTCATTTTTTAATCTCTTGGAAGAACCATGTATTGAAACAGAAAAGAAGTAGGCTTACATGAGGGACAATCCCACAAAAGTGAAGGTGGACTTCACTTCTCTACCATCTAGAAGAGCCTGGAATAGAGAATACCAAAATTCTCCCAGAAGAAAGAGTTGAAACACTGGAAGTTGTGAGTGATGGCACAGCTGTTTAAGCCTGAGAAACAGTGGCAATACAAGGAGATTGACATACAGGAAGCTAGTGGGTGTACTTACATGTGAAGTGAGAGTGAGCAAAGTGCCTTTGGACAGGAAGTTTGATGGCAGAGTGGAGTGCCTCCAGGCACTTGTTGATGGAGCCAAACAGCTCTAACACTTCTCTGAGCAGGTCAGAAGTGCAGCAAGGCAGAATGGCCAAAAGAAGCCACAGTGCTAGGCCCAGGGGAAAAAAGGGCCACCTGCCTGTGGGCATGGCTGTCTTGGTTGGAAATTGTCCTGATTTAATTTATCCTGGTTCCTGGCTTCTCAGTTATGTCTTGTTACTTCCAAGTTGATCCTGATCCTGAGTTGTAATGTGTTACTTCTTTAATAAACCACATAACTGAGAGTATGATCTATGAATTCTGTGTGGCCACTGCAACAGATCATTGTTGGGTTCTGCAGAAAAGTAGAGTTCTGGGGAGGAGGAAAGGCTGTTGTCAGAAATGGTGAAAGATGCAGAATGGAGATATGTCTGGCTGCCTTATAGGAATCAGCTGTCTTTTTTTTTTTCTGCCCCTCTCTTTCTACTTGTCAGTATTTTCTGGAATAAGAATTTACATCCATACAAAACAAATGCCATAAAAACCATGTATTAAATTCTTTTAACATTTTACAAAATATTATCCACAAAGCATTATTAGACATTGGCCTTAAGTAATTGCTGTTGAACAGCCTATGATTCTTTGCCTCAGTTAGTTTTATTTATTGTGGTAAAATAGCTATCAACAAAACATATACAAATATTAACTATATAATTCAGTAACACATTACACTTGCCATATTGCAAAATCTTCACCACTGTCCATGTCCAAAACATTTTTATCACCCCAAACAAAAATTTAGGGAGCTCTGGTGACATAAAGAGACATGCTTCCAATCTAGAGGTTGGGATTCACCAACTGCTTTGAGGAAGAAAGATGGATAATCTCCTCCCATGTGATTTACAGCCTCAGAAACTTACTGGAGGGTAAATTATGGGTTGGTTCTGACTCAATAGAAAAAGCGTGAGAAAGACAGAAAATCACTATCTCCTAAACAATACCGTCTTGCCCTCTGCTCTTGCCAAATCTCAGTCACTACTAAAAAATTTTGGTCTCTGTGCATTTGCCTCTTTTCAGCATTTCATAGAGGTAGGGTTGTGCAATATTTGTCTTTGGTGTGTGAGATTTCATTTAACATGTCTTTAAGGTTTGTCCATGTTGTAGAGAATGTCAGGACTTAAATTTTTTTTTAGACAGGAATAATATTCAACTGTCTATATATACTATATTTTGTTTATTCATTCATTTCTTGATGCAGGGTGTTTGTAATAAAAGGTCAAAGAGCAGTCATCATAAGGATGTTTATGATTCTTGTTGTTGCTATTTCAGGAGATAAAAGAGTTACTCCTGAGCATCTAAAAACTATTGCTTCTAAGAACCCAGAGCCACTTGGGTTCTGCCCCCTAAGGATTGCCTTGGTCTATGTTCTCTAATCCTTACAAACCATTTTAACATTTTACCTGAGGCCAATCTACCAAGAAGCACTGTGGTGGAAACGGTAGGAGTAGTTGTCCTTGGGTTTCATCAAGCTGGTTCTCATTCACTGACCCGTGTATGGAATGAAACATTGCCCAGGTCTGCCCCATCCTCACAATTGCTGCTAGGTCCACTCTGTCAATCTCTCCCATTGAAGAGCTTCCTCTTTTTTGCTGACCTACTTTTCCAAGGTGCTTATTGTCTTTCTCCAAGTACTGACCCCTCCTAGATAACATGCTGAAAGTCTGTAGTCAAAGTCTCAATATCCTCACCTCACCACCTATCTATTATCTCAAAAGGATATTATTCAGATTGCCTTTGGACTCACTGGACAAAGCTTCCTTCCTCTTGCAGGTCTGCTACTAAGCCACTTCCTTCCTTAGTTTCACCAGTCAATTTCCATTTTGGTTATCTTCAATTATACCTTGTTCTTGCCCCTTTCTCACCTGCCACCCCTATAAGCTAGCACTCTAGTTCCCCTTTCCACTCACAAACTTCTTAAAAGAGGTGTTTTTCCCTAAGGGGGGCACAAACAGTTTGGACTCATTTGCCAACCTAAAGGCTGGTAGTTCAAACCCACTTAAGTTTCTGTGGAGATTACAGCCAAAGAAACTCCCAGGGAGCTGTAGCATAGGGGGTGTTTTCCATGGGTCAGAATCAACTGGGCAACAGTGAATCTTTTTTTAATTATATATACTGTAGCCTTCACTTTTTCACCCCCTGATCCCATTCTTGATCTCACTAGACTGAACAAGCTGTTGAAGTCACTAATTTGCCATTCTCAGCCCTACAGTTTCTCAAAGTCTGAGGCCCACACATTTCCATTAGGTTCCACTGGGTGTACTGAACTTTTTGTATCTGGGGCTGGCGTCAAGAAGGAATTGACAACATTATGGAGTGTCCTGCATGACACATATGCTTACCAGTCTTCAGAGCCCTGTCTATCCTTCACGGTGTCCTGATAGTGGAGGCCCCCACTTCCCACAACCACATTTGCTGCCTCTCTCAGAGACACAACTGAGGTGACCTATGACAGGAATTCTTGTGATCTCAAACCATGTATTTTGGGAAAGAAGAAAGAGAAATGCAGACAGAGATTGCTTCAGAAGGCTCTTGAACTTTGATCTCATTTCCTTTTTCCTTTGATGATAATTCCTTCTAATTGAAAGGAAGATTTGTTTTGGCTTCTTTTAACTTTCCGAGTGAGGTGGTAGTAGATGCAAGAGATTGAGTAACACAGATTGAAATAATCCATCTGACTGGGCTAATATTGGGTGTGATAGAGGGTGGTGAGGGAGGAAATAATAGAGCTAAGATGGAAGTGGGTTTTGAGATGAATGCATATATCTCCTGCTATGCCATTTCATGCCCTACAGCATCAGATTTTATCAACAGCTTTGCATGACCGATACAGTTAGAAGCCTGCTGTCTTAAAAATCCTGTCTTCCTAAAAAATAAAAGGAAACCGATCTTTAAACAGTCCAAGGCCTTTATCTCTTGGTTAAATTCTCTTTGACTTTCTTCTCTCTTCTCTTTCTTTCCTGCAGGCAGTGCGAAGTGTGACTGGGCTAACGAACCCTGGAGAAGGGCTGTGGTGTGAGGAGCAGTGCTGGACTAGGCTCAGCATCAAGAGGAAACCAGATCACCAGACAATCTTTCTCTGGCAGGATGATCTCAGCCACAGTCCTTTCCTGGTCCTATGGGACTCCCAGGAGTCCTGGTGATTCTGGGTGGCTTTTCTTTTCCAACTCCCTGCATCCCCCAGCCCAGCTGGTTTCTTTGACCCAAGACCTGGTGGTGATCCTATAACAAGAAGGAGAGGCGATGTCTCCGTTCTGTAGCCCATGGTAAGAGTCCCTTTTCTGGGGGAGGTTCTTTTCTGCCAGAACTTTCAAAAGTTGCCCCAAGCCCTTCTTTTCTAGGATAAAAATGACAGAAGGGATTTGTCTCATGTCACTGTATCGCTAGGTAAAAGCCCTACTTAGCCCCACCTCCTGCCTTGCAGAAAACTCTCAAAGCAACATAAAGGTTGGTTCTGGATGCATTTGCCCTCCTCTCTTAACCTTTGGGTGGATGCAATAATATGGCTTCAGAGACTGAGTATGATTATTTCTTCTTGTTCTAAGGCTCTTTTCATATGGTAGAGAGGTAAAGGGGTCTTCAGAACTAGCCATTTGGAGATGGCAAGAATGATGAGGATACAGTGGAGGTTCAGTGGTAGAATTCTTGCCTTCTAAGCAGAAGACTCATGTTCAATTCCCAGCTAATGCACCTCATGACAGCTACCACCTGTCAGGTCAGTAGAGGTGTGTGTGTTGATGATGCTCAACCCATTTCAGCAAACCTTCCAGGCTAAGATAGATGAGGAATAAAGACCTGATCCACAGCTGGCCATGGGAGGCCGAAAGACCCAACAGTGTTCTGTTGTGTACTTGTTCCCTATGAGTGGGGGCTGATTCGATAGCAGCTAAAAACAGAATGACTGGGAGACAAGTGATAAACTTGCAGTGCATGATATCATCAACAGGAGGAAATGGAGTCGGTTAATTGCTGAGCCTTTGTGGATGGCCTGGGGTAGCATCTGATCCCACAGCAAGCTCTTGGAGGAAAATCAGGAAGTCTTGCATTCTTCAGGCTTGCAGTAACAGCCTGAAATCCCAGAACTGGCTGCTACTATTCTGGCTTCAAAGAATATCTCTTACTCTGTAAGAGTATACATACATCCATTCTGTGAGTTGCTATTTAACATCATCTTAGCTTGGGGACAAACCCTAGATCAGTAACTTAAAATTTGTTCTAAGGTGAAACCAGAGGAGGCTGCAACTCCATGATGGTAACACAGAAGTTTTGTTAAGCATTACTTACTGAAGTGAAGCCTTGGACCGTGTCAGGGCCAGTCTCAAGTGTCTTTACTTCCAGAGAGAGGCAAGGGCTTTTAGACCTCTGGTGAACCAGCCAGGATGACATGTTGCCAGGGCCCAGGATCTCCAAGGCGGCCCTAGCAAGTATTGCATAACTTAGTATTATGTAATTTATGTCACTTAGCAAGCAGAAATGAGCTAACAGCAAGCAGGGGCATAGCCGCATTCTGCCTCACAAAAGCCTGTTTCTCTACATCTCTTATCACTCAGATAATTCTTTTAATCAGGCAAGGCAGATACTATCAAACTCTTTGAATGGATGAGAAAGTAGATGTTCATAGGATAAAAACTTGGTGGAAAACTAGGTCTAGAACATTTTTTTTCTTGAATATTTTTTTCCCGTCTTGGTGCCCTCAACCTTTATATTGTCATTGATGTTATGTCATTGAGTTGTAACCAACTCATAGGTGACCTTCCAGTGGACATTCAGAGGCTGTACATCACACAGGAGGAGATTGTCCATCTTTCTATTGAGGAGCAGCTGGTGGATTTGAACTGCCTGCCTTTAGGTTAGCAGCACAAAGCACAACTCTTTACCCACTTAGCCACCAGTGCTCCCTCTCAAACTCTGTTATTGTTATGTGCTGTTGAATTGGAACTGGCTCATAGCTGACTCTCCAGTGGGTTTTCAGAGGCTATAAATTGCATGAGAAGAAATTGTCTGTCTTAATCCTGTGGAGCAGCTTGTCTGTCTCATATACTTTGGGCACCAGAAGGGTCCAATTCTCAGAGAAGAACATTATGCTTGGAAGGCTAAAGAAATAGTGCAGAAGAGGAAGACCTCGGATGAGATGGATTGACACAGTAACTGGGGCAATGGAATCAGGTGTGTTAGAGAAGCTATAGATATAAGAGATGGCATGAAAATCACAGGGAGGAGGCCAGAACAATGCAGTTACAGTTGTTGTTGTTGTTGTGTACTTTAGAGTCAGAACCGACCCACAGCCGACCCTCCGGCAGGTTTCCCGAGGCAGTTAATGGCACGAGAAGAGATTGTTCATCTTTCTCCCTCAGAGCAGCCGGTGGCCTCGAACCACGTGCCTTTGAAATTGCAGCACAGAAACCAGGCCACCAGAGTGGGGATTGTAATTAAGGTTGTAAAACCAAATATGTATGAATGATTGAATGGCAAAATAAACTTTCCCTCACATCACACCACTGATACATGAAATATAAGACACAATCTCACACTGATACATGTACTATAAGACACAATCTCACACTGCCTGGCATCTTCTTTTATGTGCACAAACAGACCTTAACCTTGACCGTGGAATAACAGAAGCTTGTATCCAACGCTTTCTCACAATTCTCAATTCTATGAAGTTTTTTTATCCTTACATCAACACTGGGAGGGTGAAGAAGTAATACTCTCCTCATTGGACAAGTGAGGGAGTGACCCAGAGAAGTGAGGTAGGTGACCTTCTCAAAGCCCTAGAACCTGTGGTAATACTCTTTCTATACGCCTTGGCTACATGATATTCATCAGACTCATTTGATGAGAGCACCACCACCACCATCAGCTATAGAGCTAATAACACAAATGAAAACTCATTTCATGAACTGCATGCACTAATGACTTTATTAACAAGGGAATTAGCCCTGTGGTAAGCTTAAATGCCTTATAATCACCATTATTGCTGATCAGAGCCCACAGAACCCGGCTCTGTTCAACTCTAAATCTCATGGCCTCACCAGTAGCTGTATCTATGTCTGGCCTTGTTCTTATCCCTTCAATAGATTTCTTGAGTCTTTTTCCTATCAAATCCCACTTCTCCCAAGCTATCTTACTTGCTGTGTATAGCTCAAATTGAGGCAACACATGCCAATAAAGTGAATTCTAGCAACTCAGCGAAGAAAGCCTTTTTTTTTAGATGTCTGTCCTTGTTGTCACACGCTTTAAAGTTTGAATTACCAGTAGAAAGAATTCCTCTCTCTCATTGCATTTGAGTGAGAACCAACTCCTAGCTTACCCTCTAGCAGGTTTCCACAGATTTACAGAGACTGTAAATCACATGGGAGGAAGTGGTCCATCTTTCACCCACTGAGCTGCTAGCCAATTCAGGCTGTCAGAGAGGCACCACCCGGGTTAGCAGCACATCTCCCTAGAGACTAGGCCACCGGGGATCCTTAGAAATAGTTTAGGAAATGGGGGCGGGGGGCTGGGCAGGGAGAAAAGTGCAGCAATGATTGAATGGAAATCCAAAATCTCTGTAAATGTTCATTAAAATTATTTTTCAAAAAAACCAAACCAAATAAAGTACCCTTACCAAAATAATCCAACCTAATTCATTGCTGTCAGGATAATTCCAACTCATGATGACACTCCATTGAGTTTCAGAGGCTGTAAATCTTTACTAAAGAAGACTGCTCATTTCTCTCTTGGAACAGCTGGTGAACTTGAATCCTGATCTTTTCAGGTAGCAGCACAACACATAACACCCTACACTTCCAAAGCTTCTTCAGGTGCACTGACAGATGCCTGATAAATCCCAATGATTACTGGGTTCTACTTCTTGATTCAAAATTAATTAGAGAATTTCACTCCTCTTTTTTTTTCTAAAAATAAAAAATACAGAGAAAACATCGTATGTCAATTGTAGCTGTGTAGAGAGGAAGGAAAAGTTTTACCATTTTATAAACACTCCAACTCTTCCTGTTTTCCACCTTTGAAGTGAAATTAAATCTTTCCCCATCAATTCAATTAAGTCCTTTCTGAACCCCAAAAGAATTACTTTTCCAGTGTTACTAAGTAGGTTTGCAGCTGTGTCACATTACCAAATAAGCAAGATAAGCACAGGTTTAATTTGTTTAATTAGATTTCTAGAACTTTATAATTTGAACTAAACTTGAGAATTCAAAAATCTCTGTGCTACCATCTTACACCACATTCTAATAGTAAGGTCAGCTAAATAAGCTAGGGGTCCCACACGATGAAAAGGTTGGTTTATATCCTTCCCATACTAATTAACCCCTTAATCTTTTCCATTATCTTAACTAAACTACTTCCAGGCTCAATCCTTACAATAATTAGGTCTCACTGATTAATAGCATGAAATAAATAGCACTTGAAATAAACCTATTTGCTATTATTCCCTAAATTGTTAAGCCCCACAGTCCATGATCAATTGAAGGAGCAACAAAATATCTCCTTACTCAAGCTTCTGCATCTATGCTTCTAATAATAGTCGTTTTCATTAACTTCACTAGCTCTGGACAATGACCCACTCACTATTTACATATCCAACCCAGCTGCCTCCTGCCTAATTCTATCTACATTACTTATAAAATTAGGGAAAAGCCCCTTCTATAGCTGAGTTCCAGAAGTCCTCCAAAGCACCTCATTAATAACAGGCACTATTCTACTCACATGACAAAAACTTGTCCCCTCACAATCTCATTAAATCTCATCATCACTTGATCATACTATTATCCATTCTAATCGGGGGCTGAGGTGTATGTACTCAACCAAACACAATTACGAAAAATCATAGCCTATTCATCAATGGCTCACATAGGATATCTGCTATTCTCATTGACAATCCAACTATAACACCTCTTAACCTCATAATCTTCATCACCTTTACTCTCACCTTATTTTTTTCTATTCATTAGCAACTCCTCAATCACCTTCCTCTCACTAGCCACAAACGGAAACAAAACCACACTCTTAGTCTTTCAATCTTAGCCTCCCCCATTTTCAGGATTCACATCAAAATTATTAATCATTCAAGAATAACAAAAAGCTATGAGCTACTCCTTCCCCTAACTATATCTATCATAGTATTATTAAATTTATACTACTACATATGTCTAGTTTACTCAACAGTACTAATCATACTTCCAACAACTAATAATACTGAACTAACATTACTTTTTAACAAAACACCCTGCCATGTAACTATCCCAACACTAATGATCCTCTCCACCCTTTTCCTCCCCCTAACACCTATAATCCTTTTCTTAGGATAGAGATTTAAGTTGCACCTAGACCAAGAGCTTTCAAAGCCCTAAGCAAGTAAGACTTACTTAAGCTCTGGTATTAAGGACTACAAGACCTAAACCTACACCTCCTGGATGCAAATAGACGCTTTAGCTTTAAGCTAAACCTTCCTAGATTGACAGGCCTTTATCTTGCATACTTTTAGTTAACAGCTAAAAATCATAATCAACTGGCTTCAGTCTATTTCTCCTGCCTGAGGAGTGGGGGAGGTGGGAGAACCAATTTAATTGAAGCCAATTAAATTTGCAATGTGACATAGTATAAAACACAGAGATTGGTAAAAGGGAGCTTAACTCCAATTTTAGATTTACAATCTAATGCTTACCTCAGTCATTTCACTTGGGTCCATCAACCATTGTGTGTTCTCCACTAATCACAAAGATACTGGCATATTATACTTAGCATTTGAAACCTGAGCAGGAATGGTAGGAACCACACTTAGCATTCTTATTTGAGCTGACCTTGGCCAACCAGGAGCTCTTGTATGAGATGACCCAATCTATAGTGTAGTTATGTGAGCTCATACTTTCGTGATAATTTTCTTTATAGTTATGCCAATCATGATTGGGGACTTTGGGGACTGACTAGTTCCACTTGTAGTTGGAGCTCCAACATAGCATTCCCCTGAATTAATAACCTTTTGATTTCTTCTGCCCTCATTTCTTCTCTGTCTAGCCTCATCTATGATAGAAGCCAGTTTAATCTGTGGTAAACAATTTCCCAATTTTCCCCCCACCACATCAAAAGTTTCTGTTTCTGAGTGTGGCTAACATCTCTCTCCCAGTCCTACAGCAACATATTGTAGAATCAAAGTCTCTCCACAATTATGGCTCCTGGGAGAGATGGAAGGCCCATTAAGGAAGGCCAGCACCCTGCTTACTGGGCCCTCTGTCCCTGGTTTGAGCCCTCTGTCTGCAGTCTGGGAAAAGCTGTGCTTCAGGGCTAGCCATGCTGTAACTCCAAAGGATGTTTGTTGTTTCTGCATGAGGTTCTAAATGGTCCTAGAAAGAAATATAAACAACATGTTGGTGCTGGTTGCCACTGAGTTCACTAATCATGTCACCATGTGTGCAGAGTGGAATTATTTCACAGGGTTTTCAAGACTAGAATATTTTGGAAGTAAATCTCCAGGCCTTTCTTCTGAGTTGCCTTGGGGTGAGTTCAGAATAACAGTCTTTCAGCTAATAGTCAGATGTTTAATCATTTGTGCCACCCAGAGATGCCTTGATTTGCTATTTTCCTCTTATAAAAAAATTTAGTGTTTAGATCTGTGGACCTTCAATTTTCAAAAAATTAGGAAAGGATTCTGGATCTCTTTCCCAGGATACATAAAAGCACATCTAAATGTCCACAAAGGAAGACACAAGGGTGCTGCCATCTAAGAGAGAAGAACATAAAAATGACTTTTCTTTTCTTTACATTGCTCAGTGATTATAGGGAACACTTAATTTTTTTTTTCCTTTTTCTTTTTAGATCCATGATCATTGTCTCCAGGTTTCTTGTCAGATTATTGGGTAAAAGTAAATTTGTCTCTGATATCATCTCATATTTCCCAAGACCAGCTCAGTGTCCTGCCGATGGCAGACACAGTTGTTGTAGTAAATACTTGTTTTGTTTTTTATTTTTATCCCCTCCTGGTTGTAGGTTTGCTGTGGGGTTGTTGTATTTTTATTTGTTTATTTTAAAATTAAAGTTCAGAACACTGAACGAAAGACAATCAAAGACTACAACCTTCATTACAGATTACATCTCATCAAGAAAACAAAAATCCTCACCTCGTGCAGCATCGTGATAGATGGAGAAAAGATTGATGTTGTCAACAATTCATTTAACTGAATCCACAACCAACATTAACAATAGCAGTAGCCAAGAACTCAAAATACATGTTGCACTGGGGAAATCTGTTGTCAAAAACCTCTTTAAAGCACTAAAGAGCAAGGATATCAGTTTAAAAACAAAGGTGCACCTAATACAAGCCATGATATAGTCTCCTTTTAAAAAATTGGTTTTCAATCATTTATATACATTTTGTTTTAGAACATTAATTACAATTAAGCAATGTCATTTATTACAATATTTCAACAAACCTCGCTGTAGGGTTCCTCTTTGTTCACACTGCCCATCCACTTACTGCCCTAGTATTGTCTCCTATTATTCCCTTCTTTCTCCTTTACCCCGGCACTCCCCATGTGAACAGTGAGACCTGTTTCAAGTTGCTAATTGCAATTCATATATTGTCAGTCTGTCCGTCCCTAATCCCATAGTGTTCATTTTCTTTGCATTCTATTTCTGCTCTCCCTATTTCCTCATCCCCCCAATCACCCTTTTATTTTCGCAGTAATGGTCTTACAATACTTGCCCCTTGGCTAAGTAACTGAGTTATTTCACTCAGCATAATGCTCTTCAGACTCATCTACATTGGATAATTTCATGAGTTCTTCATTGTTTTTTAAAGCTGCACAGTACTCTATTGTGTGACTGTATTACTATTTCTCTAACTAGTACTTGTGCTTCCATTTCCTTGCTATTGTGAATAATGCTGCAATAAATGTAGACGTGTACATATCTGTTTATGTCTCTGCTCTGATTATTTTAAGGTATATCCCCACTAGTGGAATAGCTGGATCAAAAGGGATATCATTTTCACCTTTTTGAGGAAACACCACACACCTTCCATAGTGGTTGTACCACTTTACATTTCCACCAGCAGTGCTTGTGCTTGAGAGCTCCAATCTCTCCATATCCTCGTCAACATTTATTGTTTGCTGTCCTTTTAAACTTGCTACAATGAAAAGATACCTCATTGCTGCTTTGATTTGCATCTGTGTGATAGCTAGTGGTATCTGACACTAGCTATTACAAATATCTTGGAAAGAGTGCAGCTGGAATGCTCTCTGGAGGTAAGAATGATGAAGTTTCACCTCACATACTTTGAGTTATGTTGCTATTCTTTGGAGAAGGACATGATGCTGGGAAGGGTGGAAGTTTGGCGAAGGAGTTGAATTGACATGGTAACTGCTACAATGGGAGCTTATGTATCAGGAAGTATGAGGATGGAGCAGAATAGAACAGGATTCAGGTCTTTTGTTCATAGAGTCACTATGAGTTGTATTCAACTCAACGGTACCTATAAACAACACCACCACCAATACCTAATTTTACTAGGTACTAGCGAAATACAGCTGAGGATTATCTTTAAACAACCAAAACAATACATTGATGACAAAGAATTGTCAGAAGTCCAAGCTGAGTTTAGAAGAGACTCTTCTGCACCAGGGATATCATTGCAGATTTTAGATGGATCCTAGCTGAAAGCAGAGAACAGCAGAAGAATGTCTATTTGTGTTTTATTAGCTATGAAAAGGTATTTGACTGTGTGGATCATAACAAATTTTGCTAACCTTGAGAAGAATAGGAGTCCCATAATAATTATACAAAACCTATAGTTAAACCTAGAAGCTGGTGTCTGAATGGAGCATGCTTTAAAATTAGGAAATGTGTTAGGTTTGTATCTTTTCTCCATACCTATTCAATCTATATGCTGAACAAGTCATTCAAGAAGCTGGACTCTATGAAGAAGAATGTAGGATCTGGATTGAAGGAAGACTCATCAACAACCTGTGTTATGCAGATGAAACAAACTTGCTTATGGAAAGTGAAGAGGACTTGAGACACTTGCTGGAGTACTACAGCCCTTACATCTCAATATCAAGAAGACAAAACTCCTCACCACTGGACCAACAAGCAATATAATGATACATGAAGAAAAGATTGAAATTGTCAACAATTTCATTTTATTTGGATCCACAATCAAGACCCTTGGTTCCAGCAGTCTGGAGATGAGGAGACATCACTGTCAGAGAAGTCTCCAGATTACTGAAGAGCAATGATGCCAGATGGAAGACTGAAGTGCACCTGATTCAGGCTATGATATTGTCACTCACTTGTTATGTGACTGAGAAGTGGACAGTGAATAAGAATGACAAAAGAATTGATGTCTTTGAATTGTGGTGTTGAAGAAGAATACTGAATAACCCACTGACTTCCAAAAGAACAAACACTTGGAAAAAGTGCAGCCAGAAGTGCTCCTTGGAGGTAAGGATCGAGAAGCTTCATTTTACTTATTTTGTGCATGTTGCTAGAAGAGGCTGGTCTTTGGAAAAAGACATCATGATGGGAAAGGCATAGGAATCAGCATAAGAAAGGGATACCTTAAACAGGATGGAATGACATAGTGACAGCAGCAATGGGCTCAACTGCACCAAAGATGATGAGGTTGGCACAGATTAGGACAGAGTTCAGGTCTGTTGTTTATAGGGTCACTGAGTCATAATCTATTCGACAGCACCTGACGACATAATAGCTAGTGATCTTGAGCATTTCTTCATGTTGTTTATTGGCCATCTACATACCCTGTTTGGTGAAGGGTCTTTTCATATATTCTGCCCATTTTGTGATTAGGTTGGGTTTGTTGGTTTTTTCCTTGTTGAGGTGCTGCAGTATTATATACATTTTAAATATTATTTCCTTGTTATAGAAGTTATTGCCAGATACGTTTCCCAGTCTGTGGGGTGTTCTTTTTGATGCACAAGAGGATTTAATTTTTAAAGAATCCATTTATCAATTTATCTTCTCCGGGTTGTGCATTGTTAGTGTAGAGTTGTTGTTGATATTGTTAAGTGCCGTCAAGTCGTAGGCAACTCATAACGACCCTATAAACGAAAGTCTTCAACACTTGCGTGACTTTCACCCTTTTTTCAGGTTCACAGGGTTTCTGGAGGCAAGCTATTTATGCAAGTGGATGCCACTACT
>NW_006399821.1:8655423-8657408 GCF_000299155.1 Elephantulus edwardii | reverse complement strand
GGTTGTTGATGAGTCTTCCTCCAATCCTGATGCCACATTCCTCCTCATAAAGCCCAGTTCCCTGAATGATCTGCTCTGTATATAGATTGAAAAGGTATAGAGACAGGATGCATCCTGATTCATTCCTTTTCTGATTTTGCAACATGCAGTGTTTTCTTGCTCTGTCCTGAGGACTGCTTCCTGGTCCAACTATACATTTTGCAAAAGCACAATCAAATGTTCTGGGATTCCCATGTTCCTCAAAGTTAGTCACAATTTGTTGTAATCCACACAGTCAAATGCCTTTGCATAGTCAATTAAACACAGATATTTCTCTGTGAGCCTTTGCTTTCTGCCAAGATTCATCTAACATTGGTGATAATGTCTCTAGTGCCACGACCTCTTCTAAACCCAGCTTGTATTTCTAGCAGTTCTCTGGTTCTACTGTTCTGGTCATTTCTGGATAGTCTCCAGCAGTATTTTGCTTGCGTGTGATATAAGTGATATTGTTTGATAATTTCCATACTCTGTTGGGCCATCTTTTTTGGAATGGGAATAAATATGGATCGCTTCACGTCAGTTGGCCAGGTAGTTGTCCTCCAGATTTATTGGCACAGCATGGTGACCATGTCCAGGGCAGCATCTGTTTGTTGGAATATGTCAATTGGTATTCCATCAATTCCAGGGACTTTATTTTTTGTCAAGTCCTTCAGAGTAGCCTGAACTTCCACCTTCATCACCATTGCCTCTTGGATATATGTAATTTCATGAAATTTTTATTTGCCAGTCAATTACTTCTGGAACAATGACTTATACACCTTTCCTCTTTTTTTAATGCTTCCTGGGTCATTCAATATCCCGCCCATAGCATCCTTAAGTATTGCAACTCATGGCTTGAAGTTGTTCTTTAGTTCCTTCAGCTTATGAAGTACTGAGTGAGTTTGATCCTTTTGATTTTCTGACCCCAGATCTTTGGACATTTCGTTATAATACTTGGCCTCGTCTTTTTGCACTGCCCTTTGAAGTCTTCTATTAAGGTCCTTAACGTCTTGATTTCTTGCCTTTGCTTTGTGCAAATATTCAGAATCCAGTACTCTATAGTGTAATATTCAGGCTCTAGTGACATCCATTTTAGTCTTTTCTTCTTTCTCCTCCTTTGTAATGACCTTTTGCATTCTTTATGGAAGATATTCTTGATATTGTCTCACAGCTCATCTGGTCTTCATTCATTCATGCTCAAGGCCTCAAAACTGTTCCTGCATTGGTTTTTAAATTTAGGAGGAACAGACTAAAGATGAAATTTTTATTCCTGTGGACATGATTTGACTACCTTTAGCTTTAATTTGAACTTACATATGAGTAGTTGACATAGGTTGCTTTGGGTAGTATTGTCATTTTCTTCCTATCCACTATGTTCCATTTACTTAGGTCTCTCTTTTTTATTCCTCTAGTCGTGTTTTATTATTTTCTTCTTGGGGCTTTTGTGTCTCTAGTTAGATTTATTCCTAAATCATTAATCTTGTGGTTGGCTATTGTAATTGGAGTTGTATTTCTTATTTCCTTTTAAGTGTTTTCTTTGTTACTGCAGAGAAACTTGACTGGTTTTTGTATGTTGATTTTGTATCCTGCCACTTTGCTGAATTGGTCTGCTAGGTATAAGATTTTACTTGCTGAGTCTTGGGGAGTTTCTATGTACAGTATCGTATCATATCATCTGCATATATAGTTTTACCTCTGTTGCAGACCAAGGGTCCCAAAGAATGGAATAATTTTATAATTATTAATAAAGAGACAAACAGCCAGGAGTGAGATATAGCAAAGAGCATAAAACAGGGGGCCAGCAGTTCTTGACTGAAGACCCCAAGCCAAGCTTCTCTGTATCTTTATTGAAAATTACCAGGAAGTAAATCACAAAGAGAATTCAATGCAAATGAAGCCAAGCTCTTTCTATTGAAAACCTTCTGCTTGACTCAGGAAGGAGGGGTTCACAAATGCAAGAATTTGGT
>NW_006399821.1:8650113-8655323 GCF_000299155.1 Elephantulus edwardii | reverse complement strand
TGTCCTGTCTTGCAGGGAACAAACAGCTCATTTTCTAGGATCTGCCACAAGAGAAATCCTAACTTATATATCTGTAATTCCTTCAATTCCTGAACAAGGGTTTTCATATAATATTTGGTATAAAGTTTGGCTTCCCATATATCTCCTTTTTGCCAATTTGGATGTCTCTTATTTCCTTCTCTAGCCTACTTATCTAGCTAGCACTTCTAATACAATATGGAATAGGAGTGGCAATGGTGGGTGTCCTTACCTTCTTGTGTGGAAGGGGATTTCCTTTAATCTCTCTCCATTGAGGATGATGTTGACTATTTGGCTTTACATATATACTCTTAATTATGTTGAGGAAATTTTCCTCTTGCTATTTTGTTGAGCATTTTAATTAGGAAGATGTGTTGGATTTTGTCAAGAGCCTTTTCTGTATCAATTGAGATGATAATGTGAATCTTGTCCTTTGTTTTATTGACATGATTGATAGATTACATTGATGTTGTTCTTATGTTGAACTCCTTGCGTGCCTATTATGAATCCCACTTGAGCATCATAAATTGCATTTTTATATACTGTTGGATTCTAATGGTTAGGATTTTAAAGATTTTTTTCTATGTTCATGAAAGTTATTGTTCATAAAAGTTTTCTTTTATGGTGATGTCTTTACCTGGTTTTAGTGTCAAAGTTTTCTTGCTTCATGGAATGTATTTGGAAGTGTACTTTCTGTTTGATATTCTGAAAGCATTTAAGTAGGACAAGGAACAGTTCTCTGAATGGTTGATAGAATTTGCTGGTGAAGACATCTGAGCTGAGGTTTTTTGGTTGAGAGTTTTGTTGTTGTTGTGGTTGTATGACCTGTTAAATTTCTTCTTTTGTGATAGGTCCTATTCAAGTGTTAAAATTCTATCTGAGTCAGTTTGGGAAACGTATGAGTTTCCAAGACTTTGTCCATTTCTTACAAGTTTTCAACTTGTCAAGAGTATAGTTTTACATAATATTCTGTCATTATACTTTTTATTTTGGTTAGGTCTGTTATGATGTCACCAATTTCATTACTTACTCAAGTTATTTGTGTATTTTCTTTCTTTTCCTTTGATAGGATTGCCAGTAGTTTGCCCATTTTATTTATCCTTTTGAAGAATTTTGAGCTTGTTAATAGTTTTGGTTTTGTTTTCTTTCCAATGTCTCTCTGCCTTGATCTTTATAATTTTCTTTATTTTAGAGATTGAGAGATAAGCTTGCTGTTCTTTTTCTATTTGTTGGAGATATTAGTTTAAGTAATTTATTTTAATTATTTTTTCCGTTTTGGGGGGGAGCTCTGGTGGCCTAGTGGCAAGGAGCTGCAACTACAATCCCAGAGGCGAACGGTTCAAATCCACCAGATGCTCTGCCGGGGAAGGAGAGACAATCTCCTCCTGTACCAGTCAGATCTGATTTGACGGTACACACACACAAAAATAATAAAAGAAAAGAAAAGAAAAAAATATTTTTTTCCTTTTTGATGTGCTTGCTTATTGTTATGAACTGACCACTGTGTGCTGCTTTTGCTGTATCAGAGAGGTTGTGGTATGTTTTTATTCTCTTTTGTTTCAAGAAAATTTTCATTTCC
Organism: Elephantulus edwardii; assembly: GCF_000299155.1. NCBI lineage: Eukaryota > Metazoa > Chordata > Mammalia > Macroscelidea > Macroscelididae > Elephantulus > Elephantulus edwardii. The sequence goes on along the minus strand of NW_006399821.1, from coordinate 8,653,726 downwards.
TTTCTTATTTCCTATATAACTCAATAGTGATCAAGCAAGCTGTTTACTTTCTACATACATTCCTCCCCCCCTTTATCCTTTTGGTTTTTTTATTTTTAATTTTACAGAGCTGATGTACGTAGGGTTGCTGTGAATCACAGGTGACTCAATGGTACATAAGAACAACAACAGCATAGCATTGTGGTCTGAGAAGATTCTTTGTAGTACTTCAATGTTTTCAAATTGACGCTTGTTTTGTACCATAACATATGGTCAATTCTGAAGAAAGTTTTAGGTGTACTGGAGAAGAATATTAATTGGACTTTTGTTGGGTGGAGTTGTTGTTGTTGTTATGTGCCAGCGAGTCGTTTGCAACTCATAGCGACCCTATGCACAACAGCCCTAAACTCTGCTCTATCCTGTGCCAACCGCACTGCCTCTGACACACCCATCCGGATTACCCCAGTCACCGAATCAATCCATCTCATAGAGGGTCTTCCCCTCCTGCGCTGTCCCTCCACCCTCCCAAGCATGATGTCCCTCTCCAAGGACCCATCCCTCCTGGCAACATGTGCAAAGTATGTCAGACGAAGCCCCAGAATCCTTGCCTCCAAGGAGTAGCTTGGTTTAATCCTCTCCAAGATGAATCTGTTTGTTTTCCTGGCAGTCCATGGTACATTGAGTACTCTTCTCCAGCACCACAGCTCAAAGGCATCAACTCTCCTTCTGTCCTCCCTAGTCATTGTCCAACTCTCTGATGCATAACAAGCGATTGCAAAGACCATGGCCTGTATCAGGCACACCTTAGTCTCCAGAGAGACACCGTTGCTCTTGAGTACTTTAGAGAGGCCCCTAACAGCAGACTTTACCATCGCTATATGCTTTTTGATTTCCTGACTGCTGGTGCCAAGAATGTTGACTGTGGAGCTGAGCAAACTGAAGCTGTGAACAATCTCAATCTCTTCGCCATCCATCCTGACGCTGCCAATTGGTCCAGTGGTGAGAATCTTTGTCTTCTTGACATTGAGCCTCAGTCCATACTGAAGGCTGCAGTGTATTTCCATAAGGTCACACTGGTTAGTTGTACAGTTTTGTTCTTCTGCATCTTTGTTGAGTGTCTTTGTATTTGTCCTAGCTTCCATTGAGAGTGGTTTGTTGCCTCTTTCTTTCTCCAGGTCTGTTAATGTTTTGTGTATTTTGTAGTCATATTTGATTCAACAAAACATAACGTCATTTGGTATGCAGATATTATGGTTATGTTCTCTTGGTCTATTGACCTTTAAAGTAGTATATAGTTTACTTCCTTGTTTCTTATGCTGCTTTTTACCTATAAGTTTATTTTCTCAGGGGTTGATATTGTCACTTCTGCTTTTTTGGTTGTCATTTGCTTGGTATATATTTTTCCACTCGTTGATTTTTAGTCTATCTCATGTATCGCTTATAGATGAGCTTTATTTATCTATTCTGCTACTAATTTCTCTTAATTGGTGCATTTAAGCCATTCACATTCAATGCTATTATTGATAGACAAGGTTTTATTGGTATAATTTTGTTGGATTCTTTTTTTGCGGTGTTACTGGTTACTTTAGTCCAGGTTTTCTGTGGTGTCTCTGTATGAAGAACTTCCTTTATTATTTCTTAAATGGGAAGTTTTGTTTTCACTAACTAGTTTCTGCTTTTCTGAGAAATACCTAATTCCTCCTTAATACTGATGGACAGTTTTGCTGAAAACAAGATTCTTGGTTGGCATCTGTTTTCTTTCAGTATTTTATATATGTCATCCCATCTTGTTGGCTCTCCTTTATAGGAATCTTTTAATTTTACTTTTAGCTACTTTTAGTACTCTAACCTTGGCTTTGATTCTTGGAAAATTTGACTATGATATATCTTGGTGTTTTTCTTTTTTGGTCTATCCCATGTGGAGTTTGCTCAGCATCTTGAATGTATATTTTCTCATTTTTCATGATACCTGGAAAGTTTCCTTCTAGTACCTCCCACAATTATCTTGATGCTTCCCTCTGATGCCCACTTATTCCTCTTCTGGGATTCCAATCACACATATGTTATTTTTGAGATGGCATCTCACATAATTCTTATTTTTTCTTCTTTTTTTAAAAATATTTTTATTTCATGTTGATTTCCATACAAAATTTGTATACATTGTGTTTCACACATTCCTTCATTAACACTGTGTTTCATATAATCATTCCCAAACATCATGTTTGGGTTGCTTTTTAAAATTTTTTTATACTAGTTTATTTCCAAAATTAAAATACATTATTTTTCAAAACAGAGCCTTCCAAATTCCCTCCCCCATCAAATTGTATGACCCCATGATTAATCTCCCCTGGCACATTCTCACCCATCTTCTCCCCTCCCCTTGGATCCTCATACTCATTCTACATTAATGGTTTTATACAGTATTTGTCCTTATGGGACTGAGTTGGTTCACTCAGTATAATACTCTTCAGTTCATCTCAAGTTAGGTAATAATTTTATGTTGTTTATAGCTAAAGTTCATATACACTGTTTTTCCACACCAGACCTTTTTCCTTTCCTTTCCCCATTTCTCCCTCCACCCATCAAATTGTGGGACCCTGTATTTAAGCTCACCCTTCCCTCCTTGGATCCTTGTACATGCTCTACAATAATGGTTCTATACAGTAATTGTCTTTATAAGACTGAGTTAGTTCACCTAGCGTAATGCTCTCCAGTCCCTCTTATGTTAGATAGTACTTTGCAAAATCATTGCTCCTATGTACTGCATAGTATTCCATTGCATAAATTTACCATAATTTCTCAATCCATTCCATTGTGTTTGGGCATTTGGGCTATTTCCATGTTCTTGTTATGGTGAATAATGCTGCTATGAACATTGGTGTACAAGTCTGTACCTCTCATTTTCTCAAGGAGTATTCCAATTAATGGAATAGCTGGGTCATATGGAATTTCTATGTTTAGCTTTTTGAGGAAACACCAAACTGTCTTCCAGAGTGATTGTACCATTCTACAATCCCACCAATGATGTATAAGAGTTCCTATCTTGCCACATCCTCTCCATATTTATTACTTGATGCCCTGCTAAACCTTGCCACTGCTACTCAGGTAAGATGGTAACTCATTGCAGTTCTGATTTTCATTCCTCTTATTGCCAGTGATTTTGAGCATTTCTTTATATGTCTTCTGGCCACCTGAATGTCCTCTTCAATCCTTTTCCTTCTTGTTTCTGCCTCTTCCTCTACTAGATTATTATCAAGGGGTTTGTATTCTCTTTCACTGATTTTATGTTCTGTGTCTTCAGTTCTGCTCTTTTGATCCCCCCACAGGTTGATAACTTCTCTGCTGCTAGTCTTATTACTCTGGAATATATTTTATTTCATACTTTCCTATGGTTTCTAATATTTATTGTCTCTATTGTGTCTTGTAATTTTTTAAAAAATTATTTCTATTCATTGATTGTGCCTTCAAATATTTCTTTCATGCTTTGTAACTTCTTGAACATCTTTGTTCTGAATCCTTCCTCAGAGTATTCCATCAGCCTTTCTGCCTCTAAAATATTCATTGACTTTGTGTTCTGATAGCATTCTTTTAGCAATGTCTTGTTTTAGGAGTTGTGTGTGTGTGTGTGTGTGTG
>NW_006399821.1:8647336-8648568 GCF_000299155.1 Elephantulus edwardii | reverse complement strand
AACAACAACAACAACAACATTCTTTTTGATGTGTAGGGGGCAGGTTTACCTCCAAGGAGTAGCTATGGCTCAATTTCAACAATTGTTATTATCTGAGAATGAAGGACAACATGATCAGATCTTCCAGGATTTTAGAAATCCAGATTTCTGGGTGAAAATCTTAGTTTTAAAATCCTGGCAAATAATTTAATTAATACATATACACTCAGTAGAAAGCAATAAGTCTATGAAGCAGTTGGTCATCAAATTAGGAAAATCACTTGGTATAGGTGGACAGAGACCTGTACTTCTACAGTTAGGTGAGTATATTGTAGCATTTATAAACATTTTTGTGGCCAATACTACTTTGATGTACAGCCATATCCTATTTTGTTTTCCAATTAGTTAATTTTTTAAATTGGGTGTATATTTTTGTTTACCAATACTTCGGGCATGTTACAAGGAGGGACCAGTCCTTGGAGAGGGACATCATGCTTGGAAGGGTAGAGGGAAGAGAAAGAGAGGAAGACCACTGATGAGATGGATTGATTCACTGACTGTGGGAATGAGGAGGCTAAGTCAGTAAAGTTGGCACAGGACAGAGCAGGTAGTACATAGGGTCACTATGAGTTGCAAGAGGCTCAATGGCACATAACAACAATAATTAGATGGATATTTGTTTCCACTTTTTTTACAATTACAGATAATGCAGCTATTAACTTTTATGTACAAGCCTTGAGTGTATATGCTTTACTTTCTCTTAAATCTAAGGGTGGAAATGTTCTGCCATATGGCAGCTAAATTAAAGTGACTTACTTTGAGGAACCACTATACTATTTTTCAAAGAGCAATGTGTGGTGATTCTTTGCACTTAACTCCATATTCTATCACATATTTGCTCTTGTATGTCTTTTGAGTATATTCTTCCTGCTGGATATGAACTGAAGTGATGTCTCACTATGGTTGTTACAGTATTCCCTGATGGCTAATTAGGTTGACTTTTTTTTCTTGGCTATCTTCCTATTTATCTTTCCTAAAGAAAAAAAAAAAGTCTAGCACTACAACAATATAAAGTTAGACAATCTAATTGAAAAATGGAGACTGAGTAAGATGGGTTCAATAATGTATGCTGCTCTGAAACAGAGAAGGGAGAAAACTGTTTAAAAGAGATATGTGATTAGGTATTTCGGTCATGACAGGAGTCTAGAGCAATGGCTACATGGTGGAGTGGACATGTGGGAGGGTTTGTAAAA
>NW_006399821.1:8644950-8645813 GCF_000299155.1 Elephantulus edwardii | reverse complement strand
TATGTGATTAGGTATTATTGTCATGACAGGAGTCCAGAAAGATGGCTGCATAGTGGAGTGGACCTGGGGGGAGGGATTGTAAAACACTGAAAAAATTTTTCTTTTACTTTTCAAATAGAAGAGTGTACTGGGGGGAGGGGTGGGCAGGGAGGAAAATGCAACAATGAATGAATGGAAATCCAAAGTCTCTATAAATTTTCATTAAAATTAATAATAAGAAATTTTAAAAAACAGTCTAGTTAAAAAGTTTGCCCATTTTTAACTTGGATTTTAAAAAATTGAGTTCTACTCAGGGATCACTGGTGGCCTATTGGCAAGTAGCTGCTCTATAATCCCAAAGGTATTCAGTTCAAATTCTCAGCTGCTCTGTAGGAGCCGTCTCTTCCCATGGGACTAACTAGGAATCTGCCAGGGGTCATCTAAGGGTTGGTTCTGACTCGACGGTACACAACAACAACAACAACTCAGTCCTATAGGGTCACTGTCAGAAAAAACTAAAAAAGAAAGAAAGAACCTAACAGCAGTGGCCTTAAGCCTTCTTTATATATTTTGGCACACAGATATGCCTGCCATATCAGATATATAATCTGAAAATACTGTACCACTCTGTGTTGTGTAATTTTTCAATTCTTGATGTTGTTTTGTTAAAAATATTTTAAAACTTTTAGAGCAAGCTGATAATTTTTTTTATTTTTTAACTTGTACTTTTTTATTCTTTTTTTAATTAATCTGATTTATTTACAAAGTTTGAATACAGTTTTTTCACAAAAGATACTACCCATTTCCTTCACCCCACCCACCCATCAAAGTGTGCAGCCCTATGATTAACACCCTACCCCTTCATCGTCACCCCTTTATTTCCA
>NW_006399821.1:8640568-8641080 GCF_000299155.1 Elephantulus edwardii | reverse complement strand
TGTGGAGTTGAGTACGACTCATAGCAACTCTAAGAACAAAAGGCCTGAAGCATTTCTCTGTTATCATTTATCAAAGTTCATAGAGTTTCCAGATGCATGTTGTTTAGGAAGTGGATGCCACTCTTGCTTCCAAACTTGTCTTAAACTGGAAGTTCCACCAAACACTGTCCACCATGTGTAACCGTTATGGCATTTGACACCCCAATGGTACAGGTTCAGCAATCACAGCGACTCTAAGTTACCTCAGTACAGTACATTGACAGAAGAGTGCTGTACCACTTAGAAGAATGTTCCTTTAAAATAATAACTGACTTTTAAATACAAAGGCCCTCCCCAGGGTCTTTTTGACTCTAAACAAGAGGCTTAAATAAAAAACAACCAATACAGTATGTTGTTGTTATGTATTGTTGTGTGGCCTGCAATGAATGTATAGTAACTATATATCTATGCTTGTGTGTGTGTGTATACATATACATATATAACTACTATATACATTGTAAATTCATTATTAT
>NW_006399821.1:8637466-8638847 GCF_000299155.1 Elephantulus edwardii | reverse complement strand
TATGTTATTTCATGAAATTCAATTCCTTCTTATACAGTTTTGCCATATATATTTCTCAATGTTATAGGCCTAATGATACAACTATGTACATACAGTCTTGTACAACTGTATTTTTAATCAGGTAAGAAAAGACAAAGATGTAACAATATAATCTTCTATAATATTACTTAACTCTTTATCAGTGCTTGTTTTGTGCGTGTGTATGCATTCAAATTAATGTTTGATGACATTTGTTTCTAGCCTATAGAAGTTTGTTCTTATAAAGTCAGTCTGTCAACGATAGCTTTTCTAAATGTTAGTTTCTCTTCTTGTTCAGTACAAAGAACCAGAACTGACTCATAACTGACCCTCCAGTGGGTTTTCAGAGACAGTAAATAACACAGGAGGAGAGTGGCAATTTTCTCTCACAGAGCATCTAGTGAATCTGAAACATATACCTTTGGGTTTGCAACATAACTCCTCACCTCCAAGCTACCATAGCTTCTTGTAATTTCTCTTTGCATGTCTTTAATTTTGCCTTTTTTGTTTGTTTGTTTTTAAATAACCTTTTAATTTAGTACTGGTTTTGCTGAATATAAGATTCTCCCTCCTCATTTTATTTTGTTCTTGTTGTTCAGAATATACTTGGCAAAAACACACACCAATTCAACTGTTTATACACATACAATTTAGTAGCATTTATTTCATTAAGTTGTACAACCATTCTCATTCTCTTTTTCTGAACTGTTCTTCCCTGATTAACATAAGATCACTGCTTCCTAAGATTCACAGCTAATCTTGAAAACATTCTTGCCGCAAATGACGGTAAAAAAAAATGTGTTCCTAAGCACGGTCGTCAATTAAAAGTGTGCAGCAATGTGTTAATTTGATCCTGCATAGAGTTTTTAAAAGAGCATAATGCTCGAAATAATTATTTTTTACTGGTTAACTATTGCTTAATTTTAAGATGACTACAGGGAATGTTATGGCATCTGGTTTTAAGAGTACCTCCAATATAAGTTTCTGACCATTTACCTCCTCTCTAAGATTCCCAAAATTCTAGTGTCCACAAGACCTTGAAATTCAGTTTTGTATTCTCTCCCTTTTGATTGAGATTTTCCTTTAGAATCAATGATCAAAATATTCAGTAATGGTTGTTATTGTTGTTAGGTGCTGTTGAGTCAAGTACAATTCATAGCAACTCTATGAACAAGGACAAGATCTGAATCTTGTCCTACCCTGTGCCCTCTTCATAGTCTCCAACACCCTCAAACCTATTGCTGCATTCACTGTGTCAATCCACCTTACTGAGAATCTTCCTTTCCTTCATCATCCCGCCATCCTCCCAAGCATGATATCCTAAGCATGATATCCCTCTCCAAGAAATTATCCCTCCTAGCAA
>NW_006399821.1:8636067-8636991 GCF_000299155.1 Elephantulus edwardii | reverse complement strand
ATTTTTCATGATGCTGCCTATCAGCTAGGATTTTTGTTTTCTTGACATTGAGATGTAATCCATATTGAAAACTGCAGTCTTTGACTTACTTTAGCAAGTGCTTCAAGTCCTCCTCACTTTTAGCAAGCAAGGTTGTATCATCTGCATAATGAAGGCTATTGATGAATTCTCCTGTAACCTTGAATGGTAGTTGAAAACTATTCAATTTTGGTATTAAGGTAAAGGAAATAATTAACCACCTATTTCATATTCTCCTCCCATTTCTGACTCTTCTTTCCTCTGTGCTTTAGGTGAACAGAGACCAAATTTTTCACCTTGGACAATAGATGGCAAGTTTTTAAGACCCTTGGAACTAAGTGATAAATTAAGAGGAGCTAGAGCAGAAGCACTAAACATGTTATGAGGCCAGCCAGTTAACAGGAAGGAATGCTCTATGAAACCATGACTATAAGCTTCCAAACCAAGAAAGTAAATCTCCAAAATCACATGCTGAGATAGTAGATAAGCAGCTTCAGCAGCTTCTGTTTTTTGTTTTGTCATTGTTGTAAAAGCACAAAACTTTTGAAAAATTAACTGTTTATTGTTATTGTTAAGTGCCTTAGACTTAATTATGACTAATAGTGATCCTATGAACAACAGATTGGAACTAGCCTGGTGGGCTAGTAGTGGATAAAGAGCTGTGCTGCCAACTCAGAGGAAGACCTTTCAAGTCCACTAACTCCTCCTCCAGAAAAATGTGCCATCTCCTCCCATGCAATTTACAGCCTCTAAAAACCTTCTGGAGGGTCAGGTATGAGTAGGTTCCAATTTGATGGTACATAACATTATGATTATGATCTCCACCATGTTCAAGCCCATGGCTATAGCAACTGTGCCAATAAATCTTGTTAAGGGTAATGTTCTTCTCTAACTTAATACCTTTTC
>NW_006399821.1:8618710-8619732 GCF_000299155.1 Elephantulus edwardii | reverse complement strand
GATTATAGCAACTCGAGGTTTGAATTTGTTCTTCAGTTCCTTGAGCTTAAGATATGCTGAGCGAGTTCGGCCCTTTTGATTTTCTGACTCCAACTACTTGCACATTTCATTGTAATATTTTGCTTTGTCATCCCGTGCTTCCTTTTGAAAAATCGTGCGACATTTGTTCTGGCAGGCCGCTCAGAGAAGGGGTTACTGAAACCTGGGCAGCTTAGAAGCCAGTCTCAGAGCCTCCCATCTTCCCAGGTTATAGCAGTAGGCTACTGAATTAAAATAACCCTGTGCTAAGACTATAAAGGTAATCTCAGATCTTTCCCATGTGAAAGCAAATTATGACTGGCTCTTTTTCTGAAATTGGAATGGAGGGGAAAAAATCATGTGCAAAATCTATCACTGATTACCAATTTCCTTTGATCTGCTATATTTTCTACACCATTGCTACCATGTCTGGGACTGCTGAAGTCACAGGTGGCACTATTTTATTTAAGTGTCCACAGTCTACAGTTAATCTCCAAGAGCCCCCTGACTTTTTTACAGGTCATACAGGGCTGCTATATATCTGATGACACCAAAACCCCAGCCTTTTATCAAGTCTTTAATCAATGCAGTTATTTCCTTTTGTCCACCTATATTGCTTAAACTAAGAACTGTGAGTGTGAGCTTGGCAATTTTAATGGTTTCCATTTAGCATGTCCAATCAACACTGGCCTCAGGGCACACTTACACACCCTCAGTTTTACAATATCTGGTAGAGGGAGTGTTCCCCAATTAGACATACTATCCTATCAGTAATACATTCAGGTAAAGGTGATGTAAGTACTTCATACAACATGTGTTTCTATTTTCCAGCTTTCACTCAGACTTTTATTTCAGTACCATTATTGCTGCATTCTCATATTGTTGTTGTTGTTTGTTATGTGCCGTCAAGTCGCTTGCAACTCATAGTGACCCTACGTACAACATCCCTAAACTCTGCTCTGTCTTGTGCCAATCACACCGTCTCCAATACACCCATCCCAATT
>NW_006399821.1:8612622-8613860 GCF_000299155.1 Elephantulus edwardii | reverse complement strand
GCTATGCAACAGATGGTCCTTAAACCTAAAACTTGAGCAAAGAAAATACACACACAAGCTCAAATTCTATCTTCCCAGTTTCTGTCTAATAAATTCATGCGTGAATTAATCTATTCAGTACAAACCACCAGCTGTTCTGCAGGAGAATGTTGGATAATCTCTTCCACTGTGATTTACTATCTGAAAACCTGTTGGAGATTAGCTATGGGTTGGTTCCTACTTGATGTTACTCAACAACTACCTACATGGTCTTCCAAGTGTCTTCCTATTCCACTACTGCAGTAATATTAGTAAAATATGAGAAATATCTTCATTATATCATTATTTTACCAGGGGATTAATCATTTCCTATTGTGTAGGATTATATATAGACTCTGTTGTATGTCATTCACCATCCTTCACAAATGGTCTTACTGTAATTAATAGCTGTTGTTATTGCTGTGTACATTTTAATTTGAACTGACCCATAGCTGACCCTCCAGAGGGCTTTCAGAGGGAGTAAATCAGACAGGCAATTGCTCTTCCTTCTTCCTTGAAGGAGCTGGTGGATTTGAACCACATAATTTTGGGACTGTAATGCAACTCTTTACCACTAGGTCTCATAGACTGGACCCAAACTACTCTGGTTTCCTTACCGTTTGTTTGATAAACAGGCCAATTATATCTTCTAAGTGCCTTGACTAATACTGTTCCCTCCAACTGACAGAAAAGATGAGTAAAGCATTCACCAACTGCTATTGGAGGACACTGACCAATCAGAATGGAGGCTGAGCAAATCAGAACTGAGTCAGGTGACAATATGGGCTGACTCAGCCCTGCTCCCACCAACATTCTCCTACTTAAAGAAATTCCACTCCTTGGCTGTGCAAGTGATTCCTTCAAAAATCTTCCCTGGATTGTTCTCACTAATGTTGGCTTCTCCTTCTTTTAGATTAAATATTACTTTGGTCTCAACAAGAGAATTACAGATATTCATGTTGTTAGTGGTGTTGTATATCAGTCAGCACCAGACCCATAGCTGACCCTCCAATGAGTTTTCACAGGCAGTGAATCTCATGGGAGGAGTTTGTTCATCCTTCTCCATAGCATTTGGTAGATTCAGTGTGTCTTTGGGGTTTCAGGGCAGCTTCTTAGCACTAGGCCACCAGAGCTCCTAAAGTTATTCATAAAATGATATCATGTTCTGAAACATCTGTACCTTTTTTGTAATATATTTTTAATAACAAAATAATATATTT
>NW_006399821.1:8609444-8612465 GCF_000299155.1 Elephantulus edwardii | reverse complement strand
TTTCCATGGCAATACGTCTTCTAATTTCCTGGCTGGCTACTGGTGCCAAGAGTGTTGACTGTGGAGCCAAACAAACTGAAGCTGTGAACAATTTTAATCTCTTCACCATCCATCCTGATGCTGCCAATTGATCCAGTGGTGAGAATCTTTGTCTTCTTGACATTCTCAGAGTCTCCTAGTAAAACTTGAGGTCCTTTCAAGATTTTATCAGTAGGTTTAGGGATTATAGAATATTGTGCTCCTGTGTCCAGAAGCCCCAGGAATGTTTCTTCTCCACCCCCAGGCCATTTTACGCACACATGTATGGCCTCAGGTCCCCTGCTGGGGGTCGGACCAGAAGACCTGGGCCTTCCAGAAAGCTGTATCTTGATCAACTATCTGAGTTTACACCTCAAGTGATTCTGAGTGATGTCCTTTATCATTAATTGAGATTAATGATACCTCATGATTGGTATGAATAGAATGGACTTATTTAGGCCTTCTTGATGTTGGGGAAACATAGAGAAACCTTCACTAGTCCAACCTCAAGTGGTGTTGCCTTAGAACTTTTGTCTCAACTCCATCAATGTTCCCATATTAATCCCATTCCTGAGTAATTATCTAAAAATCTCTTCCCTATTAGGGTGAATTTTTTATCCACAGTCTCCTCTGATTTACCTATTATTCAAACAGATGTTCTTTATATCCTTAAGACTTAGAAGGGTACATTGTTTCAATAGAGCTAAAACAATTTCTTCAATTGTTGTCTTGTTCTCTAGCAACAAAGCTACAGGAGGTGCTCATGTTAGAAGAGCTTCTACAATTACCATCTCTGCCATGGCCTCTGTAAGGGACATATTAATTGGATAAATGTCCTCAGTGCCATTCCAACATGGCTTGCAAATGAAGAACATCAGCTACTTCTTCTGGAGAGTTCCATTTGCTATTTAAAGGAGGAGAGGAGCAGTTTTCTTTGGAAAGATAAACTTAATCAAGTATCTTATCTACTCTCTCAAGTTAATGGTCCCCTCTAGGTTAGTCTGACTGTATCTTGCAAAGCCACTGGTGACTATTGTAAAGATATTTGTGGGTCTTGCTTCAACCCAAATATTCTCCTCCATTCTGTAGCATTCAGAATTGGAGATGATGCCCCTAAGTATGTTGCTCTTGCAATTCATTTTAGTAATTGTTCCTCGGGAAACGTCCAGTAATGATCTACATAATTAGGCACTTCCTCTCTGCCATACCCCCTGGTTACAATAGTTTCTTGATCTTGCCCTTTTCCCTCCTGGACTACTGATTTTTGTGACCACAGGTCAGAGAAATATTTCTGGTTGCTCCAGCATGTTTTTTTTTTTTTTTCTTTCTAGGTAAAGCCTGAGATTAAGGGCATTAACTCTGTCCTGGTAGAATTTTCTTCAGTTCTGACATCAGCCATTTTAGTTCCTGTTTCTTTTCCCTTGCAATTTGCTACCACTACTGATAGAAGATTGGAAGCAGAAGTGGCATCCACTTCCTAAATAACATGCCTCGGGAAACTCTATGAACTTTGATAAATATTGTTAGTTATAGAAAGGCTTCAGGTCTTTTATTCATAGGGTCACTATGAGTTGTGTGAAACCATCAACAACAAAAACTGACAGAAGAAGCCAAGGAATAGTAAGTTTTGTTTTTCCCTTACCACTCTGTATTTCTGTATGCACCCATTTAACCAACTTCTCAGGGATTAGGTCTACTAATTTGATATCCCATGAATAACTTTTACCTTCAGCAATGGATTTCAACATAATAGATGCATTTATCCAGGAGGGTTCCTTATCCATCCTGAGAGAAAGATTTTCATTCTCTTATTTACCCCCTTTTCTCCCAGGACACATGTTACGGAGAGTCTGGGCCTTTGTAGTGAATCTCAGTTCTGACATCAATTGTATTCCTAATTCATTCTGCTAATATTAGTAGCAGACCAATTATAAGAAGTAACAAGTCAATTGTCTCAAATGCTTGATTTATCCTATAACTCCAAGATTGCCAACATCAAAAGTCCCTCCTTTTTTCAATTCCCTCACTCCTCTATACCCCTTGGGTTTGATGGTTTGCTGGAAGGTATTCCAGAGACTCATACACATGAGTGGAATGACTTATGTTACTGTAGGTATGCAGGCTGTTGACTATCAGTTGCAGTGTAGTTGGAGACGCAGGTGTCCTAAAAAGAGAGAGCTAGGACTGAAGTCCCATGAGCTTATATAAGCTTCTAGTAGGGTGGATCTTGTATCCTACCCTAATCTCTCCTTAATATAATAAGTTCTTCCATACAAAACAGTTAATCATTGGCTAAGAAAGGTATTTTGAATGAGAAACCTTTGGCACTACAGAAATACCAGTTAAAACAACCAACCACAAAGTGAAATATTTAGGGAAAAAATTAACTGGAGACACAAAAGGCCTATGCATATACGAAGAAAAGAACAGCACACGGCTAAAATAAACAAAAAGAAACCTAGATAAATGGGAAAATATAAGGTGTTCCTGGATAGAAATAATCAGTATTGTGAAAATGAAAATTCTACCAAAAGCAACCTACAGGTTGATTTTTATCTCACTATAGATACCAATGCCATTCTTCACTGAGATAAAAAAGGAAGTCTCAGACAAGAAGGAGATCCCAAATAAACAAAGCTCTACTGAAAAAGAAAAAGAAGGTAGGAAGCATCACCTTCTCTGATCTCAAAATCTACTACACAGCCATAATAATCTAACTAGTATGGCATGGGACTGGTACATCAACAGACATATAGACAATAGAATAATGACCAGAAATCAACCCAACCACATCTGATTAACTAATCTCTGACAAGGAGACAAAATCATCTTATTTGGATCTACAGTGAGCATCCTTGGTACCAGCAGTCAGTTACTTGGGAGATGTATAGCATTAGGAAAATCTGCTGTCAGGATTAGTCCCAACATCCTGAAGAACAATGATGTCAATTTAAAGACTAAGGTATGCCCAATTCAAGCCACAGTCTTTCCAGTCACCTATCA
>NW_006399821.1:8598266-8603059 GCF_000299155.1 Elephantulus edwardii | reverse complement strand
TATATTTTAATAGTTTTATAATATTTCCTAGAGAGAGTATAGAAGTAAATTTTTAGACTTTTTTTCAAGTATGGAGAAAATACACTAAACCTCTTTAAGTTATTTTTGTTGTTTTTAAGTGCCATCGAGTCATAGACGACTCATAGTGACCCTATGAATGAAAGACCTGAGCCCTGCTCATAGAATTTCCGGAGGCAAGCCATTTCGGAAATGGATGCCACCCCTGCTTCCAAGCTTGTTTTAATTAGGAAGCTCCATCAAACACTGTCTACCATGGGTAACCATTATCACATCTGACACATCAGTGTCACAGTGTTTAGCATCACAGCAACCATGAGTTACCTCTGTACAGCAGAGATATTTAAAAATCTCAAGATATTTCAAGGTTTTATTGTGAAGGGATAAATATTAAATGCTTTTTGAGATGATTTGAATATATTCCTGGAAGCCATTCTAACTCCAGGACGGCTAACAGAATTTGATCTTTATGGTGATTATGTAGATCACAGTCTCACAATTCTTTAACAGTTTCTCACTGGGAGGTGAGAGTCTATGTCTCCTTCACTTTAACCTAGGCAGGCTGTGTAACCAAGATATGTGAGGAGAAAAAACCAACAAACATTGCAGCTATCACTTTGCTCTGTGGGATGCTTACAGTTGGAGTCCTTAGCAACCATGTAAAAATTCCTCTGTGAGAGTCATTCTTTGAGGAAGTACAGGCCATGAGAAAGGAGTTCTGGAGGTCTAGGGGATAAAGAATTGCACTGCCAATCCAAAGGCATGTGGTTAGTATCCACCAGCTGCTTGGTAGATTAAAGATGAGCAGTTTCCTTCTGTGTGATTGACAGCCTCTGAAAACCCTCTGGAGGATCTCCGCTATGAGTTAGTTCCAACTTGATAGCACATGACAACAACACTAGGCCATGAGAAGGAAGCTCAAGGTGGGATAGTCAGTGGGGAGCTATCCAAAGGTGGGGCTTTCTGGTGATTTGAATTTACCAGTGGCTTCTCTGGAGAGATAGGCAACCTCCTCCTGTGTGATATATAAGTCTCTGAAAATATGCTAAGTGATCAAGTATGAGTTGGTTCCAACTTGAAGGCAATGTGCCGATGAGTGAGGGCATAAGAAAAGGACAAATTTGGGTGCTCCAGCTGGTAGTTGTAGCTAAGATCCTAGTTGACAGCTACCATCAACCACAGACATGTGAGGGTAGATGCTTACTGGTGATTTCTGTCTTTAGCTCTCCTTCTAGCCACAGAGTCTTCTGGGCTGAACTCCCAGACATTATGGAGCAAAGACAAGTTATTCCAGTATGAATTACTGTACCCTAGAATGCATGAACATAATGAAATGGTTGGAGCAACAGATACAGAGGGAGTAATCAAAATTAGACCAAAGAACTATAGTCCAGTTGCATTCCATATATTTGTGGGGCCCAAGGCTTGAATACAAATAGAAGGCACATGCATACATCATGTGCATAAACATTAAAGGTTGAAGAAGTAAAATATTATAAATTAATATTTATCATATTTTATAAACTATTAAATAAAACATATATTTTCTTTCCTTCAAAAAAGCCTTTAAAATACTCCAGAAAGTCAGGTTTAAATTCAGAATTCCCTCCTATCCTGGTTCTCATAATTATGACCCATTCCAGGCTCCTTCTACACATGCACATTCAAGTTCAATGCACCTTCCTTGCTTACAGCAGACTCTGACTCAGCATCCCTTGGATCCTAGAAGTTCACATATTAATAGTAGAACCTATTGTTCTCAATTAATGGATCAAGGTAAGAGGCTAACATATAATTCTATTTAAATAGACAAGGTTATTTTGTAAAATGTTTATACATGTTAAAACCAATAATATTCTTACTTATAACATTATACTACATTATAATTATTGTTATTGATTGCCCTCAAGTCGAGCATGACTCATGGCAACTCTATGAATAAAAGGCCTGAAGTCTTTCTGTAACTATCATCATTTACCCAAGTTCATAGAGTTTCCAGAAGCATGTTGTTTAAGAAATGGATGCCACTTCCACTTCCAAACTAATATTGGTACATAACTGGTACATTATAATATTGGTACATAATTGCTCAGATACCTCACCATCAACTCAGGATCTAACACTTGCAAACAGTGTTATTTTCTAGTTAGTGCAACTTCTGAAAAGTAGTAATTTTGCCTATGTTGTAGGATTATGGTGAAGATTAAATGAGTTAGTGAAACTAAAATTCACAGGACTGTGCCTGCTATGCAGCACAGGCTCCGTACATTAAGAATATGTGTTAGTGAACAAGTAAAAATAACTTATCTGACCCATAGTCTGTCCCTGACCTAGTTTTAAATTATGATATTGAGCTTCTCCAATGATTTCTTCCACACATGTAGTCAGTCTGATTCCTATGCAGTCCATTGGGTAAAATACATGTATAAAGTCATCTTTCGTGTCTTTTAGAAAAAGTATTTACAATTAGTAAATAATTGTAAATACAAAATTCAGTCATTCTATTTCCAGCCTCATTTCTATCACCAAGCCCATATTTTCCAACTACCGTTTCTTCTTCATTGTTTCCTACTTTTGCATTCCAGTCACTAATTATCATTAACACATACTGATTGAATGTTAGGTTAATTTCAAACTGCAAAATTTGGTAAAAATTCTCAATTTCTTCCTCTTTGGCACTAGATGTAGGAGCATATACTTGAATAATATTCATGTTAATGGGTATTCCCTGTATGTATATTGATATTATCCTACCCCTCAATATTGCATTGCAGGCTAGAACTTGAAATTGACTTTTTTACTATGAATGCAACACCGTTCTTTTGTTTTTCCATTCCTTACATGGTATATCATATGATTATCTGATTCAAAGTGGCCATAGCTGGTCCACTGCATATCACTAATGCATAGTATGTCAATATTCATGTGTTCAATTTCATTTTTAATAACATCCAATTTTACAACAAGCTATGAACATTCCATGTACAATGTTTGTTACTGATTTTCCTCATTTCAACTAACTTCCAGTCTGCGCTCTAACGCTAAACTCCTGTAACCATCCTCTTTGTTTAGCATTCATAGCTTAATCAGGGATCTCCACCAAAATCTGTGCTTGATGAGAAACTCTTTTGGAGTTTGACACACAGTGGCAAAGATTTCAGTATCACAGCAATCCAAAGTAATCGCAGTATAACAAACTGTCAGACAAGTGCTGTATAACTTATTCAAATAGTTCACCCCAGTTTTCAAGTAAATCACGAACACAAACCTACCAGGATTCAACTTTGCCAAGCTAAAGGCTCACTCACAGGCAGGACTAGACCAAAATTTAAACATGAAGGCCCTCTAACTAGAACCTGTTTGCCCACACAGAGGCTTCCCACCCAAGCTAATTGGAAATGAGATCAGATAGAGTTAATCAGCTTACACTTGATTGCTAACACAATTTAAAAATGTCTAAATAGTTTACCCCAGTTTTCAAGTAAGTCACAAATACTACCAGAATCCAACTTCGCCAAGCTAAAGGCCAGGGGCAGACTATGGGTCAGATCGTCAATTAAGCATATACAACTTCAAATTGAGGCCTAAGAAAATGAAAATAAATCCACAGGAACAAAGATATGATCTTGACTATGCAAAGGCATTTGACTGTGTGGATCATGACAAGTTGTGGCTGACACTGAGAAGAATGGGAATCCCAGAGCAATTGATTGTGCTCATGAGGACAAACAAATCTGTCTTTGAGGAACTGCAATCAGGGTGCTCCTTAGAAGCAAGGATGGTGAAATTTTTTTCTCATATACATTGAACAGGTTGTCAGTAGGGGCCAATTCTTGGGAAACAACATCATTCTGGAAAGGTGGAGTGTCAGAGAAAGAGAAGATCCTCAACAAGATGATGTATAGTGACTGTTAACAATGGGCTCAATCATATCAGAGATGGTGATGACGGTACAGGACAGATCAGATTTCAGATCTGCTGTCACTATGAGTCATAGTTGACTGGATGACATCTAAAACAACAACATGCTTTGCATATAGTTGTGCTCATGTGATTAGAAGAGAACAAGGGAGTACTATAAAATAAAGGTGTGCATCAGAGTTGTATTCTTTCTCCCGACCAGTTTAATCTTTATACTGAGCATATAATTTTAGGAGCTGAAATGAAGAAGATGGGGCATCAGGATCAGAGGAAAACTTATCAACAATCTATGTTAATGCAGATGACATTATCTTCCTTGCTGACCTGAAGTACTTAATGTAGAAGATGAAAGACTATAGATTTTTATTCTTAACTTTTTGCTGTGTTTCACGTAAGTACATTTTTTTTTCTCTTCCTCCCTTAACCCACCAAACTTTTTGACCCCATGATATAACCCTCTTCCCACTCTCAGCTCCTCTGCCTCCTCACTCCTCTTACTTCTTTGTATATCCATACACTTTTCACTGGTTTTCCTTTGTTTTTACAATAATAGTCTTATATAGTGTTTGTTCTTATGAGCCTTAATTAGTGACACTAATCACTTAGCATTATGGACCAAGAGGCAGTCGTCAGAACAGAGCAGGGCAACACTGCATGGTTCAAAATTGGCAAGGGTGTACGTCAGGGATGTGTCCTATCACCATATCTTTTCAACCTGTATGCTGAGCAGATTATCCGAGAGGCTGGGCTCTATGAGGAGACGCGTGGTGTTAGGATTGGTGGAAGATCTATCAACAATCTGCGTTATGCAGATGACACAACCTTGCTCGCTGAAACTGAGGAGGACCTCATGC
>NW_006399821.1:8596422-8598166 GCF_000299155.1 Elephantulus edwardii | reverse complement strand
AATCGGGATGGGTGTGTCAGAGGCGGTGCGGTTGGCGCAGGATAGAGCAGAGTTTAGGGCTGTTGTGCATAGGGTCGCTATGAGTCACAAACGACTCGACGGCACATAACAACAACAACAACAACAAAGAATAAGACAAATAAATGGAATCTTATGAAAATAAAATCCTTGTATGCATCAATAAATTACTCCAACAGGGAGGAAGAAAGGCTGATAGAGTGTGAAAAAATATTTAGCAAGGATAGATCTGATAATGCATTCTACTTAAAATTTATAGACTACTTCAGCACCTCAACAAGAAAAACACAAAACTCATTTCAAAATTTGCAGAATATATGAAGATACTTCACTAAAAAAATAATATTGGAGTGACTAACCAACACGTGAAGAAACGCTCAAGATCACTAGCTATCAGATGTTGCTCAGGTGAGATGATATCTCATTGTTATTTTGATTTGCATCTCTTGATAGTACATTGTAAATAATGGCATTATAAAATTTTAATTATTGTTATAAAATGATACATACAAGAGTGACTGAATGAAACGGATTTAAAATTTTTTAAAAAATATTAAAAAACAAAAAAGAGCTATTAGCTATTAAACATATTATTTATTAATAGTACCTATTAATAATGAATATGAGTATTATTTATTACTATTAAACATATGAGTAATGAGGTTTTGATGTCCTTATTGAGGGCAGAACACTACATTGGGACTCCACCCTTGTGGGTTGGAAAGAACTAGAAGCAAAACCTATCTTAGCTTGGAATCCTCAAGAAAAAGGTATAGGGCTAAGGCATATATATACTGCTGTTATGTTCCATCAAGTAGACTACAACTCATAGCAACCCTGTGAACAATGGTTCTGAACCTTGCTCTATCCTGATCAACATTACCATCTCAGACATACCTACCTCCATTGCCATAGTCATTAGGTTAATCTGTCTCACCCAGGCTCTTCTTCTCTACCCTACCAAGCATGATGTCTTTCTCCAACGACTGGCCTTTCCTGGCAATGTACCCAAAATATGTAAAAAGGAACTTCAAAATTCTTGCTTCCAAGGAGCAAACTGGTTCCACCCTCTCCAGGACAGACCTATTTGTTTTCTTAGAAGTCCATTCTCCAGCACCACAACACAGGGCATCAACCCTTCTGTCATCCTTATTAATTTTCCAGTTCTCGGATGAAAACAAGCAATTAAGAAAACCATGTCCTAGATCAGGCACACCTTAGTCTCTTTGCAAATGTGGTCACAGGGAACAGTGGTGGAGTCAGAAGGGATGACAAAATGAAGAAGTCAACACAATCTATGTGGTCCTCTCCAGAGGTGAATGACTGCTTGATCTCAGAGAACTTTTTTTAAAGCGCTATATAAAGTGCACAAAACTATGGGTGAACAGAAAAGAAAAAAGTATTTAAATTTCCATTGGCCAATAGCTATTCAACAGGATGTTAACAACTTTGCTTTTCTTAGGTACATGACTGTGTGCCTTGGAATATCTCTCAGGGCATTCCAGCATGCAAAAGCTTGTTGAATAGAACTGTCCACTGCGGATTCTTTTATTGTTTTGTTGTTGTTTGTTGTTGTTATGTGCCGTCGAGTCGTTTGCAACTCATAGCGACCCTACGTTCAACAGCCCTAAACCCTGCTCTATCCTGTGCCAATCTCATTGCCTCTGACACACCCATCCCAAGTACCCCAGTCACTGAATCAATCCACCTCATAGAGGGTCTTCCC
>NW_006399821.1:8587094-8588299 GCF_000299155.1 Elephantulus edwardii | reverse complement strand
TTGCAGGATAGGGCAAGGTTCTGTTGTTCACAGGGTCTCTATGAGTCACTTGATAGTACCTACCACCACCAATAACAACAGTATAGTGTTAGTCATTGATAGCTCAGTTTCAGGTCTATAATTTCTTTGTTGTTGTTGATTAAGGACTAATTAATATATGAACCTCCAGTGGGTTTTAAGGGGGTATAAACCCACCAGCTGCTCTGTAGAATAAGTATAAGCAATCTCCTCCAATGTGATTTACTGCCTCTGAAAACCTGCTGGAGGGTCCGCTATAAGTTGGTTGACTCCTGCTATGATTTAGTTGAAAACCTGTTAGAAGGTCAACTACGAGTTGTATGGCTCTTTGGCACACAACAACAACAACAACAAACTGCATGGGAGGAGATTGCCCATATTTCTCCCACAGAGCAAGTAGCTGGTGGATTTGAACCACCTGCCTTTGAGTTGGCAGTGCAACTCCTTACTTATTAGACGATCAGAATTCCCTATTTATTTATTAGGCTTTCCTTTTCTTCTTCTTGTTGTGTACCTTTTCTTACCAATACTTTTACTTTAGTGTAGGGATGGTGACACACAGAGGCAGAGGCACAAGGAAGAAATGCTGGAAAAGAGAATCTCCAAACTCATTCACAGAGTGCTAAGTTTCTTAACATCTTAAAAAAGTACTCAGATTGGGTTTACTATTATTAACATTTTCTCCATAATACCACCCTGAGCCTTGTTCTCTCTGTGAAACGGAAATAAAAAAGGTCAGAAGTGAAGCTTTACGGCCAACATCCTTTCTCCCTACTCTCACCAAAAATCCCCCACATCCACACGTTCTTGCCTTCTTTTCTTAGAAAAGAGATCTTAGGGAGCTCTGGTAGCCTAGTAATGAAGTACTGCCATGCGAAAGACATGCAGTTGGATTCAATCAGCTGCTTTGTGTAAGAAAGACTGGCAATCTCTGCAATTTTATATAGCCTCTGACAACCTGCTGGAGGGTCTGACTCAACAGTACTTGATCACAAGAAAAACAACCATATCACATCATTTCTGTCAGTGACAAGCATGTCCCCACAGGGGTCACATTCCCACTACAACTGAAAACCTTGCCAAAAGTGAACACAGACACATAGATCAATGGAATCGAATTGAGAATCCAGAGATCAACCCATCTATCTATGGTCAACTGATCTTTGACAAGGAGATGAAATCAGTGA
>NW_006399821.1:8573046-8581914 GCF_000299155.1 Elephantulus edwardii | reverse complement strand
GAGAATAGTGCAACAATGAATGAATGGAAACCCAAAATCTCTGTAAATGTTTATGAAAATTAATAAAATATAATTATAGAAAAAAAAAGATGAGGGAGCAGGTGCTCTATTTCTGCAAGGAAAGAGAATCTGGGGACATTATGTTTTGATTACACTGACTTCCTATAACTCCAAGCATTTGTGGAACAGGGAAATGAGCTAGGAGTCAAATGATAAAGTTGATATGATTCATGAGTCTGTTATGAGGAGAGAAACAGGAAGCTGAGGGGGCTAGTGGCTGGGGCTGTGACATCATCGCCTTGGCATCCTGTCCTGTCTTGGAAAAATGCAGCCCTCACTGCAGGAGGACTGTGAGCAAATCAGGAGACAGAAACTATTTGGTTGCTTGGCAAGCGCCTCAGTACAATGAACCTAACTTCAGACTCTTGTCCACAAGAGTGAGTAAATGGTGAAGTGTTGTTATGCAGAGTTGGTCGCCAAGAACTGCTGAGAGAAATGAAGGAAGAAACAAAACCCTTCAGTGAAAGTGCCAATGGAAAAACAGTTCGTAAAAACAAATACTGAGAAGCACAATATGCTTTTATAGTTTTTGTTTGGTGTGTTGTGATTTTTTTTTTTTAACTGGAGGAGAAAGTAGTCCCTAGAAAGTTATGTTCTTTCTGAAAAAAAAAAAAAGAAAAGAAAAAGAAAAAAAAAAGGAGGGGGGTTGCTAATCCAGGACAATTAGGAATTTAGCTTCCAGACCATCTCCTGGATCTAATCTGTGAGAAGGGAAGGTGAGTATGTATGGGTGTGGGAGTTGTTGGTGAGGGAAGGATGGAGAAGGTACACTGAGGATGAAGCTTCACCTTTGACTGCGAGGAGGCAGTATTTCTATCTCATTGCACAGAAGGGAACAAGGTTCAGAAGTGCAAGCTCAGATGTAAGGGATCCTTGAATAAGGCACATAAATCTAGAACAGATGGAGAAAATCCTACTTTTCTTTCTTCACAAAATCAAGCCATCCAGTAGTTTCAGCATCAGTATCATAATTTTATGTAAACAATGCACATGTTTGGAGTTTTTTTGGCAAACTCTGCAACCTCATAGTAATGTAAAGCATGTCAGTATGGTGTTATATGCACATGTATTATTTATGTGGGCATGTCAGATGCAAAATATGGTCACAAACAGGCCTAGAAGATGGTCAACTCACCAATGGGCCACATTCAGCCTAGGTTGAGAGCAGGGGTGAGCCTGCTGTCAGCTTTTGTAAACACTATTTTATTGGAATGCTTCTCCTCCCTCCCCCCATATTTTTAATTATTTGCTTACAATCATTCATATAAAGTGTGTTTCATGAATGCACATTGTATATTGTTACTATTATACTGCTTTATTTGGGCGTGCCAGAATGATAAAATACAGAAATGTCAGGTCATGCCTGCAGGGTAAGGACATGTGTCTTGGGAGTCTTAGTGTCAGCGCGGGAGGGGCCTCTGGCTTCTGGAAGAGAGGCCAGGATGGAATGTTGGGCACTTGTGGCTTTCTTGTTGCCACAAGCGGGTGTTGGCAGAGCGGACTTGCCAGATGAACTGGGGATTTCTGGCCCAGAGGTCGCCAGCATTTGGGCATGCTGGAATGGTAAAATACATTCTTGTAGGTCACATAGCCCTGGTGTGTCCGCTTGCCGTGCAAAGGTAACTTGTAGTTGCTGTAAGGCTGAACACTATGACACTGATGTGTCAAATGCATTAATGGTTGGTTACCCAATGTGGACAGTGTGGGGTAGAGCTCCCGGATTAAAACAAGCTTGGAAGCAGGAGTGGCATCCACTTCCGTAAATAGCTTTCCTCCAGAAACCCTATGAACCTGGAGAAAGGATGAAAGTCACACAAGTGTTGAGGACTTTCGTTCACAGGGTCACTAGGAGTCACCTACGACTCTATGCCCTTACAACAACAACTAGTTTATTTACACAGTTTTAATACATTGTTTTTCATACAGGAACTTTTACATTTCCTTCACCACCACACCACCACCACCACCACACCACACCCCTCACGACCTTATGATTAACAGCTCTCCCCTCCCCTGCCCATCCTCACCCTTCTGCTTCCACCCTCCCCCTCCTGGATCCTCATATTCATTCTACAATAATGGTTTTATACAGTATTTATCCTTATGGAACTCAGTTCACTCAGAATAATGCTCTCCAGTCCCTTCCAAGTTAGGTAGTAATTTACAAAATCATTGCTCTTGTGTGCTGTGTAGTTTTCCATTGTGTGAATGTACCATAATTAATTAATCCATTCAGTTGTGGTTGGACATCTGGGCTGTTTCCATGTTCTTGCGATGGTAAATAACACTGCTATGTACATTGGTATGCAAGTCTCCATTTCTGCCTCAGTTCTCATTTTCTTGGGGTATTTTCTAAGCAGTGGAATATCTGAGTCATACGGAATTTCTATGTTCAGCTTTCTGAGGAAGCGCCAAACTGCCTTAGAGAATGGTTGTACTATTTTACAAATTGGAATATTTCTTTAAGTCTTGTCTGTGGCTGCTTGTACACTACAATAGCAGAGCCGAATAGCTGTGACATAGACTGTATAACCCATGAAATACTGCTCTCTGACTGAAGAGCTGCCCAAAGAGGGAAGTTATCCTCTCATGTCAGTCGCCACCCTTTTTACTGAAGAGCCCTTGGGCCTCCCATAGTGTGACTGTTTAACTGCTGCTCCCCAATCCCTAGGCAAAACATAATAAATATTTTATTAAAATGCCAAAACTTAGGCAGTAAAAAGGACAGTCTGGCTAAATAATGCATTGTCTCTGGTTAGTCTCCTGCTGCCTCTTAATGTCATACACAGCTGACTCTAAATGTAGCACCCTGGCGTTCTCCCTCATGTCCCTAAATTCTGTAAGGATAAAATATATTCACACAATGGAATACTATGCAGCAGTCAGGAGCAACGGTTTAGAAAAATACTACATAACTTGGTAGAAACTGGAGAGCATTATGCTGAGTGAACTTATCCTGAGTTGGCTTATCAGGACTGACCAGATACTGTATAAGACCATTACTGTAAAAGAATAACTAGTAAAGCATGTATGGGAACCCAAGGGTGGAAGGAGTGGGAAGGGTAAGGATGGGGAGGGGCGAAACCACAGGGTAACACAGTTCGGTGAGTGGAGGAAGAGGGTATGGTAATGATAGGCACAATCCAATGGTGATTAACTTTATAAAATATAATGCATAAGAATGATTGTATGGAACCCAGTATGAATGAGGAATAGTGTGAAATACAATGTATATGAATATATGAACTTTGTAAGCAAACCAATTAAAGAAAAAAAAACCCAACCCCAACAAAACAACAACAAAAACCCAAAATCTCAACCAGCTGTAGTCGGGTAAATATGAACTCCATGTATATCAGAATAGAACTGTGCTCCAGAGGGTTATAATAACTGATTTTTCCAAGTATATCCCTAGGTCTTTTTCCCAAGGCACCTCTGGGTGGGCATTTACCACTCAAACACCCAGGCTTTTGGTTAACAGCCTAGAGAATCTATCATTTACACCACCCAGGAACTCCTCTGTGATAGTGGCAGAGGTATGCAAATTTATTTCAGTATCTGAAAGTTGCACGATAACTAAGGATAACAGAACAAGAATCGAGGCCTTTGAGTTTTTGTGTTGGAGAAGAGTACTGAATGCCCCATGGTCTGCCAAAAGAATAAACAGGCACGTCTTGGAGAAAGTACAGCCAGAGTGTTTCTTAGAGGCAAGGATAGGTGAAACTTCATCCCTTTTATTTTGAGCATGTTGTTAGAAGAAACTAGTCCACAGGAAAAGATATGCTTGGAGGTGGAGAGGCAGTGAAAAAGAGGAAAACCCTCAGAAGGACGGATTGAAACAGTGACTGCAAAAATGGGCTCAAGTGTATCAGAGATGATGAGGACAGCACTGGACCTGGCAGGTTCAGATCCATTGCTCAGAGGGTAGTTATAACTCACAGCTGACTTGATGGTATCTAACAATAGCAACTACCTAGTTAGGATAAATGCCCACCTACTTAGATTTTAGTTAGAAAATACATGTACATTTCTTCATTTTTTAATTAAGGAATGAGTATATATCTTAAACCCACTCATTAAAACTGAAACCACTGGTACTGCTCCAGACCAACCAGGTGGGACCCAGATATGAGTTTCTGAGCAGCTTCAAATCTGACTCTACTGTAACATTTATACTACATATATACTCAATATCCCCACCCTCACTCAGTCCTCCAGTTGTCCAACAAACTTGGGCAAAGGCTTTTAGCCTGGTTCCTCGTCAGGTCACAGTCCAGGTCAGCTCTACCTCATGTTGGATCTTTGGTCCTTTGCTTTGGCCATGGGCTATTGCTGCCATAGCATCTCTGAGACCAAAGGATGGTGCGACATTCTTTTGCTGCTTCTTTGCTGGTGGGGAAGATCTTCCAATTCTGCTACTGGTCACTCAATTTAATGGCAAGACTAGCCAATCCTCTTGTGGATCAGTGAGACTAGCCAAGCCCCTTGTGGATTGGCTAACATACCCTATTTGCATATTCCCTGCCATTCACATGGCAAAATAAGTTAATGGATAGGGAAGCCATTCTGAACAATAAATCCTTAATACCACACATAGAAAATCTTGGATTCCTCTTTTGTTATTGTTACTTAATAGGAGGAAACACACAGACCTAAATACTCCACTAGAGACATTTTCTTGACAACTGTATTTAGGGAGTGTGTTGACCAATTCTTTTTTGTACAGTGACTCATGTATTCCTTCCATCTTCTTTTGATGCTTCCTACATCATTCAAGATTCTGCCCATACACTCTTTCAGTATTACAATTTGAGGTTTCAAATTTTCTTCAGTTTCTTCAACTTGAGAAATGCTGACTGTATTCGCTCCTTTTGGTTTTCTAATTCCAGCTCTTTGCACATTTCATCGTAGTAGTTTTCTTTGTATTTGCAAGGTACCCTTTTAAATCTTCTGTTTAATTCTTACCTCAGCAACTTTTCCTTTTGTTTTGGCTTCTTTTTGTTCCAAAGCAAGTTTCAGTCTCTTCTGATATTCACTTTGGTCTTTTCTTGCTTCGTTGTCTTTGTAATGACGTTTTACTTTCTGCATGGATGATGTCCTTGATGTCACCCCACAACTCATCTGGTCTTCAGTGTTCACTGTCAAATATATTCTTAAGATGGTTTTTAAATTCAGTTGGTATACACTGAAGGTAGTATTTTGGTTCTTGTTGGCTTGTTTTCATTTCCTTCCACTTTATAGAGTTTTCTGGCTGCTATGACAGGGGCAAAGTGGGGATCAACACTGGAGAAATTTCTATGTTTCCAAGGGGAATTTGTGAAAAGGGAGTGAGGAAGATGCTGGTGCAACTATAATTCTCTCTCACACATCATGTTAAATTGTTTGCGGGGGATTTTTTGTTTGTTTTTTCCCTTTTCAGATGCCACATTCTCAGAACCAGGGATCTCTAAGCAAGATACTTCAACAACACCCTTAAATCTGTATAAAGAATTCCCAAAGGCATGACAGTCTTACAAGCTCAGCTTAACCATGGCAAAAGGCAAGAAAGGAATTGAAAACTAACATTTCTTTAATAATACTTTAAGATGAAGAAGATCCTTTTTTTGTCTGGAAGGACATTTTAAAGAAACCTTCTCATCAGACTGGGGCCCTTTGTCCTTTTAGTCTGGATGGACAGTTTTGAGGAAGATCTCCTTATCAACTTGAAAGCCTTTCCTAAGGATGCCTCTTCATCCTGTATGTAATCTCTAGGTGAGAAGAAACTCTCTTTTTGTTAATGTAATATACCTTTGGACTTTGTTTAAAAGATTTTTGGGTTTGGTTTTTTTGTTTTATTTTGTAGAATACAATAAAACAAACTCATTGCCAGCAGGTTTTCACAGGCTGTAAATTGCACAGAAGGAGATTTTCCACCTTTCTCCCCTAAACCAGCTAGTGGATTTGCACCACCTCCCTTGGAGCTGACAACACAATTCTTTCCTTACTAAACCACAGAGCTCCCTTTGCAGTTAATAGAAGGAAAACTTTGTTTTAAAATTTGTTAGGTTTGCTCTGAATCATAACCTCTCCTCTTTTTCCATTTCACTTTCCTCAGTACATAGTATACATTACAGAGTATGTTCTCCTGAGATAGTTCTGGCCGAGAAGGCCAGCATTCAGCCAATGCAGGCATATCAGTAGTCTGGATAACCCTAGATGTTCGTTCTTAAAGACCTGAGCTAAGAACTTTCAGGTGCTATTTAACCTCCTAGAGAGGAGCCATGTTGAAATGAGAAAATGACAGTACAAATCCCATGGTGACTAAGCACCTAACTAAGGCAGGGACACTTGAAAAGGGAACACGGACCGGCCTGTGAGGACAAAGTCGCTAACCAGAAAGACACCATCTTGGAACTGGCCAGCTGTGAGGGCTGACTGATTTTCATAATCTTCTTTTTCATAAAACAACCCCAACTTTTCTTCCAAAAAGTGCTGAATAAACACGAGTTCTTCTCCATGCCTAACTTGTTTAGATTAGGTGCTCTCTACAACAACTCCTTGTGACTCTATGAACAATCCTCGTGATTTCTGATACGTTTGGGCCACTGTTACAGTCACTGTGCCAAACAATCTTCTTGAGAGTCTTCCTCTCTTTCTCTGGACTTCCACATTTTTCAGAACAATTTTTTTTTTCAAGGACTAACACCTCCAGCTTCTTAAGAGCATCAAGAAGACAAAATTCCTCACCACTAGTGCAATAAGAAACATCATGATAGATGGAGAAAAGATTGAAATTGTCAATTATTTCATCTGACTTGGATCCAAACCCAAAGCCTTGGTTGGCACTAGCAGTCAAAAATCAAAAGACCTATTGCAGTGGGAAACCTGCTGTCAGGACCTCTCCAAAGTAGTAAGGAGTAATGATGCCAGTTTAAAGATTCAGGCCACGGTATTTTCAATCACTTCCTATGTATATATCTGAGGGCAGCACAATGAATATGGATGACAGAAGAAGAATCAATTCCTTTGAATTTTGGTATTGGAGAAGAATATCCCAAGGACTGCTAAAAACCCAAACGGTATGTTTTTGAGAAAGTGCAGCCAGAGTGTTGCCTGGAGGAAAGGACGGCGAAGCTTCATTTCATATACTTTCGGGCATGTTGTCTGGAGGGGCTATTCTCTAAACAGGAACATCATGCTTGGATAAGTGGAGCGTCAGCAACAGAAAGGAAACCCTCAACAGGAGTAATACAGTGACTGTGACAACGGGCTCAACTATGTCAGAGGTGATAAGTATGGTACCGGATAGGAGAGGGTTCTGATCTGTTGTTCCTGGGGCCACAATGACTTGTATCCAACTCACCGGATCTTACAACAACCGCAACCCTTCCTGGTAACACACCCAAAGTTTATGAGACAGAGTTTCACTATCCTTATTTCTGGCTACACTTCCTCCAAGACAGATTTGTTTATTTTCTAACCAAACCTTTATGTACTTCCTCAAAACCTTCCCTTACGGAAATAGATTTAGGAAGCCCGTATACGATGTCTCCTACATGTTGTTATTATTGTGTACTGTTGAGTTGAAACTGACCCATAGCTGACCCTCCAGCAGGTTTTCAAAGGCAGTAAGTTACATGGGAAGAGAATGCCCATCTTCTTCCATGGAGCAGCTGGTGGATTTGAACTCTGTGCCTTTAGAATCACAGAGCAGCTCCTTACCACTAGGCCACCAGAGCTCCAATATACTGGTATATAGAATAAATCTGCTTATTCAATCCCAAAACCTGTCTCAGAGATTAGGTTTTCTAGTGGTAGTGGGTAGAACCACACTTTTCAGTAACACTACTATATTGCCTAGTCCTCAAGATCATTAGTATTGTACCTACGTAACCTTGCCCAGTGTGAATGGGAATGGACTTGTTAGACTAGTCTTATACTTGCAATCTGGACTGGAACTGTAGCTGAACTTGATGTCCTTTCCCAAGGTGGAAAAGTTTGGGTAAAATAAATTACAGAAGGAAGGATGAAGAAATAATACCTGAAGGTAAAGGAATGAATAAATGAATTATGTGACCAGTGAAATAAAATATTATGCTATAACTTGAAAGTGATGCACACTGCAAGGCAATGACCTCTCAGTTAAATTTTATCAGAGACCAGAAAAGTGATGAGACAAACTTTTAGAGAAGCCAGTCACACTGGATGAATATATATCTGAGTACAGCTAAGAAGACCACTTTCATTGCTGCAACTGAGGTGAGAAATGCCACTTCTAGAGTAGAGTAGACAAAATGCTAAAGACTTTAAACATTGCTGAGTGGCCAGAAAGGCCAGAGGAGGAGCCAGTCACCAGGCTGTTCCTACAAGCCTGCTACTCAGCATAAATCAGGGTGAGAGAGGGCTTTCCTGTGCCATGATATTTGTATGCTGGATTGTATCTATGGTTTGCTGTTAGTACCTGTCAGTTTCTTATACTGGGAGAACGATTTCTATTTTGCTACGTATTTTATAGCTTAGGTATTTATATCCTAGTTTGTTTATTGTTTGCTCTTTATCAATACAGCAATGGTTTGTCAGTTTGCTGTACTCGGTTGCTATGATGCTGCAAGCTATGTCACAGGCTTTTCAAAAGCCAGCAGGGCCACTCATGGTGGAAAGGTTGCAGCAGAGCTCCTAGATTAAGACAGATTAGAAATCAGGACTGATTATACACTTCTGAAATAACAGGCCCTTGTCTTCTAGGCTGCAACACTTCCATGATACATCTTCAAGGATATGAACATGTACGGCTAAGCACAATTGATAACAGTGCATCTAAATTCCAAA
>NW_006399821.1:8558755-8571594 GCF_000299155.1 Elephantulus edwardii | reverse complement strand
GACTCGACGGCACATAACAACAACAACAACACAGTATTAAAAGCAGAGCCTAGAAAGGAAGTAAGTTAAATATGAGGAGGAATTGAAGTGCTTACTGCAGAAGGTCAAGGACTACAGTCTTCAATATGGATTACATCTCAACATCAAGAAGACAAAAATCCTCACCACTGGACCAATAAACCATATCATGATAGATGGAGAAAAGATTGATGTTGCCAATGATTCCACCTTACTTAGATATGACCCAAACTCAATACCCTTTGTAACAGCAGTTAAGAGATCAGGAAATATATTTCATTGGGCAAATCTGCTATCAGGGACCTCTCCAAATTCCCTAAGAGTCATGATGTCACTTTAAAAGCAAAGGTGTGCCTGATTCAATAAGTAGTTTTTTCAATCAACGGCTAAGTATCTGAGAGTTAAACTGAATAAGGATAGCAGAAGAATTGAATTGTAATGTTGAAGAAAAGTCCTGAATATCCCGTGGACAGTCAAAAGAACAAACATAAGAATTTATTTTTTTTTAAAAAAGAAAAGAACAAACATATGTCTTTGAGGAAGTACAACCAGAGTACTCTGTAGAGAGAGGGATGGTGATGCTCTGTCTTACCTAATTAGGGCATGCTGTCCTTGGGACATAATGCTTGAAAAGCTGGAGGGTTAGCAAAACAGAGGAAGACCTTCAACAAGATGGATCGACACACTGACTGTAGTAATGGGCTCAACAAGGGAAGGGCGGAAAACTAATGAAACTTCCCCCCCCCACTTTTTAAAATTATTATTATTATTATTAATTTCAGTGAACATTTACAGAGATCGTGGATTTCCATTCATTCATTGTTGCACTTTTCTCACCGCCCACCCCACCCCCACTCCCAGTTCGCTCTTCATTAAAAGCAAAATAAAAACTCCTTCATTGGCATACAATCCCCTCGCGCCCTCCCACCCTCACCCTGAGTACACTCCACTCTGCAGCCCCCTTTCCAAACTCTTATGATAATCATAATGCCCAGCTTAATATTCAGGTTGGAGAAGGATTTATTAAGCTGCGTTATGCAGATGACATAACCTTGCTTGTAGAAAGTGAAAAAGACTTGAAAAACTTACTGTATCAAAGTCTGCAGCCTTCAATATAGATTACAGCTCTACAAAAAGACCACAAACCCAAAAATCCTTGACTGACAGGGAATAACAGGGACAAACATGGAGCCATAGCAACAACATTTTTAAAATTTTCATGTGACCCTGACTTGCATCAGAAGATGAAAATCATAGCTGTAAACTGTCTTGTCTGTGTTGACAATGGGCTTGAACAGGGTGGAAATTGTGAGGATGGCACTGGATAGGGCCATAGGGTCAAAGGTCATAGAGTCAAAGGTCACATGGTCACTATGAGTTATAATCAGCTCAAGGGCACCTAATAGCAACAAGTGTCTTTCCAGACTTGCTACATCTTTGTTACTTAAAGTGTTATCTGTGAATTCACTCACTCATACTAAAAGCTCTTAATGCTTCATCACATGACAACCTTAGGCTCAAAAACCACAATTTGTTCATTCTGCAAGTCTAAAGACACATCAACAACACTGAGTGCAGCTACTGGGTCCACATTCTCTAACTTTAGAAACTTGTAAATTACAAAGACAAATCTGCCCCCACTACTGTTGGGATTCAAATCCAAGAGGGAAAGTCTCTCAGTTTAAATGTTCACAGGAAAATTGAAAAACTATTAGTCAAGTTGAAAGACTAGATTTATTGCTCTGGGGGAAAATCATGTACACAAGAAATTAACAGTATCTAGGGGTAGCCATCTGGTTTATCCTTGGGTCTGCAATAGTTCCCAGTAAGAAGGGTGGCCATATAAGACTAGAAGAATATGTGCTCTTAGGCTCAGACTGTTGTTGTTGTTTGTTGTTATGCGCCGTCGAGTCGTTTGCGACTCATAGCGACCTTATGTACAACAGCCCTAAACTCTGCTCTATCCTGTGCCAATCGTGCTGTCTCTGACACACCCATCCTGATTACCCAGTTACTGAATCAATCCATCTCATAGAGGGTCTTCCCCTCTTAGGTAAGTAATAATCAAATCATCTGACAATAAGATAAAGGACAGTGAAGCCACCTGATGCTATAATAATCTCCCAAGCCGTCAGACATCAGAATCCAAGGAGGGAAAATTGTTGTTGTTGTTATGTGCCATCGAGTCACTTGTGACTCATAGCGACCCTATGTACAAGAGCCCTAAACACCATTCTATCCTGTGCCAACCTCGCCGTCTCAAACACACTCATTCCCACCAGTCCACTCACAGAATCGATACATCTCATTGAGGGTCTTCCTCTCCTGCGCCGTCCCTCCACTTTCCCAAACATGATGTCCCTCTCCAAGGGCCAGTCCCTCCTTGCAACATGCCAAAAGTATGTCAGACGAAGCTTCAGAATCCTTGACTCCAAGGAGCATTCTGCCTTCACCTTCTCCAGGACAAATCTGTTCTCCTATCAGTACATGGTATATTCAACACTCTTCTCCAGCACCACAGCTCAAAGGCATCAGTTCTCTTTCAATCATCCCTAGTCACTAGTCTCTGATGCATAGCATGTAATTGTGAAGACTATAGCCTGGATCAGGCGCACCTTAGTCTCCAGCCTAATGTTGTTGCTCTTTAGTACTCTTGAGAGGTCCCTCACAGCTGACTTTCCCAGTGCAATTCATCTCCTGATTTCCTGGCAGCTGTTACCAAGAGTGTTGACTGTGGAACCAAGTAAACTAAAACTGTTAACTATCTCAATTCTCTTCACCATCCATACTGATGCTGCCAATTGGCCCAGTGGTGAAAATCAATCCGTACTGAAGGCTGCAGTCCTTGACCTTCTGCAGCAAGTGCTTCAGGTCCTCCTCAGTTTCAACAAGCAGGGTTGTGTCATCCGCATAACACAGGTTGTTGATGATTCTTCAACTAATCCTGATGCCACATTTCTCCTCGTACAGTCCAGCATCTCAGATGATCTTTTCTGCACACAGATTGAAAATGTATGGAGACAAAATACATCCCTGATGAAGAATATACTTCAAAATAATTAATGGAAAATAGAGATAATCACCTTAGCCCAATTCAGATCTTAGTTTGGCTCAGAACTAGCTGTATTTTAATTTGCAATATCCCATAAAACTACCCAACATACAATTATAACAACTCACTGAAAAGGGAAGAACAAGAGGCATACAGATGTCACTGGTACACAGCTGTGCACATGTAGTTGCTAGTAACACTAATTACTTCTAGTTTTGTTCTCTGTGCTCTTAGGTCAGCCCTCTGACATCATAGCTCTTTGGCACTGTAGAAACGTCCATCATTGTAGACTTTCCTAATGCAACATGCCCTTTAATTTTCTGACTATTGATACCAAGGTTGTTGACTGTGGATCCAAGTTAGATGAAATAATTGACAATTTTTTTATTTTCTCCAGCTGTTATTAATGTTGCCTATTGGACCAGTGGATTTTTGCTTTCTTGATACCAAGATATAATCCACACTTTACACTGTAGTCTGACAGCGATGACAAAAACAGATCAGGAGGTGTAGTGCGAACAGAGCAAGTGAACATTGCATGGTCTAATATTAGGAAGGGAGTGAATCAGGGTTGTATTCTTTCTCCATACATATTCAATCTGCATGATGAGCAAATTATTCAAGAATCTTGACTCTATGAAGAGGAAAGTGGCATCAGGATATGAGGGATACCCATCAATAACCTATGTTATGCAGATGACACCACTTTGCTTGCTGATAGTGAAGGAGTCTTGAACCACTTATTGCAGAAGATCAAGGAATACAGCCTAAAATACAGATTACTGTTAATGTTAAGAAAACAAAGTTTCTTACCACTGGACCAATAAGCAGCATCATGATTGAAATGGAAAAGATTGAAATTGTCAACAACTTCATCTTATTTGGTTCCACAAATACCCTTCATACCAGCACTTAGGAAACTAGGAGATGTATACACTAGGAAAGTCTACAGTTAGGGACCTCTCCAAATTATTGAGGAATAATAATATCAGTTGTCTGATTCTGGCCATGGTCTTTCTGATCACTTGCTATGCATCTGAGCACTGAACAATAAGGATGATAGAAGAAGAATTGATGCCTTTGAGTTGTGGTACTGGAGAACAGCACTGAATATCCCATGGACTGCCAAACAAACAAACAAACAAACAAACAAGTCTTGGGGATGGTGCAGTCAGGGTTCTCTTTGAAGACAAGGATGATGAGGCTTTGCCCTCACACTCTTCTGCTATGCAGCTCAGAGGGCTTATTTCTTGGAAAGGGACATACATGATGCTCAGAAACGTAGAGGGTGAATGAAGGAGAGGAAGACCCTTGACCAGGTGGATTGATAGAGGGACTGCTGCAATTGCTTTATTGTGTCAGGATGTGTGAGGATGGCACAAATCTGTTGTTCACAGGGTCACTATGGATCATTCTTGACTCAACAGCACCTAACAACAACAACCAGTACACAAGAAAAAAGATAATTGGTTTGGCTAATGTAATTATCAAACAACACACACACATACACACATATAGGTGATGGTTTTTTATTGGCTGTCAAGTCACCTGCAAGTCATAGCGAATCGATGTACAATAGCTCTAAACCCTGCTCTATCCTGTGCCAATCTTATTGTTTCTGACATGCCTATCCACATTACCCCAGTTTTGAATCAATCCATCTCATGGAGGGTCTTCCTTCCTCTCTTGTGCTGTCCCTCCACTTTCCCATGCATGACATCTCTCTCAAAAGACTGGTTCCATCTTGCAACATGTCCAAAGTATGTCAGATGAAGCTTCAGAATCCTTGCCTCCAAAGAGCAGCTTGGTCTCACCCTCTCTAGGACAAACCTGTTTGTTCTCCTAGCAATCCATGGTATATTCAATATTCTTCTCCAGCACCACAGCTCAAAGGCATCAATTCTCCTTCTATCATCTCTAATCCAGCTTTCTGATGCATAGGAAGTAATTGCAAAGACTAAGACCTGGATCAGGTGCATCTTAGTCTCCAGAGTAACACTGCTGTTCCTCAGTACCTTGAAGAGGTCTATGACAGCAGACTTTCCCAATGTAATTAGTGTTTTAATTTCCTGGCTGCTGCTCCCAAAAGTATTGATAAGCATGTATGCATTGTGCATGCATTTATGTTACTGCATACACACACAGAGAGAGAGGGAGCATAGTTATAGACACTTCTTAGGTACAATCATTTGCTCGATTGGATATCTAGGTTTGAAAGATATGGACTACAGTTACATGAGACATCTTTGTCACCAAGCATAATATGGTTCATAAAGTTATGTTGTTCTATAGCTAGTTTGGTGGGTAATGTCTGATGCGTTAAAAGATTGTGAGTGGCCACTTAAGATACAACTACTGGACTCTACTCACGCTGAGAAGAAGAAAAAGAAGGAAATCAAAGACTCCAAAAAAACAAAAACCCAACTCTACAGGACAAAGAGTTTACACAAACCATGTCCTCACTATCCTGAAACCAGAACTACATGGTAGCCAGGCTACTGGTCATTGTTCTAATCAGGGTCAAAACAGATCAATAAATAGACTCTAATAGAAAGGAAGGGAAACCATGGAACAGAATCTCAAATTCCTAAAAAAACCAAAACAATCTAGAGCTACTGGACTGATTGAGATTGGAACACTCTCTAAAACTACTGCCCTAAAATATTTTTCAAACTGAAACTAACCCATGAGGTCACTTGTAACTAAACAACACACTGGCTCAAAAAGGAATGACTACTAACATTTAAAACAAAACACAAGACACCCCAAGACACCCCTCCCCCCAAAAAAAGACAACCCAGCTATATGCATTTTAAAGTAGACCAGGGGAGGGGGAAGAGACGGGAAGGGAAGAAAATGTGTAACAATGAACTAATAAAACTTTCTCAAAATCCACATATAAAACCAACCAACTAAACAAACAAACAAACAAACAAACTACCTATCAATTGCATGCAAACCAGTATGAGAAAAGAAAACAAATAAAAGCAGCTGTATTATACCAACTAGTCAACACTTAGCTTAAGACAAAAAATGAAAATGTACTGGGGGGGGGGGACGACGACAACACACAAACTAGGTTAATAGAAATGGAGCAATCAGAAAGGAAAGAATGAGAATGATTACACAATATGAATAACGTAACCAATGTCATTGAATGGGAACCCAACTGCTTTGTAAAGTATCAATGAAAACATAATAAAATATATTTTAAAGAAATAAAACAACTATAGATATAACAGCAACAACAGCAGCTGCAAATACTTACTTCACACTTCCAAATGTATAGGATACTATACTGTCTTTGCATGCACAGTTTCATTTAATGTTCACAACATACCTTAAATACTATAATTAGTCACACTTTATAGTTGTTGTTGTTGTTATGTGCCGTCGAGTCGTTTGCGACTCATAGCGACCCTATGTACAACAGCCCTAAACCGTGCTCTATCCTGTGCCAATCTCATTGCCTCTGACAAACCCATCCCGAGTACCCCAGTCACTGAATCAATCCACCTCATAGAGGTCTTCCCCTCCTGCGCGTCCCTCCACTCTACCGACACTTTATAGAGGATGAAAATAAAGTTTAAAGAAGTTCAGAGGTTTTCCCCATAAGGTTACAAAACCAGTGAGAGTCCTTGACAGTCATTCTTCACAGCACATTTTGCAGTAAAAGGTTTTGCTAATGG
The DNA here is from genome assembly GCF_000299155.1 of Elephantulus edwardii. Lineage (NCBI taxonomy): Eukaryota > Metazoa > Chordata > Mammalia > Macroscelidea > Macroscelididae > Elephantulus > Elephantulus edwardii. Next base: position 8,564,835 of record NW_006399821.1, on the reverse strand, counting down.
GTCTGCACCACTGGGTAATTCAACTCATAACACTTTTACTAATAATCTGACATTTGTTACACAATACAGAGAAATACAGTCTTCCTCTGGAGCCATGTGAAGGTAACAGTTTCTGTCTTCCTAACAAATGCAGTGTGTTAAAAAGGAAAAAAAAATTATCTCTCTTGGAAAGCTGGGCTTACCACTGGCTTGTGATTAAACCTTGGTGTAGTTATTTCTTTCCTTTAGTTTTTATTTATTAAAAACAAAAAAACAAAATAAATAAGAGAGTAAGAGGGAAGGCTATACCAGGATAGTAGCTCAGGTCCTGCTCAAGTCTTAATGTTCTATGATTTATTTATTATCTGTTTTTAGAGATTCATCTGAGGGTTTCTGTTCCAAATCTATAAATCTTGATTTAACATCATTCATGATCATGGTCACTGTAGCTAGCAGCAGGTGTGTCTTTGCAGGAGATGGGCAAAAACCTGAACAACACAGTAAAGGTCCAAGGAGGAGGGAGCTCTTGGACATTCTAAGGAAAACTTGGACCCCATGGGGGGTGTGTATGTGTTATGTGTGTGTATGGGTGGTAGGGAAGCAAGGACGCATATGCATAAAGAAACTAGAAGAAATACCAAAACAGTGTTATCAAAAGTATGATCTGTGTGAAATGTGTATGTTGTTGTTGTTGATTGTTTTTGAATCAAGCACAATTGATAGCGACCCTATGAAGAAAATGTCTGAAGACCCTCTACCACTATTGACATCAAAGTTCACAGAGTTTCCGGAGGCATGTTATTTAGGAAGTGGATGCCTAAACTACTTCCAAACCTGTCACAATATGTTATTGTTGTTGTGTGCCTGTGATGTATAGCAACCCGATGTACAGTAGCTCTGAACTCTTCCCTGTCTTAAAACAGTCTCACTAATTGCAACACACCAACCCCCATTGCCCCAGTTACTGTATCAATCCATCTCACCTGGAGTCTCCCTCTCCTGCACTGTCTGTCCATCCTTCCGAGCATGATGTCCTCCGAAGATCGATCTCTCCTGACCATGTGCCAAAGTAAGTGAGACAGAGCTTCAAAATTCTAGTCTCCAAGGAAAGACTTGGTTTCACCCTCTTCAAGACAGAACTATTTGTTTTCTTGTCAGTCCATGGTATGTTCAAGACTCTTCTCCAGCACCACAACTTGAAGGCATCTATTCTTCTTCTGTCATCCTCAGTCATTGTCCAAATCTCTGAAGCATAACAAGTAATTGAGAAGACCATGGCCTGGATTAGGTGTACCTGTGTGTCTAGACTGACATCGTTGCTCTTCAGCACTCTGGAGAGGTCCATGACAGCAGATTTTCCCAGTGCTATGTGTCTTTTGATTTCCTGACTGCTGGTGTTAAGATTGTTGACTGTGGATCCAAGCAAGCTGTAATTGCTAACAACCTCAATCTCTTCTCCATCTATCATGGTGCTACCAATTGGCCCAGTGGTGAAAATCTTAGTCTTCTTGATGTTGAGCTTCACTTCATATTGAAGACTACAGTCCTTGACCTTTTGAGCAAGTGCTTCAGGTCTTCTTCAGTTTTAGAAAGCAAGATGTGTCACCTGCATATAGCAGGTTTTTAATGAGCCTTCCTCCAATTTTGATGCCACACTCTTCCTCATAAAGCCCTGCTTCTTGTATAATCTATTCTACATGCAAATTGAAAAGGTACAGAGACAGGATGCATCCTTGACACACTCCTTACCTAATTTTGAACCATGCAGTATCTCCTTGCTCTGTTCTGAGGCCTGCTTCTTGTTTCAACTACATGTTTCATATAAGCACGATCATATGTCCTGAGATTCCCATTTCCTCAAGGTTAGCCACAATTCATTGTGATCCACACAGTCAAATGCCTTTGCACAGTCTATGAAACACAAATAGACATTCTTCTAGTACTCTGCTTTCTGCAAAGATGCATATAACATTGGCAATAATGCCCTTAGTGCCATGTTGTTGTTGTTATGTGCCATCGAGTCACTTGCAACTCATAGCGACCCTATGTACACGAGCCCTAAACGCCTTTCTAACCTGTGTCAACCTCACTGTCTCAAACACATTCATTCCCACCACTCCACTCACAGTGCCACAGCCTCTTCTAAACCCAGCCTGTATTTCTGGTAGTTTTCTGTCAACGTACTACTCAAGTCTTTTCTGGATAATCTTCAGGAGGATTTTTCTATTGTGTGAAATAAGTGATATTGTTCAATAATTTCCACACTCTGTCAAGTCAACTTTTTTTGGAATGGGAATAAATATCTCTTCCAGTCAGTTGGTCAAGTAGTTGTCCTCCGTATTTTTTTGACACAACTTGATGAGCACATGCAGGGCAGCATGTTTGCTGAAACACGTCAATTGGTATTCCATCAATTCTGGGGGCTTTATTTTTTGCCAAGTCCTTCAGAGCAGCCTGCACCTCTTCCTTCATCACCTTTGTCTCATGCTCATATGCTGTTTCTTGAAATTCTTCTGTGGCAGACAATTTTTTTTGTACAATGACTCTGTATACTCCTTCCATCTGCTTTTAATGATTCTTGAGTCATTCAATATCCTGCCTATAGCATCCTTAAGCATTGCAACTCATGGTTTGAAATTATTCTTTATTTCTTGAATTTATTCTTTATTTCCTTCAGCTTGAATTTATTCTTTATTTCATTTGCTGAGCGAGTTTGGCCCTTTTGATTTTCTGACTCCAACTCCTTGCACATTTCATTATAATATTTTGCCTGTTTTCCCAAGTGGCCGTTTGAAATCTTCTATTCAAGTCCTTAACTTCTTAACCCTTTGCTTTGGCTTCTCGGTGCTCTAGTGCAATATTTAGTCTCTTCTAACATCCATTTTGTTTTTTCTTCTTCTTCCTTCTTAGTAATGGCTTTTCACACATTTCATGAACAATATTCTTGATATCTTCCCACAGCTTACCTGGTTCATTAGTGTTCAAGGCCTCAAACCTACTCCTGAGTTGTTTTTAAATTCATGGGAGACAGACTCAAGGTCATACTTTGTTTCCTGTGGCTATGATTTAACCTTTTAGTTTTAATTTGAACTTGCACATGAGCAGTTGATGGTCTGTTTTGCAATCAGTAACTGGCCTACTTTTTATTGCTGATACTGAACTTCCCCAACAGTTCCTTCCACACATGTAATCAATCTGATTTCTTCTGTGCATTCCATCAGGTGAAATCCATGTGTATAGTTTGTGTTTATGTTTCTTATAAAAGGTATTTGCTATGAATAAATCATTGAATATACAGAATTCTATCATTCTATCCCCAGCCTCATTTCTGTCACCAAGTCCATATTTTCCGTCTACTGATCCTTCTTCTTTAATTACAACTTTTGCATTCCAGTTACTCATTAAAGCATCTTGCTTACATATTTGATCTATTTCTGACTGCAACAGTTGACAGACAGCATCTATTTCCTCCTCTTCGTCTCTGGTTGTAGGCATCTGAATTTGAATGATAGTGGTATTAGCAGATCTTCCTTGTATGTGTATAGGTATTATCCTGTCACTCACAATACTGTATTTCAAGATGGAGCCAGAAATGACCTTTTTTAACCATGAAAGTGACCCCGTTTTTTCTCACCTTTTCATCTCTAGCATAATAGATCATATGATTGTAAAATTAAAAATGTCTCATGCCAATCCATTTCATTTCACTAATACCCAATATGTCAATATTTATGTATTCTATTTCTTTCTTTAAAATGTCCAGTTTTCCTACTTTCATGCTTCTTACATTCCACATTGTTGTTATGTGCCATTGAGTCACTTGTGACTCATAATGACCCCATGTACCACAGCCCTAAACCCTGCTCTATCCCTTGCCAATCTTATTGTCTCCAACATGCCCATTCCCATTACCCCAGTGATGGAATCAATCCATCTCATCAAGGGTCTTCCTCTCCGGTACAGTCGCTCCATCCTTCCAAGCATGATGCCTTGCAACATGTCTAAAGTATGTCAGATGAAGCTTCAGAATCCTTGCCTTCAAGGAGCAGCCTGGTTTCACCTTCTCCAGGATGAACTTGTTTGTCCTCCAAGCAGTCTATGGTATATTCAACATTCTTCTCCAGCACCAAAGCATTAATTCTCCTTCTATCATCCCTAGTCATTGTCCAGCTCTCTGATGCATAGAAAGCAATGGCGAAGACCATGGCCTGTATCAGGTGCACCTTAGTCTCCAGACTGACATTGTTGCTCTTCAGTACCTTGGCGAGGTCGCTAACAGCAGACTTTCCAATGCAATTTGTCTTTCAATTTCCTGGCTGATGGTACCAAGTGTTGACTCTAGAGCAAAGCAAACTGAAGCTATCAACAATCTCAATTTCTTCACTGTCTAACACGATGCTGCCAATTGGCCCAGTGTAGAGAATCTTTGCTTTCTTGTTGTTGAGCTTCAATCCATATTGAAGGCTGCAGTTCTTGACCTTTTCTGCAGCAAGCGCTTCAGGTCCTCCTCAGTTTCAGCAAGCATAGTTGTGTCATCTGTATAACTCAGATTGTTGATAAGTCTACCTCCGATCCTGATGCCACACTTTTCCTCATAGAGCTCAGCCTCCCAGATAATCTGTTCTGTATTTATACTAAAAAGATATGGAGATAAGACACATCCTTGAAACACATCCTTCCCAATTTTGAACCATGCAGTGTTTCCTTGCTTTGTTCTTAAAATTGCCTCCTGGTCCAAGTATAAGTTTTGCATAAGCACAAGTGTTCTGGGATTGCCATTCATCTCAAAGTCAGCCACAGTTTGTTGTGATCCACACAAATGCCTTTGCATAGTCAATAAAATACAGATAGACTTTCCCCTGGTACTCTCTTCTTTCAGCCAAGATCCATATGACATTAGCTATACTACCCTAGTGCCATGGCCTCTTCTAAATCCAGCCTGCACTTCAGGCAGTTCTCTGGTAGTTTTGGATGATCAACAGAATCTTGCTTGCATGTGATATCAATGATATTGTTTGATAATTTCCACACTCTCTTGGATCATCTTTCTTTGGAATGGGAACATATAGATCTTCCAGTCAGTAGGCCAGGTGGTTGTCCTCCAGATTTCTTGGCACGACTTGGTGAGCACATCCAGGGCAGCAGCTGTTCATTGAAATATGTCAATTGGTATGCCATCAATTCCTGGGGCTTTGTTTTTTGCCAATTCTTTCAGAGCAGCTTGAACTTTCTTCTTCAACACCACAGTCTCTTGCTCATATGTTGTTTGATGAAATTCTTCTGTGTCCACCAATTTCTTTTGTTACAATGACTCTGTATACTCTTTCCATCTTCTTTTAATGCTTCTTGGATCATTTAATGTTCTGACCAAAGCATCCTTGAGTATTCCAACTCGAGGTTTGAATTTGTTCTTTAGTTCCTTGAGCTTAAGAAATGCTAAGCAAGTTTGGCCCTTTTGATTTTCTGACTCTAGCTCCTTGCACATTTCACATACCAAATGTTAATTTCTTCTTAATAACTGTTTCTCTTCTGTTGTTTCCAAATTTGAGAGCTCAACTTCAGTTGCCATATCTGTTAGTTTACTATGAGTGTGCACTGCTGTACATAGAGTTTTCAAAGGTCAGTTATATTTCAGAAGTGGATGGCCAATCCTTCTTCCTAGTCTGTCTTAATTTGGATGTTCACTGTTAGAATATCACAATGAATCAATCCTGATAGTAAAGCATTAAATTGGGCACAGACAACATGTAAACAAATGGTATCCAAAACCCTTTATATGTAAAAACAGATGAGCCAGGCACCATCAGGCAACTCTGACTCAAATGACCACACCATTTCCTATTATTTGAAAGTTCCCAAATAAGTCACAAGAGGCCAAATTTTCAGTCAAGGGCTAGGAAAATCTTTTTAATCAAGAAAATATTCTTGAAAAGTAGCTTCATAGATGTAGAATTTATATTTGGCAAAATATAATCATTTAAAAATGTTATCTTCTATATATACAATCAAGTTATTTGTAAATAATAATATTGTTTATTTCTTCCTTTCCTTTTAAAATTTTTTTATTTTTAAATTTTATTATTTTTGTGTGCGTGTACCGT
>NW_006399821.1:8549924-8558655 GCF_000299155.1 Elephantulus edwardii | reverse complement strand
CCTCCTTCCCCGGCAGAGCATCTGGTGGATTCGAACCGTTTGCCTCTGGGATTGTAGTTGCAGCTCCTTGCCACTAGGCCACCAGAGCTCCCCTTCTACCTAGTTAGCGTCCTGCCCTAGTGAAGATTGGTCAGTGTCTGCCTGGCACAGGCACCGGCGCCGCCTGGCCCATTCCTGACCCAGGGCTCACCATTCCTTTCCAGCAGGTAACATCAAGTTCAAGGCTAGGGGCTGCATGGCACCACATGGGTGTGCTGGGGGCTCAGTTTCCAGGGTGCATTTGGAACAGAGGAGTGCTGGGGCAGTTGGCAACAGGGGCTCTCAGTGTGAGATATGTGCTCCTTGAGGTGGAGGCGTCTACTTGCCCTGCCTGGTGGTCTCTTGTGGGTAGAACTGACGCAGCAGCTCCTTCTTGTTGACCTTCCCCATGGGGTTCCTGGGGATCTCTTCCACCAGCAGCAGCTCCGAGGGCAAAGCATACGGGGCCAGCATCCCCCTCGCCCACTCCCGAAGTTCCTGCTGGGACAGGGAGTGTCCGTCGTGGAGGGTCACCACAGCAGTGACCCGCTGGCCCCACGTCATGTCGGGAACGCCTATCACAGCCACATCTGTTATGCTGGGGTGGGCCAGCAGGTGCCGCTCTATCTCCAGAGCGCTAAGTTTGTAGCCGCCACTCTTGATGATGTCCACTGACGTCCGTCCTCGGACCCAGTACCTGCCGTCCTTGAATACGACTGTGTCACCTGTTTTAAACCAGCCATCAGGAGTGAAGGCAGCCTTTGTCTCTTCTGGCTTGCCCCAGTACTCTCGAAACACGGAGGGGCCGCGGACCAGGAGCTCACCTTCCTTCTCCTCGAAGCCTGGGCTCACCTTGGTCCCCTTCTCATTCCCTTCTGCGTGCACAATGTAGGAGCCAGCCTCCCTCTTGGGGCTCTCTGAGGCGATGCGTACCTCTACTCCGGGCAGTGGGGTTCCTACTGAACCTGGCAGGCGGGCCGCAGTCAGGGGGTTGGACAGGGCCATGCCAATCTCAGTCATGCCGTACCTCTCCAGCAGCGTGTGGCCCGTGATGTTCCTCCACTTCTCCAGCACTGGGACGGGCAGTGCGGCTGAGCCCGAGACCATGAGCCTGACTCTCTCCTGGCACATGGCCCGCACATACTCCTGGACGTGAGGCTGTGTGAAGTGCTGGTCGTAGTAGTCCACCAGCTTGGAGTAGATGGTGGGCACTGCCATGAAGACATTAATGCGTGGACTCTCAGAGCTCAAGAACTTCTCCCACACCTGCTGGGCACTGAACTCGGGCAGCATCACGCAGCTGGCACCCACCCAGAGAGGGCACAACAGTTTGTTGACCACACCATGGACATGATGCAGTGGGAGCACGTGCAGAATGACGTCCTCTGGTGTCCACGCCCACTTATGCACCAAGCCTGTCACCATGGCACTGAGGTTGTGATGGGTGCTGAGGACTCCCTTGGGCGGGCCCGTGGTACCGCTTGTGTAGATGATCATGGCACCCCGCTCCTTCCAGTTCCACTCTGTCCAGTCAGGTGCTGGCCCTTCTTCTCTTGGGCCCTCTGCTGTTCCAGTGCAGAGGTCAGGGGAGAGAGGCAGCAGTGGGACCCCAAGTCTGCTGGCCACAGGGCCTATGAGCTCCAGGTGCTCAGGGCTGGCCAGGACCACGGAACTGCAGGAGTCCCGGATGAAGTACTCCAACTGGGGTGCGGGGTGTTTGTTGTGTAGGGGGACCGCGATACCCCCGCTCATCCAGGAGGCCCACTGTGCCACCACATAGGAGGCATCATTGGGACACAGGAAGGAGATCCGCTCCTGGCCAAGGTCACGGCCAGGGCAGGCCCGGAGTCTGCAGATTTTCTGGGACAGGCACAGGCTCCACCAGTACAGGTCCTCGTATGTGTGGTGGCCATGCCGGTCCACGACAGCTGTCCTGTCCCTGAAGGCCAACGCCCGGGTGAACACGGGGGCGCTGCTATCAGGGTGCAAGGATGAGGCCGTGTGCAGAAGGCCCAAACATCTGTGCCTCTGAGAGGCTGGCCAGCCCGAGACCCAGGCCCAGGCCATGGCCAGGTGCCTGAGGGGCAGCTTCAAGGAGGGATGCATGACGCTGGTGGTGTTGTAGGCTGTTGGGCAGTCCTTGTCCTCCCGCCGCGTCCTCTCAGCGCCGCCGGTCACCCCAGACAAGTATTTTTACCTAGAAGGTGAAAGACACTTCCTTACAGAAACAACCAATACATTCACTGCCCACCTACCCTGAGCACGTGTGACTTGTCTCCACCCTTTCCCTGCTACCCCCCCATTCCTTGCACACCCAGCTACCTGGTCAAACCCTCCCTTCCCAGCCATCTCTCAATATGAACACCAGTTACTTCTGTGATGCCTTGCACTACACACTGCGATTGGTTTCTCATGCTGTTGTCTATCTCTTGTTTAAGAGGATAAAAGTCCGAACTCCATGTACCAATTTGAGAGAAAGATTTTTGCTTGAGGCTGAACTAAGAGAAGATCCTGGCCACAGAGCTTCTGCTAAGTCCTGTGACATACTGTCTCTGTTTACATTACTGACACAATGTGATAATTCCTAGGTCCAAACAGGTTTCTTCTAGATCTGATGCTGTGGTGTTGTTTGTTTGGCCCAAGGGCTGAATATCTAACATTAATACATTCATAGGGAGGTCTGGTGGCCTAGTGGTAAAAAACTGTACTGTAATTCCAAAGGTGTAGAATTTGAATCCACGAACTGCTCCATGGGTGAAGGATGAACAATCTCCTCCCATGAGATTTACTGTCTCTGAAGAACCCTCTGGAGGGTCAGCAATGGGATGGCTCCAAATCGATAGTACACAACAACAATATAGTCACATTACAAACAAAATTCCATGACTCTAAAAGTGATCCTGTCTAAAGTCCAATGTCAGATAAGAGCTGAATACAATCTGATTATTGTCCTCTCCATACTCTTGACCTTTGATGGATAGAAAGTAGGGGGCTGCTATCTACAATTTCCAATGATGGTCTCTCAACATTACACAGGAACAAAAAGGCAGAGAAACCTGTTAAGACTTTGAGATATTAAAACAATAATAAATACTGTTGTCCAACACTACAATTCAAAAGCAGCAAGTCTCCTTCTATCATCTTTATTCATTTTTCAACTTTCTAAGTGTGAACTTTCTTATTTTATTTGGTCACACAACAAATATGTATTTGTTCTTGTTGTTGGTGTCAATGAGACTACAGCTATCGATACCGACTTCTATGAACAACAGATATGCCCTCCCTATACTTCAACATCCTCATAATCTCTCTCATGCTCAAGCCCATTGTGGTAGCCACTGTGTCAATCCATTTCATTGAAGGTCTTTCTCTCTTTCACTAACTCTCACCTTTCCCAGCATCAAGTCTCTCACCGAGGACTGGTTCCTTTTGAAAATAGGCACAAAGCAAGTGAGATGACATTTCACCATCTGTGTCTTTAAGGAATATTTTGGTTGCATTTCCTTCAAGGTCAATTCACTATTGTTTTTTCTGTCCATGGTATATTCAATATTCTTCACCAAAACTGCAATTCAAGGGCATCAATACTGACATCCTTCTTTACTGCCCAACTTTTTGATGAATAGGAAGCATTTCAAAAGACCACGGCTTGGATCAAGTGCACTTTAAAATGACATCATTGCTCTTTAGCACACTGGAGAGTTCCTTGGCAGCAAATATTATCAGTGCAACACATCTTTTGATTTCTTGACTGCTGTTATCCTAGGTGTTGACTGTGGATTCAAGTTAAGTGAAATCGTTGACAACTTCAATCTTTTCTCCATCTATCTCTTACAATGTTGTTTATTGGGCCAGTGGTGAGGATTTTTTTTTCTTTATGTTGAGATGCAACCTATATTAAAGGTTGTTTGTTATTGTTGTTGTTAAGTGTCATCAAGTGACTTGCAACTCATAGTGACCCTATGTAGAACAGCTCTGAACTCCACTCTATTTCTTGCCAACCTCATCATCTCCAACAAACCCATCCCCATTACCCAAGTCACTGAGTCAATTCATCTCATCGAGGGTCTTCCTCTCTTGCATTGTTCCACCACCTCCTTAAGCATGACATCCCTCTCCAAGGACTGGTCCCTTTGTGCAACATGCCCAAAGTATGTCAGAGAGAGCTTCATAATCCTTGCCTCCAAGCATCAGCCTGGTTTCACCCTCTCTAGGACAAACCTGTTCTCCTAGAAGTCCATGGTATTCAGTACTCGTCTCCAGCACCACAATGCAAAGGCATCAATCCTCCTTCTATCATCCCTAGTCATTGAAGGCTCTAATAGTTTATTTTCTATAGCAAGTGATTCAAGTCTTCTTCACTTTTGAATAAAAGTCATGTTATCTACATAACATAGGTTGTTGAGTCTTGAGGCCACATTCTTCCTCAGGTAGTCCATATTCTCGAAATTTGTTCAGAACACAGACTGAATAAGTCTGGAGAAAAGATCAACCCTTTTGCACACCTTCTCTAATTTTAAATAATGAAGTATTCTCTTGTTTTCTTTGGACAACTGCCACTTGGTCTATGTATTGGTTTTTCATGAGCACAATTAAGTGTTCTTGGATTCCCACTCTTCTCAATGTTAGCCATAATTTATTAAGATCCACAGAGTCAAAGTAGTCAATAAAATACAGGTAAGCATCTTCTGGTATTCTCTACTTTCCACCAAGAGCTACATTACAAACATCTATCTGTTGCACTGTGGGAGAAAGATAAGCACTCTCCTCCTGGGATGATTTATAGCCTCTGAAATTCATTGGAAGGTCAGCTATGAGTCAGTCCTGATTCAAAAAGCACATAACTCCAAAATATGAGGATATAGCATAGAATAAAACATAAACTGAAGATTCAAAACTACTTTTTGAGAAGTAAAAGTCACTGCTGTGGAGTCACATCTGACTCATTGGATTTTCAGAGGTAATAAATTGCATAGTAGGAGAGTGCCTATCTTTCTGTTGGAGAGTTTAATAGATTAGAACAGAATATCTTTGGGTTTGCAGCATAACTCCTTACCCACTAGGCCACCAGAGCACTGCCACTGCCACTTTTTTTTTCTTTTTTCAGAGTATTAATTTAGCATAGGCCAAAACATTAATTCAAGACTCTAAATGGATTTACTTAATAATTCAGGGCCTCATCATGAAACTCTCTCTCCATTTGTATGGATATATATGATAAAAATACTTATTTATGAGATAGAATTGCATTGTAAGCTAGGAAAAATCATATCTTTCCTCCCCTAGTCCTTCTCTCTACCCAGTTTTGAGATTCTAAGATTCTTCAGAATTTATATTTAGTTTGTCGTTTCTAGCTTTAGTATTACATCAGTCTCATATCCATCTTTACTACTGAAACTGCTCAGAATTCTGCCTTGAAGCTAGGATTTGGACATAGTTGCATGATTAACAAAAGAGCTGCTTGGCCTGATAAACATTTATAGTGCCTCCATTGATACTTCATTTGATTTTATTTGGAACACAGCTGCAGGCTGTCTTTGGGCAGGGATGGCAGGGCTGAACCTTGGTATGCGGCAGTAGGAAGCTTGGCTGCCTCCACGAACTTTGGAAAGTGCTTAAAGAGTAGATCTGGGCTAAAGCCATAAAATGTCACACTGGCATGCTCTCATTTAACACAAACTCAAGAAGGGTCCTCTTTATTTGTATAAAAGATTTTATCTATCATCCATCAATCTATTCAGCCACCTACCCACCTATACACTATTGCAGTTAGGTATCATCAGGATGACTATTACTCATAGTGTCCTATGAATAACAGATTGAAACCTTGCCCTATCCTGTGCCATGCTTACAATCTCCACCATGCTGAAGCTAATTGTTGCAGTCACTGTGTCAGTCTATTATCTTGAGGGTCTTCCTCTCTCTCTGACCTTCAACGTCTCCAACCACAATGTCTTTTTTCCAAGGACTGGCACTTCCTGACAACATATCCATAGTATGTGAGACTAAGCTTCTGGGTTGGTTTTGGTTGGTTTTGTTTTTTCTTGCTTACTCATCTCTTGCCTGAGTTAATTTACACCAAAACTCTGTAAGTTGTTGTGTACAGGAGAGTTGGAACTGACTCATAGCTGACCAGCTGGTGGGTTTTCAGAGGCAATTCATCACACAGGGGGAGATTTCCCATCCTTCTCCCAAGGAGCAGCTGGTGGTCTCAAACCACATGCCTTTAGGATTGCGGTGCACTTCTTGCCTCTGTGTCACCAGAGCTCCCTCAAAACTTTACATATAAATAACAAAATTTGAGCAAAAATGAGTCAAACTGTGAATAAGGAATTATGGGTGGGGGAACTCAACAAAACAAAGAGGGGAAAAATATCTTTTATGTTTTCAAAACTACTCCAAGAAGTTTTTCTTATACAACATAAATACTTGGACCTTGGCACTGGCTGATAGGGGCATGTCTAAATCATTCCCATAGTTAATGTGGACACACCTTCTGACCCAGAAGTTAGAACATTTTAAGACATGTTTGCTGTCACACACACTAGCTCAGGAGAGACTGAGCAAGTCTTTTGACCACCTTGGGCTCTGGCTCCTTCTCAGGACCTCTCCCTCTGCATTACTAAAAGAAAGTACACATGTAAACTGTACAGGAGGCCTGTTACAAGCTGGTTATGATTTCCAATGAAGCAGAATTATGTAAGCAGATTCAGAATTGCCCCAGCAATTGCTGTAGTCTCCAGTTCTGAGGATGTGCAGCCTCTCCCTATTACTGTGTCAGTGACAGTCTTCTGAAGAATCTGAGTAAGATGGTCAGACCTTCTAGAGGACATTCAGGCTAGTAGGTATATTTATCAGTGTATTAAAAGATGATGAATTCTTTCCTGTAATCATGTCCTGACATATGCCCACTAAAGTCTTGGTGGTCTCAGGAATGGGACAGCCCTATTTTATATTGATCTTGACATGCTTTATTTCCCATCAGATGGACGTTTCTTAAGGAGGAAACTGTGAACCAATTCAAAGTGGATAAAGGGTCTAGGACTCAAACCAAGGCTATAAACTTCATTAGAGAAAAGCTTGGAAGAACCCTAGAAGCACTAATCCACAACATGAACAGTCTTCCAAGCATCCTGAAAAACCTACAACCAGGAAAGGATAAAATAGATGAATGGGATCTTCTAAGAATCAAATCCCTATGCACATTAAAAAACTTCAACAGGGTAAAAATGGAAGCCACAGACTGGGAAAAAAATATTTGGTAATGACATGCCTGATAAGGGACTTATATCTAGAATTTATAGAATACTTGAGCACCACAAAAAGATAAAGGTAAGTAAACAAACCACTTGAAAAATGGGCACAGGATATGAACAGACACTTCAAAAATGAAGAGAGTCAGATGGCAAACAAACTCATGAAGAAATGCTCAAAACCCCTAGCTCTAAGAAAGATGCAAATCAAAACAACTATGAGATATCATCTCATCCCAGTCAGAATACCAAAATTAAACAGAGAGGCAAACAATAAATGCTGATGAGGTTATGGAGAAATTGGAACCCTTATTCACTGTTGGTGGAAGTGTAAAATGGTGCAACCATTATGGAAGGCAGTATGGTGCTTTCTCAAAAAGTGGGAAATAGAAATACCATTTGACCCAGCAATTCCACTATTGGAAATATACCCTAAAGAAACCAGAACTGCAACCTAAGCAGATATATGCACACCCATGTTTATTGTGGCTTTGTTCATAATAGCAAAGAGTTGGAAACAACCCAGGTGCACATCAACAAATGAATGGATAGAGAAGCTGTGGTATATTCATACAATTGATTATTATGTACAACTGAAAAACAAAGAACTAATGAAATACTATACAAAATGGGTGACCATGGAGGACATTATGCTGAGTGAAAGATCAGTCACAAAAAGACAAATACTGTGCAATGCCACTGTTATAGAACAGACTGATATGGGGGTGGGGGGAAAACTAAGAAAAGAGGGGATAATGTATAAGGCATTGAAACAAACAAGAGAGAGAACTGCATAAAAGGAATATATGATTAGGTATTATTGGTATGACAAGAGTACAGAATAAGAGCTGCATAGTAAAGCCGTCGGGGTGGGGGTGGGGGATTGTATAACAATGAAAGAATTTTTTCCAAAGAAAAAAGCGAACTTGCAGGGAGAAGGGTCAGGTGAACATAGATCAGGTAAGGCGGAAAGCCCTGCATTCCTAGAGACGGCAGCAACAACATGGTACAATTCACATTCATGATGGCATTCCATGATTTCAGGTGGTGTCTACTCCACTGGAAAGTGAGCACCAAATACTTTAATTGTTGTAGTGAGGTGCCATCCAGTTGCATTATGACTCATAGTGACCATATCTGAATGCTGTTCTCTCCTGTGCCATCCTCATAATCTCTGACACACTTAAGCCCAGTGCTGCAGTGACTGAGTCAATCCAGCTCATTGAGGGTCTTCCTCTCTTTCACTAAACCTCCACCTTTCCACACATGATGTCCCTTTCCAAGGACTAGTCCTTCCTGCTCCTTGTAAAGGCAAAGATTAAAAAGCTTCTTCTCTGCTACCCTGTGAATATTGCTAGGAGAGGTTATTCATTGGACATAGCCTTTGTTCTGGGATTCCCATTCTTCTCAATGTTAGCTATTTTGTTAAGACTCACACATTGGAATGTCTTTGCATGGTC
>NW_006399821.1:8546072-8549824 GCF_000299155.1 Elephantulus edwardii | reverse complement strand
TTGAGTCGGAGGATCATATGATATATTACTCTGGAGATGAAAAAGTGAGGAAAAATGGAGTTGCTTTCATAGTTAAAAAAGTCATTGCTAGATCCGTCTTGAAGTATAATATTGTCAGTGACAGGATAATATCTATACGCATACAAGGAAGCCCAGTGAATAGCACTATCATTCAAATATATGCACCAACAACCAGAGCCAGGGAAGAGTAGATAGAAGATTTTTACCAACTTTTATAATCGGAGATTGATCGAACATGCAACCAAGATGCATTGATAATAATGGGTGACTGGAAAGGTGTTGATTTACAGGTATTGATTTAAGAGGTAGGCATAGTCCCAGAGATGGACAGGGGTGGTAGCTGCATGTATACTCAGGATGGCTTCCTACATTCATGATGGCATTCCATGATTTCAGGTGGTGTCTACTCCACTGGAAAGTGAGCACCAAATACCTTAATTGTTGTAGTGAGGTGCCATCCAGTTGCATTATGACTCATAGTGACCATATCTGAATGCTGTTCTCTCCTGTGCCATCCTCATAATCTCTGACACACTTAAGCCCAGTGCTGCAGTGACTGAGTCAATCCTGCACATTGAGGGTCTTCCTCTCTGTCACTAAACCTCCACCTTTCCACACATGATGTCCCTTTCCAAGGACTAGTCCTTCCTGCTCCTTGAAAAGGCAAAGATTAAAAAGCTTCTTCTCTCCTACCCTGTGAATATTGCTAGGAGAGGTTATTCATTGGACATAGCCTTTGTTCTGGGATTCCCATTCTTCTCAATGTTAGCTATTTTGTTAAGACTCACACATTGGAATGTCTTTGCATGGTCAATAAAAGACAGAGACATTCTTCAGGTATTCTTCCCTTCCTTTCATCTTTTCAAATTAGTTTTAAATGCCAATTATGACATATCAATAAATTACAATCGGTAAATCAGTAGATTAGATGTGTTCCATCAATATTCTGTCTATTCTGTTCCACTAAGAAATAGATTTCCAAAGCAGATCTATTTTCTCTTTAAATAGTTTGTTAACAAGTTATCCAATTGAAAAAAGAAAGAATAGTGTAAAAGAAGACATAGCAAAAGTGATCTTGCTTCTCATTTTCAATAAATTAAAACTATAACTCATCAGTGAATGGTTGATAGTTTGCTTATCAGAGCATAATTAATCTTACCGATGACTTACCATGACACAAAGAATAGCAGCCAAAGGAAGGGACACCTGATAAAGTCAAACATATAGTGACTAGAAGAAAAATCATGTTCTGAGGCCCATCTATCTCTTCTATTTCTTTATATTCAGAGATAATATCAAGTTTGTAGAAACAATAAATATAATAAGCAGTCTTCTGAAGAAGATTCAAAACTTTGCCTTTCAAATTTAATGGTTAAACATGAAGGCATTTTCACTTCGCCTCACATCTTATTAGTGAGATGTCATCTTTTCTAACAATTGTTCCAGTGAGCAGGTAGGTAGGTATTCCTTTTGCTCCCCAAGTGTCTCTTGTTGGTGAAAATTCAGTTTTTAGAAACAATAAATATCTGTCTTGCTGAACAAAGTAACTTCATCATTGTATCATAGTTGAGCACTTTATATTCTCTAGTAAAGCATATTTATTTTCACTGCAATTCAGATAGGGAGTTTGTTCTTTAGCAAAGAATGTAAACTGACTCCAGATAATGTCAGTGTTTTTAAAGGCATGTAGAAGAAAGATGCAATTGCTAACGGTCAAAAATCCACTCAGAGTTCCAGTGATACCTCCAGCTTTCATGCCATACTATTCCTGGAACAAGATAGGGGAGCAAGGGATACCACGGAAGTGAAGAACACAGAGTAAATAGGAGTCACAAGAGACATATTTAAAGTGTCCAGAGCTTTATTGAGATAATTTATCTGTATAGTCACTGGAATAACAATAAAACCAGCAAAATACAGACCAGGGGATGCTTGTAAATAGGCTTCCTCCGTAATAGTTCCTTAATGATAATTCCCAGCCACTTGACAGAAGAAATTGAGAATTCTCCAACAATTGAAAAGATTATAGACCAAAATATTGGTGTGTCTTTTCCTGAGCGGCACCACCAAAATCAGTACCAAAGAGATCATGGTTGTGGTAACTGCAAAAGTTATAAATCCTGCGTCTCTCAGTTTCATTCCTGATTTCTACAAATAAGCAACTTCCTCTTCTTGAGGGTTATTCTTCATAAATAACCATCACAGTTGACCCCAGTATACTTAATATCCAGCTCATTTGCCCATGAAAATTCAAATATTCATTTAAAAATAGGAAGGCAATATTGCACTTATGAGAACATTCGGGGCACCACCAGTGGAGCGATCAAAGTAGCAGGTACAAAAGCAGGAGCCACAAAATTCACATCTTCTCCTGGTCCCGTTGAGAGTCATCCTGCCCACCAAGTCATTCTTTGGGGTAAGAACGTCCTTCTTGCCCAGCTCTACTAACTCCCTTTTTGTCCATTTGTAAGAGGCCTTTCTTTTTCAGATGAAGGTAGAGCCAGTGCAAATACTGGGACTTACTGCCAGTGCCAACCCCACATAGAGACTGTATTTGTTCTTGATGTTTGCAGAAATACTCAGGTTGGTTATGCTGGAATTCAGGTTCATGTAGATGCGAAGAGAAGCCAAAAGCTGTTTTAGACCAAAGTAAAGTATTTTTATAAGTATTAATACTGAGACAGGACATCGAATGTAGGAAAAGAACAGAGGTAAAGCAGGAGGCGAACAGTTCTCGAACAACTGAAGCACTGATTCCAGCTTCCCTGTCTTTATTGAAAATTGCCAGGGAGTAAATCACAAAGAGAATCCAATGCAGGTGAAGCTAAGCTTTTTCTATTGAAAACCTTGTAGTTGACTCAGGAGGGAGAGGTTAACAAATACAGTGCAAGAATTCTGTAAACACTTAAGGATTGCCTTAGTGCTTCAGAATTAATCCCATCTGATACCAGCCTCCCTTATAACGTGAAGTAGCATTCTGTTTATTACAAATATTTAGTATGAAATTTGGCTTCCCATAAAAAGCTCTGACATTTGTGATCTCAAACTTAGCCTGATAAAAGTTAAGACAGACCTGAGACAGGACATAACCAGTCTCTGTCAATAAATATAGAAGACCTGGTCAATTGACTGGAAGAGATCCATATTTGTTCCCGGTCCTGAGGAAGGTGATTCTTCTTGGCAGAGCTCTCCAGGCAGCATCCTTACCTGTTCCGCCATGGTCCTGCGATGGGGCTTCCCAGGTGCTGGCACACACTCTTCACTTACCTTCTTATATTATTCTTGAATATAATATCAAAACAAGTAGATATAATTCCTTCCTCTTTTTTTAAGACCTGAACCCATACATTTTCCCCCCTTTTGGTTTTCTAACTCAAGCTCCTTGCACAATTCACTGTAATACCTTGTTTTGTCTTAGCAACATGCCCTTTGAAATCTATTTTTCTGTCTTACCTCAGCATTCTTCCTCCTTGTTTTGGCTTCTTTTCATCTGAACATAAATTTCAGAGTCTGTTCTGACATGAATTTTGTTCTTTTATTTCCCCCCTTTTTTTGTCATGACCTTTTGTTTTCTTCATGAATGATGTCTTTGATGTCAATCTATAATTGATCTGATCTTCAGTCATTAGTGTTCAATGTGTCAAGTCTATTCTTAAGATAGTTTTTAAATCAGGTGGGATGTAGGCCACGTTTTGGTTTATGTGACTTGTTTTCATTTTCTTCAATTTGAA
>NW_006399821.1:8543363-8544767 GCF_000299155.1 Elephantulus edwardii | reverse complement strand
CCCAAAATCTCTGTAAATGTTTATGAAAATTAATAAAATATAATTATAGGGGGAAAAAAAAAGAATATCTGCTGTAAACCACACTTAAAAAAAAATGGCCAATACAAATCTCAGCTCACTAATACCTAGGATATGGAACTTTATACATTTCAACTTAATTTAAAGAACTTTCAATTATCCTAGATTCATATTTTTAATTTCATGTTCAAATTAATAATGGATGTTTGCAATTTTTTTCCTCAATATTTTGAGTCTTGCCAAGTCAGTAAATGAAGGTTCTTCACTAAAAGATTTACTCCATCTCTACCATTGGTTGCTATGAGTCGCAGGTGACTCGACGGCACATAACAACAACAACAACAACATATCATTGGTAGACTCTACGTTGAGGAGGCAGATCTTCTCAGGTTGCATATTGAATGTCTTCCAATCTGTGGGGTTCATCTTTTGGCAACAATGTTCTTCTATTGTACACTAAGGTTTCTGAAGTACAACTATTTCAGAAGTGGATGGCTAGCACTGTCTCTTAGTCTATCTTAGTCTGGAAACATCACTGAAACCTGTCCATCATAGATGATTATGCTTGTATTTGAGGTACTTATGGCATGCATCACTTCCAGTATCACAGCAACACACAAGCCAACACAGTACAATAAATTTATAGAATGAATGGATTTCCCATTTCCAAAAAAATGTGATCCAACAAACATGGAAACTATAAAACAATATCATTAAAATAACATGCAAGTAAACTCTTGATAAAGAATATTAAAAAATGTCTGGAATAGCACACTGACAAAGAATTGTCAGAAACTCAGAAAAGGATTCGGAAAAGGCCACGGCACAAGTGCTATCATTTCTGATGTCAGATGGATCTAGGCTGAAAGCAGCAAATACCATGAAGATATTTCCTTGTTCCTTATTGAGTATGCAAAGGCATTTCATTACGTGGATGATAACAAATTATGGCTAACAATGAGAATAAAGAGGAACCCAGAACACTTTATTATGCTTACACAAAACCTCTATATAGACACCAAAAAGTAGTTGTTCAGACAGAAGAAGGGAATACTGTATGGTTTAAAATAATAAAAAGGGAGCATCAGGGTTTTATCCTTTCCCTATACCGATTCAGTCTATATGCTGAATAAAATGACTCGAGAAGATAGACTATATGAAGAAGAATATGGAGAAAGTCTCATAAATGACCTATGTTTTGGTGACACAATTCTACCTGCAGAGGTGAAGAAGTGGAACACTTAACTACAGAAGATCAAAGCCTACATATATGGGTTATAGCTCAACATTAAGAAAACAAAAATTCTCACCACTGGATTAATAATAGGCAACATCATGATTATTGTTGTTGTTGTAATGTGCCGTAGAGTCGCTTGCGACTCATAG
>NW_006399821.1:8541817-8542517 GCF_000299155.1 Elephantulus edwardii | reverse complement strand
ATCCCTGGCGTACACCCTTTCCAATTTTGAACCGTCATGATAGATAGGGAAAAGATACAAATTATCAATGATTTAATTTTATTTAAATCAATATTCATGGTAGCAACAATCAAGAAATCAAAAGACTTGTTATGTCAGAGAGCTAACCTGGCAGTAGAGAATGTTGTAAGGCATACTGTGACAGAGCCCTGGAATTAGAAACAGAATTAAAGGTTCTGTTTGCTAGAAGACTGAAGGAAGACTGACTTCTCTGAGTCAAGGCTTGCTGGATGATTGAGAAAATCAGAGCCTTCTTACATCTATGTTGCTGGGCTAGACTTTCACTTGTCTTGCTGTTATCCTGGCTTTGCACTTTCACTCCTTTTGGATTTTCATGGTACAATAGGTGCCCTTTGTCTCCTCTACCCCCTAAGACTATTTCCCTAATAAACTATTAGATTATTTCCCTAGACTCCCAATTTTGAGTTAAGTAAAGGGGGAAAAGGAAGACAAGAAGAAGATGTGTTTCATTGCAGGAACATTCTGTCTGTCAAGGACCTTTCCAAAGTGCTAAAGAGCAAGGATATCAGCTTAAAGACTAAGGTGAACCTGATTCAAGCCATGATCTTTTCAAGTACTCTCTATCCCTCTGAAAGTTGGACAATGAATAAAGAACATAGAAAAAATTGATGTCTTTGAATTATGGTGTTGGAGGAAAGTG
>NW_006399821.1:8539176-8540652 GCF_000299155.1 Elephantulus edwardii | reverse complement strand
GTTTGTTATGATCTACACAGTCAAATGCCTTTGCATAGTCAATGAAACACAGATAGACATTCCTCTGGTATTCCCTGCTTTCAGCCAAGATAATCATTAAATGCAAAGATGGCCAAACTGCATCTCACTTACTTTGAGCATATTCTCAGGAGGAACCAATACCTGGAGAGAGACATCATGCTGAGCAAGATAGAGGGGCAGTGAAAAAAGGTAAGAGGTCAACAAGATGGATGACACTTGTGTCTACTACAATGAGCTCAAGCATATTAAAGATGGTGTAGATAGTACAAGATAGGGCAAAGTTCAGATCTATTGAGCATAGAATTTTTATGAGTTGTAGTTAATTTGACAGCATTTAATTACAACAGCAACATGGGAGAGAGGCATGCTTACCAGTCTAACTAGTCTGCTTTCCACCAGAAATCTTGGGATTAGACTCTTAATAGGATAGATGGCCCTGCTGCCATCTTTAACTTACCACAGTGATAACTTTCAATACCTGATAAAATAGGCTATTAATTCATATACTAAGCATACATCTGTAGATAACATATCACAATACTGAGAATGATTATCATTAAAGAACTGCCTAATTACACTGTTATAAAACTTCCAAACTACTCTTGGACCAACCAATTTCACACATATTTGGGGAGAACATAACTAAATTTATAATAAAGTCAAAGTGCTTTATAATCACTTTTTAACACCATTCTTTCCTTAAAAATCACTATTTTCAATTTGTATATATCTGTCCTAGACATTTTCTTTATGTAAAGTATATATACATATGTTATTGTTGTTATGTGCTGTCAAGTCGCCTGTGACTCATAACAACCCTCTGTACAACAGCCCTAAACCCTGTTCTATCCTGTGCCAATCTCACTGTCTCTGACACATCTACCCCTATTACCCCAGCCACTGAACCAATCCATCTCATAGAAGGTCTTCCTCTCCTGTGCTGTCCTCCATCCTCCAAAACATGACATCACTCTCCAAGGACTATTCCCTCCTTGCAACATATCCAGTATGTCAGACAAAGCTTCAGAATTCTTGCTTCCAAGGAGCAGCCTAGTTTAACCCTCTCCAGGATGAACTTGTTTTTTCTCTTAGTGTCCATGATATATTTAATACTCTTCTCCAACACCATAGCTCAAAGGCATCTAATTTTTCTTCTATCAGCCGTAATCGTTGTCCAGATTTCTGACACATAGCAAGTGATTGAAAAGACTATGGCCTGTATCAGGGACACCTTCGTCTTCAGACTGACATCATTGCGCTTCATTACTTTGGAGAGGACTCTAATAGCACATTTTCCCATTGCAATATGTAATTTAATTTCCTGACTGCTGGTACCAAGAGTGTTGATTGTGGAGCTAAGCAAATTAAAGCTGTTAACAATCATGATCTCTTCATCATCTATCCTGATGCTGCCAATCAGCCCAGAGTTGAGAATCTTTGTTTTCTTTTTTTTTT
>NW_006399821.1:8532056-8538741 GCF_000299155.1 Elephantulus edwardii | reverse complement strand
AGATAGACATTCCCTGATCTCAGTCAAGATCCACCTGACATTAGCTATAATACATCTAGTATCACGACCCCTTCTAAACCTAGCCTTCACTTCTGGCAGTTTTCTGTTGATATGCTGTTCCAGTAGTTTTTTATAACAGCAGAATCTTGCTTGCATGTGATATTAATGATATTGTTCAATAACTTCCACACTGTCGGATCGCCTTTCTTTGGAATGGAAGCAAGTATAGATCTTTTCTATATACAATTTCATAAATTGTGAAATTGAGATATGGGAATTTTTAACAACATAGAGTCATGTGGTTGTTATGTGCCATGGAATTGTAAATTACTCACAGATGAACCTCTAGAGGGTTTCCAGAGGTTGTAAATTGTACAGGAAGAGACTGCCCATTTTCTGCCTGTGGAGCAGCTAGTGGATTTGAACCATCTTCCTTTGGATTGGCAGAGTAGCTCTATATCACTAGTGCCCAGATTTCATAATGAACTCATAGTGTGTTATTTTCTGTACTTATGTTTAGACTTAGAAAGAGTTCTTGGAGAACTAAGAAGCTTTGTTTCATCAACCTCAACTTTGCCCCAATGGTGAATTACCAAGAGAAGCAAAATTCTATAGAGCAGGAAGAGGAAGAATATGTGATTCTCTAATTTAAACCTGTGTTAGAAAATGAAGAACTGCCAGAGGTGGCTAACCGACAAACCTACTGGTTCCCTGGGAAAGCCTGAAGAGGTGATCAGACTGGGGTGGCGGGAGGGGAGGATGTAGAAAAAGCTTCCCATTCACCAAGAATGGATGGCTCTAGACCAGGGAAGAAGACTGACATTCCTTCATTACCTATTGAGTTGTCACCAATTAACAACATTCCCTGAGACACTAAGGTGAAAATTATAGACTCCTTCAAAGGTGTTTTCCACATCAAAAGGACATGTGTGTCATAGGAGACAATGCAAATATACCATTACAAAGAAAGCCAAAAGTGGACGAGAAGTCTAAGGAAAAGAATAGCTCTTCTCGGGAGAGTGGTCCTTCTAAAAGGGCTCCTCCCACTGAGATGGAGACATTCATCCTTGATGGCACTCTCCTGGAGTTACAGAAAACTGTTGTGGTGACAACTTTAACCACAGCGCTGGGGAATCATCAAAAGAGGTTGAAGGTAAACCCAATGTGAAGAGCTGATTCTGGTCTAGATAAAGAAGTAAAATTAATTGACGTCAGCCAATTAACAACTATGAGAGATTGGTATTGGTCAGCTCCACTAATAATGGACCTTTGCGCAACAGCACATAGCATGTCCGAGGGCTAGACCAACTTCATCATCAGTCATGCGTTGGTGTTCATTATTGCCACTATCATGTTGACCTGTCTCAGTATTTCTCTCATTTCTATTTCTCCTCCACTTGCCCAAATATGATATCCTTTCCTAAAAATTGGTCTTTCTTGGTGGTATGTGAATCAAAATAGTTTGTCCTTACCAGATGCTCTGCTGGAGAAGGAGGAGGCAATCTCCTCCTGTACCAGTCAGATCTGATTTGACGGTACACATAAAAATAATACAATAAAAAAATAAAATTAAATTAAATTTAAAAAACAGTGTGTCCTAACCTAGGGAAAAATCTGGTGTATTTTTCCTGAAGAAAAAACTATTTTAAAAAGAGATCTTGGAAGGTTCTGTATGAATAGGCACCTATATCATTCTTCTATGAAAATATTTAAATTTTTGCTTTTATTTCAACAATGACAAGAAAATGATTTTTATTTCAAAGAGAGAAGACATTTTCCCCTGGGGTAACAATTAGCAGTTGAGAGCCATATTTTATTGAATACAACTTAGGAACAAACCAAAAGTTAAAAGTTTATCAAGATAAGAGAACAAAGGAGACTCTTGTAAAGCACTGAACAACACATCGTTTCTTCTTAAAAAGGATACTCATATTACTCAAGTTTAAGCCATGCTGGTTCAATAGGAAAAATATGCTCTCAGTAGAAAGACCTTTGCTGGTGCCTCTTTACATCTTTGAGCTTCCTTTCTATCATTCATAAACTGAAAAGGACGGACCAGCAGCTTTGGTGGCTTCATGGCGTTAGTTAAAAATTCAGAGTCTCAGGCCCTACCCCACTCTGCTGAATCAGAATCTACATTTTCAGAAGATACTCAGGTCATTTCTGTGCAAGTGAAGTTTTAGAAGTACTATCTAGATGATTTATCAGGTTTCCGACAGACATTTTTAGTCATTCTAAGCTCCAAAGAGTTGAGAATACCAACCTGCCAGAAGTTTAAAGCATGTTTTGGGAAGACTTCACATGTAGGGAGTTGGGCTGCTAACCTAAAGTTAGCACTGTGTGCCTCTCCAGTGCTCTGGACCCACCAGTAGGTCCTCGGGGAGTGTGGGGGGCAATCTCCTCTCAGGCAATTTACAGCGTGGAAAACCCAGTCAAGAGTGAGCTATGAGTCAGTTCCAACCAAGTGGCAATGAGATTGTTTTTCCTCACCCGATTAGTAATTTAAAATTGGCTATTCAAAGAAGAAAGATCTAATGATCCGCTTCCATTAAGAACACAGTTTTAAAAAAAAATCTTAGGGGAACAAACCCCCTTAGTTCTGCTAACATGGGGGGCTATAATGGGTTGGAATTCACTTGATGGCAATAGGCTCCCCCCCCTTTTCTTATCCCATCTTTCCTTTTGGCATCTATGAAGTACTAATAAAAAAACCCCAAAAAACAAAAGAAACCTATCAAAAAACCTGTGCTAGCCCATTTCCTCAATGTATCTCTGCTTCCGGAACTACACTGTCAGGAGCCCCCTCTGCTGCTGTGTCACCAGAGGAAACAAAAGCAAAAGAGGAAGCATCTGCATCCTGTGGGGTCACACTGACCACAGAAAGGCAGGTAACTAACAACTGATAGGTGGAAAAGGCAAGATAACATCAGCTTCATCCACAAAGGTGTCTCTGACAGAGAAATGAAGGAGCCATTCATTCATAAAACCTCCAAGGTTGATTTGTTAAAAAGATTGGAATTCATTTTTTTTTCTACTCTTAAAGGTCTTGGTTGCTGGAAACTTTCCAGTTATGAGAATGAATTTATCTTTACTATGTCCAGTTGGGTCCTGGAATAAATATAAAGACTCTTAACCACAGGAAAGATGTAGAGTGGGAAGAATCCTGGAAGAGAGTCAACAAATCTGGCTTCTGATCCTGCTGCCAATGGCGTGACCTTAGGCAAAGACTGGTCTCTCTGGGTTTCAGGTTCAGCTTCTATAAAACATTCCAACAGTCTCTAGGCCTCTGTGTTGTCTCCACCTCTCCAGCTCCTTCCCCCCGCTCTTATATGGCTGATACTGGGATGGAGCAAACATTTCACTTATTCATATGCTGAAATTTAGTTTTTAAGATAAAAAAGAAATACAATTCTTTTTAAGAAAAGTATAATTTGAAGAGTGTTATTCTCATATTTACCCACGTATTTCTGTTCCCTTATACAAGATGATGTTTATTAGTTTTGTCTATATCCTTTATTCTAAGCACATGTTTGTATTTCCTCCTCCTTATACAAAAGTAATTAGCTTTGCATTTCTCAAGCTAAAAGAAATGAAAAACAAATTTAAGTCTCGTGTCTCAATACTGAAAGATACTACGGGCAATATACTGAATGACCCAGAGAGCATCAAAAGAAGATGAAGGGGATACATGGAATCACTGTGCTGTAAAGAACTGACTGACAATGAAAAATTTCAGGAAATACCATAATGAGCAAGAGCCAATGGTTATGATGGAGGAAGCAGAAGCTGCACTGAAGTCACTGGCAAGAAAAATAAGGCCCCAGAAATCAATGGGATACCAATAGACTTGTTTCAGTTAACAGATGCAGCCTTGGATGTGCTCACTAGTTTATACAAGGAAATCTGGAGGACAGCTCTCTGGCCAATGGATTGGAAGAGGTCCATATATATTTGGTCCCATTCCCAAGAAAGGTGATCTAACTGAATGTGGAAACTATCTATCTAACAATATCATTAGTATCACATACAAGAAAAATATTGCTGAAGAAAATGAAAAAAACAGCTCAAACAGTATATAGACATGGAACTGCTAGAAGTTTAAGCAGGATTTTGAAGACGCCATGGTATCAGGAATACCATTGTTAATGTCAGACGGATCCTCATTTAAAGTAAAGAATACCAGAAGAATGTCCATTTGTGTTTTATTGATTATACAAAGTCATTTGACTGCGTGGATCATGATAAGTTGTTGCTGACATTGAGAAAAATCACAATACCAGAGCACTTAACTGTGCTTATGTGGAACTTATACCTAGACCAGAAGGCTGTTGTGCAACCAAAGCAAGTGAATGATACCTGGCTTAAAATTGAGAAGGGAGTGCATCAGGGCTGTATTTTCTCACCATAATTATTCAATCTGTATGCTTAGCAAATTATCCAAGACGCTGGACTCTATGAAGAGGAGTGTGGTATCAGGATTGGAAGGATACTCATCAATAACCTGCATTATGCAGATGATGCAACCTTGCTTGGTGAAAGTGAGGAGGACATAAAGCACTTGTTGCAGATCAAGGAATGCAGCCTTTGGTATGGACTGCATCTCAAGGTCAAGAAAACAAAGATTCTTATCACTGGATAGATAAGCAGTGTCATGGATGGAGAAAAGATTGAAACTGTTAACAGCTTCTGCTTCCTTCGATCCACAATTAACAACCTTGGTACTAGCAGTTATGGACCTCTCCAAATTATTGAGCTGTAATGAGGACTAATTGGTCTGAGGACTAAGGTGCGTTTGATTCAGGTTATAGTCTTTCTAATCATTTGCTATGCATCTGAAAGCTGGACAATGAATAGGGATGACAGAAAAATAATTGATGCCTTTGAGCTATGGTGTTGGAGAAAAGCACTGAACATCCCATGGACGGCCAAGTGAACACACAGATAAGTCTTGGAGAGTGTGCAGCCAGAGTACTCTTTGGAGGCAAGGACAGTATAGCTTCCTCTCACGTACTTCAGACATGTTGCCAGGAAGGGCTATTTTTAGAGAGGGACTTGATGCAGGGCGGGGTGGAGGGCTGGCAAGGGAGAGGAAGACCTTCAATGAGGTGAAGTGACATAGTGACTGCTGCAATGGGCTCTTGTGTATCAGGAAGTGTGAGGATGGTGCAGAATAGATCAGGGTTCATAGCATTTGTTCATAGGGTCACTATGAGTCATACTCGACTTGATGACACTTAAAAAACAACACAAAAGTAACACACTACCATTTTGCATGTCTATTTGTTCACTTAATAATGTCACTCCATATTAGTACACATCTAAAACTTTTTTTTAAATCACATTTTTATTTCTTTATTTAACTAGTCCCTACTGACAGACAACTGAGTTGGGCCCGATGGACATAAGTTTTAAAGTACTGTATTCACTTAAGGAACCCTGATGGTGCAGTGGTTAAATGTTTCACTGTTAAATGAGACCACCAGTCACTCTACAGGAGAAAGATGTGGAAGTCTACAAGAAAATGAATTTTTTTTGTTTTATTTAAATACAGTCACTGGTGGGTTTGGGTTGGAGAACGAATCACTTCATGCCCATGGTGAGCCAAAACTATCTTCTTAACCTCCTCAGTAATACTGTACAGTCTTGTTTTCTCCATTTTACAAATGGGAAAATGGAGGCTTGCAGAGGTAAAGTAATTTGGCTAAGGTTATATAGCTGAAATAAGTTGAAGCCTGTTGAAAATCTTGATCTGTATTCAAATCCATGGATTTTCTACTGTACTATTTATGTTTTGGTTACTACCTGGGCAGTTACTTGTTTGCCATTTTGATTTTCAGATGCCACATTAAAAAGCTATTCTAAAAGGAAAGACATATTAAAGCATAGAAAGGAAAGGAAGTTCTGATACAACTTGAATCCTCACCTGACACTCTTCATCTCAGTCTCCCCTTAAAAGGACCCTTCTGCTTCTCAAGGGTAAAATACATGCTCCTTATTTCTTCCTCAGGACTTTTGAACTTACTACCCTCACACTATTTCTTGGTTTCTAATTACATATTAGTGGCTTAAGCAGGAAGGATGTTGGAGTTTGTTCCTCAGATAGAAAGTCCTTCAAGGCTTGTGTTAATGTTGTTGTTGTTGTTATGTGCCGTTGAGTCACTTGCGACTCATAGCTACCCTAAATACAACAGCCCTAAACTCTGCTCTGTCTTGTGCCAATCGCACTGTCTCTGACACTCCCATACTGATTATCCTAGTCACTGAATCAGTCCACCTCATAGAGGGCCTTCCCCTCCTGTGCTATCCCACCACCCTCCCAAACATGATGTCCTTCTCCAAGGACCAGTCTCTCCTCACAACATGTCCAAAGTATTCTTGTGTTCATAGACAGACAAAAAAAATTACCTAGAGACAGACTAAAAGACATTCATTTTAGCCAATTGATACAGGAAGCCTATAGACCAGGGGAAATAGTCCTGAAAGGACCTGGAAGTGGCTGACAAGGAGAATTCTCCGCTAAGGGTCTGGAGGAAGTAACCAGCTCTTATACCCTAACAAAAACCACCTCTATGACCAATTGGCAGCATCAGGATGGATGGTGAAGAGACTGAGATTGTACACAGCTTTAGTTTGCTTGGCTCCACAGTCAACAGTCTTGGCACCAGCATCCAGGAAATTAAAAGGC
>NW_006399821.1:8521047-8528270 GCF_000299155.1 Elephantulus edwardii | reverse complement strand
TATTATGTGCCATTGTCCAGTGTGAGTTCAAACCTACTAGCTGTTCCAAGGAGATGTTGTTGTTGTTATGTGCCATCGAGTCGCTTGCGACTCATAGTGACCCTATTTACAACAGCCCTAAACTCTGCTCTGTTCTGTGCCAATCGCATTGTCTCTGATACACCCATCCTGATTACCCCAGTCACTGAATCAAACCACCTCATAGAGGGCCTTCCCCTCCTGTGCTGTCCCTCCACCCTCCCAAGCATGATGTCCCTTTCTAAGGACAGGTCCCTTCTTACAACATGTCCAAAGTATGGAGAATTAATGTTCAGAGTTCAATCGAAGAAAAGGAAAATGAAGTGATTATGTTTCAATAGTTACTTTTCAGGTCTATTTAAAAGGAAACATTTATTTGTCAAGGAATAAAGGCAGGGAACAAAATCAATCTGGAAATAACCAGAATTTTCATCCAGAGTGTGAGGTCCAAAGTTTGGCAGTGCTATTCAGAATACACAATTGCCTCCAAAGTTAGTAATGATCCAAATCTGTTCTATATAAAGACTTATTTAAAATAGATTGTATCTTTGAAATATTAATGTACTTTTTCCTTCATGCATATGATGTCAGGCTAGCAGAAGGGCTGGGGCAGTGTTGGTCATAGATGAGTGGGTATCCAAATCAAATCAAACCCACTTTGTCAAATCGATTCCAATTCATAACTAGCCTAGAGGACAGGGTGAAACGGCCCGGCCTGTAAGGGTTCCAAGGCTGTAAATCTTTATGTAAACATTTGATCCTGTGGAGTGGCTGATGGGTTCCACCTGCTGACCTTTATTTAAAGTGAGTATCTAGTTGCATAACCACTATACCACTAAGTTCCTTGGGCTATTAAATCAAGAAAACAAAGTGAAAGGAAGTGTTTATATTCATGTCCTATTGTCCTAAGTAACATTTTGTGGCCATTAATATAATAGTTTGAAATCTACGCTTTGTTCAAAATTTCTATACATGATGGGGTGGTACTGATAAGTTCAGAATTCTCTATGTATCAGTTATGGAACTATAGTTATATAGTTATAAAACTGGCATCAGTTTTCTCCAGCCTGAAAGGCTAATTGCTTGACTTTAGAATTCTAGTGTCCTTTCTTTATTATGTATGTTTATCAGAAGAAGAGATGCATCTCCCAGATTAGCTGTTATTTCTTTGACGCTGTTTTCCCAATCATATGTAAATTGTAACTTAATCTGCCTGTTTGTGGGAAAGTGAGTATCTGGGTGTGAACGGTGGTTTTCTTTCAGATATAGAAATTTTTTTGATTTTAGTATAAAAGCCTGGTGACCTCTCCACTACACATCTGTAATAAAGTGCTTATGGATATTTCAATCCCTTTGTCTTATTGGCAATTGACTACAGAAAGAACTCCTTGCATTCAGTAACATAAATGTCCAAGAAATGTTTTTTTTTCTTCAATGTATTCTATTGATTACTCTGTGCCAAGTATTACTTTAAGTGAGCTAACAAGTATTTACACATTTAATCTCCATTATGATCCATTGTCGTTGGTGGTGTTTGTTACCATCCAGTCAAGCATGACTCATAGTGAACCTATGAACAAAAGACCTGAAGCCTTTCTATAACTATTGACATTTATTAAAGTTCAGAGTTTCTAGAGGCATGTTGTTTAGGAAGTGCCACTCCTACTTCCAACTATGATCCTATGAGCAATAATAATCCTTTTAAAGATTAAAAAAAACCCAACCCAACACAATTAACAAACTCATACCAAACAACACTAAGAAGCAGAGCAGTTATGCAAGCAGCTTCAACCACACTGCCAATAATAGTAATAGTGGGCTTATGAACCTAAGATGCTGGCTCTGGGGTCTGTGCTCCTAACCACTGAACTCTTAGGCTCCATCCTGAGCATGGAGTTGTATTTAAAGAAGCTTCTCTCATAAAATAGAGGACTGTGGGACAGGAAAGGGAAC
The DNA here is from genome assembly GCF_000299155.1 of Elephantulus edwardii. Taxonomy (NCBI): domain Eukaryota; kingdom Metazoa; phylum Chordata; class Mammalia; order Macroscelidea; family Macroscelididae; genus Elephantulus; species Elephantulus edwardii. The sequence continues at coordinate 8,526,299 of NW_006399821.1, read as the reverse complement.
AAAAGTAGGGCAGTAGATGGATCTATTATTGGTAAACTGAAAGTTGAGGTTGCACAGATACATTGGATAGGTTGGGGGAGTGGATAGGGGTGAGAGGTTCTCAGCTATACCTGCTGTCTCTAGTTCAAGGTACTGGGAGGACCTTGGATGCAGAGCATCCACATGAAAGTAGGAGTGGCCCTGAAGCATGAAGGCCAAAGTTTAGCCCCCTACCTAAGGCTTTTATACCTCTCCATCACTGTATCTTGAGGTTCCTGCCTGCCATACAGAGAGCCTGACATGGCTTCCCTGACAATGTGACCTTGCTATAGGTGTGGACTTTCGTGACAAGCCTGGTGTTCCCTCTGAATTAGGTTGAAGCCAAGAGAGCCAATCACTAATTGAGCAGTAGCAGGATTCAGGAGGATACCCAGGGATCACAGCATCAGAGGTCAAGGGGTTCTAGTATGAGGGAAGCCCAGACAAGAAACTGGCATGGATACAGGCATGCCTAGCTCTGTGGACTATATCACTCAGGTCACAGGTCTCTCCAATCTATCTAAAACACTGCCCTAGAAGGAACTGAGGTCAGGGCAGGAAGCTCAGGATGGCTAAGCAGTCATCTAAGAAGAGTCTGAGTTATCTGAGAACACAGCTTAAATTATTGGCCCAGAACAAAGAGTATTTCTAGAGTGAACCAATTACAGGGTTGACATGTTTGTTGTTGTTGTGTGTCCCCCCTCATCTCTCTAATATATACCTTTATGGAGATGAGTTATTTGGAAATAAACATCATTTTCTTAGTTCTTCTAGAGAAACATGAGTAAAAGTTTTACCCTTTTACATGTACATACATTCAACATATTTACATTGTTATATTTACACTGAACATATTTGCATTTATATTGCCTTACATTTATACTTACATTTACTTTGGACACATAAAACTCACTGGATTTGCTCAATTTTAAGCACAGGAAAGAAATAGCAAATATTTCTAAAGAACTCTTGACATCTTTTTGTTGTCATTTTCCTTTCTAAGTTCAAAATATGTGAAGTCCAGTGGCTATTGCCTGAATATTTTGATGCTACGTAGATAAAGAAATAAAATCTGGTAAGGTAGCCGAACAGGCCAGAGGAATCAGTACAAGCAGGGGCAGTGAGTAGTGTCCTCAGCTCTGCGGAAGTCAGATCTGGTTCTCAATTGAAATGTGAAGAAGTCAAATTTGGCTTCACAATCATCTCACTCCCTGATGCCTCAGTCCCTGCTTACGTTTCCACACCAAGCATTGACACTCTCTTGGAAGAGATGTCTGGTGAAGGAGCTAGATGTTGTCTGGTGTAAAAGTTTATGGTTTTATTCCCTTGCGGGACATTAATTATATCTATATCTAATTTGTCACTCATAGTTTTGCAATCTTACTCTTCTTACCAACCACATACACTTCACTCTTTTCTATTATTTCTTAAATGGGTTTTATCATTGTGCCAGCTTTCTCATTTAAAAGTTAAATAAATCTTCAGTATATGTGATTGATTTGTCTTAGAGATACACTTGCAGATTTCTGAAGTTATATTTCAACAACTTTGCTATCCCTCTGTCTTGGCAAGTGAAGCTTGAATGGGCTGTGGCCTGGCTAATCCTGACACTGAAGTTCACTTGAGCAGCAGAGTGTTCAATTGTTCACATCTGCATTTGGAGATGATACAGTTCCTTCAACACTTCACCCCTCCAAGAGTAGACATGTCCAAACCGAGGCACGAGATCCTCTGCTAGGTAGAGACAGCACTGAGTGCAAATGACACAGGAAAGCCTATCATTACCCAGGGAGGCCCATCTCCTAAGAAGACTGCAGAGGAAATTTAGGACAAGTCATGGGCACAAGGTGTCCTAAATGAGAATTCAGCCGTGTGCAAGCCTCAGACTGCTCTTTTGGCAGAGTTGAAAATCTGGGTATAAATCCAAGGCCAGTTCAGTTCCTAACATCTGGGTATACATTTTGGAAGAGATCAGAAGCAGGGCTTTCTTGATCCTGAGATCCTCAGGTACTGGCTCAGGACTAAAATTCCCTAACTTAAGCATAGAATCTGGAGGTGGGGATCAAATGGGCAGCTATAGGTGATGGTGGGCTAAGGGATATGGGGAATAATAGACAGTTAGGCAACGGTACATAGATAGGAAACTGCCAGAAATTCAAGCAGGATTTAGAAGAGGCCATAGCACAACGGATATCATTGCTAATGTCAGATAGATCCTGGCTGACAGTAAAGATTACCAGAAGAATGTCTGTTTGTGTTCTATTGACTATACAAAGGCATTTGACTATGTGGATCATAACAAGTTGTGCTCGTGAGAAGTCTGTATGTGGCGCAAGAGGTTGTTGTGCAAACAGAGCAGTGGAGCACTGCATGGTTTATAAATAAGAAGGGAGTGCATCAGGGTTGTATTCTCTCTCCAAACCTATCCAATCCTTATATTGAGTAAACTATTTGAGAAACTGGACTCTATGAAGAGGAATATGGGATCAGTAACCTGTGTTATGCAGATGACAACTTTGCTTGCTGAAAGTGATGATGATTTGAAACACTTATTGCAGAAGATCAAGGAATGCTGCCTTCAGTATGCATTGCATCTCAACGTCAAAGAAACAAAGATTCTTATCATTTGAACAACAGGCAAGATCATGATGGATGAAGAATAGACTGAAACTGTCAACAACTTTATCTTATTTGGATCCAAAATGAACACCCTTGGTACCATCTGTCAGAAAACAAGGCAACACATTTCACTGGGAAAAGTCTTCAATTAGAGACTTCTCCAAATTATTGAGGAGTAATGATGTCAGTTTGAAGACTAAGGTGCATCTTATTCAGGCCATGGTCTTTCCAATCACTTGCTATACATCTCAGAGCTGGACAATGAATAAGGATGGCAGAAGAATCAATGCCTTTGAGCTGTGTGGTGTTGGAGAAGAGCATCCCATGGAAGGCCAAAAGAACAAACAAATATGTCTTGGAGAGTGTGCAGCCAGAGTGCTCTTTGGAGGCAAGAATGATGAGGCTTCACCTCATATAGTTTGAACCTGTTGCTAGGAGGGGCTATTCTTTGAAGAGGGACATGATGCTGGGAAGGGTGGAGAGTTGGCAAAGAAGAGGAAGACCCTCAAACAGGTGGATTGACATGGTGGCTGACACAATGTGCTCTAGTGTGTCAGGAAGGGTGAAGATGGCACAGGATAGGACAAGATTAAGATCTTTTATTCATAGGGTAATTATGAATTGTACTCGACTTGATGGCATCTAACAACAAAAGTAACAAAGACCTTGATTTGTCCTCCAGTGTCCCTGTGGCCACATATAGAAATGCTTGGCCACACACCAAGGATATATATAGCATTGTCTACATGGTCTGATGGTATGCTCTGGAACCAGAAGCTTACACTGGTACCTTTTCTTTGGGAACACAAACATAGCGATATCTAGTACCTTGCTGGTTGGCCCAGGTGATGCTGAATCATGCATATCCCTTTTTGCCAAGGTCTCCTGGGATGCTAACAGAGTGTTTCCCTCCAGCCCTGAACACATCTGTAAAGCCTTGTGAAGGGTATCATATCGTAATTTCTCTGCTGAATTAACAAAGAAGAAACTTGTGTGTTCTAGGTACAAACCAGCACGCTAGGCAAAGTTGCATTATTTCTCTCCCCATCTGTTCAGATAGGCACATCCAACCTGACACATTCTTTCCTGCTTCATCTCCTGTGGCCATGTGGTCATAGACAGTCTGGGTACATCTGGAGCACCAGGAGCCCAAATGTGGAAAGATCATCTGGAGACTACACAGTCTGACAGATTGAGGATTTGGCAAAATTGAGCATGTAACACAGGGCACAAACAAGTGGGTTGTGTGTTTATGTAGACACACATTCACATACACCCTTTTCCCTGCGCTCCCACAAATAGCTCAGCTATGGCTGGCAAAGGATAAAATGATGCTGAAAAGATCAAGCCCCTCCCTGACCTGCTCTACTTTGTTTTTTTCCTGACAAAGCTGCTTGTCTAGCAAGACGTGGCTTGCGCTCAGGTCTTTTTTTCCATGGCTACATCTGTGTTTTGATTTTGCAGCCATAAAATGCAAGCATAATAAGCATAACATGCATGCTTGTGGGTCTTCAGTTATGTTTCTACTCACTGACAAGCAATTCTTGGGCCCTCAGAGATGACACAGCTCCCTTTTATTGTAGCTAAGACCCAAAGGTGTGAAATGTCTAGTCCCTTCTATTCACTCCCTTGGAAAGAATGGTTTACCCTTTCTAACACAGAAATGATCTGTTACTATGATCTGAACTATCTCACTCTGATGAGAAATTTCATTCATTTGTGTAAAAGCTCATTATTATTTCCTTGCTCCCCGCCCCTCTTGCTACCTGACACATTTTCAATCAGCTATTGTTTTTCATCTCAGCACTTCCTACCCCTTAGATCCTGCCTTTTACTTCCCTCTTACAACTTGTATTTCTTTTTACAATTTCCTAAGACGTGCTTGTTGTTCCTATGTGCCATTGCAACTCATAGTGACTCAATGTACAATAGCTCTGAAACCTGCTATATCCTGTGCCAATTTCACTGTCTCTGATACACCTACCCTTATTACCCCAGTCACTGAATCAGTCCATCTCATCCATGGTCTCCCTCTCTTTCTCCATCCCTCCACCCCTCTAAGCATGATGTCCCTCTCCAAGGACTGGTCCGTCCTTGCAACGTGCCCAAAGTATCTCAGACAAAGCCTCACTGACTGCAAGAGATTTATATTTGTTCCCATTCCAAAGAAAAGTGGCCCGACAGAGTGTGGAAATTATCTAATAATATCATTAATATCACATGCAAGTAAGTTTCTGCTGAAAATCATTCAAAAACTACTAGGGAAGTACATCAACAAAGAACTGCCAGATGTATAGGCTGGGTTTAGATGAGGCCGTGGTACTAGTGATATAATAGCTACAGTTAGATGGATCTTGGCTAAAAGCAGAGAGAACCACAGGAATGTCTATCTGTGTTTCATTGACTATGCAAACACATTTGACTGTGTACCACATACTGTAGCTGACTGAAAAGAGGTGCTACTGTTTAAAAAAAATTATTACTGCAAGCAAAAAATTGAGTAACTCTTACTTCATCATTTTGCAAACTTCAATCTGTGTTGTAATTTCTTTGATTAAGAAAGATATGCCATGGGGGAGAGAATAGTTTAAAAGTATTATATTTTAGGGCATTAT
>NW_006399821.1:8517545-8520686 GCF_000299155.1 Elephantulus edwardii | reverse complement strand
GACATCTGTCACCCCATTGATTGCCAGGGTTGATTCGGCTGATCTGGCTGGCTAGACGGGTGTCGCCCTTCCTCCCTCACAGTTCCATGTGTGTCCCTCCGGAAGCTGCATGCTTGGTTGCAGAGAATGACCATCCCCGATAGATGGAAGACTGTCCTTCGGTCAAAGGTATACAAGTAGCTGCACTCCCCTTCTAGAACCTCCAAACAAACTCTCAAATATACCCTAAGGTATAGAGGCTTAGAGTAGGGGGAGGAAAGTAGGTGCCTCTGTGGTGTAATCTGAAGGCATAAGAAGACTGTTTCCCCACCAAGGCCAGACAGAGCCCAAACACCACTGTGAAAGTACTATGTGAAATCTTTATTCTTAAAAAAACAACAAAACAAAAAAACACCACAACCAAAACAAAACCACTTTCCAGCTGCATTCCCTAAGGTCTTAATGCTCATTCCAGTTTACTCAGCTGTAAAATGAGCATGATCATAGCATTCCATCTCAAGGGGTCACTGAGAAGATGTCATAGATTTGTAGGTGGAAGACATTTGTTGTTGTTATGTGCTGTCAAGTTGCTTGCGACTCATAGCAATCCTATGTACAAGTGCCCTAATCCCTGTCCTATCCTGTGCCAACCTCATTGTCTCTGACACACCTATTCCCATTACTCCAATCACTGAATTGATCCATCTCATTGAGGGTCTTCCTCTCTTGCGTTGTCCCTCCACTCTCCCAAACATGATGTCCCTCTCCAAGGACCAGTCCCTTCTTGCAACATGCTCAAAGTATGTCAGATGAAGCTTCACAATCCTTGCCTCCAAGGAGCAACCTGGTTTCAACCTCTCCAAGACAAACCTGTTTATTCTCCTAGAATTCCATGGTATATTCAACACTCTTCTCCAGCACCACAGCTGAAAGGCATCAATTCTCTTTCTGTCATCCCTAGTCATTGTCAAGCTCTTTGATGCATAGCACACAATTGTAAAGACTATGACCCAGATCAGGTGCACCTAAGTCTCCAGCCTGACATTGTTGCTCTTCAGTACTTACTCTGGAGATGTCCCTGACAGCTGACTTTCCCAACAGAATTTGCCTCTTGATTTCCTGACTGCTGGTACCAAAAGTGTTGACTGTGGAGCCACACAAACTAAAACTGTTAACTATTTCAATTTCTTCACCATCCATATTGATGCTGCCAATTGGCCCAGTGGTGAGAATCTTTTAGAACTGTCATATAATTAGGGTGACATTTGTGCTGTTAATTCAAAGTTCGAATCCACAAGTTGCTCCATGGGAGAAAGATGGGTAATCTCCTCCTATGTGATTTATTGCCTCTAAAAACCTGCTGGAGGATCAGCCATGATTGGTTCTATGTTGATGGTACACAACATTATTTGTACCAAACAATAATATGTCCTATTCCTTTTATCTATGAGGCCCTATTGAGTAGGGATATTATGGCTAATGTTAGATGAATTTTGGCTGAAAGCAAGGAGTATCAGGGGAATGTCTATCTGTGTTTCATTGACTATGCAAAGGCGTTTGACTGTGTGGATCACAAAAAAACTGTAGTTAACTCTGAGAAGAGTGGGAATCCCAGAACACTGATCATGCTTATGCAAAACCTATACTTGAACCAGGAGGCAGTCATCAGAACAGAGCAAGGGAACACTGCATGGTTCAAAATTGGGAAGGGTGTATTCCAGGGATATGTCCTAGCTCCATACCTTTTCAATCTATATGTAGAACAGATTATCCAGGAGACTGGGCTCTATGAGGAGAAATGTGGAGTCAGAATTGGAGGAAGATTTATCAACAATCTGCTTTATGCAGATGACATAATTCTGCTTGCTGAAACTGAGGAGGAACTGAAGCACTTGCTGCAGAAGGTCAAGGACTGCAGCCTTCTGTATGGAATGAGGCTCAAGGTCAAGAAGACAAAGATTCTCACCACTGGACTCACTGGCAGCATCGAGCTGGATGGTGAAGAGACTGAGATTGTTAATAGCTTAGTTTGCTTGGTTCCACAATCAACACTCTTGGCACCAGGAGCCAGGAAATTAAAATTGGGAAAAGCATTGGGAAAGTCTGCTGTCAGAGCCCTCTCCAGAGTAATGAAGAGCAATGATGTCAGTCTGGAGACTAAGGTATGCTGGATACAGGTCATGGTCTTTGCAATCATTTGCTATGTGCCTCAGAGCTGGACAATGACTAGGGAGAATAGAAGAATGGATGCCTGTGAGCTGTGGTGTTGGAGAAGAGTATTGAATATACCATGGACTTCTAAGAAAATGAACAGGTTCATTCTAGAGAGGGCTAAACCAGGCTACTCCTTGGAGGAAAAGATTCTGAAGCTTCATCTGACATATTTTGGACATGTTGCAAGGAGAGACCAGTCCTTAGAGAAGGGCATCATGCTTGGGAGGGTGGAGGGACAGTGTGGGAGAGGCAGAACCCCTATGAGGTGGATTGACTCAGTGACTGGGGTAATCAGGGAAGGTGTGTCAAAGACAGTGACATTGGCAAAGGATAGAGCAGGGCTTAGGGCTGTTATACATAGGGTCACTATGAGTTGCAGGCAACTTGATGGCACATAACAACAACAACACTATAATACCACATGTAAGGAAAATCTTATTGAAGATTATTTATAAGAGGCTAGAATAGTACATCAATAGGGAACTTCCAGATTCAAGCTAGATTCAGAAGATATCATAGAACAAGGATATTATTGCTGATGTCAAATAGATCTTGACTGAACGCAGAGGAAGATATTTATTTGTATTTTATTGATTATGAAAAGGCATTTGACTAATTGGATCATAACAAATTACGGCTAACATTGAGAATGGGAATACTAGAATACTTAATTTTGTTTATCCAAACCCAAACATTGACCAGGAAGGAGTTGTTTGAACAAACAAGCACTCCACGGCTTAAAATAAAAAAAGGTGTATGTGAGTGTGTATCCTTTCTCTACAGTCATTCAATCTGTATGCTGAGCAAATCCACAGAGAAGCTGGACTATGCAAAAAAGAATGTGGCATGAGGAAAGGAGGAAGGCTCACCAACAGACAGAACTTTGCTTTTCCAAAGTGAAGAGGACTTGAGGCATTTGCTGCAGAAGATCAAATACTACAGTCATCA
>NW_006399821.1:8515993-8517244 GCF_000299155.1 Elephantulus edwardii | reverse complement strand
AATATAATCCACTCTGCAACCCTCATTCCGTACTCTTATAATTCTTAATATTTCTTTTTCATTCTGACTATAATGCTATTCACTTTATGTATATATACATACACACTACCGACCCTTCTCCAAAATCTGCACACTCAGCAGTTTAAAATTACAAACAATACAAAGTTCTCTAGAAATTAATATAGTAATTACAAAGTGTTTTAAGTAATAAAGGTTGAGGTCTTGTAAATATTTTCCTCAAAGCACTTCCCGTCTATATTATACTTTTAACTCTCAGATACGAACTGAGCACCTCATATGAACTAGTCACAAGCTTAGTGCTAGAGATTTTGTAGTGAACATAAAGGCACAGTCATTAATTTCATGGAACATAATTCCAAGCGACTTCATATTTCCAAAATTACACAACAAGGGTAATGTATCTTTTAGTTATATTTCTTCTTAGTAGCATTGAGTTTGTACATTATGGGTATTACTAGAAGTTGGTGATTAACATTGAAAATCTTTAGTAGATGTCTCTAATTTCCTGTGACATCTAGCTTTCACTCATTTCCAAAAGTAAAACTGCCTTGCATTTTAGGAAACATTTATTGTAGTGGTAATGTTTCAGACTGCAGTAAGACCAGAATAAAATTAAGTGGGAGACCAAGAGAAATAATACCCTCACCAATGTTCTATTATTTTCATTTAAATAAATATTATTTTTAATAATAGACAATGCACATGACACAACCTTGCTTGCTGAAACTGAAGAAGACCTGAAGCACTTGCTGCAAAAGGTCAAGGACTGTCGTCTTCAATATGATTGAAGCTCAACATCAAGACAAAAAAAGATTCTCACCACTGGGCCCATTGGCAGCACCATGATAGATGGAGAAGAGATTGAAATTGTTAGCAATTACAGTGTACTTGGTTTCATAATCAGCACTCTTAATACCAGCAATCAGGAAATCAAAAGACGAAGTGCAGTGGAAAATCTGCTGTCATGGATCTCTCTAGAGTGCTGAAGAGAGCAACGATGTCAGTCTAGACACACAGGTACACCTAATCCAGGCCATGGTCTTCTTAATTACTTGTTATGCTTTAGAGAGTTGGACAATGACTAAGGATGACAGAAGAAGAATAGGTGCCTTCAAGTTGTGGTGGTGGAGAAGAGTCTTGAACATACCATGAACTGCCAAGAAAACAAATAGGTCTGTCTTGGAGAGGATGAAACCAAGTCTTTCCTTGGAGGCTAGGATTTTGAAACTC
>NW_006399821.1:8514496-8515478 GCF_000299155.1 Elephantulus edwardii | reverse complement strand
ATCAACACCAAGGAGAGGAAGACCACAAGCAAGATGGATTCATATGGTAACCTGAGCAATGGGAGTAGGTATGTCAGTTAGTGAGACTGGCTCAGAACAGGGCCGACTTCAGAGCTATTGTACATCAGGTCCCTTTGAGTTGCAGGCGACTCAATGGCACCTAACAACAAGAAGAAGTTATATCTATTGGTCTCCACAGGAGTAAAAGATAAGGGAACCATGTTTCAGAGAAAAAACTAGTGTACAGAGCTAATAGCTAACATGAGCCAAAGTCTCACCCATCTGATATCAGAAAAACTAAGTGAGGCTTGGCTACCATTACCAGCCTTCTGAGTCTTTCAAAATAGACAAACCCTATTTATAATAAGAAGAAAACTCCCAACCATCCACGCCACAGAATAAACCAGAGAAGACTCCCCGAGACTATAAATTACCCTTAGATACTCCTGAAATTTAGAACAGAAACTATCCCTTGAAATCACTCTTCAGCAAAATAACAGCCAGGTACACAAAAGAGAGGATAATACCTGAAAATAGAGAGTTTGAGTAAAAAAGTACCTATATGAGACTGAAAGATCAACAATTATTCCAAAATAAAGTCTAGAAGATAAATAATTAGAGCTCTGGAAATGGAACCTGCAGAAATAAAGAAAATGTTGATATACTATAAAAATATTATTGTTGTTTTTGTTGTTATTATGTGCCATCTAGACATTTATCAGGTGAGTCATCATTTTCTGTGTAAATATTCACTGAAAACATAATAGAAAAGGGTTGTTTATTTCTTTTTTAAAAAAAAGGAGAAAGCATTGATGATCTGCTTCTGAGAGATCTTAGCCTTGGAAACTTTATAAACTTGCAGATTACTTTGCAACACATGGGGCTTCCTTGAGTAAGGTTTAACTTAATAGCATCTAGTTTGGTTACTATAGACACAAAACATATAATACAATATGATAAGTATAGTAGAAAAAAGAATAAA
>NW_006399821.1:8512144-8513346 GCF_000299155.1 Elephantulus edwardii | reverse complement strand
GGTTGCACCATTTTACACTCCCAGCAACAGTGAATAAGGGTTCCAGTTTCTCCACAACCTTGCCAGCATTTGTTGCTTGATGTTCTGTTAAATTTTGCTATTTTGACTGGGGTGAGATGATATCTCATAGTTGTTTTAATTTGCATCTCTCTTAGGGCTAGGGATTTTGAGGAAACAAACGTTCTTAAGTAACTGTGATAGACAAGTTGGAGAGAAGATAAATGAATAAGTAAGCATTATTTATAGCTGAGTTTCTCAACAGTTGGCACTACAGACGTTTTGGACTGGATTAATTCTTTGTTATGGGGACATTTCTTGTGTACTATTTGATGCTGAGCAGAATGTCTGGTCTGTACCATCCCTCTTGTATTCTTTCTTTGTATCTGTTCAATCTTTATGTTTAACAAATCACTGGAGAAGCTAGACTTTATGAATAAGAATGTAGTATCAGGATCAGAGGAAGACTCATCTACAACTTGTGTTATGCAGATTACACAGCTTTGCTTACTAAAATGAGGAGGATTTGAAACACTTGTTGCAAAAGATTGAAGACTACATTCTGAAATATGGATTACATCTCAACATCAGGAAAACAAAGGTCTTCCGCATTAGGACAACAGGTGAAGACTGAAGTTATGAATGATTTAATCTTGCTTGGAGCCACAATTATTGGTACCAGCAGTCAAGATAAAAAAGAAAATCTATTGAACTGGGAAATTCTCTGACCTCTACAAAGTACTCAAGAGAAATTATGTCAGATTAAATGTTAAGGTGTGCCTGATTCAGGACTTAGTCTTTTCAATCACCTGTTGTGCATCTGAAAGCTGGACAACAAATAAGGATGACAGGAGGATGGATGCCTTTGCATTGTGGTATTGGAGAAAAGTGCTGAGTGTTCCATGGATTACCAAAAGAGCAAACACATATGTCTAGGAGAAAGTGCAGTCAGTTTTCACAGGCTGTAAATCACACAGGAAGAGATGGCCAATCTTTTCTCCTCCGAGCAGCTATTAGATTTTAACCACATGCCTGAGGGTTGGAAACCTAACTCCTTACCTTCTAAGCCACCAGATCTCACATTTACCTGTATGTTTGTTTGTGTGTGCATTTGTTGTGTGCCACTGAGTTGTCTATGACTCATAGCAACCCTATGTACAACAGCTCTGAAGCGTGCCCTATTCTGAGCCACTCTTACTGACTCT
>NW_006399821.1:8491090-8511569 GCF_000299155.1 Elephantulus edwardii | reverse complement strand
TGTACGAACAGTGCTCAGGCTGTTCATTTATAGGGTCGCTATGAGTCGTCTATGACTCGATGGCATCAAACAACAACAACCTCTAAGTTGATTGAGTTGTTCTTTCTAGACTTATGTTTATGGTTCTTTGTCTTAGTGAATAACTCTGGGATAGACTGATTCTTGCCCTTCTTGTTTCTAGTTAAGCTTGAAGAAGTTGAGAAGAGTCAAGCAGATGATGGGTTCTTCTTAGGCTATGCATTCCACTAGCCTATGTATTCCTTAACCTAATCATGAAGTGGGTGTTGGTGGTAAGTGTCTATAAATAGTTGTTTAGTCCCCCACACCTTTAGTAGAATTATCTCTGGACCACTGCTCATTGCTACCAGATCCTCTGTAGTACTGCTTCCCTGGTCAGTAAATTTTCCTTTCCCAATAAACTAAAACAATTGTCTTTTAGTCTGTCTCTGGGTCAGTTTTTACTTTTTGTTGCAACAATCTGTAGGACTCTGAAACTTTCAGAAACTCTGCTTTCTTGCATTATATATTATCATTTACTTATGATCCCTGCCTCTACCAAGACAATTAAAATCAATTCATTTGAGAAAACCATGAAATTTACATTTTGAGCAGCACCCAAAGCTGCATTTTTCCTAGGACCAGGAATCCATATCTATCTTTTGCGAGATACATGCTGCTGAGTAACAACTGACTCATGGCTGACCCTCCAGTGGGTTTTCAGAGGCTGTAAATCACATGGGAGGAGACTGTCAAATCTTTTTCTTGGAGCAGCTATGGTGGATTCAAATTACTCACCTTTGGGTAGACAGTGTATAATTTTACCCATTTGTTATTGTTGCTGTGTATCATTGAGTCAGAACTAGGGAAAATGACTGTCAGGGACCTCTCTAGAGTACTGAGAAGCAATGATGTTGGTCTAAGACTAAGGCGAGATTGATCCAGATCATAGTCTTTGCCATTACTTGCTATGCATCAGAAAGCTGAATGATGACTAAAGATGACAGAAGAATTGATGCCTTTGAATTGTGGTGCTGGAGAAGAATCTTGAACATGCCATGAACTGTCAAGAAAACAAATAGATTGTCTTGGAGAGAGTGAAACCAAATTACTCTTTAGAGGCTAGGATTTTTTTTTTTAATTTACAGAATTACTTTAATAATTGCACCAATGGTAAAACATATATTAGAGTAGAAAAAAAAGAAGATAAATATTTTTCCAAAACCTTTCAATGCAATGATCACTTAAGATTGCCCTTAAGATATTACTAATGTTTTATTTATTTGGTAGCATTGTTCAGAGCAGAAACATGTAGGACATAGTAGATTATGACTTACACAACTTCCACCTTGTTGTTCTTAGGTGGCATTGAGATAGTTCTCTGATGATAGTGGGGCATACTGAATATACCATGGACATAAAAAGAATCCACAAAACTGTCTGGGAGGCAACCAGAGAGCTCTTTGGAGACAAGGATGCTGAGACTTCATCTCACATACTTGGGGTATGTTATCAGGCAGGGACACTGTCTGAAGGACATCAAACTCAGAAAAGTAGAGGGTTTATAAAAATGGGGGGGGGGACCACCCAAAACCCAAAAATCCACCCTGAAAGAGATAAAATTAACAATGGCTTTCAGCACAGCAATGATTGTGAGCACAGCCAATGATTAAGCATGGTTTTATTCCATTGTAAGAGGCTAGGATTTTGAAGTTCCATCTCATATACTTTGAGCACATGGCCAGGAGGGACCAGTCCCTGGAGAAGGACATCATGCTCTGAAGGGTGGAGGTACAGTGCAGGAAAGAAAGACCCCAGATGAGATGGATTGATACAGTAATTGGAGCATTGGGGTAGGTGTGTTGGAGTGAGTGAGACTAGCTCAGGACAGGGAAGGCTTCAGTGCTGTTGTCCAAATGGTTGCTATGAGTTGCAGTCGACTTGACAGCACATAACAACAACAAAGGGCAGAGAACTGCTCCACAGCGTTTCTCTTTTTGAGATCAGACTGCCACATATTTTTCCTCCAGAGCAGTTGTTGAGTTCAAACTGCTAACATTTTGGCTAGCAGTCAAGAGTTTAATCATTGCATCATTACAGTCACACCTTTCTAATGTGGAGTAATTGGCAGATTCAAATCACTTACCTTTGGTTAGTGTCCAAATGCTTAACCCACCACACCATCAGGGCTCCTTGGTAGGGAACACTTCAACTCAACCCATTGCTGTCAAATTGGAACCAACTCAGAGTTGACTTTCCCGTGGATTTTCACAGGTTACATATCACATGGGAGGAGATTGCTCATGTTTCTCCCTTGGAACATCTAGTGGATCTAAACCCACTGCCTTTGGATTGACAGTGCAACTCCTTACCCACTACGCCACCGGAGCTCCCTAGTACAGAACACAGGAGGATTAAATAATAGCTTGAGACAAGGCTGATTATATATACTAAATCCTGGAGAGGGTTAAACCGGGCGGCTCCTTGGAGGCAAGGATTCTGAGGCTTCGTCTAACATAGTTTGGACATGTTGTAAGGAGGGACCGGTCCTGGGAGAGGGACATCGTGCTTGGGAGGGTGGAGCGACAGCGCAGGAGGGGAAGGCCCTCTATGAGGTGGATTGATTCAGTGACTGGGGTAACTGGGATGGGTGTATCAGAGACAGTGTGATTGGCACAGGACGGAGCAGGGTTTAGGGCTGTTGTACATAGGGTCGCTATGAGTTGCAAGCGACTCGATGGCACATAACAACAACACAATAATGTCCAAAGGTTATGCCAGGAAATCTGTAGGAAAACTCCCTGGCAAACTGATCAGAAGAGATCCATATTTATTCCCATTCCAAAAGGAGATGGTCCAACAGAGTGTGGAAATTATGAAACAATATCACTAATATCAGACACAAGCCAAATCTTGCTGAACATTATCCAAAAATGACTGGAATAATACAACAACAGAGTACTACCAAAAATATAAGCTGGCTGTGGCAGGTATAGACACCAGAGCCAATATAAGATGGATCTTGGCTGAAAGTGTAAAGTACCAGGGGAATGCCTATCTGTGTTTCATTGACTATGCAAAGGCATTTGACTGTGTGTATTACAACAAATATGGCTAATCTTAAGAAAAAGAGGAATCCCAGAACACTTGATTGTGCTCATGTGAAAACTATTCTCAGACTAGGAAGCAGGCATCAGAACAAAACAAGGGAACACTGCATGGTTCAAAATCTGAAAAGGAATTTGTCAAGATGTATTCTGTCTCTATACCTTTTCAATCTATATGCAGAACAGATAATTTGGGAGGCTGGACTTTATGGGGAGGAATATGACATCAGAAATAGAGGAAGACTCATTGACAACCTGTGATATGCAGATGACATAACCTTGCTTGCCAAAACTGAAGTGGACCTGAAGTGTTTGTTATAGAAAGTCAAGGACTACTATCTTCAACATGGTTTGAAGTCCAACATCAAGAAAATAGATTCTCACAAGTGGGCCAATTGACAGCACCATGCTAGATGGAGAAGAGATTGAGATTGTCAACAATTTCAGCTTGTTCGGTTCCACAATTAACATTCTTGGCACCAGCAGTCAGAAAATAAAAAAAAAAAACAAATTGCATTAGGAAAGTCTGAAGTCAGGGATCTCTCCAGAATGCTGAAGGGCAAAGATGTCAGTCTAAAGTGTGCCTGATCTAGGCCATGGGTGTCACAATTACTTGATATGCATCAGAGAGCTAGCCAATGACTAATGATGGCAGAAGAATTGATGACTTTGAGTCGTGGTGCTGGAGTAGAGTGTTGAACCTTCTGAGGATGCCAAGGGAAGAAACAGGTTTTTCCTAGAGAGGCTGAAACCAAGTTGCTCTTTGGAGACAAGCATTTTGAAGCTCTGTCTCACAAACTTTGTACATGTTGCCCAAAGGACCAGTCCTTGGTGGATGACATCATGCTTGGAAGGATGGAGGGTCAGTGCAGGAGAGGAAGACTCTGGAAGAGATGGGTCAACATAGTGACTTGGGACAGTCTATACTGGGCAAGACATAGTGGGTAGGTATGTCAGAGACAGTGAGATTGGCTTAGGATAGGACAGGGTTCAGAGTTATTGTGCATAGGGTCACTATGAGTTAAAGGCAACTCGACAGTACATAATAACATTATCAACATTAACTGAAAAATGACAGGCTCTGTGGTCAAAGAGAGTAGGAAGACACTGAGATTTGGGTTAATAGTTCTGGAAGAAAAAACAAAGTAGTTCAAGTGTTGAGGTCAAGCTTTGGATCTATTACCAAGGCCTAACTAACTAGGATAAGGAGCTGGGAAGGGGCTTAGTTCTGTTCCTGACTTTCACATTTTTTCTGCATGGGACTTAGGGCTTCATACTTGGTCTCATATATGAAAGAACTCAAAACTGAATTAGGAGAGAAACAGTTGTTATCAAAACCTACTCTAGTTGGCTCCACACCATGGCATCAGGAACCTCCACAGCAGAAAGCCTGTGTAAAGGAAGAAAGCATCAAGCCACTCATAATGCAATTTGTGTCTACAGAAACAGCAAAGAATCATATGGCTTTCTGGAGCATGTTACAAATAGACTACATTCTGCTGTGCTTTGAAAAAGAAGCTCTTACTAGGCTAATTGGGTCACTGTGGACATTGTGAGTAACCACAAAGACAAGATAAGCTTTTATTTCCTTCGGAGGAGGAGCAAATATTGTGTACTTTTGGAGGATTATATTAATTATTTAATTAAGGTTTATGTCTGCCCCATTATGAAACTCTAAACATATAAAACAAAAAAGTGGCTTTCGTATTGGAACTTAGAGCTATTATTAGTGTCTGTGCTTGAAATAGATGGTGAATGGGCAGTTTGCTAACAAAGGATTTCTTTCAGATAGTATCATCTATAGGAAACGTTAACATTGGATGAGGGTTTTTGTATCAGTTAACTGCCTGTAACAGAAACCAATTTGGCAAAAAAAAAAAAAAAAAAAAAAAAGAAACCAATTTGGCTATTTTAAGAATGGAAATGGATTTAAAAGATAATGAGAGGCTTTTATGGAAGTTTAGAGAACCAAGCCTGGAAGTTGTGCAGTCAGAAAACTCCCTCCAAATATCCCTGCTTTTGCTGATCACCAGTGTCCTGACCCTGGACATATGGAGATCCCAAATACTACTGTAGCCAGAGCCACCACCACTGCTCTCTGTAAACACTGGATAGAAGTTCAATCTTCTTTGCTAGTATGGATTCTGAATAGTCTCTCTTTTTTATATATTATGAGCTTCTGACGTAAGGTTTGGCATGTATAATTGCCCATTTTCAACAGCAAAAGAAACTGGGATAGTGGGAACTGACACATTCAACTTTTGCACTGGGCAATGTTTTCTGACATTTGAGACAGGAGATGCCATAAATACAAGCAAAGGGAGGATGCTCTGGTAGCAAAAATAAAACATCTAACTAAATTTGACTTAAGGAAGAAGGATCTATTTTCTCATATTATTGTTAGATGCAATTAAGTTGATTATCACTTATACTGATGGCAAAAAATAAGGTCCCAAGAATTGATGGGATAACCATTGACTTATTTTAGTTAAAAGATGCAGTCCTTGATGTGATCACCACTGGTCTATTCCAGGAAATTTGGAGGACAGCTATCTGGCCAACAGACTGGAAGAGGTCCATATTTGTTCCCATTCCCAAGAAAGGTGATCCCACAGAATGTGGACATTATTGAATATCATTTATACCACATGAAAGCAAAATACTGCTGTAGATCATTCAAAAACAGCTAAAAAAGTACATAGAGAATTTCCAGAAGTTCAAGCAGGATTTAGAAGAGGCTGTGGCACCAGGAACACAATTGCTAATGCCGATAGATCTGGGCCTGAAAGTAAAGAATACCAGAAAAATGTCTATTTATGTTTTATGGACTATACAAAGGCATTTGACTGTGTGGATCATAACAAGCTGTGGCTGACATTGAGAAGAATGAGAATCCCAGAGCACTTAATTGTGCTCATGGGAAACCAATACCTAGATCAGGAGGCTATTATGTGAACAGAGCAAGGGAACACTCCATGGCTTAAAATTAAGAAGGGAGTATATCGGGGGTTGTATTCTCTTTTTATACCTATTCAATCTATATGCTGAGCAAATTATTTGATAAGATAGAATTTATGAAGAGGAATGTGGCATCAGGACCCGAGGGAGACTCACCAAGAGCCTGTGTTATACAGATGACACAACTTTGTTTGGTGAAAGTGAGGAGGACTTGAAGCACTTGTTGCAGAAGATCAAGTAATACAGCCTTTAATATAGTTTGCATCTCAATGTTAAGAAAACAAAGTTTCTTACCACTGGACCAATAGGCAACATCATAATAGAAGAGGAAAAGATTGAACTGTCAACAACTTCATCTTACTTGGATCCACAATGACACCCTTGGTACCAGCAGTCAGGAAATTGGGAGACGTATTTCACTAGGAAAGTCTGCAGTTAGGAACCTCTCCAAATTATTGAGGAGTAATGATGTCTGTTTAAAGACTAAGGTGCATCTGATTCAAGCCACAGTCTTTTTTATCACTTGCTTTGCATTTGAGAACTGGACAATGAATACAAATGTCAGAAGAAGAATTGATGCCTATGAGCAGTGCTGTTAGAGAAGAATACTGAACATCCCAGGGATGGTCAAAAGAACAAACATACATGCCTCAGAGAAGGTGCTGCCAGAGTTCTCTTTGAAGGCAAAGATAATGAGTCTTCACCTCATATACTTTGGACACGTTGCTAGGAGGAGCTATTTCTTGGAGAGGGACATGATGCTCAGAAAGGTAGAGGCTTGGCGAAGGAGAGGAAAACCTTCAACCAGGATAGACAAGGTGACAGCTGCAGTGGGCTCTAATGTTTCAGGAAGTTTGAGGATAGCACAAACTAGGAAAGGGTTTAGATTTGTTGTTCATAGAGTCTTTAAGGGTTGTTCTTGATGCACCTAACTAACAACAACAACAAGATCCTATGAACAACAGGTCTGAACCCTGCGTGGCATTCAAGATCTTTGCTATGCTCCATTGTTGCATTTATTGCTATTTAATCTAGTTAGTTGAAGGTTCTTTTCTCTTTTGCTGACTCTCTAGCTTTACCAGCTGATGCCTTTATCAAAGATTATTCCTCCCTGAAAACATGATCAAAGCATGTGAGACAGAGTTTCACCACCCTTGTTTCCAGGAAGCACTCTGGTTGCATTTCCTCCAAGAAAATCTTCTATTCTTTTGGCAGTCCACGGTATATTCAGTATTCTTTACCAGCACCACAGTTCAAGGGCATCAATTCTTCTTTGGTCTTCCTTAATCATTTTCTAACTTTCAGATGCAGAGAAAGTGGAAAAAACTATAGCTTGGTCAGATTCACCTTAGTGAAGCCATGGGAGTGGGAATCTCATATAGGGTCTACTTTCTGTATACAGACTAAGTGGCAGTTTCTTTATTAGAATATGGTTTGCAATCAGGAAAGTTATGTGTAAAGGTTGTATTCTTTCACTATACTTAATCTGTATGCTGAGCAAGCAATCCAAGAAAATGGAGTGGGTGAAGAAAACAGCATCAGAATGAGAAAAAGGCTCATGAGCAATCTGTAATAGCAGGTAAGACAATACTTCTTGATGAAAATGAAGAAGACTTTAAGCATTTAGTAATGAAGAACAAAGAGTACACTTTTAGTATGGAGTACACATAAAAATAGTGTAATTAAAAATAGGCTTGAGGCACCAAACACTAATGATTAGAGACCAGATGAGCTGTAGGTTGACATCAGGATATCATTCAAGAAGAAAGAAAAATGCCATTGAAAAGACAGGGAAGAAATAAAAGACCAAAATGGATGTCAGAAGAGACTCTAAAAATTGGACTAGAGTGAGGAGTGGCCAAAACAAAGAGAAGAAATGTCAAAATAAAAGAGATGAAAAGAAAATTTCAAAGGGCAGCTAGCGATGAGAAAACAAAGTATTATAATGGGATGTGCAAAGATCTGGAGTGGTGAATGAGAAAGAATAACTTGCTTGGAATTTCTCAGGCTTATATAACTGAAAAACAAATTCAAGCCTCAAGTTGTAATACTGATGGATGCTGTGTGTAAAATCTTGAATGTTCCAGGAAGCATCAAAAGAAAATGGAAGGAATAGAGAGAGTCACCAAACCAAAAAAGAATTGGCTGACACAGAACTACTGCAAGAAGTAGCATATTATCAGAAACCAATGGTAATGAAGGAAGAAATTCAAGCTGCCCTGAAGGCTTTGGTAATAAATAAGGCCCCAGGAGTTGATGGGTTACTAATTGAAGTGTTTAACAAATAGATGCAGCCTGGATGTGCTATTAAGTCTATGCCAAGAAATTTGGAAGATAGCAGCTTAGCCAAGACATATTTGTTACCATTCCCATTTTTTAAAAAAGGCGCTCTAAAAGAGTGTCCAAATTATTGAACAATATCACGCATATCACATGTAGGTAAAACTTGCTGAAGATAATAAAAAAATAGCTGGATTGACATTGATAGAGAACTTCCAGAAATTCAAACTGGATTTAGAAGAGGCCATGACACCAGGGATATCATTGCTGATGCCAGATGGATATTAGATGAAAGCAGAGAATATAAAAAAAAAGTTTATTTGTGTTTTATTGACTATGCAGAGACATTTGATTATATGGATCATAACAAATTATAGCTAATATTGAGAAGAATGAGAATTCCAGAACACTTAATTGTGATTATGCAAACTTAGATCAAGAAGTCATCCAAATAGAGCAAGAGAATACTGTGTGGTTTAAAATCAGCTTAGGGCTGTATCTTTTTGCTTTATCTGTTTAATCTTTATGCTGAGTAAGCAATTCAAGAGGCTGGATTTTATGAAGAAGAGTGTGGCATCAGGACTGAAGGAAAACTAATCAACAACCTGTATTGTGCAGATGACATAACCTTGTTTGCAAAAAGCAAAGAGGACTAAAGCACCTGTTGCATAAGATCAAGGACTACAGCCTTCAGAGTTGCTATGAGTTGCACTTGACGTGATGGCACCTAACAACAACAGTAATTAAATGTTGTTGTTGTTGTTGTTATGTGCCGTCGAGTCGCCTGCGACTCATATAAAGGGGAAAAAATGCTCACAACAGGACCAATAAGAAATATCATGGAAAATTTATTAAAGTTGTCATGGATTTAATTTATCTGGATCCATAATTTTCTGTTCCTACAAAAGGAGAAGGCAAGAAACAAAATAATGTATTGCACTGGAAAATACATTGCAAAGACATTCTGGCATCCACTTCCTAAATAACATGCCTCCAGAAAACTCTCTGAACTTTGATAAATGTTGATAGTTGTAGAGGGGCTTCAGGCCTTTTGTTTGCAGGGTCACTATGAGTCGTGCTTGATTCAAGGCAATCAACAGCAACGTGATAATGGGTAAAGGTATCATTTTGACGACTAAGGCATGTCTCACACAAGCTATGATATTTTCAATCTACTCATATGCATGTGAAAGTTGGACAATGAGTAAGAAAAAGTGAAGAAAAAATGATGTCTTGTTATTGTAGTGTTGACAAACATACCATAGTCTGTCACTGTTCACTGGCAACAAACGATGACACCCTGATGGAGGTAAGCATGGTGGAGGAACACCATTCCAGGAGAGGATCAGAGCATCAATCCAGCTCAATTTTATTGGGGGCTGCAGCACTCTTATATACAAGCAAGTAAACAGGAAGACAGGATAGGGTGGGCATGCAGACATGGGACATGTGGATTGGATAGGAGAACCTCAGCTCATGCAGACTACTCTCAGCTCAACAGATGCAGCAGCCATCTTCCCAGGTGGTAAGCTTTCTCAAGCCAGTACAGCCAAACAGAGGAGAGTTTTCTCTACCCCGTATTAAAGGCCATTGGGAGGCTTGCACTTATCCGGAGCTTAGGAAATCTGTCCTGGCCAGAGGCCCTCCCTTTCTCCCCAACAACCCCCAACAATAGACTTCCAAGGGAACAAATAAATCTCTCTTGGAAGAAGTGCAGCCAGAATGCTCTTTAGAAGTGAGGATGATCAGATTTCATCTTGGAGACCTTGAGTGTGTTTTCAGGAAGCATCCAGAAAAGGCCTTATTCTTGGTAAAGCAAAAGGTCAGAGAAAAAAAGGAAGACTTTGAACAAGATAGACCAACATAACAGCCACAACAATGGGCAAAAGCATAGCAGTGACTGACTATAAGAAGGGGGCAGGAACAGGCAGTGCTTCATCCTACTGGATACAGCGTTGCTATGGGTTGGAATCACTCAATGGCTACTAACTACATTTTTCCATAAAATGAGAAGTTCTGAAGGAAGTGGTGACTAACTTGGTAAATTTAGTGATAATAAAATGTTATTAAAGTCCTAGGTACTTTCCATCTTCATGCCCCACTATCCACAACATAATGGCATTCCTCTTTAGAGGTGGTGTTTTATAGTTAAAATATGACAATAATGGCTCTAGACACAATCAAACCCTTAATATAATAGTGAAGCTTCTCTCTGTACATCTCTTTTTTTAAAAAATATATTTTTATTTTATGTTGGTTTGCTCACAAAATTCATATACATTGTGTTTCACACTATTTTTCATTCATATTATGTTTCATACAATAATTCTCAGGCATTATGTTTAATAAGATAAATCACCATTGGACTTGCCCATTATTACTTAATCTGTTAAGGTACCCATTGTATCCTTTCTATTTCTTTCAGCCCCTCCCTCCACCTACTAAACTGTGCAACCCTGTGGTTTCACCCCTATCCATCCTCATCCCTCTGCTTCCACCTCTTCTCCCCTTGGGTCTCCATGTTTTACTAGATGTCCTTCTATTTTTACAAACATGGTCTTATGAAGTATTTGTCCGTAGGAGACTGAGTTAGTTCATCCGACATAATGTTCTCCAGTCTATTACAGGTTATGTAGTATTTTTCTAAATTGTTGCTCCTGAGAGCTGAATAGTACTCCACTGTATGACTGTACCACAATTTCTCAATCCATTAAGTTGTGGTTGGACATTTGGGCTGTTGCCACATTCTTACATTGGTGAATAATGCTTCTATGAACACTGGTGTGGAGATCTCTGTATCTCAGTTCTAATTTCCTTGGGGTATATTCCTAGTAGTGGAATAGCATGGCCATAAGAAGTTTCTATGTTCAATGTTCTATGTTTTTGAGGAAATACCAAACTGTCTTTCAGAGCGGTTGTACCACTTTACAATGCACCAATGGTGTATGATGGTTTCCACCTCTTCGCACCCTCTACAACATTTATTACTTGCTGACCTGCTAAATTTTGCCACTGTTACTGGGGTGGGTGAGATGGTATTTCATTGTGGTTTGGATCTGCATCTCTCTTATTGCCAATGATTTTGAGGATCTTTTCATGTGTTTGCTGGCATCTGAATGTCTTCTTCTGTGAAAAGGCCTTCATGTCTCTTGCCCACCTTGTAATAGGGTCATTAGTCTTTTATTCTGGAAGCCCAGGAATATTCTGTAAACTTTTGTCACAAGACCCTAGTCTAAGATGTAATTGCCATTGTTTGTTCTCAGTCAGTAGATTATCTTCTCACCCTGTTGAAAGAAGTTTTTGATGAGCATAGAGATTAATCTTTAGAAGGTTCCATTCATCAATTTTATCTTTTCCACATTGTACATTTCTGGCTGTACTTGGCAGTCTCTATACCATAGACCAGGCCGTCTAAGCTTGATCCCATTTTGTCTGTTATGAAGTTTATTATTTTGGGCTTTACTCCTAGGTCTCTGATCTACCCTGGTTTGACCTCTGTGCATGTTATAAGATGTGGATCATATTTTAGCTTTTCTGCAGTTTTTCCAGCACCATTTGTTGAAGAGGTTGTCATTTTCCTGTTTGATAAGCTTTATTTTCCTGTTGAGTATCAGTTGACCATAGATAGGTGGGTCCATTTATGGGTTCTTGATTCTGTTCCATTGGTTCACATCTCTTTTTATCAAGGAGGAAAACTTTTACCAGAAGCTTTCCAGGAAACATCCCTTAATATCCCTAAGTATCTCTTCCTTCCCATTGGCCAGGAATAAGACACTTCTTATACCATAATTACAATAGAGTCTAGAAAAATTAATATCTGACATTTTAAATCTCCACAATCCAACGTGAAAGCTGTCAAGAAAATTGAAGTTGAAGGGAACTGCTGTTAAATAAATAATTCACAAGATCTGTTAAGGATCAGTGATAGTGATCATTTCTAAAAACTTTAGATGGCTACTAGGGTATCTTTGGCTTGGTTCTCCAGAGAAGTGAAACCAATGAAGCTTCATACACTAATTGGCAAGTCAACAAGTACAGCAGGCTACTGATTCAAATCAACCTACCACAACCCAGATAATCAGATAAAGCTCTGACAAAAGGTATATATATATATTTGTTGTGGTTGGTTGGTTTCTTTAAAAAGCTCTAGTGGTGTACTCTTTCCCAATACCACACATTGTCTAACTTTCAGATGCATAGCAAGCAACTGCAAAGACCATGGCTTGGATCAGGAGCATCTTAGTGTATAAGCTGACATTACTACTCCTTAGACCTCTGGAGAAGTCCCTGATAGTAGATTTTCCTAAGTACAGGATATCCCATGGGCCACTTCCAAGAGGACAAACAGGTCTGTCTTGGAGAAAATGAAGCAAGTAAAACCAAAGCACTTCCTGGAAGCAAGGATGTGAAACTTCATCTCACATACTTTGGGCATTTTGTTTGGAGGAGCTAGTCCTTGCAAGACATCCTTCTTAGAAAGGTGGGTTAGCATAAGAAAGTAAGACTCTTCATAAATGGATTGACAAAGTGACTAGCAATGGGCTCAAGTGTGTCAGAGATGGTGAGGATGGCACAGGATATGGGCAGGTTTCAGATTCATTGTTCATAGGGTTGCTGAGTCATAGTCAACTCAATGGCACATTACAACAACTACAATCGCGGTGTAATTGGTACTGCTCTTTAGTCCTAAACATAGTATCTTTCTTGCAGTTCTAATCCAATAGTGGCTCCTTGGAAAGAAGAAGGGCAATCTCTTCCTGTTAATGATTTTCAACCTCAGAATCTGTATCATTGTAAATCAATAAGTTTGAAGAGTTTTGAGTTTTTGCCAGACAGTCCAAATATAAATACCACACAGGCCATATCCTTGAGGAGGCTTACCTTCAATCAGAGAAAGCTAATCTTATCTTTATATCCACTTGTAATCTTACTAATAGCACAGAGATTAGAATTTATAAAACATAGAATAATTACATTAAATTGACAATCATGGCCACATTTACCCACAGTATTAACTATGACATAGGCTAATATTATAAAGTGGGATCACCAACGTAGTTCATTTATTCTGCATAGAAACTTCAATCACTCAGCAGCATATATCTAGAGTGCTTTGTTGACAGGGTTCTGAAGCTGTTTCTGGGCTCAAAAGGAAGGAGTGATATCATCTGCCAGCTCCATCCCAGAAAGGGACAAGCCTGGTTATGAATCTTCTGCATGGTCTTAAAAACCATTTCTATCTGCCTTTACAGAATTGGGCAAACATGCATTGTTCCGGGAGGATAACTGCGGGCCTGGAGCTTCAGTGGCTTCTCACCCATACTTTATTACCCTGAACTATACCTACTTGATGTCCCTTTGTCATAGTTTTCCAGTTCAATAGCACAAAATTATTGTCATGAATCATTGGCCTAAGAATACATGCTGTTTGCTATTAGCACAGGCTGGAGAAAAGCTACATTATAGGTAAGACCTTATGATTTCACTTTTGAATGTTTATTTCATACAAGGGCTACTCCAATTGAGCTTCCTCTTATCTACCCTAGTCTATTTCTGAGGTATAGGGACCTTTAGATCACATCTGTGTATTTCAGAGTAAGAATAGCCTTGTCACTTAGCCTTTTTAAGAGCATACAACTTCAAAGAAAATTATTAATAATAAGCTACGCACTACAACCACAGCTATAACCATCAGTAATGACATGTAACAGATAGAATAAACTTTACAGATTATAAAACACTTCCTATGCATGTTGTTGCTTTAATTCTAAGAGTGACAACAATCTTGCAAGTGAGTCAGTATAGTAGTGCCAGCAGTCAGCGTTTGCTGAGTGCTCACAGCCTTTCAGTCACTGGTAAAGGAATTCAGGAATTCATTCTACCCTCACAATAATGCTCCAATGGAAGTTCCATTCTTCATTTTTCAAAAGAGGAAACTAGTGACTAAAGAATTTAAGTAACTTCCCCAAAGTCACACAACTTTAAGTAAGTTGGAGATCCTTCTCACACTCTAAAACACAAATTTTTATCCCTTCTAATGTTCTTAATTTTATTATTTATATTTTGGTACTATTGTTCTTATTATTTTAAAGCTGGGGAAACTAAGGCCTGATGGCTTATGAGAAAATGGCTTAATGGTAAAGAATTTACTTATAGCCTGTGAGGAGGAACCAAACAGACCCTCAAACAGATTTTTCAGAGTCTATAAATCTCAAGAAAGAAGAAAACCCATCTTTCTACCTCAGATCAACTGGCAGATCAGAATTTTCAGAGGGAGTCACTTTTAGGTTAACAGCACAACTTTGTAGGGATTATGAACACTACCACTCAAAATCTAATTCCAAGTTGTCTGCTCTTGTCATTACCTTTGGGTTACAGACCAAAGAACTGCTGCTATAAAAATGTAGTTACCACTTCCAGAGATGTCATGAGATTAGGGTACAATTGCCTAATTCATTAGACACTACCTTATCCAATCTCCTAAGCAGAATTTCACATAATATAGCCAAAGGGCAATAGGCTGGAAGATATACACCTGGACTGAAATTCTGGCCAATTACCTAACCTCTCTGAGCTTCAGTCTGATACAGTGACTGCAACAATGGGCTCAAATGCCTAAGATGATGAAGATGGCACAAGAAAGGGTAAAGATCAGATCTGTTAAGAGAGTCACTCTGAGTCATACTTCACATCACCTAACAACAACAATTTGCGAACTGAAACTTACTTGACAGAATTTCTTGGGGATTAAATGTGGTAACTCCATAAACTAGCTACACAATGTCTGATGCTTTTTAATATGCTGGCATCCTTTGCCATCTCCATATTACCGACATAATTTTTTCCAGCACAAAGATGAAGATGTGTTTTACTCATAAGATTTCCTAGCAGGAATTGACCAGAAGCCTGGGAATTTTCATTCTTTTGCAGCAAATGCATCTTTAAAGGCTTTGGGCTTGTAAAACAAAAACATATTTGACTCCCATGTTTTCATGCCTTACAGTAAATGGCAAGTCTACTCTTTGACTTATATAGAAAAATAGGATAGATACATTGAGGGTTAGGAGAGGTAAGGTCTAGATTTTCGGTTGGTAGATGGGGACAAAATTGCTAAGTGCTGATAAAAGTTAACCAACTGTTGTTATTAGTTGCTGTTGACTTGGCTTTGAATATAGCAACAAAATCTTGCCTTTTTTCTGTACTGTCGTCATGACTGTTGTTGTGTTTGTTTGAGTCCATTCTTGAGGCCATTGTGTCAATTAATTTCATTGAGTTTCCCTAGTTTTACTTATTCTTCACTTTACCAAAAATGATGTCCTTTTCTAGCAATTGACCTTTCCTGATAATATGTTAAAAGTCTCACCATCTTTGTACTCTGGTTATATTTCTTCCAAGCCTTTGATTTTTAGTTCTGGTAGTCCACAATATATTCAACATTCTTCACCAACACTACAACCATAATACATCAATTCTATTTTTTTTTTCACTATCTAGTTTTCCCATGTGTATGAAGCAATTGAAAAGACCATATCCTGGGTCAGGTTCATCTTACTCAGCAAAGTGACACTGTTTCTGACTAAGATCATAAAGAAGTCTTTTGCAGGAGTTTTGGCCAATGTAATACATCACTTGATTTCTTGACAGACCCTTCCAAGGGCACTGATTACAGAGCCTAATAAAATGACCTCCTTGACAAATTCATTTTTTCCCTCATTTTATCATGATATCGTTTACTGGTCCAGTTGTGAAAATTCTTGTTTCCTCATATTCCAGCATAACCCAGACTGAAGGCATCCATCAGTAAATTCTCCAAGACATCTTCACTTTCAGCAAGCAGGGTTGTATTACCTGTATGTTGCAGACTGCTAATGCATATCCCTCTAATTCTGGTGCCATACCATTTACTCCCTTGAATGTGGATTCTATACTTTTTAGATGAGAATCTAAAAATAAGTCAAGCCTTAGTTAGACTGCTGATAACTTAGGATAGTTACAAATAGTAACTATGAACCTGTTGATTGTCTACAAATAACTATGAGTGGAATCTCCATCAGGCTACTTAGAAGTTAAAATCATCTCATCCTAGATGCTAAGTTCAGTGAAGGATGAGACTTTATAATTTGATGCATGGTATGTATCTTGTTAATGCTGAGGTTGGATGCTGATAAATGGAATAGATGATCCTAACTTACCCAAAGTAGAGATGCTGTATGAAAATGACACCAAAGACTTGATTCACAAGTTAAAAAAGAATGCACTGTTCCTCTTTGGGTTTTTGGCAGAAAGTTTCCATTCATATCATGTAAGCACATATGAAGAAGAGAAAACTGGATAAAGGAAGTTCATCTTCTGGATGACATCACTGTGACCACAACTGGCCATCGCCACTAAAGGGACTATCCCCATACACCAAAGTGACTTCAGGGTAAGTAACAACAATAATGGCCACAATACCACTGCAGCTTTCTGTAATAAACTCATGCTTGCCCATAGTCTCCTATCTTATGGTAAAGAAGGAAGTAGCACCAGAAACAAAGAAATCAATTTTAGGATTTTTGGATGTATAAATGTATATGATGAATAAGCATGAGACAAAAATCCCTCTGAATTCTACAATACACCAGTGCACTTAGTAAATGTTTTTATTTTAAAATTCTAATGACTTTGCATAAGACTGCTCAAGGCATTCTGGTAACAATTTATAGGGCAGATGAAGAGGAAAGCCCTTGTTTCCTTTAGCATTTGTAGGCTAGGTATTCGCTGGTGTCAAGAGGGACCTGAGTTCACAGAGCACACTCTACTCCTGACAACTCTTTGTAATGGTCTTCCATCTCAGATCACTTTCTTCCCCTTTGATTTGAGATAAAAAGCATTACAGATCATACTCTAAGGAAAATTCTCTAACACTAATCGGGACTAATGAGATTAAAGGGTGTTGCATTGCATTCTAGTTCTACCCTTAATTCTTTTATAACACTTGGGTTTGTCACATCATGAGATCATTAAACAGCCTTCCACATTATATCATTACATATATATCTTTTGGGGGGACACAAATCAATTCATAATTTTATTGTTGTTTACCATTGGGTAAGAACCAACCCATGGCTGACCCTCCAGAGTCAGTAAATCGCCTGGGAAATTGTCCACATTTCTCCCCCAGAAAAACTGATAGATTAAAAAATGTGAGCTTTCAGGATTGCAGTGCAGATTCTTACCAGTAGGCTTCCAGAGCTTCCTTTGTTATTAGGTGCCATGAAGTCCATTACAACTCTTAGCAAACCTATGAACAGATCTGAACCTTGAATAGATCTGTGCCAGCCTCAAAAGTTTCAATATGCTTGAGTCCATTGTTACAATCATTTAGTCAAGTCATCTTCTTGAGGGTCTTCTCTTTCTCTGACCCTCCACCACTCTCGGCATAATATTTTTTCCCCCTAGTACTGGCTCCTACTAATAACACAAACAAAGGAGCATGGTCTATGTGGCACAATGGTTGTACTTCAAACAAGGTAGAGTGGTTTGTTCTTTTGGCAATCCATGCAATATATTCAGTACTCTTCGCCAACACCACAATTTAAAAAGAAAAAAAAAAACCAGTTCTTCTTCAGACATCCTTCTTCATTGTTCAACTTTCAGATGCATAGGATGCAACTGAAAACACCATGGCTTGGATCACATG
This sequence comes from Elephantulus edwardii, assembly GCF_000299155.1. Classification (NCBI taxonomy): domain Eukaryota; kingdom Metazoa; phylum Chordata; class Mammalia; order Macroscelidea; family Macroscelididae; genus Elephantulus; species Elephantulus edwardii. The sequence continues at coordinate 8,493,545 of NW_006399821.1, read as the reverse complement.
CACTTTAGTCTGTAATTGGAAATCCTTGCTCTAGCACTTTGGAGCATTTCCCCCCCAGTATACCACTTCTTTTGATTTCCTGACTGTTGTTACCATGGAATATTGATAGTAGATCCAAGTAAAATAAAGTCATAGACAACATCAATCTTTTCTCCATCATGATGGTGCAATTGGTCCAGTGGAACATTTTTGTTTCAATATTGAGATATAATCCATATTGAAAGCTACAATTTTACATCTTCTGCAGTAAGTGCTTTAAGTTCTTTTTACTTTCTAGAAGCAAAGTTGTACCAACTGCATAACAAAGATTGTGAATGAGTCATCCTCCAATCTTGATGCCATAATCTTCTTCATGTTTTCCAGCTTCAAGAAGTATTTGCTCAGCATACAGGTTGAATAGGTATGGAGAAAAGAAACAATTTTGACACATACCTTTCTTGATTTTAAACCATGCAGTGTTCCATTGTTCTGTTCAGATAAGTACTTCTTGGTCTATACATAGGTTTCACATGACCACAATTAAAAGTTCCAAGAATATTATTCTTCTCAAAGTTAGGCATACATTGTTATGAGCCACTGTCAAATGCCTTTCAACAGTCAATAAACAGATATTAACATCTTTGTGGTATTCTCTGCTTTCAGCCAACATCCACCTAACATAAACAATGATATCCCTTCTGCTATAGTCTCTTCTGAATCCAGCTTAATTTTCTGAGAGTTCTCTGAGGAAATACTTACTGCTCCAGTAGTTTTTAAAATAATCTTCAGCAAGATTTGAGTTGCACATAAAATTATTAATGTTGTTGTTGTTATGTGCTGTCAAATTGCCTGCGACTTATAGCGACCCTCTGTACAACAGGCCTAAACCCTGCTCTATCCTGTGCCAACCTCACTGTCTGCAACACACCAACCCCCATTACCCCAGTCACTGAATCAATCCACCTCCTAGAGGATCTTCGTCTCCTGCACTGTTCCTCTATTCTCCCAAGCATGATGTCCATCTCCAAGGACTGGTCCTTCCTTGCAAAATGTCCAAAGTATGTCAGCGAAGCTTCAGAATCCTTGCCTCCAAGGAACAGCCTGGTTTCACCTTCTCCAGAATGAACCTGTTCATTTTCTTAGTAGTCCATGGTACATGATACACTCTTTTCTAGGACCACAGCTCAAAGGCATCAATTCTCCTTTTATCATCCCTAGTCATTGTCCAGCTCTCTGATGTAAAGCAAGTAATTTTGAAGACCATAGCCTGTATCATGCACACCTTAGACTCATTTGATAATTTTCACATAATGTTGAATTACCTTTTTGGGGGATAGAACAAATATGGATCTCTTTCAGTCATTAGCCAGGTAGCTAGCTGTCTTCCAAATTTCCTGGCACAAACAAGAGAGTACATACCACTAACTAATATCTGTTAGAAATAGTTCAGGGTCAACGAATTTTTTTTTTAAACAAGGATTCTGTGTAGTCCTTTCATTTTCTTTCAAGATTTCAATATTACCATTCAAGATTTTGCTCAAGAAATCCTTCAGTATTGCAACTTGAGGTTTGAACTCTTTTTTTTAGTGTTTTCAGCTTGGTTTTCTAACTCCAGCTTTTTGCACATTTTGTATTAATACCTTTTTTTGTCTTCTCAACCTATCCTTTGACATTTTCTGTTCATCTCTCTTAATTTAGTATTTCTTCCCTTTGTTTTGGCCTCTGTATTAGAATTTTTTGCAATCTCCTCTAACCTTCCTTTTTTTAAGTTTGTTTTTTTTTAAATTTCTTGTCTTTCATATGCAAGCAAGATCCTGCTGAAGATTATCCAAAAACAACTAGTATAGTACATTGAAAGAGAACTGTCAGATGTACAGGCTGGGTTTGGAAGAAGCCATGGCACTAGGGATATTACAGCCAATGTTAAATGGATCTTAGCTGAAAGCATAGAGTACCAAAGGGATGTCTACCTGTGTTTAAGTGACTATGCAAAGGCATTAACTGTGTGGGTCACAAGCTGTGGCTGACATTGAGAAGAATCAGTAGCCCAGAATATTTAATTGTGCTCATGCAAAACCTATACTTGGATTAGGAGGCAGTCATCAGAACAGAGCAAGGAAACACTGCATGGTTCAAAATAAAGAAAAGTATACATCAGACATGCATCCTATCTCCATACCTTTTCAATCTATATGCAGGACAGGTAATTCTGGAGGCTGGACCTTATGAGAAGTAATATGGCATCAAGACTGAAGCAAGACTTATCAACAACTGGTGTTATGCAGATGATACAACTTTCCTTGCTGAAACTGAGGCGGACCTGAAGCACTTGCTACAGAAGGTCAAGGACTGCAGTCTTCAATATGGATTGAAGCACAACATCAAGAAAACAAAGATTCTCACCACTGGACCAACTGGTAATATCATGATAGATGGAGAAGAGATTGAGATTGTTAATAATTTCAGCTTGCCTGGT
>NW_006399821.1:8477732-8485315 GCF_000299155.1 Elephantulus edwardii | reverse complement strand
ACATACTTTGGACATTTTACAAGGAGGGACCAGTTCTTGGAGAGGGACGTCATGCTTGGGAGGGTGGAGAGACAGCACAGGAGAGGAAGACCCTCAATGAGATGGATTGATTCAGTAACTGGGGTAATGGTTGGAGATCGTAAGATTGGCATAGGATAGGGCAGAGTTTAGGGTTGTTGTACATAGGGTTGCTATAAGTCACAGGCAACTAGACGGCACATAACAACAACCACCACCACATTAAAAAGTCGGAGATCTGGTGGCTTAGAGTTGATGGGATATGGAGCTTCCCTGCTTACATGGTTGAGTAAGAGCTCTGGGGGAAGTGCTTTCCACTGTGTTTCCTCTAATGAGAAGCCGGAAGTGACAGTTAAGAGTCAGTCTGACTCTGGAGTGAGACTACAAGCATAGGAATTCTAGCTCTCAAATTACAAAGAGTGAGTTAGCAAGCTTCTTGAACACTCTGTGCCTCACAGCAGTGCACATACAGACAGTATTTGACACAGAGTATGTTCTCTGTATGTACCAGCTGTTATCAGCAAGAGGTGTCTCTGTCCTGGTTCCATGCTTTAAAGTACCCCAATCTAGCCCTACCTTCTTAGTCACATCCTACCTTCAGCCCTTTAACTTCTTGCCCACACTGTCTTATCCTCACCTTTATTGTTCATTTGGATCTATTCCCAGACCTTGACCTCCTAGTGTAATTACATAGCAGGTAGTGGCATAATGTATAATTTTTGAGCTGCTAACCAATTCCCAGGCACTCTGATTAAAAAAAAAATATAGGCTGTCGTCTCCCCATTAAGATTTGTAGGCTTGGAAACCTGATAGTTGTTATAAGTTGGAGCCGACTCAGCAGAAGTGAGCTCGTTTTTATTTTTTGGTTGTGCACCCATAGTCCCAAAGGGTTAGAAAGTGCTATCTGTTATGGTGGGATCTTGGGCATCAACCTGGGGTGTTGATATAAGAGCATGAAAGACCTCTCATGTAGGAGTTGAGAAAAGAAGGGGCAATAGAGGTAAAACCACCAAATTTTTTCACCTCTACATACTTACATACGTACACTATCGATCTTAAAAGATTCAAGAATTGTGTACCAGTGAGTTGGAATGAACTCATAGCTGGCCCTCCTGAGGGTTTTCGGAAGCAGAAACTACACTGGAGGAGACTTCCCATCCTTCTCCCAGGTGCAGTTGGTGGATTCCAGCAACTGTTGCCTTTCGGTTGGCAGCATGACTGCCTATCACTAAGCCATCAGAGCTCCACAATTCCCACTAGAAAAAACTAGTAGTCACTGGGATTTAAAATTGCACTCTTTCCTACCCATTCACATTAACAGATCCCTACTTCATTTTAAACTATCTTAGTTTCTGAAGGTATCTTTCTCCAGAGGGCATTGCAGGGTTCTGCACTACCTGGCATGAGAAGCAGACAGTGCTTCTACAGAGAAGCAGTGTTCGTGTTGGTCTGGTTAGTTCCTATGTGAACAGAAGGCCTCTTCTCTGAAGGCTCTCCCACTCATCACATCTCAGAGGGAGCATGATATCCCCACCTGGGTCACTGAGTTCCAAACAGTTATGCAAGAATCAGCATCTTAGACACCAAAGGCTGGCAATATTTTATTTGTTGTAGTGTGAAAGCATTCACAGACAATGTGGAAACTAGGGTCTTGGTTGTACTCCAATGAAAACTTACTTCTAAAATGAGGTAGTTGCCTTGAAGGCCATAGTATGCCAACCTGTTATGGACCTTCACTTCTTTCTGAGTGTGGCTCCTGAGTCAGCAGCATAGACTTATTAAAAGTCAGTCAGAAACATAAACTCATAAGCCCCTTCTCAAACCTGCAACTTCCAACTGTACTTCAGTAAGAAAATCAGGCCAATTCAAGTTTGAGCAGCACTGTCAGACAACCGATTTTCAAATATGGCTGCTTATTGGTATATCTGGGTAGTTTATAAAAAGCATCGGTGCCCAGAGATGTGGCTTTATTTGGTGCTGTCTGCTGTTGTTGTTAGGTGCCATCAAATTGAGTACAAATAACGGCAACAGATCTGAACCCTGTCCAGTCTTGAAACAACCTCACAATCTCTGACACACTTGAGCTTATTGCTGTAGTCACTGTGTCAATCTACTGGGGTGAGAGTCTTCCTCTCCTTCACCGTACTCCTATCTTTCCAAGCATGATGTCCTTCTCCAAGGACAACACACACATGCCTCTCCTAGCAACATGCCCCAAAGTATGCAAGAAAAAGCTTCATCATCCTTGCCTCCAAGGAGCACTCTAGCTGCGCCTTCTCAGAGACATATCTATTTGTTCTTTTGGCAGTCCATAGGATAGCCAATGTTCTTCTCCTACATGATCACAGTAGAGTCCAGGAATTTGGTTGGGACTATGAAAGCTCCAAGATTGTTAAGTAAAGCTAGTCTTGAGTATCTATAGAGATACTCATCCGAATACACTTAATCTTAATTCAATCCCAAAAAATATTGTACATCAGAAAGACAAGTAAAGCACTAGCAGCCTTGGCTCAGCCCACAGTCCAGCCTACTCTACCAAGAAGGCCAGGCAGGTGTCACCATGATCTCTTGGGATGGAGCTATGTGGCCTGTCTGTGGAGCACATGGAGATCTGGGAGCAGGCCTATGCACACAGAAGGAGAACAGTGGTTGAGCGCTCCTTGAGGAACTGGAAACTAGTTACCTGGATGCCATCAATCAAGACAGAATGGTATCCACAGTCAGATGCCTTGACCTTTAATGTCATTGCAGAATATAATCTTTTTAAAGGATAGAAATAAAAATGTTCATTACCAATGGAGAGTTCTATATTTTATTTTCTAAGTGTTCAGGAGACGACATTATAGCATGTGCTATACTGCAGCAATCAGGTCTGACAGAGGACCACCAAGGTGAAGTGTCAGCTGGGATTTGAGATTCATTAGGAAGCAGAATGCTATCTATGCAGAAACTCCAAATGTGACCCCCAACACCTACAACATAGGGACATTCACATCTATTCCTACGGAGCCTGACAACTCTGACAACAAATTCCCAGAAAGCTTGGAGGTGAGAATCAAGAATTTCTGCTCCTTTCCTCAAACCCAAAATCTGAACCTAGCTTCCTAAAAAGGCAATGCAAGGATACAAACAGAATGTCTCCTCACAGTCTTCCTTGTGGGCAGAGTCTGCTCAGTAAGGCTGAGCGCAGGTGGCAGACAGGCTGGTGTTTCTGCAGGAGCAGCTGTGTGGTTCCCTCTCTCCCTCAGATCTGCAGGGATCTTCATGGAGCTCTCCAGTAGTCAGATTCAGCAGGAAAACACTTCTCTGAGACCCAGAATGCAGGCCTGACTCTATCATCCTGCAGCCTTGTCAGATGGGCAAGTATCTTCATTGGCTCAGGATGGCTGCTCATTGGAAATGGCCATGGCCACTGACGTCTTCTCCAGCTCTGGGTCCAGGAAATGAGATGATCTAAATCCCTAACTAAGCTTGCTAGGCCATGAAGTCATAGCCATGTAGTTGATCTCTTTATTAATTTGTGGGGGTTGATTTGGTCTTTTTCCACACCCATAAACAGGATACTTAAACTTTCTAGCACTAAATTTATACTTTGTCCAGTCTTCCAAATCTGAGGAGGAGAGGTGGTTTGGAGGCTCTGGGAAGAAAGTAATTATTTCTCCCAGGAGAAGGCAAAAACATGTCCTCCTTTTTCTGAGACCAGTTAGCATGAGAAACCTAATTAGAGAAAAAAGCAATACATATTGTCCAAGTTAAGACAGTGGACATATAGCGGACTGTTCTGGACAAATGAAACATGCACTCTCCTACTACTTTCTGTTATCTCCATCACCTTTCTTTTGGTGAAACAGAGAAGTGTATTTACCACATTGGTTGCGAAGGCCTTTCTGAGACAAAGTGCATATAGCATCTCTAAGGCCTTCATTATGTGTACATTTGACCTATTACTGTAGGCTATATGCAAATTCCTTCACCTTAAAAGGTAACTCTGTTATAAAAAGCTGACAGTGATGTCAAGCTACTGTCTCTTAGAGTATGAGGGAAGCACGTCCGAGGTACAGCTCAGGAAGCTGTGTTGGTTGCATATATATGCTGACAGACTGTATGCAGGAGTTACTGTGTAAAGATGCCCTCTTGCTGGGTTTAGAAAGCACTGTGTCTGAGATTGAAATGTTGAGCAAATGCTCTTAAATGAACAATTTTTTAAACAAGTTCTGCACTTTGATGTAGAGAATGAATAGTTCAATTTTCAGGGCAAGCTAGAGACATGGACACCACGTAGGCAGGCAGCTAATTACTAGGTCTAAAGAGCAGGGAATACAGTTGACCAGGCAGAGAAATGCACATGTAGCATCTCTACTACAGGAATGCACTCCTAAAGGAATGCTTCCAGGATCATTCATAAAACTGAGGGATGAAAGAACATGTTTTATCCATTCATTTGCTATTACAACATTGACTGCCAAACCTTGTCTCTGCATAAGCCTTTATTTTCTTATCTGTGAATTCAGAAGAATAATGACTACTTTCCAGAGATAATACAATACCATACATGTAAGGCTTCCTTAATACCATACAAGGGCACATTGCAAAGACTGGGTAGCTGTTAGCTATTATAATTAATGCTGTATCATAAATGCCACCAAATGTGTGGGGCCTGCCTTATCCCTTTTCTGCCTTACTACCTGTCCTTCAAAGACAGAGGCCTTAAATGTACAAGATAACTATAGATCTACAGAGGTACGAGGTACATCTGGTGGTCTCTATGTCTAATATTCTGGTATCTAAGGCTTCATGTCACTCTTATAGACCTGCATTCAACTCCCTACGTTCAAGCTTAACGTCATATCCTTAAGATCCTTCAAAATCAACATATCCCCAATAGAATCCTCATTTATTTTCTCCCCTCTGGTCTCCGTTACAGAATGATACTCTTGACTTCCTATCACTGTAGTAGAAAACTTGAATGTCATTTCCTCTCTTCTCTGTCCCCCATGCTTCCCAGTAATTGTCAAGTTTCATTACCTCTACCTTCCCAGGGTATCTCTGGATGTGGGTATGGAGCATAGAACTCTATCTAGTGTCCTTGTCTGAGTGGTGATTCTAAGCACACAGTACAAGCCTGCAGGGTCAGACTCAAACCAGAGTCTGCAGGATTTAACTTAAAACTCTTAATTGTGTTCATAAGAAATATATACCTAGACCAAGAAGCTGTTGTTCAAATGGGATAAGGGAACACTGTATGGCTTAAAATCAGGAAAGGTGTGTGCCTTTCTCCATACCTATTCAATCTGTGTTCTGATCAAATAAGTTGTGAAGCTAGACTATATGAAGAGGAATGTGGCATCAGGATTGGAGGCAGATTCATCAACAACAATAACAATTGTTATGCAGATAACAATACCTTTGCACACTGAAAGTAAAGAGGAGTTGAAGTCAATATAGATTACATCTCAACATCAAGAAGACAAAAATTCTTACCACTGGGCCTATAGGCACCATCATGATAGATGGAGAAAGGATTGAATTTATCAATTATTTCATCTTGGATCCATAATCAATACCCTTGGTACCAGCAGTCAGGAGATCAGGAGACACATTGCACTGGGCCAAGTCTGCTGTCTGGGATCGAGGGTCTTTATTTCTTATGCTGACCCTCCATACCCCTTCTAAGCATGATGTCCTTATAATAGGCTGAAGAGAAGCAATGTGACTTCTTAAAGTTAGATTCCCTCTATCCTTCCCCCCAAAACAAAATAAAACTCCACACCTTGAGGCCAGAATTGAATATGGGAGTTTTAAAGAGTATAATTTTTAGGGTAGGAGATGGAGGCCTACTGACAGCCAGACTTGAATTTTACACCATGTTCCCCACAAGGCCACTAAGATCAAAATCCGTTTCAGATTGGTGGGTAACTAAACTTGGACCCACCCCCTACTGTCCTCCTTTGTTTCCTGGCCCTGTTTTTTCTCTCAGAAACCCAAAACTTCACATTTGAAGGCCTCTTGGATCCTGCTCCAGCACTTCAGCAAATGCCCAGTCTGGTCCTCCCATGCCCATGCTTTGTGGGAGGTTAAATACTGTATTGTTAAAGAATTCTATTTTTGTTGTTAGTTTCAGGTAGGGAGCTCTGATGGCAGAGTCTGCAGGAGTTGTGCTGCTGACTTAAACGTGGAGCCTCTCTGGAAGTTTGAACACACTAGTGGCTCCTCAGGAGAAAGATGGGCAATCTCCTTCTATGTCATTTACAATCTCCCAAAAACCCACTGGAGGATCAGCTTTGACCTGACAGTGCTGAGTATAAGAACAAACAATAAAAAAGAAAGTGATTACTGTCAGGAGAGTCACAGGTTCAGAATCTACTGGCCTTTTAGGCCTCTGTCTCAACCTACCCTCCAGGAAGGTTGAGACAGCCTTAGCAATAACCAAAAAGTAGTGAGTGGCAGCCTTCTGGGCACAAAAGTGCCTCTATGCTTGATGACAGTTGGGCATGAATCACATACATGAGGCTTTCTCTAAACACCCACCTAGGATAGCATGACAAATGTGGCTTGAAATCGGAGAGTCACGGCTGCCAAAGAGCTGAATTGTCATGTCAGAGGGAAACCTGTGGACAGACATTTTTTTTCAGGTTATGCAAAGTGACATATTTTAATGCTACGCATAGCAGAAATAAAGTGCATGGACTGTTTGAAGAAGGAAACTATCTTTGTTTAACTTCCAACACAGAGAAATTTTAAGCTGGTTTGGACATGCCACATTTGAAGCAGAGTGTAGCAAAGGTAATTTATAGGATTAATTAGGACATGCATGAGTCAGTGCAATTTGTCAGCTACTTAGATCTGATGTCTCATGATAATTTTTAAATGGCAGAGGAGACTGGGGGCTGGATCCAGGGTGCTGGATGTCCTGTTGCTAAAGAGAGAGAAATAACACTACAGTCGCATGATTGGTGCCATAGTCCACTGAATACTGTATGTCTAGGGGGTATCCCAGTGTGTACCCAACTAGGACACAACTACTAGAAGCCATAGCTGTGGAAATGATGAGAATTATCTTTGAATGGCAAAGAAGCTACACACAAGCAAACCTTTAAAAAAATTACATGTTCTGATGTTGTATGTGAATGTGATTTCAGAAGCAGTACTGGATTTGGGTTATGAGGAATTATCCTCTTCTAGACTTCATTGGTTATTTCCAGCTCACACTGCCTTGTTTGTGGTAAGGAATGGGCTCATTAGACACAGGTGCCTCAGGAGACAAGCTTACACTCTGGAACGCACATGTTCTGTCAGCATTTAGCAGTGCATGTAGTTACAGATCCTTGCTGATTTCATCGCACTTTGTTTTCCTGGAAGAAGTTCAAGCTGCGGCATGAAAATTAACGCTTTAATAGTGGGGAAAAGAAGTAAAACAAAAAAACCTCAAAAAATCATTGTTGTTTGTTGTTGTTATGTGCCATCGAGTAGTTTGTGACTCATAGCGACCCTATGTACAACAGCCCTAAACCCTGCTCTATCCTGTGCCAATCTCATTGCCTCTGACACACCCAACCCGATTATCC
>NW_006399821.1:8476062-8477632 GCF_000299155.1 Elephantulus edwardii | reverse complement strand
TTTGAAGCTCTGTCTCACATACTCTGGGATTGTTCCCTGGCTGGAGCAGAACGTCATAGCTGGAAGGATAGAGGGACAGTGAAGGAGCCCTAGATGAGATGAGATAGAGTGATACAGTAACTGGGGTAATGGGGGTAGGTATATTGAAGACAATGAGATTGGCTCAAGATAGAGCAAGGTTCAGAGCTATAGTACATAGGATCTCAATGATTGGCAGAGGACTTAATAGCACATAACAACAATAACAACTTGTCTTTGTAATGGCTTTTTGTTTTCTTCATTGATGATGTCTTTTGATATCATACTACAACTCACTTGATCTTTGGTCATGAGTATTCCATGCATCAAATACATTTTTGAGATAGAGTTAGAATTCATTTACATTTATTGTAAAAAAATGTTATTTTAAGAACAATTCTGTAGTACAATGCTGTAAGTGACTGAATACTAACCATACAAATATGAGGAAGATCCATCAATAAAATTACTATTTAAATATATACACCATTAGAGTCAAAGATAAGACATTGAGGGTATCTACCAATATTTTCAATCTAAAAGTGTTTGAACATGCAGTAAGGGTGCATTATTAGTAACTGGTGACTGGAAAGCAAGAGGAAAGAAAGAAGGACTGGTAGTTGGAAAACGCAGACTTGGTTACAGAAATGAGACTGGAGATAGTGATATAATGTTATACACTCAATGATTTATTCATTGCAAATAGCTTTAAAAAACATAAATGGTGACTATACATATGGATGGGACTTATTTGATAAAAGGTCTACACAGAAATCAAATTGATTATATTTATGGAAAGAGTTAATGAAGAAGCTCAATATCAGTGTCAAAACAAGACCAGGAGTGGAATGTGGAACAGATCATCACAGATGGAAGCTGTATAAAATGAAAACAAGTTCAAAAAACCCAGAGAGAGCAGGAAAGAACCACATAATTTTTACTACAAGAGAAAAACCCTTTTAGAAAAAGTAATTTTTTCCAGGTAAGGAAACTAAGAAATTCAAATTATGTTTACAAATAAACAAAGCTCAGATTCAGAATTTTTAGAAATGGAACTTATTCTAGAGCTTGTCTAAAGTGTTGTTGTTGTGTACTATCTGGTCAGAATCAACCCATAGCTGATCTTCCACTGGATTTTCAGAGAAAGTAAATTGCATAGGAGTAGACTGTCCATCCTTCTCCAGCAGAGCAGCTGGTGGGACCAGCGGGAGAATGTGCTCCTGGGCGGAAGGGAAGCCTGGAGCTGCGCACCGGGGGCCCTCGGGCCAGAGAGGAAAACATAATCTACACAGGAGTTCTACAGGATGCGTCACCTTCCCTTGGAGACAGTACAACTAATCTTAAGAGACACTGGTCAAAAGAAAAAACAATGTCAGCAGTTGACGTGTTTGGAATCACAGAAGCCAAGAAAGCTTAAGGTACAAGCTGTCAGATCATGGGTTGGACAATGGAAGATATTTTCTGAAGGGACTTGGCAGACGTGAAGGGTTATCCTGGTGGAGGGCGGAGCTGGGAAGTAAGTGGGTCAAGGCACTGGGCTAGGGGTGGGGTC
>NW_006399821.1:8471108-8475962 GCF_000299155.1 Elephantulus edwardii | reverse complement strand
AAATATAGATCTCTTCCAGTCAGTTGTCAAGTAGTTGTTCTCCAGATTTCTTGGCACAACTTGGTGAGCACATCCAGGGCAGCATCTGTTAGCTGAAATACGTCAATTGGTATACCATCTATTCCTGGGGCCTTATTTTTTGCTATTTCCTTCAAAGAAGCTTGAACTTATTCTTTAAACTAGAGGCATTCTTGACTAGCTTTCTAGTGAAATGAGATCGTGTAGAAGTCTTAAAATTCATTCTTTTTGATTTTACAGGCCACTACCACTTACTGACTTAGAAGGAGGAGTGGCATCCACTTCCGTAATAGCTTGCCTCCGGAAACCCTATGAACCTGGAGAGAGGATAAAAGGCACCCAAGTGTCGAAGACTCTCCTTCATAGGGTTGCTATGAGTCACCTGCAACTTGATGGCACTTAACAACAACAACCATTTACTGATCTACTTATTTGAGGAAAAAAAGAACTGATAAAAAGGCTCTCATGGATTCTGTGCTGCTGCACAAAAGCAAGGCCCGATGAGAAACAGAATCGGTTTAAGAGAATGGGCCTACACTCACTACCTCACAGGCCCATAGAAGGAACTTCAAATCCAATTACCATACAGGCCACATTCATGAAAATGGAAAGACTGTTGAAGATGAAATCTCCTAGAGAGAAAGACCTTCCTAAGAAGGACCACACAGTAGAAAGATTGTTTAACAATATGTCTCCTCCACATTGTCCCTGAGTGTTTTTAGGGACACAGACACTTTGAAACTTTTTATTGTCTCTCTAGGGTTTCTCACGTTGTCACAGCCCTGACTATAGACTCTGTGCAAACGCAAGTGACAGTATGTCTGTGTGGTAAAGCTGGTGCAGAGCAGAATGGATGGCCAAGAGCTCAGAGGATATGCTCCTCACATGCTGCCTCTGCTTCCTGAGCCAAGCATTGTCCGCTCTCAGTCTTCTCTCTGGGACAAGTCTTTACTCTAGAAATGAAATAAATAAGTCTTGGTTTCAAGTTTCTTTGAGCAAAAAAGTTCCTGATCTTAAAATCAGCAGAGTCAAAACAAGCAGCTCAATGACATCTCCATTCCCCGCCCACCCCCACCCCCAACCCCACATTATCCACTGATTATGGAATCCTACCAGGAAGATCCTTGATGAGATAGATCAATTCAGTAACTGGGATAACGGGAGTAGGTGTGTCAGAGACAATAAGGTTGGCACAGGATAGAGCAAGGTTCAGAGCTGTTGTACATAGGGTTGTTATGAATCGCAAGTGACTCGACGGCACATAACAGCAACAACAAGCATATACCTCATTGTCGTTTTAATCCTTTCCTGGGCCTTCACAACTATTTTGGTGCCAAATCTTGACATCAGTGTCTTGTCAAATTTTCCCACTCTTTCCAGCACTACTTTCTCAGTTAAGTGAACAGTCCATAACCTGATCACTGGCCTCTGGCTAAAGACTATCCCCAAACAGTGTAACAGTGCATCCTGCATGCCATCATCCATCATCACTTGGAAGGTCAGACGCACGAGTATATGCACACACAAACACACACTCCTGTCAACTCTTCATTATATGCAACATAGAATAACATTTCAAAACAATCTTCAGTCTGGCATACAAACCTCCCAACTCACCTATCTGTATCTATCTTTTTCTCTTAGTCTTATTCCAAAGATGACAAATTTAGAGATTATTTGAAATAAGCTAATTGCTTGAAGGGAAAAGAATTTATCAGTGGATATTTTGTGGCTCGTTATCCTATTGATAAAAACTGTCCGTTCACACATGAAAGATACTATATTCATTATATATATATATAACGTAAAACTCTGAGGCCCAGTACACAATGTGTCAGGTTGCTAACCAGGAGGTTTGAAACAACACAACTTACTCATTAAATGAGCAAAGTAAAAATACAACTTATAAATTCTGTTTAACATTAATATGTCATAAATTGTTTACAATATATCCTTCAATATCTTTTTATTTAAATAAATAAGATATTAGAATTAAAATGGCTTTTGTCAATTGCATGCAAAATAATAAAATACTTTTTTCATTTGGAGGTAATTTTTTCAGATTATACACTATGTGACAAGAGTTTATGGGCCAAAAACTTTTGAGAAACAGTGTCTATATTAATTTCCTAGAGCTGCTTTACAAAGTACAATAAAACTTGGTGATTTAAAACAACAGGAATTTTTCTCACAGTTCTGAGGCTAGAAAGTTCAAAACCAAAGGGCTTACAGAACCATGCTTTGTCTGAACTTCTAAAAAGAGCTTTTCCTCACCTATTTCTAGCTTTTTTGTGGGTGCTAGTAATCCTTGGTGTACCTTCATTCTCTGCCTTTGTCATTAGATGGCCTTCCCTCTGTGCAAATCTGTCTCTATGACCAAGTTTTTCCTTTATAAATACATCAGTCATTGAATTAAAAAACTTCAATGCAATCAAGTTGGAACTGATCACAGCTGATCCTCCATCAGGTTTTTCAAAGGCTCACATGGGAGAAGACTGCCCATCTTTCTCCCATGGAACAACTGATGGATTTGAATCATCTGCCTTTGGGTTGTCAGTGAAATTCCTTACTGTGAGACTCTAGTCTTTGGATTGTTGTTGTTGAGTGCCTTCAGGTCAATAATAACTCACAGCAACCCTATGTACAATGGATCTGAACTTTGCCGTGGCCTGTACCATCCTCACCATCTCTGCTATATTTGAGCACATTGTTACAGTTACTGTTGAATCCACCTTGTTGAGTATCTTCCTCTTTTTTTGATTTCCAAGCATGATTCTTTTTTTCCAAGAACTAGGCCATACTAACAACATGCCCAAAGTCTATGAGGTGAAGTTTGACCATCCTTGAGGAGCACCCTGGTACCACTTTCTCAAACATGGATTTGTTTGCACTTTTTTCAGTCCATGGGACATTGAGTACAATCTCCAAAACTGCAACTCAAAGGCATCAATTCTTCTTGTGTCATCCTTGTTCAGTGTCCAACTTTTAGATGCTTAGCAACTAATTGACAATATCATGGCTTAGGTCAGGTGCACTTTAGTCTTTAAAGTGATATTGTTGCTTTTCAGCACTTTAGAGAGGTCCTTGATAGGAGATTCCCCCAGTGTAACTCATATTTTGATTTCCTGCCTGCTGATCAAGGGTGTTGATTATGAATCCAAGCAAGATGAAATAATTGACAACTTTCATCTTTTTTCTGTCTGTCATCATGTTTCTTATTGGCCCAGTGGAAAGGAATTTTTTTCTCTCGATGATGAGATGTAATATATACTGAAATGTTTGGTGTTCTGCAACAAGCATTTCAAGTTCTCCTCACTTTCAGCAAGCAGGGTTGTGTCATCAGCAAAATTCACGTTGTTAATAAATCTTCCTCTAATCTTGATGTCACATTCTTCTTCATAAAGTCCAGCGTCTCAAATGATTTTATCATCTTACAGATTGAATAGGTATAGAGAGAAGATGAAGCCCTGATGCACACCTTTCTTGATATTAAGCCAGGCAGTATACCTTTGGGAATGGGAACAAATATAGATCTCTTCCAGTCAGTTGGTCAAGTAAGTGCCCTACCAAATTCTTGGCACAACCTGAGCATGTCCAAGGCTGCATCAGTTTGTTGAAACATCTCTGATGCTACTCCATCAATACTGGGACATTATTTTTTTTGTAAAAGACTTCAGTGAAACTTGCATTAACAACTAAAGCAAAAGATGAGGAAACTGAGGATCTCTACCAACTTCCTCTGAAAGTGAAGCTTTTTGCTGCAGATGATCAAAGACTACAGCCTTCAATATAGGTTACATAATAAGGTCAACAAAACAAAAATTCTTACCACTGGACCAACAGGCAACCTCACAAAAGATGGAAACTGTCAATGACTTCATCTTACTTGGATTCATAATCAACATCCTTGGTACTAGTAGTCAGGAGACATATTACATTGGTAAACTGTGCAGTCAGAGACAGCTCCAAATTACTGAGGAACAATGATGTCAGTTTGAAGACTAAGGTGTGCTTGATTCAGGACTTAGTCCTTTCAATCATTTGCTATGCATCTGAAAGCTGGACAATGAATAAGGACTACAGAAGAATGGATGCCTTTGAGTTGTGATGTTGGAGAAGAATACTGAATAACTATCCCGCAGATTGCCAAAAGAACAAAGCTTTGTCTCACACACTTTGGGCATGTTGGAAAGGGACATCATGCTTAGAAAGGTAGAAAGTTGGTGAAAGAGAGGAAGAGCCTCAACCAGAAGGATTGACACAATGACTTCAGCAATGGGCTTGTGGGCGTCGGAGATCGTTAGGACGGCACATGATAGAACAGGGCTCAAATCTGTTGCTCATAGGGTTTCTATGTGTTCTATTTGACTCGGAGACATCTGACGACGACAACAACAACCAGCTTCAGAAGCCTGAAACTGTTAAGAGCATGCAATCAAGACTCATTTATAATAACTAGTGACTGGAATGCAAATTTGGAAATAAAGAAAGACTGGTAGTTGGAAATTACAGACTTGATTACAGAATTGAGACTGAAGAGAGGATGGGTAAATTTTGTATAATCAAGGATATGTTGTTTGTTGTTGTTATGTGCCATTGAGTCACTTGCAACTCATAGCAACCCTATGTAAAACAGCCCTAAACTCTGCTCTGTCCTGTGCCAAGCACACTGTCTCCCATACACCTATCCCGATAACCCAGTCACTGAATCAATCCACCTCATAGAGGGCCTTCCCCTCCTGCACTGTCCTTCCACCCTCCCAAGCATGATGTCCCTCTCCAAGGACCGTTCCCTCCTTACAACATGTCCAAAGTATGTTAGACGGAGCCTCAGAA
>NW_006399821.1:8463489-8469548 GCF_000299155.1 Elephantulus edwardii | reverse complement strand
TCTTTAGTATCTTGAATTCTTCCTTCTGCTTTGGCTTTTCTGCACTCCAGTGCAATTTTCAGAGTCTCACATCCATTTTGGTCTTCTCATCAAGGATATATTCACTGAAAATACCCTTTTTAAAAAACACAAATCATAACTATACAGATGGACTTCACCTCATGGAGTGTGCAGCAATAATACTGACTATCCCTGATTAAGGCTCATGTAAGTAGCTCAGTTTCAACAGTCAAAATTGTGGTAAAAACTCTGAAAATTATGGTATAATATAAGGAAGCCAAAACAAAGTGAAGTGTTGCTAAGGTAAGACAGCTAAGCAGAATATTTCAAAGGGCAAGTGGAAAACGCAAAGTATTATAACGAAATGCACAAAGAAAGTTAAAGACTACAGTTAAATGTTCTGTTGTTCTTGCTAGATGATTGAAGGAGAAGCTGACTTATTACTGCTCTGACCCAAATCTAGCTTGATGATTTGGATTTGACTGCTGAACTGATTACAGAACTTTAACTAATTAAGAAATCATGTTTTCAGTGATACTATGCAGCATTTCAAAACAAAGAACTCATGAAATATTATGCAAAGTGGATGACCTTGGAGGACATTATGCTGAGTGAACTATCTCAGTCACAAAAGGACAAATATTGCATAGGGCCACTGTTGTAAAACAGGACTGACATCAGGGTTGAGGGAAGACAGAGTGATGTATATTGCATTGAAACTGATGAGGGAGAGAACTGTTTAAAAGGGACATATGAATGGGTATTCTTGTCAGTACAGAAGTCCAGAGTAAAGGCTGCATAGTGAAGTGGACTTGGGGTGGAGGGAGAGATTGCACAATGATGAAAGAGTTTTTCAAGGAGAAGAGTGAATTGGAGAGCAGGTGGGTAGGGGAAAAAGTGCAACAATGAATGACTGGAAACCTTAAGTCTCTGTAAACTTTCATTAAAATTAATTTAAAACTAAACAAAACAAAAAAACCAAAATGCGCAAAGAGCTGGAATTAGAAAACAGAAAGGGAAAAACTCACTAGACACTTCTCAATTTGAAAGAACTAAAACAAAACCAAAAAGACCTTGAGTTGTACTGAAGTATACTGAAGGATGTCATGGGCAAAATCCTGAATTATCCAGAAAGCCTCAAAAGAAGATGAAAAGAATATACTGATTCATTAAGTTGTTGTTGTTGAGTACTGTTGAGTCAGAACTGACCCATAGTTGACCCTCAGGCGGGTTTTCAGAGGCAGTTCATCAAACAGGAAGAGACTTACCATCCTTCTCCCACTGTGCGTCCCTTATTCAATGGCTTTAAAAGAGGCTAGGGGCATCTGGGATATCACTGCTGCTGCTGCCAGATGGACTCTGACTGAAAGCATAGACTACCTAAGGATTGTGACCTGTTACTTCCCTATGGAATCCTAATTGATGAATGCTGTCTGAATTACTGAACACAGTATAGAAGCACAGTGCCATGGGAGGTGTGCTGGTTTCAGAATTGGTAAAAAGGGTGGACAGAGTTGCTATGTCTGATCTCCACCTCACAGACATCAGCTTGATTTTCTTTCCCCTTCCTGAAGGTAGAGAAAGTCAGCTGATGCTTCTATGACATTTTACACACCTAGATCTACTGACTCAGAGTCCCCAAGCAGAGTGTTTTTTAAAAGCACCACTGATGATTCTGATGATAAATCTAGTGTGCGAAATATCTAGCCTATCACAAAGTATGCCCCAGAGGCTAAAAGAAACCAGAAAATCAAGATTGCTGGCTGGTGAAGGAACAGGCAAGGCAGAGGAAGTGTGGCTCTGCCTTAGAAGATCCTAGAAAGCCTATGTAAAAGGCAAGAGGACACTGAAGGAATAGATTGGGATTCCTTATGGATTTAGATGACAATTACTGTAATCCAACAGGCCCAGGTATTTAGATTTAAGATCTCTCTTTTATTGTGTGGCCTTGGAAAATTATAATAATTGTTGGTATAATGAGGATTAAAACAAAAAACCAACCTCAGACTACTGGGGTAAAAATAAAATTAAATCATGTAGGTAAAATGTTTTGCCTCTAAACAGTGAAACATAAGTAGAAATCCCAACGTTAGGGAGTGGTTTTGACTCTCTCTACGATGGTTTTGAAGTGCTGAAGAGCAAAGATAACACTTATAAAACAATGGTTTTATGGTGCCTGATCCAAACCGTGATATGCAAAAGTTGGAAACAATAAATGGTTGTTGGAAAGTTGTTGGTGATAGAAATGAGGCGATCAGATGACTCATTCATTGCAAATACCTTTACACACATACACACATACACATACACACACAGACACACACATGATGGCATCTTTACTCATAGACATCACCTGATGGACTGCACAAGAATAAGACTGACTACATCTGTGGAAAGAATAGTTGGAGAAGCTCAAGATAAACACTCTAAACCACTCCAGGGGCTGAATGAGGAATAAACTATCAATGATTCATGCACAAGTTAAAATTATGATCTTGAGTCTATCCCATCTAAATTTAAAAATCATCTCCAGAATAGGTTTGAGACATTGAATACCAATGATTGAAGGCTAGATGAATTGTGGGATGACATCAAGGATTGTCAGCTGTCAGTTTGCCAGCAACTTAACAGAGACACCCTGATGGGGGCAAGCACGAAGATACACCATTCAGGGAGAGAATCAAATAGTCAATCCAGCTCGGTTTTATTGGGATAAGCACTCACTTATATACACAGGAAAACAGGATAGGGTGGCCTTACAGACGTGGGACATGTGGATTAGTCAGGAGAACCTTAGCCTCGTGAGAATCACTTCCAGTTCAACAGACACAGGCAGCTCTCTTCCCAGGTGGCGAACTTTCTCAAGCCATACAGCCAAACAGGAGGGCTTTCTCTACCCCGTATTAAAGACCATTGGGAGGCTTGCACTTATCTGGAGCTCAGGCGACCCATCCTGGCCAGAGGCACTCCCTTCCTCCCCAACATTCCACAACAAAGGATATTATCCATTAAGAGAGCAAAAGGTCACTGCAAAGACAGAAGAGGAAAAAAAGACCAAAATGGATGTCAGAAGGCATTGCTTCTCAGCCTTTTGGCTAAGATCAAGTGCAAAATGTATGTATGAAGAGACTGAAAATGGCACTAGATTGTTGGGAAGTCAAAACAAAGGATGAGATTTCTCATGGCCCAGATTCCCTGAGGAGTTTCCACCTCCACAGAGAGACTCCATCTGCTAAAGTGGAAAAGAGGCCCCACCCACTCAGCCTCAGGGGAAGACCCAAGTACACTTCTAGCAGAGACAACTAGTGAGTAGCAACTGAGACTTCTGGAGGGAAAGCTACCATACAAGTTTACTAAAAGAAGTTTCAAGCTATCCTCATCAACCCCCATCAAACTCACATAAGGTCAAGGAAGCAACAGGCAAAGTCAAACAATATGAAAAAGAAAAAAAAAAAACCAAAACAAAAACCCCAAAGAAGTCTTCTCCTAAAAAACTGTCCAAACAGAAGACGCAACAGATAATACCTCAGAGACAGAAAGATAAAAGAACCATACTGACATGGAGTTTCAAGACTAGAATTGAAAAAGTTACAAATGTTGGGGTGTGGGGGGGGGGTGGGAGGAAAGAGTTGAAGTCATAAGTAAAAAGCAACAAGAAAGTGAAAGACTATCACAAGACAGGATAAAACCAACACAGTACTATAAAGAACAGAAAAACATGAAAATACAATGCAAAATATTAAAATGAACATCATAGATATTCCTAACATGTTGGAGGCAAAAGAAGGCAGAATGAAAGAAATGAGACAGAGAATCAGTGAGTTACAAGACAAGATCTTCAATGAGAAATTTAAAGAAAAAACAGGAGAAAGGAATAAGGAAAATGAAGAAAGCATTAGAATCATGTGTGATAACATCAAACAAAAAACATAAAAGTGATTGGAATTCTAGGGCAGGAAGGTAAACAAACAAACAAACAAAAAACCCAACATGGAAAACATTGTGTAGGAAATATTGGAGATCACTTTCCAGGTATCATGAAAAATAAGGAAACACATCCTAGAAGCTCAGCAAAAACCAAACAGACTACATTCCCAAAAGAAAAACATCAAGAAATAACATTGTCAGACTCTCCAAAATAAAAAAAAAAAAATTAAAAAAAGACAGAATACTAAAAGCAAGACAAGAAAAACAAAAGTCACCTATAAGGGAGAACAAATTAGATTTAAGAATGATACTTCAGCAGAAGCCATTCAAGAAAGAAGACAGTGGAATAGTATATACTGAAGATTGAAAGAAAATAATTGTCAGTCAAGAATCTTATACTAAGCAAAGCTGTCCATCAAATGTTGTTGTTGATGTTATGACAGAAACTCACAAATTGCACACACTAGTTAGCTCTGAATCCTGCCTTATCTGAGCCAATCTTACTGTCTCCAACAAACATACCCCTATTACCCCAGTAACTGTGTCAATCAATCTCATCGAAAGTCTTCCTTTCCTGTGCTGACCCTCTACTTTTCCAAGCATAATGTCCTTCTTTAAGGACTGGTACCTTCTGGGGGGAAAAAAAGGACTAGTACCTCCTGGCAACATGCCCTAAGTACGTGAGATGGAGCTTCAAAATCCTTGCCTCCAAGGGGCAACTTGGATTCACCCTTTCCAGGACACACCTGTTTGTTCTCTTGCGGTCTATGGTATATTCAATACTCTTCTCCAACCCCACAACTCAAAGGCATCAATTCTTCTTCTGTTATCCTTAATCACTGTCCAGCTCTCTGATGCATAGCAAGTAATAGTGAAGACTGTGGCCTGCATCAGGTGCACATTAGTCTCTAGACTGACATCATTGTTCTTCAGCATTCTGGAAAGATCCCTGACAGCAGATTCTCCTAATGCAGTTAGTTCATCTTTTGATTTCCTGATTGCTGTTGCCAAGTCTGGTGAATGTGGAACTGAGCAAGCTGAAATTGTTAATCATCTCAATTTCTTTTCCATCTATCATGATGCTGCTAATTGGCCCAGTGGTGAGAATCTTTGTCTTCTTGATACTGAGATTAAATCTATATTGAAGATTGCAGTTTTTGAGCTTCTTCAGCAAATGCTCCAGGTCACCCTCAGTTTCAAGAAGCACAGTTGTATCATTTGCATAACACAAGTTGTTAATGAGTCTACCTCCAATCCTGATGCCACATTCCTCCCAGAAAGCCCAGCCTCTGAATTATTTGTTCTGCACATAGATTGAGAAGGTATAGAGAAAGGATACATTCCTGATGCACTCCTTTCTTGAATTTAAACCATGCAGGGTTTCCTTACTCTGTTCCAAAGACTGATTACCAGTCTGAATAGATCTTGAAAATATTTGTGAATACAATGAACACTTTTCATGCTACTTACTGTAGCCACTGGAAGTACTTTCTGTGGTGTGCTAGAAGCATTATTGGTAGGTTTTCAAGCCTTCTAGACTTTCCTTTCAATTGTAAGTAATTGTGATATATTCTACACAGTGCATGAATATTATTTAAGTTTGTGTAAATACTTCTGAAAATGTACTGATGCTGTAAAAGCTAAACAGTTTTATGGAACTGTGATTTTTTTAAACTTGGGTTTTCTCCCATTTTTGTATTATAAACCTTTTAAGACTAATTTTGCTGACTTAAAGAGAACTAATATATTTAATGTAATTTTTGTAGAAGAGAAACTATTTTAAGGTATTTTTTTGGTTTTCCCTAACACTTATCCACTGTAAACCTTTGTCACATGCATGCTCAGAGCTTGGGCAGACATTTCTTATATTTGTAAATTGGTTTAAATAAATGTAATTTTATATACAGGTTTTCACCTACATTATATATGCATTATGTGAAGGTCTGATATTTTCTTTACTACTTTTTCTATCTTAATGTGGTATGGAATTTTACCGTATTATGCTTACATTCTCAATACTCTTCTCCAGCACCACAGCTCCAAGGCATCAATTCTCCTTCTATCCTCCTTGGTCATTGTCCAACTCTCTGATGCATAACAGGTGAGTGCAAAGACCATGGCCTGTATCAGAC
>NW_006399821.1:8460115-8462664 GCF_000299155.1 Elephantulus edwardii | reverse complement strand
ATAACAACAACAACAACATGCTTACATTCTTAATACTGTACAACATTCCTGCTCAGAAATTGCTCACATCCATAAAATGTCTCCCTCTTCCCAATCCAATGTGAAATGTGTCCATTTATAACTGCCTGTTGCCTGTTCTATTAGTATCTAGAAATGTAGAAGGCCTCCCAACCACCATTTCTGCTGTGTCCTTAAGATGTACAGTATAAAAATATAGACATAACAATGTGTTGTTATAGAATGGCCTTATTTATTTTAGTGACTATAGTTTTTAAATAAAAGACTGAACTTTAAAAAACAATTCAGGTGAGATAGACACAAGGTCAAATTTTGATTATTGTGGATTTGTTTTAATTTTTGTTAAATTTTTGTTAATATCAATTTGAAAGTAGTTGACAGTCTGTTCCATAATAAGCACATGGCCTAGTTTTCAGAGCTGAATCATATAGAGCTTCTCCAGTGATTCTTTCCACAGATGCCATTAATCTGGTTACTGTATAGTTCATCAGGAGAGGTCCTCATGTATAGTCATTGTTTGTGTTTCTTATAAATGCTATTTACAATGAATAAATCAGTAATTGTACAAAATTCTACCATTCTATCTCTGGCCTCATTTCTGTCACTAAGTCCATATTTTTTGAGTACTGATCCTTCATCCTTATTCCCAACTTTTGCATTCCAGTCACCAATCCGTCAATCTTGGTTGCCTGTTTGATCAATTTCAGATTACAAAAGTTGGTAGAAATCTTCTATTTCCTCCTCTGGGTTGTTGGTACATATATTGGAATGATGGTGGTATTAACAGGCCTTTTTTGTATGTATATGGATATTATGCAGTCACAGCATTGAATTTCAGGATGGATCTAGAAATGGTCTTTTACACCATGGATACAACAACCCTGTTTTGTTCACCTTTTCATTTTGGCATAGTAGATCATATGATTGCGTTATTAAAAATGTCCCATGCCAAAACATCTCATTTCATCAATGCCTAGTATGTCAATATTTGTGCATTTAACTTCTTCCTTAACAATGCCCAATTTTCCTACATTCATATTTCTCACATTCCACATTAGTGTCTGCTTGCAACTCTTTCTCCTTCTTTGTGTTTGCTCAGCCTCTAATGCCATATCTGCTAATCTAATCTAAGTATACTTGTTTGTTCATGAGGTTTCTGAAGACTCGTTATATTAGAAGTGTATGTCCAACCCTTCCTCCTGTTCTTGTTTATTGTTAAGTGTTGTCAAGTTGCTTGCAACGAATAGCCACCCTATGCACAATAGCTCTGAATCCTGCTCTATCCTGTGCCAATCTCATCATCTCTGATGCACTCACCCCCAATACTACAGTCACTGAGGCAATCAACTCATTCAGGGTCTTGTTCTCTTGTACCATCCCTCCATCCTTTTTATTTTAGTTGGTTCTGTTGTGATGTTGCCCAATTCATCTTATTCAGATTATTTGTGTCTTTTCCTTCTTTTTCTGTTAGTTTTGCTAGTGGTTTGTCGATTTTATTGACCTTCTCAAAGAATCAACTCCTAGTTTTGTTGATGGTTTCAATTGCTTTTTGGTTTTCTATTTCATTTATTTCTGCCCTAATTTTTATAATTGAGTTTTTTTAGAGGGTGTCAGGTTTTCTTTTTCAATTTGTTGGAGATGTTTGGTTAGAGAGTCAAAGGCCATTTTTTCCTGTCTTTTGATATGTTTGCTTATTGCTATAAATTGACCTCTGATTACGGCTTTGGCTGTTTCCCAGAGGTTTTTGGCAACCAGTGTTTTCATTGTCATTTGTTTCAAGAAACTTTTTAATTTTATTTTTTATTTCTTCTAGTACCCACTCATGTTCAAACAAGGTGTTGTTCAGCTTCCAAATGCATGATTTTTTCTCCTCTATCCTCTTGTTATTAATTTCTCATTTTATGGCATTGTGGTCTGAGAAGATGCTTTGTATTATTTCCTATGTTTTTTAATTTATTGATGCTTGTCTTGTGACCTTAAATGTGATCTATTCTGGAGAATGTTCCATGCACATTGGAGAAGAAGTTATACTGTGGTTTTTTGGGGTGCATTAGCCTATAAATGTCTACAAGATCGAGTTGGTTTACTGTGTGGTTTAATTCTTCAGTATCTTTGTTGAGTTTCTTCCTGGTAGTTCTATCTTTTCCTGAGAGTGGTGTATTGAACTCTCCAAGTACTATAGTAGTGTTGAAAAGGTGAAGAAAAATGGGGTTGCTTTCATAGTTAGAAAAGCCATTTCTAGATTCATCTTGAAGTACAATATTGTGAGTGACAGGATAATATCCATACACATACAAGGAAGTCCAGTGAATATCACTATTATTCAGATATATGCACCAACAAACAACCAGAGCCAAAGAAGAGGAAATAGAAGATTTCTACCAACTTTTACAGTCGGAGATAGATCGAACATGCAATCAAGATGCATTGATAGATTATCTAACTTTCAGATGTAAAGGAAGCAAAAAGGAGCGCGAGGGCGACGCAGCGTGAGGGCGAGGCCGCCAGTGGGGGGGAACGCCCCCGCCAGA
>NW_006399821.1:8422364-8453254 GCF_000299155.1 Elephantulus edwardii | reverse complement strand
CTGGGAGGAGGGTAGAGAGAATAGTGCAACAATGAATGAATGGAAACCCAAAAGCTCTGTAAATGTTTATGAAAATTAATAAAATATAGAAAAAAAAATAAAGGAAGCAATTAAAAATTCCATGGCTTTAAAAAAAATGCCACGGTTTGAATGAGAAAAAAGAAAAAGATGCATTGATAATAATGGGTGACTGGAATGCAAAAGCTGGGAACAGAGAAGAATCAGTAGTTGGAAAACATGGACTCAGAGACAGAAATGGAACTAGAGATAGAATGATTGAATTTTGCACAATCAATGACTTATTCATCACAAACACATTTTTTAAGAGACATAAACGCAGGTTATACACATGGGTCTCACCTGATGGTATGCACAGGAATAAGATCGATTACATCTGTGGAAGGAACCACTGGAGAAGCTCAATATCAGCTGTGAAAACTAGGTCCGGAGCTGATTGTGGAATAGACCACCAACTACTCATATGCAAATTCAAGCTGAAGCTGAGGAAAATTAAACCGAATCCACGAGATCCAAAATATAACTTTGAGTCTATCCCACCTGAATTTCAGAACCATCTCAAGAACAGGTTTGAGGCCTTGAATAGGAATGAACGAAGACCAGATGAGTTGGGGGAGGATATCAAGGGTATCATCCAAGAAGAGTGCAAATGTTCATTACAAAGACAGAAGAGTAAGAAAAGACCAAAATGGATGTCAGAAGAATCTCTGAAGATTGCACTGGAGAGCAGAGAAGCCAAAGCACAAGGAAGAATTCAAGACACTAAAGAGCTGAACAGAAGATTTCAAAGGGCAGCTCAGAATGACAAAGCAAAATATTACAATGAAATGTGCAAGGAGTTGGAGTCAGAAAACCAGAAGGGTCGAACTCGCTCAGCATTTCTTAAGCTTAAGAACAAATTCAAACCTCAAGTTGCTATAATCAAGGATGCTTTGGGTAAAATATTAAATGATCCAGAAGGTATCAAAAGAAGATGGAAAGAATATACTGAGTCATTGAATCGAAAGGAATTTGTAGACCCAGAAGAATTTAACAAAACAACATATGAGCAAGAGCCTATGGTGATGAAGGAAGAAGTTCAAGCTGCTTTGAAAGAAACAGCAAAAAAATAAGGCCCCAGGAAGAGATGGTATACCAATTGACATATTTCAGCTAACAGATGCTGCCCTGGACTTGCTCACCAACTTGTGTCAAGAATCTGGAGAACAACCACTTGGCCAGCTGACTGGAAGAGATCTATATTGGTTCCCATTCCAAAGAAAGGTGACCCAACTGAGTGTGGAAACTACAGAAAAATATCATTGATTTCACATGCAAGCAAGATTCTGCTGAAGAGTATCCAAAAACGACAGGAACAGCACATCAGCAGGGAACTGCCAGAAGTCCAGGCTGGGTTTAGAAGGGGTCGTGGTACTAGGGATATTGTAGCTAATGTTAGATGGATCGTGGCAAAAGCAGGGAGTACCAGAGGAATGTTTATCTGTGCTTCATTGATTATGCAAAGGCATTTGACTGTGTGGATCATAATAAACTGTGGCTGACTCTGAGAAGAATGAGAATCCCAGAATACTTGATCATGCTAATGCAAAACTTATACTTGAACCAAGAGGCAGTCATCAGAACAGGGCAAGGAAACACTGCATGGTTCAAAATTTGGAAGGGTGTACGTCAGTGATGTGTCATGTCTCCATACCTTTTCAACCTGTATGCAGAACAGATCATCTGGGAGGCTGGACTCTATGAGGAGAAATATGGCATCAGGATGGTGGAAGATCCATAAACAATCTGCGTTATGCAGAAGACACAACCCAACCTGCTCAAACTGAGGAGGACCTGAAGCACTTGCTGCTGAAGGTCAAGGACTGCAGCCTTCAATATGGATTGAGGCTCAATGTCAAGAAGACAAAGATTCTCACTACTGGACCAATTGGCAGCATCAGGATGGATGGTGAAGAGATTGAGATTGTTCACAGCTTTAGTCAGCTAGGCTCCACAATCAACACTCCTGGCACCAGCAGACAGGAAATTAAAAGGCGTACTGCCATGGGAAAGTCTGTTGTTAGGGACCTCTCTAAAGTACTCAAGAGTAACAGTGTGTCTCTGGAGACAAAGGTGCATCTGGTACAGGCCATGGTCTTTGCAATCATTTGTTATGCATCAGAGAGCTGGACAATGACCAAGGAGGATAGAAGAATTGATGCTTTTGAGCTTTGGTGTTGGAGAAGAGTGCTGAAGGTGCCTTGGACTGCTAAGAGAACAAACAGATTCATCCCGGAGAGGGTTAAACTGGGCTGCTTCTTGGAGGCAAGGACTCTGAGGCTTTGTCTGACATACTTTGGTCATGTTGTAAGGAGAGACCGGTCCTTGGAAAGGGACATCATGCTTGGGACGGTGGAGGGCAGGCACAGGAGGGGAAGGCCCTCTGGGAGATGGACTGATTCAGTGACTGTGGCAATCGGAATGAGTGTGTCGGAGGCAATGAGATTGACGCAGGACAGAGCAGAGTTTAGAGCTGTTGTACATAGGGTAGCTACGAGTCGCAAGTGATTCAACGGCACATAACAACATTTCCTTTTTCAGTTTTGTTAAGGTTTATTTATATATTTTGCAGGTCTTTCATTTGGTGCATAGATAGAAGTGCCATAAATTTTAAGGAAACTGACAGACTTATCTTTCTCTCATGCTGTAGCTAGTGGGTTCAAACTGGTAATCTTTGGATTAACAGCCAAAATTAATCAATCACTATACCACCTGAGCTCTCTGAGTTTCAGAACACTAAATTATAAGGAGCTTCATTGGTACTATGGTTAAGAGTGTGGCTGCTAATTAATTGACAGGTTGTTCTCACCAACTACTGCTAGGGGAACGAGATCTGCTTGGAAATCCAGTGGGATAGTTCTACTCTCTTTTCCAGGTCTATGATTCAGAACTGACATCACAGCAGTAGAAACTTACATTTCACAAGAAAAGAAACCAAACTGGGGGCTAGAGGTAGCAGATCTGCGAAGCAATCTTTCATTTAACAGTTTTCAGTGACATAAATGTTAACTGTTAGTTGGGCTTACAAATTAGAGGTACAAATTCTAAAGAAGACAATAATTCACTGGAAGCACACCATTTGATAATGAGATTAGAGGCTCAACTTTGAGACATTACACAGAATACATACCCAGAGGCCATCCCTCACTCTGCATGAAGCCATGGATGGACTTCGATTTGAAATCACCTATGTCTTATGTACATACAGTGACAGAGAAGTGATAAAGAATAGAAAGTCATCTTATGATGCCTTGTTATTTTTTGTTTGAGGGGTGTGTGTGTGTGTGTGTTTATTTAAAAAGAAGAATTAAGGATTCTGGATTGTCATTTTAGAGGATGTATCCTCTTATCCTTTTCTCTGAGGCCTCTGGGTGATACAGCAGAATATGCACAATGAGTGCACCAAAGGCTGGGCTCATGTAAATGAGTCCCAATGTTTCAGCTGCTTGGCAGACAGTGCACTGAAGATGCAAACTGAGATGAGTGAAGTGAAAGGAGGGAAAAGAATGGAACTATTCTTTTCATCTTTATTCCTATAGTTAGATACATGTTGCTCTCAAACTACAATTGTGAGCATTGATTGTGTTTTCATATGATTGCCTCTCTTCAGACAATGCTCTGAACTGCTTAACAATATTGGCATATTTCAGCAAAGTTCATACAACGGAAGCATGCCATGTGGTGATATGAGAATTCTTTTCATCAGTATAAAACCTCAAGTTTTAGGCCATTCCTCCAGCTACCATAAGTTTTCTCTATGATGATCTTTCTTCCTAATTTATATTGATAATTTATTTATATACTTATAATTTTTATTCATATTCATAGTATAATATAGTATAATTTTTATTTATATATTTATAATTTATTTATAATTAAATGTAGGATGAGTGTATAAGTGAGTTTCATAAAGAGAACATGAAATATGTGCTATGACAAATCTCTACTGGGTTTCTGAGGCTATAAATCATAAGGAGTGAAGACTATCCACCTTTCTTCAGCAGAGCCACCGGTGGATCTGAACTACTGGAGCCTTGAAAATATGGAGTCTCGGCTTAGCAGAGCAATTCAAACAGCTGAAGCTATCAGAGTTCACCTCCATGAATAAAGTATCTCTTAAAATGGATGAGATGAAAAACAAAATAAAATGGATGAGATGATTGATGTAGAAATAAATGTTCTAATTTCTAGATATAAAGAAAGAGAAAACAAATAAATCCAGTAGTATTCTCTAGAAGATATACTGTGTCTTTGTTTATGTACTATTGAGTTGACAGCAATCATAGTAAGCCCCTGTGAACAACAAATATGAACTTGGCCCTATCTTTTGCTATTCTCACCATTTCAGATATACTTAAGCCCACTGTTACAGTTATGTCAATACATCTTGTTGAGGATCACCTCTATCCTATGCTGATATCCTATGCTGACCCTCACCTTTCCAAACACGATGATGCCCTTTTCCAAGGACTGGCCCTATTTATAACTTGCCCAAAGTGTGTGAGAGAAAGCTTCACAATCCTTGTTTCAAGGAGCACTGTGGTCACAGTTTCTCTAAGAAAGACTTGTTAGTTCTTTTGGCAGTCCATGAGATATTCAGCACTCTTCTTTAACAACACAACTCAAAGGTCTCAATTCTTCTTCTGTCATCCTTATTCACTGTCCAGCTTTCAGATATATTGTAAGTAATCGAAAAAACCATGGATTGGATCAAGCACACCTTAGTCTTTAAACTGACGTGTCCTTGGTCTTCAGCATTTTTAAGAGGTCACTGATGACAGATTTTCCCAATGTGATATGTCTTTTGATTTTACTGCTAGTATCAGGGGTGTTGATTGTGGATAAAAGTAAGATGAAATCGTTGACAATTTCAATCTTTTCTCCACCTATTATGGTGTTATCTATTGGTCCAGTGGTGAGGATTCTTGTTTCTTGAAGCTGAGATGTAATACATATTGAAGGCTGCAATTTTTGATCCTCTGCAGCAAATGCCTCAAGTTTTCTTCACTCTTAGCAAGTAAGACTGTGCCATCTGCATAACGCAGGTTATTACAGACTCCTCTTCTGATCCTGATGCCACATTCTTCTTCACAGAGTCCAGCTTCTTGAGTAATTAGTGACTAATAACATGCTAAATGAAATTCTAAAGAGCTCACACTGATTAAGGTATCGGGTATGGGGGTGGTTATTTATTCTCTGCTATAAATTTATTCTTTGAAAACAAAACTATGATAGAATTAAAAACTGATATGTGAACTTTCCAGAGATACCAGGTGATCAGTTTCTGGAATATCACCTTTCTTTTCCAGAAGTCCCCAAGAACTAGTACTCTTTGATCTCTTAAGTCCATACATAACCAGTTATTTCTCAAAGCTTAAAGTGGTGTGTGTGTGTGTGTGTGTGTGTGTGTGTGTGTGTGTGTGTTTCATGAATCAAATCCAAACTCACTAGTGTTAAGTTGATCCTGAATAACAGAGACTCTACAAGGCAGAGTTACTGTTGTTATGTACTTTTGAGTTGGAACCGACTCATAGCTGACCCTGCAGTAGGTTTTCATAGGCAGTAAATCACACAGTAGAAGATTGTCCATCTTTCTCCCATGAAGAAGGTTAGAACCATTTGTTTTTAGGTTTGCAGCACAATTCCTTACCACTAAATAGGGCCCACTGAGTTTTCAAGGCTATAAAAGCATCTTTATCCTGAGGATTTACTGGTGAACTTTTTCACTGTTGACCTTCTGGTTAGCAGCTCAATGACTAGTTCACTATGCCAGTAGGGCTTCTTATCTTTTATAAGTGAACAGCATAAGCACACAAAGAAGAATTCACTACTGGTTTGCCAACGACAATAAACTGGTTTAGCAACAACTGGTTTGGCAATGACAATAAATGAGTGAATGAATAAATGAAATGAAATGATTAAGTGGTAAAAGGATAAAAATGTGAAGGACTTTTACAAGGATAAAAAAATAGTGTTTATTTTTTAAGAACTATTTTTAGCAAACAACAAATTCTGGTGAGGTTGCAGAGAAACGGGAATCCTTATTCACTGTTGGTGGGAGTGCAAAATGGTGCAACCACTATGGAAGGCAGTTTGGTGTTTTCTCAAAAAGTTGGAAACAGAAATACCATTTGACTCAGCAATTCCATTACTGGGAATATACCCTAAAGAAATCATAACTGCTACCCAAGCAGATATATGCTCACCCATATTTATTGCAGCTTTATTCACAATAGCAGAGTTGGAAACAACCCCATCAACAAACAAATGGATAGAGAAGCTCTGGTATATGCACACAATGGAATAATATGCTGCATCGAAAAACAAGGAACTCATGAAGTAGTACCTGCGGGGTGGGGATTTCTGAGGCACCTCTGAGCTAGCCCGCCTCTTCCCTTGTGAAAATTCATATCCTGTGTATCCTCCATGTGTCCCCAGAAGTTCTGGCGCCACCTTGAGCTCTGGTCTTATATACATGTGGGGTGGGGTCCAAGAGGCAGTCGTCGAACAGAGCAAGGAAACACTGCATGGCTCAAAATTGGGAAGGGTGTATGCCAGGGATGTGTCTTATCTCCAGACTTTTTCAACCTACATGTAAAACAGATTATCTGGGAGGCTGGACTCTATGAAGAGAACTGTGGCATCAGGACTGGTGGAAGATCCATCAACAATCTGCAGTAAGCAGATGACACAACGCTGCTTGCTGAAACTGAGGAGAACCTGAAGCGCTTGCTGCAGAGGGTCAAGGACTGCAACCTTCAATATGGATTAAGGCTCAATATCAAGAAGACAAAGATTCTCACCACTGGACCAATTGGCAGCATCAGGATGGATGGTGAAGAGATTGAGATTGTTCACAGCTTTAGTCAGCTTGGCTCCACAGTCAACACTCTTGGCATCAGCAGCCAGGAAATCAAAAGCTGTATTGTGATGGGAAAGTCTGATGTTAGGGACCTCTCCAAAGTACTGAAGAGCAATTGTGTTACTCTGGAGACTAAGGTGTGTCTGATACAGGCTTTGGCCTTTACAATCAATCACTTGCTATGCATCAGAGAGCTAGACAATGACTAGGGAGGAGAGAAGAATTGATGTCTTTGAGTTGTGGTGCTGGAGAAGAGCATTGAATGTAGCATGGACTGCTAAGGAAACTAACAGGTTCATACTGGAGAGGGTTAAACCAGGCTGCTCCTTGAAGGCAAGGATTCTGAGGCTTCGTCTGACTTACTTCGGACACGTTGCAAGGAAGGACCAGTCCTTGTAGAGGGAAGTCATGCTTGGGAGGGTGGAGGGACAGCGCAGGAGGAGGAGACCCTCTAGGAGGTGGATTGATTCAGTAACTGGGGTAATTGGGGTGAGTGTGTCAGAGACAATGAGATTGGCTCAGGACAGAGCAGAGTTTAGGGCTGTTGTAAATAAGGTCACTATAACTCTCAAGCAACTTGAGGGCACATAGTAACAACAGCAAAACATGAAATATTATACAAAATGGGTCACCTTGGAGGACATTATGCTGAGTAAAATATCTCAGTCACAAAGGGACAAATACTGCATAGTGCCACTGCTGTAAAACAGGACTGACATCAGAGTTGGGGGGAAACTAAGAGGGGATAAATAATGTATACTGCACTGAAACAGATGCGGCGAACTATTTCAGAGGAATATATGATTAGATATTGTTGTCATGACAAGAGTCCATAATGAAAGCTTCATAGTGGAGTGGACTTGGGGAGGGGGGAATGATATAATAATGATGGATTTGTTTTGTTTGTTTGTTTGTTTTTTACTTTTCAAAGAGAAAAGCGAACTTGGGGGGAGGGGTGGTCAGGGAGAAAAGTGTACAACTATGAATGAATGGAAATCCAAAGTCTCTGTAAACTTTCATTAAAATAAATTAAAAACACAAAACCCCCTATTTTTAAAAGTAGATTTATTAAGAGTCAGAAGGATGAAAATATTCAGACATGTTGGAAAAGAACTGTTTAATTCTTCCTCCTTTATACCACAGCTACAGTCATACATTAAAAAAGAATATATCATAGATTTTGCATCTGACTTTATAGCAATGAAGTGAAGAAAAAAACAAAAAAAGACAAAATTAATAAAGTTCCAGAGACAATTAAAGGAGTTTCCATTTTCTTAGGAAGCCTGCTCATTCCTATTACATTGTAAACATTTTTTTAAACATTTTTTCTACATTTTTTGGGGCATGCTTTGAAAAGTAGAGCATCAGCAAAGGAGAGGAAGATCCTCAACATGATAGACTGCTGGACACAGTGACTGTAACTTAAGCACCAAAGAGTAGATTACACAGGATCTAGAAGAGTTTCAATCTCTTGTACCTAGAGTTATTAAGAGTCAACTTGAGAGCACTTAAACACAACAATGAAGGACCTATGAGACCAACAAGTACAAATCACACTGGTTCAAGGGAAGAAATGACAAAAGCTCCCCTCTTTGCCCCCAAGTATGACAGTTCTGTGTTAAGTCTCTTCTTTTGGCATAGAGTTTCCAGAAATCCTTTTGATGGGAAGCATTTACTACTTCTCACAGCTAGCAGCTAATACAGAGGAAAAGTCCAGGGGCTATTAAATTGCAAATGTTACAGCAGGAGGTAAAAACTTTACAAAAAAGATAGTATCTGCTTCCTGTAAATCGAAGCATCTGACTTGGGCTATGTATAAATGGTTTGGGCCACTTTATTTGAATGCTTATAATTTTGAATGTACATGGAATAGTTCAGTGGTTTACAAAACAGCCTAAATACTGGTAAGCCTATGATTTGGAGGAGGGTATTTTCAGATTCGGTGTGGTTTCTTCTGCTCAGTAATTTTTCCTTATTTTACACTACTTTGTGAAGTAAAACAGCTATAGCAACAGGTAGGTGGAATCACTTGTATATTACTGTCCAGAGTCTACCCAGTATCTTTTCAATGGAAAGAAAGGAGAGGAGAGGGGAGGGAAGGGGAGGGGAAGGAAGGAAGGAAGGAAGGAAGGAAGGAAGGAAGGAAGGAAGGAGACAGACAGACAAGTATGTCTTGGTACTTGAAGGAAAGAATGGTGAA
This sequence comes from Elephantulus edwardii, assembly GCF_000299155.1. Taxonomy (NCBI): domain Eukaryota; kingdom Metazoa; phylum Chordata; class Mammalia; order Macroscelidea; family Macroscelididae; genus Elephantulus; species Elephantulus edwardii. The sequence goes on along the minus strand of NW_006399821.1, from coordinate 8,444,135 downwards.
GCTTATCTCAAATACTTGGAGCATATTGCTAAGAGAGGCCAGTCCCTGGAAAAAGACATTATGCTTGGAAAGGCAGAGGTTCAGAGAAAGACAGGAAGGTCTTCAACAAGATAGACTGACATAGTAACTGCAACAATAGGCTCAAATATATCAGAGATGATAAGGATAGCACAAGGAAATACAGGATACAGATCCATTACTCATAGCATTGTTATGAGTTGACTACACAGCACCCCACAACAACTAAGAAACAGAGCCTAGGAGAAAGATGGGCAATCTCCTCCATTGTAATTTATAGCCTCAGAAACCCAAAGGAGGGTCAACTATGAGTAGGTTGTTGTTGTTAAGCACCATCAAGTATGACTCATAGTGACTCTATGAACGACCAAATCCGGACCCTGCCCTATCCTGTGCCATTTTAACAATCTCTGACACACTCAAGCTCATTGTCACAATCACTATATCAGCCTACCTGGTTGAGGGTCCTTCTCTCTTTCACCAACGTTCTACCTTCCCAAGCATGCTATTCCTCTCCACGGAATAACCCTCTTCTAGCAACATGCCCAATATCTTTATCAATTATTTTCATTCTTTCACTCATTTTTGAAGCTTCATCAATTTTTTTAGAACGAAATAGTTATAAATAATTGAATATAATGTGTGTAGTTTGCATTCCAGAAAGAATTAAAGTTCTTATATTGTTTTGTGTGTAGTCCAATCAAAACCAATTCATAGTGGACCCCCTAGTGAGTGGGTTTTTAGAGGCAATAAATCTCATGGCAGGAGACTGCCCATCTATCCCCTAGGAGCAGTTAGTGGGGTAAAATAACATGTTTTCAGGTTGGCAGCACAGTTCCTTACTACTAAGGCACTAGAACTCCTTTCTTAAAATACAGGGCTTAAAACTATTGAAATGAATCTGAAAAAAAACGCTATGATTCCATACTTCTCAAGTTGAAAAACAGTACTTACGCATCAAAGCTGTTTCCATAAAAGGGGTAAAAAAGGGTAAAAAAAAAAATTAATCACCAAGCTATTATTATTGTTGTTGTTGTTGTTGTTGTTGTTGTTGTTATGTGCTGTCGAGTTGCTCGCAACTCATAGCGGCCCTAGGTACAACAGCCCTAAACTCTGCTCTGTCCTGTGCCAGTTGCACCATCTCTGATACACCCATCCTGATTAACCCAGTCACTGAATCAATCCACCTCATAGAGGGCCTTCCCCTCCTGTGCAGTCCCTCTACCCTCCCAAGCATGATGTCCCTCTCCAAGGACCGGTCCCTCCATACAACATGCCCAAAGTATGTTAGATGGAGTCTCAGAAGCCTTGCCTCCAAGGAGCCACCTGGTTTAACCCTTTCCAGGATAAATCTGTTTGTTTTCCTAGCAGTCCATTGTACCTTCAATACTCTTCTCCAGCACCAAAGCTCAAAGGCATCAATTCTCCTTCTATCTTCCTTAGTCATTGTCCAACTCTTTGATTAGCTTTATGTAATATAAAATTATATAAAGGCCTCTGAGGACTAGACAGTGCTTAAACCACATGAGGGTGTGGTTACAGAATGAAATGAGTGAATATCACGTGAGATGTGACTATTTGCCCAAAGCATGCCTGCACAGCCTCCTTGGGTAGAATAGCGTCCTAGAAGGACTGCCCATAATATAAAACTATCTCATAGTGTGGCCTGGGCAGGACTGTGTGGGCTCTGTAACGGCAGCTCTTTTTGTGTGCAATATGTTTTTCAAATGCAATGCACTAGCAATCCAACTTACTGCCAGGCTGGCTTTTGCTGACACTGACACTTAACTTGAAATAGTGTTTTACAGATATAATCAGAATCAAAGAAGATGCCAAGTCTCTGGAATTTTAAAACAGGTTACTAACAAAAGTGTAAATCAGAAAAGGCACTTATGAGCTATTGTCACTGTTAAGTATCCTAGAGTCATAGATGACCCACAGTTACTCTATGAATGAAAATCTTGAACTCAAAACTTTCATCTTTTCTCCAAGTTCATAGAGTTTCTGGAGGCAAGCTTTTTTTGGGAGTGGATGCCACTCCTGTTTCCCCTACTTCCAAGCCTGTTTTATTTGGGAGATCCATAACCAGGACTGTGGACCACAGGCCCAAGGGCCCAAAATCCATTTAAATAGAAGGCCACACCCTATTGTGAGCTGCAGCCACACCCTAGTCTCAATCCCAAACAAGAAAACACACCTTTGCAGAATCCAGCAGGTCCACTCATCTTCCCAGCCTTGGAAATAGCCCCAGACTGGTGGCCAAAAACCTTTTTAAATAGAAGGCCAAAGCAAATCAGCTCACACCCTGTTGTGAACAGCAGCCACACCCTAGTCTCAGCACCAAACCAGAAAACACACCTTAGCAGAATCTGGCCATTCCACTCATCTTCCCAGCCTGGAAATGGCCCCTATGAACTATAAGTTTAGCCTAAAATTATTTATTAGAATGGTTCTTGCTGTTATGTGCCAGTGAGTCAGAACTGACTCACAGCTGACGCTTCAGCAGATTTGGCCTAATAGCAAGAAGCTGCGCTCCAATCCAAAGGCACACTCTTTGAATCCACTAGCTGCTCTAAGGGAGAAGGGTTGGCAGTCTCCTCCTGTGCAATTTACTGCCTCTGAAAATCTGCTAGAGGGTCAGCTATGAGTCAGTTCAGATTCTATGGAACACAAGAACAACAATAATAAATTACACAGGAGGAGATTGTCCCATTTTCCTAAGAGCAGCTAATAGATTATAAGTGTGTGTCTTAGAGTTGACAGCACACCTCCTTACTGCTAGGCTACTGTTCAGCACTGGTCTTTGAGAATAATTTTTTCAGGGTTATGGTAGTAAGATTCTAAGCCTAAACTTTATACACAGACACAACACACACACACACACTCCAACCTCAGAGGTTCAATGCAAGAACTGTAAGCAACTTAAAAATGTTTTTTTAAGTAAGTAGGAAGCATATATTAGTTATTCTTAGCTCCTCTACTATCATTGGCACAAACTGGATACTTTTGAAAAGCAATGATTTAACCACCTCATTAAAATTTATTTTTTTTTTTCAATTGTGGTCTTGGGACTTCAGCTCTGGGTTAACTGAGGCCAACTCATTTTGAATGTTTGAGATAGAGAGCCCTTAGGAAAAAAACCCCTTCAATTCTTTTTCTGTCTGGGTAAGTGCTTTAACAATTCATCATAACAAACAGTATAGTATTTAATTCTATAAAAGTCAACTCTTTGAGACAAGACAATGGCATTCATTGCATTGCCCTAAGCTTTTTTTATCTGGGTTGTGCTCATGGAACTCTCTATCTGAGCGCAGTTAAACTCCCACTGCTGAGGTAAATACAAATAGAAGACAATGTATAGCATAAATATTACAATTTTCTGAAATACTTGGTATGAGTAGAATAATTCAGGTAAAATCATCTGAGCTGCTTCTTGGAAATAAGGGAAGCTCTGGTGGCTTAGAGTTAAGGAGTAATGCTGTGAACTAAAGGTCACAGGATTTGTATCCACCAGCTGTACTGCAGGAGAAAGATGGCAATCTCTTCCCATGCTATTTATTACCTCTAAAATCCGCTGGAGGGTTAGTTATATATTGGCTCCGACTCAATAAAAAAGGCTTTGACTTGGAAATAAAGTTCTAGGTCAACTAGAGAAAAATAAGTCTTTCATTAAAATAACCATATCTTCATTGAACAAACCTGGGTATGAACATATTAATGTATATAAAAGCCATAAAGGAAATCAGGATGAGATTCTTTAGAAAAGGGAGATCATTCAGAATTCTAAAGTTCTCTTGGCTTGTAGTGAGTTGTCTTTAAATATATTCTCTGTATACTTTCTTAGATGAACCCATTAGTCATTGATATTCATGGCTACAAAGAGAATTAGAATCGTCTCAGGAATGCAAAGAGAAAGTAATCAGGGTTCCTCCTTTTTCTCTCCCCTTCACTTCAGAACTAGGCTCTTGAAATTCTAGACAGAAGACAACATAGGGGCAGGAAACAGAGTTTTTGTCTTGAAAAGAGAAGGAAAAAGAGACTAAAGTCTTTTGGGAGGCATTACAAGGGTACAAGATGATGGGGTGCTTGTTGGAGGATGGGAAAGGAATTTAAAGGCATTGATTATTCTTTTTTCTTCCTTATTTATTATAAAACTTTCACATGGATTGGAAGCAACTGAAAATATCATGGTTTGGGTAAGCATATCTTAGTTCTCAAAGTGACAGCCTTGCTCTTCAGCCCTTTAAAGGGGTTCTGGAAAGCAGACTTAACCACTCTATCATTTGATTATTGTTGTTATGTGCCGTTGATTCTCCTGCGACTCAAAGTGACCTTATGTACAACAGCCCTAAACTCTGCTCTATTCTGTGCCAATCTCATTCTCTGACACACCAACCCGCATTACTCCAGTCACTGAATCAATCCATCTCATCAAGGGTCTTCCTCTCCTGCACTGTCCCTCCACCCTCCCAAGCATGACATCCCTCTCCAAGGACTGTACCCGCCTTGCAAAATGTCCAAATCAGATGAAGCTTCAGAATCCTTACTTCCAAGGAGCAGACTGGCTTAACCCTCTCTAGGTCAAACTTGTTCATTCTCTTAGAAGTCCATGTATATTCAATACTCTTCTCCAACACCACAGCTCAAAGGTGTCAATTCTTCTATCATCCCTAGTTATTGTGGAGCCAAGTAAAATGAAATCCTTGATAATACCAAACTTTTCTTAATTTATCATGATGTTATTTAATGGTGTAATATAAGGATTTTTGTTTTATGTTGAGGTTTAATCCATACTGAAGCCTATAGACTTTAAGTTTCATTAGTAAGTGCTTCAAGTCTTCTTCATTTTCTACATCGAGGATGTGTCATCTGCATATTGTAGGTTGTTAATGGGTCTTTATCCAATACTGTTACCATGTTCTTAATACAGTGTAGCTTCTCTTATTTTAATTATAGTTTGGCATGAAAAGCTCAAATATATAACATTTTTCCCACAACAAAATGCAAATATTATACCTAAGGGAGAAAAAAAGAAATATTCCAAACTCTCTTGTAATATTCTGCTCATATTTAAAATTTCCCTATAGTCTAAGAATTAGTCCTTGTACTTGCCATATAGTTTTCTTTTCATGTGTTTAGTGTCGCTTTATCAACACTTGGTTTCTCAGAATGCATAGTTTAAGAAATTGTTTTAATACTGAAAGTACAATTTTTAAAATAAATAAATATTCACATTTTGTTAATATTCAACAACTCAGTGACTTGGGGACATGAAATTTTCCGCAGCCCACATTACCATGGACTAACTTTAGGTAAGATAAAGCTCTGATTTTTATTTCTATTTTGCTCAAGCTATACAGCAATTTTCAGACTAGGGGGACACTTCCATCGCAGATTCCCCTTGCTCTATCACCATACAGAGGTGAGATGCTGACAAAATCCTTGTAAGATTAATCATATAGAGAATTTTTGTAAGTTAAGAATGTCCACGCTATGATTGGATATGCACAGCCAGTTTTTTTAACAAGCACATGGATGTGTTTTCAAAACAATAAAACACTAGCAATCTGCCCTGACCAGGGAATATAACTTTAGGTATTTTCTTTTCTCAGGATATAACAGGATGCACAATAGGGAAAGCCCCTTCTCTTACTGAGTTTACAAATTAGTAAGAGTTCAAAAAGAACTATTAAAAAATTACATGCCATGTGCTTGGAGGAAAAAGAAAACATGATAAAAAGTGTGTGGTAGATAGCAATATAATTGTTTTAGGTAGGGTACTATGGTAGAGATTAGGTGGTGGATTTGAGCACAAATCAAGGTGGAAACTATTCAGGATATAAGAGGGGATATGGGATGAAGTACAGGCAGAGAAGTGGTACAAGGGGGAAGAACCAGAAGACTACAGAAAGAGACAAAGTTGTGAACTTCTCAGCCCTGAGTGAAAAACGGCTTTGGCCAGGACACTTGCTTAAGAAGTGGGATGTTGTTAGACATTTGTTCAAGAGTTAGGTCTGTCAATCCAACAAAAGCCTAACAAGAGAAAGAGCCAAGGGTCTTTGGGTCTAACTTTATTTAGCAGAGTAGGGTACACTGGGAGCACTGTAGTGATAAAATTGCCTCACAGTACTTACCTAAGATGGGCAAAAGCCATGTTGATTCTCAGAGTCAATGATAACATTTTGGCTTAGTCTAGGAGAGAGGCAGCCCTGACTGAAGATCTGTAATATTCATTTGTTGCTGGTTCTAAATTTTACCTTGTTACTTAACTGACACACCCCATAATCACAAGCATGTTCTGTGAGTTTTGTGTGGCCACTGTAATGAATTCCCAAATCCTGTGGAGTAGTGTGCCATGGGAGGGAAAGAGATTGTTAGAACTTGTGAACAGGTTGGGAGTACAGGGAGATGTATGACCTCATAGGACTCAGTTTCCAACTGCTTTTCATCCTTTTACCTTGTGAAATTGGTGGAGGTCAACACCACTGCCCCACCACATTTTTATAGATGGTAAGCTATTTGTAATTCAGTTTTAGTAACCTAATAAGAATCTATGTCTTGCTTATGTGTGTGCTAATATTAAATTTTTCTATTCTATTTCCCTTGGCCTTAAAAAAGACATTTATGTTTTATGATAAGCAAAAGCATTCAATTGTGTGGAACATAATAAATTATAGAGACCATGGGTAAGAATGGGAATTTCTGAACATTTCACTGTGCTCATGTAAAACCTGTACATAGATAAAGAAGCAGTCATTCAGATAAACAAGTGAATACTGCATGGTTTGATATTAGAAAAGGTGTGTGGCAGAGTTGTACCCATTCTTCACACCTATACAATCGATATGCTGAGCAAATAATTAGAGAAGCTGGACAATATGAAGAAGAATGTGGTATCAGGATTGGAAGAAGACTCATAAAACACCTGCGTTTATATAAATGACACAGTACTGCTTGCAGAAAGTGGACTTGAAACACTGAAGATGATCAAATTCATTCAATTGAAAGCATTCAATTTACTTACTGAAGATTAAATCCATATATATCTCAATATCCAGGGAACAAAATTTCTTACCACTGGACCAATAGGTAACATCACGATAGACAGAGAAAAGACTAAAGTTGTTAGTGATTTCATTATACTTGAATGACAATCAACATCCATGGTAGCAGGAGTCAAGAAATAAAAAAAGGCATGTTATATTGGGAATAATCTGTTGTCAAGGACCTCACTGAAGTGCTAAAGAGCAAGACAGCAGCCCATAGACTAAGGTATGCCTGACCCAACTGCATTTGCAATTGCTTTATGTGCATGAGAAAAATCAAAGAATTCATTCCTTTGAATTGTGGTTTTGGCAGAGTTTTGACTAACTTATGGACTCCCAAGAGAGTCAAGCAATCTGCCTTTAGGAAATGCAACCAGGGTGCTACCTAGAGGCAAGGATAGTGAAACTGCATCTCACATAAGTTAGAGCATGTTATCAGGAGGGGCCAGTCCTTGGAAAAAGAAGTCATAATGGGAAAAGTAAGAAGGTCAGCAAATGAGAAGAAGATCCTCAACTAGATGTACTGACACAGTAATTTTAACAACAGGTTTGAGCACACTGGAGATTTTGAGAATGATACAGAGTAGGGCAGGTTTTTATCTGTTGTTCGTAAAGCGCTGTGAGTCACAGTTCACTTGACAGCACCTAACAACACCAACAGAACTTTAAATGCATTTTTCATTGTATATATTTTGGTAAGCCACCTTAAAACTTTTATGGAAGCAAACATATATACTTGTATTTGGGCTATCTATATGCTGAAAATTTGAAAATTATACTTGTTTGGGACTATCCTTGGTATGTAATATGAATAATTAGCGCAGTAAAAGAAAGTGTAAACCTAAAAATTTTTTCAGAATGTAAGAAAAATGTAGAGTCTTAGTATTCACAGTTGATTATTATTTAATCTAAACATTAACACAAATACAACTTCTGCCTTAATAGTCTTAGTATAAATATTATGAGCAAGCACTGTGTCTCAAGTCAGATGTTGATGTCTAAATAATTCAGCATTGATCTTTAGTTTTTCCTACACAGTTTCCACAAACAAGCTCACTAAGGAGGCTCATGGCAGCTTGTAGAATGTCACTTTAGCTGAACACTCAACAAGCTAATGACCGTGTGTTTGTGTGTGGGGAAATCTTTAACTTTCAGCCACCAACAATATTAACTCATTCTTCACAGTAATTTATTTATATAATTAAGGGAAAAAAATGAAGATTTGAGGAAAGAGTAAAATCACTGTTCATAGGCTCTTTTCTGAATAATTTAAATTACATTTCTTTCCATGAAGCTTACCAGAATGCCATTATCAAATGAAAGTAAAAATTTCAGTAGCCCTTCCCAATAGAGTTATTTAAAGCTATGATTTTTAGGGGAGCTCTGGTGGCCTAGTGGCAAGAAGCTGCAACTACAATCCCAGAGGTGCACGATTCGAATCCACCAGATGCTCTGCCGGGGAAGGAGGGGCAATCTCCTCCTGTACCAGTCAGATCTGATTTGACGGTACACGCACACAAAAATAATAAAAAAAAAAATAAAATAAAGCTATGATTATTACCAATAGTAGTCAAGAATTTATTGATTTTAGGGAATCTCAGTGGTACAAATTGAAAAATTATACAGAGACCTCGGCTACAGATAATAGGTAATCTCTGTTATTCAGGCCTTAAATAACAAAATTCCATCTTCAGAAAAAGGACAGACAGAATAATATTAAGGTTGGCAGGAAATGCAAGAATAAAGTAATCCTGAGTAACAAAGGTGAGAAGCTATGAGTGGATAAGTTCATCCCTGACCCAAACCTTACTTAGCTGAGGAAAAAGAGGCACAATTGGTATAAGTGACTGGTGGTAAAGAAGTGTCAAGTAGCTATATGAACATGAACTTGCTTAGACGAGCTTTTACATTAAATTATAATTACTGCAGTAATGCTTGCTAATTGCATGAAATTTGGGAAAGGTGCAAAATAAAATTCTATAATCCTATTTCCAAGAGACAACAGTCACTAACATCTTGGTCTGAATCCCTTTTAAGATAGTTTTCACGTCTGGATCTGATTTGCTGATGAATTCTGAAATATTCCCAAATGATTTCCACTGTTTCAGTGGGAAAGCCAGGGTTGGTTCTTCAGATCATTCACTCATTTATTCAACATGTATTTACTGAGCATTTATTACGTACCAGCCAATACATTAGACTTTGATTGTATCAAATATGAAGACAATAGTTATGGTCTTTGTCCTCATGGAGATTGGATTCTAGCCAGAAAACACAATTAATATTTACGTATACTTACACACCAATACAGGGCACTCTGAGAGTGTCCAGAAGTGAGTGCCTTCTGATACTACCCAGAGAAGAGTGAGGTTTATTTTAGATTAGCCTTAATATTCAGAGTGGTCTGCTTGACATCTTCAGCAGCAGCTTCTGGATGGAATGCAGACTCCCAGGCCCCATTCGGATCTGTTGCATCACATTCTGCTTTTACAAAACATCCTAAGGGGTTCACAGTCATATTATAAGTTTGAGAAGTACCAGCCTAAAGAGTTAGTGGAAATCATCCGTTCAAAGAAGATGGGAGACAGGGAAAGAGGAAGAATTTATTCCAGACTGCAGTTGTAGGCACTTGACACCTAAACAAGACAGTGAAGGAATGCCAGTGCATCACAACCAAAGCCTGATGGCAGTAGTGTGATTAAAAGGGTTGGGTTACACTAATCTTTGGAGGCCCTTAGTTTTGGCCACATTCAGATTCTCATGGAGACTTCCTCCACAAGCCAAGAGGCAACATCCCTTTTCTTCCCTATATCCTAGGGCTATGGTAGAGATTTTATAAATTTAAAGTATCTGAAAATGTTTCTTAACTGTGAGTCCTCAGAGGTGCTCACTGGATGACTTTACCATGCCTAGGACTAGTGGTATCATAGTGCACTCATGAATAGTTTATCAACAGTGTGAAGCTACAAACTCACTTTCAAGCACTTACACTGATGAGAGAAAAACAAAACCAACAACAACTCTTTTTAGCCCTAGCTTTACAAGAGGCAGTATTACAAAATGTGGAACTGGAGGGATTAAGGACATCTTTTAAAGTCAAGATCTCACATGTTCTGGGTTTAGGCTGTAGTGGAGTAAACCAATCCTCTTCTGCAGTTTCTGGCTGCCCAAGCTTCCTATCACTTGTCAGTGAGTCATCGAGAATGGTCACCAGCCTTTACCATGTAGAATGATTACCAACCTATACACTGCTTTCCTTTGAAAGCTCAAGAGAAAAGATTGTTATGTGCCTTTGAATTGGAACCAGCCTATTGCTGACCCTCCATTTGGTTTTTAGAGGCAGTAGGTAGAAATTTAAAAACAAATAAATAAAACAATCCAGAGAATATGAATAGTACCTCCCAATAAATAAAATGCCCCGAAAATTAAACAGTACCTCCCAACACACTCCTTCAAAAGTAAAGGCATTGAATTTAATGAAATCTTTTATTCCTATTATTTACTCTTAACATCCCAACTGAGGTATCTAGTTTCCAAAGCTTTAACATACAATGAAGGTTCTTCCTCTGTAATTCTAAACCAGGTTTGGAAGATGAACAGGTGACCCAAAGAGCTCCTCTTTGTTCTCCATTTTCACCTTCTATTATGTAGTCGGAGGCACTGAATAATAATTGAATCATCAGCTTGGTTCACAATCTGAAACTATGCTATTTTCTTCTGTATCTGTTACTAACATTTACATATGTACTCAAAGGTGTTCACAGCATATTTTTTGCCAATACCATTTTATTTGTCCTGACAATAGCCACAGGCTTTCCTTTTTATTTACTTTTGTCAAATTGAGGCAATGAAAGTTCAAGAAGTGAAGCTTATACAACTGGAGTAACAGTAATCAGAAGTCCTAATACTTATTTCAGAGATTCTTTTATCACCATTACCAGAAAATACTTAAATAACAGAAAACGACTAATGATAAACCACCAATCACTCTTATAGCTGTCACCGGCATCAAACACAGTTTTTGTTGCTATTGTTGTGTGCAATCGAGTCGCCTGTGACTTATAGTGACCCTATGTACAATAGCTCTGAACCCTGCCCTATGCTGAACAAGTCTGACTGACTCCAACACACCTACCTCAATGACTTCAGTTACTTTGTCAATATATCTTATTCAGTGTCTTCCTCTTCTGCACTGTCCCTCTACCCTTCCAAGAATAATGTCTTTCATCCAAAGACTGGTCCCTCCTGGCAATGCAACTAAAGTACAAAGACAAATGGTCAAAATTCTTGCTTCTAAGGAGAAATATGATTTTACCTAGTCCAAGTACAGTTAGAATTCTATTTACTTTCACTCTCCAATATAATGTCTGCCAAGCTAAGACCTATTGATAACAAGTTGATTTCTGAGTTATAGTGAACCTATAGGTCAGAACAGAATTGTTTCACAGGGTTTCCAATACTATAAACTTTATAGAGGCAAACTGTCATGTCATTTTTCCACAGAGAAGCTTGTTAACAGAACCTTTTACTTAGGAGCAGTCATTAATCACTGACCTACTACTCATACACTCACTCATTGCCTTTGAGTCAGACTGTGCTCACAGCTGACCCTCCAGTGGGTTTCCAAGGACGACAGAGATTGCCCATCTTTTCCACAGTTGCTCATGGATTAGAACTGCCACAAAGACATGGCTTTTGGGTTATCTGTGTAACTCCCTACAGACCACGCCCCCATGGTTCCCTGAACTACCAAAACTCCTTATATCATCCATACCCCTTTTAAAAGATGGTGTAATAGGTACATTTATTTTCTTAAATAATTTGTATATGCATATTATTAAAAAGTGTCCCTTGATAAATTTTCCTCTTGACCTGTTCACTATTCTAGAGACACTTCTATGAGTATGGCACTTTTCTAAAATTGGGAATTTTCAACATATGCAATGATGACAGCTGCCAATGAGTCAATGTCAACTCTTCTACAGCTGAAAAGCTTCATATCCTCACCATCACTGCCAGCTCCAAGGTCATCAGCTACTGTACTATTGCACTGAGGCTACCCACACCCAATGGATCTCTACAACATTAAACATGATTGATTCCTCCTAATGACATGTCCAAAGCAAGTAAGATGAGTAATGTTTGGTTGTGATCTAAAAGAGTCTCACTAATTTTCAGTCAGTGAGACTCAGTCAGGACAAGGCAGGCTTCAAAGCTGTTGAACATAGGGTCTCTATTAGTCACCAATAACTCAATGGCACATAACAAGTACATAATAATACATGACAACAAGAAGGAGCAATCTAGTTTCACCCTTGCTACAACAGACTATGGTATGTACTTGGCAGTCCATGGTATAGTCAATACTCTTCTCCAGCACAACTCAAAGGTGTTGATTATTTTTCTGTCATCCTTAGTCATTATCCAGTTCTCTGATGCACAGCAAGTAATTGCAAATATTATGGTCTGGATCAGGTACACCTTAGTCTCTAGATTGACATTGTTGCTCTTCAGGTCTCTGGAGAGGTCCCTGATAGCAGATTTTCTTAGTGCAATTCACCTTTTCATTTCCTTTCTGCTGCTGCCAAGACTGTTAAGTGTTAACTGTGGAAGTGAGCATGCTAAAATTGTTAACATTCTCAATCTCTTCTCCTTTTATTATGATGCTGCTAAATGGCCTAGTGGAGACAACATTTGCTTTCTAGATATTGAGCTTCAATCCATATTGAAGATTGTAGCCCTGACCTGCAACAAATGGTTCAGGTCCCCTTCAGTTTCAGCAAGTAAGACTGTGTCATCTGCATAATGCAGGTTGTTGATGAGCTTTCTCCAATCTTAATGCCACACTCTTCTTCATAAAGTCTAGGCTCCTGAATGATCTGTTCCACAAACATATTGAAAAGTATGGAGACAGGATGCATCCCTGACACTCTTTTCCTGATTTTGAATCATGCAGTGTTTCCTTGCTATGTTCTGACAAGTGCTTTCTGTTCCAAGTATAGGTTTCTCAAGAGCACAATCAAAAGTTCTGGAGGGCAAGGTTAGCCGCCATTTCTTGTGATCCACATGGTCAAATAAATGCCTTTCCATAGTCAATGAAACACAGATAGACATTCCTGTGGTACTCTCTACTTTCAGCCAAAATTCATCTGACATTGACAATGATGTCGTTAGTAACCATGGCCTCTTCTAAATCCAGCTTGTATTTTTGGCAATTTTTTTCAATGTACTGTTCCAGTTGTTTTTGAATAACCTTCAACAGGATTTTATGTGTGATATTAGTGATACTGTTTGATAATTTTAACACTATCAAATCACCTTTTATATAGAGTGGGAATAAATATGGATCTCTTCCAGTCAGTTGGCCAGGTAGTGGTCCTCTAGATTTCTTAGTACAACCTTGTAAACATGTTCAGGCCTGCATTTGTTTGTTGAAATATGTCAATTAGTATTCCATCAATTCCTGGGGTCCTTTTTTTTTTTTTTTTGTCAGTTCCTTCAGAGCAGCTTGAACTTCTTTCATCACCATTGTCCTTTGCTAATTTATTGTTTCATTAAATTCTTCTGTGTCAGCCAATTCTTTTTGTTACAGTGACTCTGTATACTCCTTCCATCTTCTTTTGATGTTTCCTGGATCATTCAATATTCTGCTCAAAGCAACCTTCAGTATTGCAACTCGAGGATTGAATTTGTTCTTTAGTTTCTTCAGCTTGAGAAATGCTAAGCGAATTTGTCCCTTTTGATTTTCTGACTGCAGCTCTTTGCACATTTCATTACAATACTTTGCTTTGTCTTCCCAAGCTGACCTTGGAGATCTTCTTTATGTAAATTTGGTTCCTGATCTTGTGCTCCTTCTTGAAATGGTTCAGTGTTAAATAATATTTTTTTTCAATTATAGTGACCCCATATATTCCTTTCATTGTCTTTTGTTGCTTTGCTTCCTGTAAAATCCATCATTTTGCCACGAATTCACATGATTCACTTTCAAGTTGTATAATATTCCATCATCTGTATGTATAGCTAATATCCTGTCTTTTAATGACTTTGATGGTTAATATTGTGTCAACATTGTCATAATCTTCAGTATATTGTAACTATCCTTTGTGTTATAAATTTTAACTTCTATGAAGTTAATGAGGTAGTAGTAGAAGCAGGCCTATAAAGATATTATTAGCCTAATCTGATTAAGAAGAGGTCTTCATGGCATATATATGTTTGGATTCTCTGTCAAAATAGCAAGAGCTTTTTTTGCCAATCTATATCTAACTAGTTCCTGGTCTCCGGATGTGACAGTATTTTACTGTACTTTCTATCTTGGAACTTTTTGGTCTCCATGATCTGTGACCCTCCTTTCCCTCAACAATCTCTAGAAATGGTCAGCCCCAAAAGCCAGCACCCTGATGTGCTGCCTGCCTGCTGTCAACCTGGATTCATTAAGCTTCCCAGAAACCTCTCTCTTGAGGTCTGACCTACAGACCTTGCCAGCGTCTACAAACAAAGGAACAATTTCCTTGAAATTAACCTCTCTCTCTCTCTTTCTGAACACACACACACACACACACACACACATATATATATAAAAGCACCAATGGTTTTGGTTCTCTAGAGAACCCAGTCAAAGACAATGACTGTTTAACTCTTTCTCAGTTTTTCACTTTGGCAAACACTGCATGTACATTTCTCCTACTGTACATGTGGGTTTATTTTTCTACAACCAAACCCTAGAAAGCCAAGGCACATTTTAAAATTTTAACATTTCTAAATTACCCTGGAAAAAAAAATCCTGTTCCTTACATGTATCAGCATACCTACGTCTCCACAACTTTGACAAAATTCTTGTTCTTGTAAGACTTTCCCAAATATAATTGTCTTCCAGAGCAACAAATAGTAACTTTTGAGGCAATCCTGAGATAAAATTATTTGCATTTCTACCAAGCCCAAGATATGCATACAGAAACTTAAAAATATGACATATATATATATATATATATATATATAGAATGTTGTTGTTATGTATTGTTGAGTCAAAACTTATAACTGACCCTCTAGAGGCTTTTCAGAGTTAATAAATTGCACAGTAGATTGCCCATCTATTTCCTGTAGAACAACTAGTGGGTTTGAACCAAGTGCCTTTGAGTCGATTATATAATCCCTTACCAAAAATCTTTTTTTTTTCCCATTAATGTGTTGTTTAATACATTGATGCCTAGAAACATAATTTACATCAAGATACTTCGATAGCCACAAAGCACACAATTTACATAGTTTTTCTATTTCTGTTACATGGTTTTTCTATTTCCTGATAGATTCTGATACCGTGCTTGTTGGAAACAGTTTGGGGACACTAGGGAAGTTGATGTCATGTCTTGGACTTGTTTGCTTCAGGGAAGAAAGACAGGAGTGGTGATTGGCCCTGCATATTGGGATCGTCCTTTGCCTGAATTATGACGATCCGCCTCCCTCGCTCTCTGCTGTCAGCTCTTACCTTGCAGTTCCACCATTGACAGCATGCTTAAGAACCAGATACATGTTTAAAATGCAGTTTCTGATCCTGTTGGTCTTATTTGAGGCCTAGTGTTCTGCATTTCTGGTGCTGACCTTGCTGGTTAAGCTGCCACTGTGAATAACAAGGATCTCGTGATAGGTGGCACAGACCATGAGGGTGTTTCACTGCTAACCATGAGGCCCAGCACTGCTGCTGGTTCAAATACACCAGGGGCTCCATGACAGCAATCGTGGACAGTTTCTTCTGTCAAGATTTACAGCCTTGGAGGGTGGCGTTGAGTCAGAATTGACTTGGTGGCAGTCATTTCAGGTTTTAGCAAACTTTGTCAGTATAGGACTAGGTAGTAAGTATTTTAGGTTTAGAAAACCAGATGGTCTCGATCTGTCATAATTACTGGGCTCTACCTTTATAGCAGGAACACAGAAAATAGCCAGAGACCGTGCACAGTCTAATAGACAGGAGGACTGTGTTTCAATACAACTTTATTTACAAAAGCAGGCCTCATAAAGAAATTTGTATGATTATAAAGTTAATTCAAAGATCATCTGAGGAATTGAGTTTTTGTTATTTATTAAAATGTTGTTGTTATGTGCCGTCGAGTCGCCTGCGACTCATAGCGACCCTATGTACAACAGCCCTAAACTCTGCTCTGTCCTGTGCCAATCGCACTGTCTCCGACACTCCCATCCCAATTATCCCAGTCACTGAATCAATCCACCTCATAGAGGGCCTTCCTCTCCTGCGCCGTCCCTCCACCCTCCCAAGCATGATGTCCCTCTCTAAGGACCGGTCTCTTCTCACAACATGTCCAAAGTAAGTTAGACGGAGCCTCAGAATCCTTGCCTCCAAGGAGCCACCCGGTTTAACCCTCTCCAGGACAAATCTGTTTGTTTTCCTAGCAGTCCATGGTATTCTCAATACTCTTCTCCAGCACCACAGCTCAAAGGCATCAATTCTCCTTCTATCCTCCTTGGTCATTGTCCAACTCTCTGATGCATAACAGGTGATTGCGAAGACCATGGCCTGTATCAGGCACACCTTAGTCTCCAGAGAGACACCATAACACAGGTTGCTGTTCAATGAATGTCCTGTTAGTTCAGTGGTTGAGAGCTAAACCACTAACTAAAACATGAAGGGCTCCAACCTGCCAACCACATTATAGGAAAGGATGTGACAATCTCCTTGGTAAAGTTTACACTCTTAGAAACCCTACAGGTATGCTATAAGGGAGCTTTACTGTCTCTGAAAATAGGCTATGAGTTGGTTCTGATTCCATAGTACATAATAATATAGGGCTGCTGTAACTCGGGATCAACTCTATTAAGTGAGTTTGGTTTGATTAAATGTCATCCAGAGCAACAAATAGTAACCTTTGAAGTTATCCTCTCCTTGAGACAAAATTGTCTGCATTTCTACCAAGCACAAGATATGCATACACCTTAATATATGCACACTGCACATTCATACAAGTTAACATATCACAATGCACATTCTTCTGAAGAAAGTAATTCTTTGGGCTTTAAACAATGCTCCATTGGCATTAAAAAGACACAGTTATCCATCTCCTGACTTTATTTCTATGTTTCAGTTCTTTCTTAACACATTTTTAAGACCTTTAACTATTTAATAGATTTTTTAAAAATGTCAGTTGATTGTGTTTTGTTTCTGTAAGTGACTTCTGAGCACCTGTTATTTTTAACCTAGTTTTCTCTGATTCCAGGTCTCTTAAAAAAAGTGTCATTAATATGAAAAAACGTGTTTGGTTTGTTTGTTTGTTTTTAAGTAGCCAAGTAAGCCTGGCACAAAGAATAGCTTCTCAACACCAAGCCTCTCAGTTGAAAAAGAAACGAAGATCTGACTGTCCCTGGTAAAGATTTTACACAGGAAAGGGTTCGAAAAGCTCCAAAATCTGTTCCTAAAAGAGCTCTGGAGAAGCTCAGCTGGGCAGACACAGAAGGGGGTGGGGTGGAGTTGGATGAGTGTAAGGGAGGCAGGAATGCCACTCCAGCCAGAGGAGGTCTCAATGAGACTTTGTTGTGCAGCAGGTGACTCATCTGAGCACCTTTACCCCCAGCTCCATGCCTTCTTTCTCTACACTTTGGTGGCCCATCAACCAATATTAAATTACATGGGAAACATCTTCCAGGCAATTCAAAAGAAGATGTCTGACCAATACCAAGTAGCAAACGTGAAGCCAAATGAACTTTTAACACAGGATGATCTCTATTAAGTCTGAACAGACTGTGGTGCAGTGGGGGTACGGGGCGGGGTACCCTGGACCCGACTGGAGTCTCTAACAGGCAGCAGCTGGGGATCTCTAAGGGCCCTGCACGCACAAAGGCTGCCGCCCACATCCTCATGCCTTAAAACTTTTCTGGAACCAATTTCCAATGACAGCGATTAGACAGATAAGATAGATATATCCAGACATTGCCTTTCCATTGGGTACAGGCAGCCATGAATTTCCCTGCAATGAACCCCAGTTTTCAGTGCGAGTTTTCTCCATGATTAGACTCCTGAAATCAGTAGTTGTGAAGGAAGACATTTCCTTTCCCACAACTTCCTCCTCCCGCCTCCTGCAAAGGGTCCCCTGCAAAGGGTCCGTCTGCTAGGGCAGCGATCTCTGGACGTCCCCAGCCTCGCCATCGGTCCACTGTTTGTCCTTCTCCGGCCAAGGTCCGGCCATGGGCCGCGCGCCGGTCGAGGGGCGCAGGCGGCACTCAGTGGGGCGCCCTGCTGATCTCACCTTCCCCTGGGACCCTGTCCCCTTTCCCCCTCGAGACCAGAAGGCGCCCCGGCCAGGCCCTCCAGCCTGAATGTGAACGCCCGCCCCCGGACCCGCAGTCCCCGCCTCAGGCGCCGCCGCCTCGGCCGGAAGACGCCGAGTTTGCACCTCCTGGTCGCCAGTCGGGCGCAGTGCGAAGAGTTCCCGAGAACTTAAAAACGGAAAGAGAAAAAACACCACCCCTCCAGAGTGAAGAGCCGTCAGCACCAGCCCGCCCACCCCCGATTTGCGGTCCAGTTACGGTCGAGGCGGAGCGAGGGAGGGGCGGCGGGCGGCCCGGGGGCCCGCTACTCACCGCGCGGTGGAAGGCGGGGACGCGGACTCGCTGGGGCCTCGACGTCGACGCCGACACCGCCCCACGGAGGGAAGTTCCTTATAAAGCGGCGGGGCGGTCGGCTCCAGGACTCAAGGCTTGCTCGGCTTGCAGACTGCGGTTGTCGTTCGGCTTCAACCCCGACCCCGAACGCGACCCCAGCCCGCGCCTTCACCGCCAGCCTCGGCTCCGGGGCGCCCCCGCGCGGCCGGGCATGTGCGCGCCCCGCGGGTATGGCCTCGGCAGTGTTTGAGGGCACGTCGCTGGTGAATATGTTTGTGCGCGGCTGCTGGGTGAACGGCATTCGCCGGCTTATCATCAACCGGCGCGGTGACGAGGAGGAGTTCTTCGAGATTCGCACGGAGTGGTCGGACCGCAACGTGCTCTACCTGCACCGCAGCTACGCCGACCTGGGCCGCCTGCTGCGGCGCCTCCGTGACTCCTTCCCCGAGGACCGGCCGGCGCTGGCGCGCTCGCCGTTGCTACCAGGTGCGCGGGGTCCGAGCCTGGTGGCTATTGCGGGGCAGTCGAGAATGTAGTTCGGGTAAGGACGAAGCAGAGCTAGCTGCAGCCTGAGAGCGCGTCCGTGTCACCCTCCCTGGTCCCTGGTGCTGGCGGTGAGCGAGGAAGATGGGAGGGGGACAGGGCGGGCGCGGCCGGCGCAGAGAGAAGAGTCTGTTTCTTGGCGAGACGCGCTGGTACAAGTGACGTGGCCGGTTCAGGTCAGCCCCCGTAGCCACTTCCCTCAACTTGTCTGGGGTCGCGGCCCCCGCTTGCAGCTCAGGAAAGGCTGCCTACTCCGCCTGCCTGGCAGTTGGGGAACAGTTATCCAGGGTCCCGGCCAGAGGGTTGAATCTCTGGGGAGCGCAGACCGAGGAGGGGCTCTTCCCCCTGCCCGCTGGGGTGATAACTCCCCGGGCGGTCCGGGTGCCACGCCGCGCCGCCGTCAGCGCTGGGCGGCGGGGCCAGTGGCCCACCCGGGCTCGGGCCGCGCGTTCGGGGTGGTTTAGCGTAGTCACCTCCTCCCAGCCTTGTGACTTGAGTCTGGCGCAGGGCGCTTGTTGTCAGAGCTCTCTGCCTGCCTCTTCCAGCTGCCCGCCTGGTGCACTGCCCAAGAGGGAGAGATGCAGAAGTTGAGATGGAAAAAATGAGGGAGGGGGGCGGCAGGGAAGAGAGGGTCAGGGAAGTCTGGAAACAGAAAATTTGGGAGTAGGGCTCGACTCCAGGGCACTTAACGACAACAGCAAGGCCCTACGTATATGTCCATGCAGGTCTAGAGGCATTTCTCCTCTAAGCCCCTCTTTTAGACCTGATGAAACGTACCAACTCATAACTGACCCTCTAGCCTGTTTTCAGAGGCAGTTAGTTAATGGAACACAAGGGAGTAAATTACCCATTCTTCTCATGCGGAGCAGCCTGGTGAATTAGAACCCATTGCCTTTAGGATTGCAACTTCTTCCCGCTAGGTTATAGGAGATCATATTGTCCAGTACATGCCAACTCACAACAGCCCTGCAAGGGAGTCGAACTACCACTTCTGATTTAAGAATAGTAGTTTGTGACACCATAAATTGTAAGGGAAACAGACAGATTTATCATTCTTTAGTTGAGTGGCTGGTGAGATTTGAACCTTTGACCTTTCAGCCAGCAACCCAACAATTGAACCGCTGTGCCACTAGAGGTAGTTCTTAGTCCTCAAATACAGCAAGCTTCTCATGAATGGAAGTTGTTTTGAAGTTTTCTTAGCCAGAGGATCAAGAGAAAAATGGGCAAATTCCTCCCATGCAGGTTAAAGCCTCAGAAATCCAGTGGAGAATCAGTGGCACTGAGTTTGTGGTGTTTGGTTTTGTTTTTTTGTTGTTGTTGTTTTAAGCAGAGGAGGTCCTAGCAGGTGAGCAGAGGTTCAGGGTTGGACACTGCCCAGCATTGGCTGCTTGGTTGTGAGGGAGACTTTGCAGGAGGAGTGCTCTTGGATATCAGTCTGCAGTGGTTGAGCAGTACACAAGAGTAACTGCTGCTTGTCTTTTGCTCGCTCTGCTCATTCTCCTGTGCAGACACAGACTGTAGGAGTTGTATAGTTTGTGATGCAGGTAGTCACAAGGCTAGACACTCTGAAAGGCCTCTTAAGAGTAGAGGCTGTCAGTGAAGGAAAAGAATGATTGTCATGGATAAAGTAACAGTAACACTCAGAAGGAATGTGACAGCTTATTTCTAGGTGGGAAAAAGTCAGAAATAAGGACTAGACAAAGAGAATGGTCAAGAGTAGGACCAGTGCTAAGTGTAAAGGACTTTCTAACCCAAGATAGAACTTTTGGTGCCTTAGCAGGTAACTAGTATCTGCCCAGATGTGGCTTCTTACCTGAGGTGGCCCTGTACTCCAGGGTGGAGGTGGAGGTGGACATGGGAGAAGGTGGCTTAAGATCAGAGGAGGGTGGCTTTTAAGCCCTTTCTTCTCTGCACAGAGAGATAAGCTCATCCTTCCTCAATACTTAAATTTTGGTTAACAATCTAAGGTGAGACTAAGGCCTTTTCCTGTTTAAATCCTTTTAAATCCATGGAAAGAAATAGTTTTCTAAGTAAAATAGGACAGTAATGTGAAAGATTTCCCCTATTTCCACACAGATTTACTATTTGCATAAAAAAGATTATCTGGATATACCAACTATAAACACAAAAGACAGCCCAATGTGTGTTTTCTATTGGAAATGCCAACTCTTCTCAGTATAATTTCCCCTCAGATTCTCTCAGTTTAAATTTATTGAAATGTTTCAGGGCTGGTTTAGGTTTGCACTCTCCAGCTTCATTAAAAAGCTTTGTGAGAAAATACAGGTTTGGGAGTTTATGCTGGCAGTAGGCCACTGTTCTTGTAAATGTAGAATTGAACACTCTCTGAGGGTGTCAAAGTCTCAGCCCCTACTTGCATTGTTGGGTCTGCATGCAATTAAAGGATGTGGAGCTCTTGTTTCTTGATCCTTCAGTATTGCAATTGAGAGAATGTTTACATGGGAGAATGTGCCTTCTGTACAAATACTGGAGTGTTATGCTTGGCTCTTGTCCACAGGCCATGGCCATGTCTGTATCATGGTGACACATTCACAGAGAA
>NW_006399821.1:8415092-8422264 GCF_000299155.1 Elephantulus edwardii | reverse complement strand
ACACACACACACACATATCACAAAGCACTCTTAATTTTAATCATTTTTAAATGTAAAATGTGGTAACATCACATTCACAATCTTTTGCAATAATCACCACTGTTTGTTTCCAAAAGTATTACATTACCCCAAACAGAAAATCAGAACCCTCTCCAAGGATTTCTAGGCTCATGTACACCTCCCTTCCCAGGATTGGAAGGGATGGGGGTGATTAATTCTGGGTCTAGTCTACGTTGAGCCTTCACTTTGGGGAGATTGAGTGTATGGATCTCACTTGTCTTGTTTTTATCCTCTGCTTTCCATGACCCTTTTATATCTCACCTTACTCTCCTTTGATCTGGATTTGATCTACCTTTTCTGTCCTTACTCCACATCCCCAACCTGAAGGGAGGGAGGTAGCTTCTTGCTGCTGGTACTATTCAGGACTGCCAAAATGTTCCCCTTTTTGCCGGTTCCACACTCTCAGTGTTAGTGCGGCACTTTAGTGGCAGTTAGCTCCACCAGTGGCTCTGCTGGAGAAAAATAGGCAATGTCCTCTGTGAAGTTCACAGCCTCCAAACACCTGCTGCACTCCAGCTATAACTGGTTCTGTCTCTGTAGCTATGAGTTTTTGTTTTTTGATGTGATACCTAAATAAGCTCTGGTGATGCAATGCATTGTATTTGTGCTGCCAGCCAGAAGGTCTATGGTTTAAATTCACTAGCTTCTCCTTAGGCAGTCTCCTATTGTAAGGATTTATAGGCTTAGAAATATTATTTAGGTTTGCTAGAATTATATTTGAATTGATTTAATACAGGAATTTGGTGGTTTTTTTTTCATTGAGATTTTAATGAATGTTTATAGAGAACTTGGATTTCCATACATTCATTGTTGCACATTTTCGTTCCTGCCCCCCAGTTCACTTTTCTCTGGAAAAAAAAATTCTTTCGTTGTTGTACAATTCCCCACCCTCACCCCAATCCCCTTTATTATGCAACTCTTATTCTAGAAAAGCTGTGGTATATTCACACGATGGAATACTATGCAGCACTGAAAACGGGGAACTAATGAAATATACAAAATGGGTGACACTGGAGAACACTATGCTGCGTGAAATATCTCAGTCACAAAAGGACAAATACTACATAGTGTTACTGTTTTAAAACAGGACTGACTTTGGGGTTGGGGAAAACTTTCTTAATAATGTACACTGCATGAAAACAGATGAGGAAAGAACTGCTTAAAAGGAATTTGGTTTTTTGAGTTCTTGCAATGCCCGAGGAATCCTGGCGATGTAGTTCCTAAAATCAGCAAAAGGTCAGTAGTTCGAATCTGCCAGCCACTCCCAAGTGGAAAAATGGGCAGTTTCCTTCTATATAGTTTTACAGCCTCAGAAGCTCAATAAAGGGTCTCTGAATTAGAACTGACTCAACATTAGATTTAGTGTTGGTTTTTCTGTAATACTTGATGTGGTTCAGGTTTTCCTGAACTCTGTCTAAGAACTCTTGCCTTATTTACACATCATGTATTGAAGAAGCTTGACACTGTAAAATGTAGCTTAAAGAATCTCCCACCAGACTGTTTGGGACTCTTGGACTACTTTAATTCTTTTTTTATTAACACCCTCATGAAGCCTGACCTTTCATCACCACTACAGCAACAGATTTTAGTTCCATGGTAGCTCAGTGGACTTTGAATCTCCATTCGTGAATATCAGGAAACTAATTTTGCATTCGTTTATTCAATATATGTTTGCTAAGTGCCTTCCAGGTACCAGGCACCGTTCCAGGTGCTGGGAATACATTTGTTGCTGTGTGCTGCGGAGCCTGAACCAACTCATAGCTGACCCTTTTACTGGTTTTCATAGTCTGTGAATTGTAGTGGGATTGCTCATTTTTCTCCTGAGAAGCAGAGCCTCCTGCCTTTGTGTTAGCAGCACATAGCAACAAGTAGGGTTTCAGCAGGGTCCACCTGTGTGCTCCCCTTTTATCTATGAAGACCTGACTCCCTGGATACTTCTGGTCCATTCTCCCTTAGATCTGAGTAGAAGAGGAAGAAGACAACCAGGAGATTACCAAAAAGGAACTTAACACAATTGACCATTGAACCCTCACACTCTTGCTCTGGGAAGAATTGTACTCAGTTCGCCAGACCTGGACCTGCTGACACTCCTTGACTATTGAGGGAGAAGCTCTATGCTGCCAGGAAGCAGTAGAGGAGAAGGCCAACTTATGAGGGAACTGACTGTGGACCCATGACTATCCAAGTGCTTGAAAAAGAGAAAGGCCACTATGGTATCAGATCCCTCAGCTCTTTACCCTCATTGCCCCCGAAGCATTTCAGATCCACAAGGCCTTTTTTTTTAAATCTCTTCCATATGTAGGGCTCTCGGCTTGGGGTGTCCTTACCCTATACTAGATAGTCTGCTGGCCAATCATGGCAGCCTTCCAGTACAGAACACTTCTAGGGGATCCGTGAACTTCGGGCAGCCTGCTTATCCCCTCTTTTTCTCTCTCCTCTACTTTATTTTCCTTCCCCAGTTCCACACCTGACATCACCCCCGGCTTTATTCTGTTTTCTTATTCTCCAGCTTCTAAATATTTTTTCCTCTGTGACTAGTTGGTTTGCTGAGGTTGATTTTTGACTCTTACTTTCATCACTGGGGACCCTCTGTGACCTGAGTTAACTGAACCGGAGAGTGATCTAGGAAAGCTCACAAAAATGACTTCTAGGTCATGGTTACTTTCCACCTAGTGTCCAAGACTGTGCTATGCTCCTCAGATCAGATGTCCTGGCTGCCTGTGGGCTGTCCCCAGGGACACAGATGTCTGTCCCTTTTTTCTTTAAAACACTCTGGGCTTGCTGTTTCTTTGCTCTCTGTGCTTATAAACACTTTCCAGAGGTAAAAACTGTTTTTGCTTTCTGAACACTTGAAACAGAATGAAGGGCCACTGGAAGCTTTAATTCAGAAAATGCTAATAAGATATTAGATATTTAAACAGTTTGTCATTTCTTGATGAAGCTCCTCTTAGGGATTAATAATGCTCACTGGGTGGGATTTGAGAGACTGGAGGCAGGATGGTGGGGTGTTTCAACTTGTGTCTCATTAATATAGCATTACCCAGCAACTTCATGACAGGTCCTGAACAGGATGGGTGCTTTTTTCATGCTTGCAAGGGCACTGCCCCTTATAGGATGGGGTGACAGTTGCCAGGAGAAGACTTAGTTATACATTCTTCAGTTCTGTTGTCCTACTGAAATTTTTTTCTTTGTGCTTTTGTTCACCTTTAACTTCTATAGGCATCTTTGTCTAGTTGCTTGTCCCTTTGTTCCCAAAGAGGTATGAGAAGCCCTTAAGAGATCATATTTTCAATTTTGTTGATGATATGCTCTGTCTTTTTCCGGGCTAGGCTGCAGCCTCCATTGAACAGTCAGCACACATGATAGCAGCAGTCAGAAAATCAAAAGATGTGTTGTAGTGGCAAAATCTGTTGTTAGGGACCTCTCCAAAGTGCTAAAGAGCAAAGGTATCAGTTTACAGACTAACGTGTACATGTTGTAGCTGTACAAGTTGTAGTTCCTTTCATTTACTTACTATGTGTCTGAAAGTTGGAAAATTAAGGATGATTGAAGGATTGATTCCTTGTAGCATTGGAAGTGTGTTCAACTTGGACTGCTATGAGTAACAAAAGTAACTGACCAGTACTGGTTGTTGTTGTTGTTATGTGCCGTCGAGTCGCTTGAGACTCATAGCGACCCTATGTACAGAAGCCCTAAACCCTGCTCTATCCTGTGCCAATCTCATTGCCTCTGACACACCCATCCCGATCACCCCAGTCACTGAATCAGTCCACCTCTTAGAGGGTCTTCCCCTCCTGCGCTGTCCCTCCACTCTGCCCAGCATGATGTCCCTCTCTAAAGACCTGTCTCTCCTTACAACATGTCCAAACTATGTCAGGCGAAGCCCCAGAATCCTTGCCTCCAAGGAGCAGCCTGGTTTAACCCTCTCTAGGATGAATCTATTTGTTTTCTTGGCAGTCCATGGTACATTCAATACTCTTCTCCAGCACCACAGCTCAAAGGCGCCAATTCTTCTATCCTCCCTAGTCATTGTCCAACTCTCTGATGCTTAACAAGTGATTGCAAAAACCATGGCCTGTATCAGGCGCACCTTAGTCTCCAGAGAGACACCGTTGCTCTTGAGTACTTTAGAGAGGTCCCTAACAGCAGAATTTCCCATCGCAATACGGTTTTTTATTTCCTGTCTACTGGTGCCGAGAGTGTTGACCGTGGAGCTGAGCAAACTGAAGCTGTGAACAATCTCTATCTCTTCCCATTCCATCCTGATGCTACCAATTGGTCCAGTGGTGAGAATTTTTGTCTTCTTGACATTGTGCCTCAGTCCATATTGAAGGCTGCACTCCTTGACCCTCTGCAGTAAGTGCATGAGGTCCTCCTCAGTTTCAGCGAACAGGGTTGTGTCATCTGCATAACGCAGATTGTTAATAGATCTTCCACCAATCCTAACGCCACGCTTCTCCTTATAGAGCCCAGCCTCTCGGATAATCTGCTCTGCATACAGGTTGAAAAGGTATGGAGACAGGATCAGTCCTGGTAGACATGCAATTAAGGGAGCTTCTTAGAGGATGGTGAAACTTCTCACATTCTTTGGGCATGTTATCAGAAGAGGTTTGTCCAAGGAAAAAGTTATTATTCTGAGAATGGTGGAGGGTGAGGGGAAAAAGGAAGACCCTCAATAGGATGAATTGGTACCGCGATTGTAACAATGAGTTCAAGCATATTAGGGATGATGAGGATGGTATAGGATAGGACAAGGACATCTGTTGTGATTCATGGAGAATTGGATGATACTTACCAACAACACTAACCATAATGTTTCTGGTCATCTTGAAACCCATTCAGAAACTCCTCAGAAGACAGGGCTGGTGGTCAACTTCTGAAAGGTGACAGCTTTGAAAACCCTGTGGAGTCGTTAGTTCTTCATTGTGCACATGAGGTCAGCATGAGTCAGAACAGACTTGAGACAGCTAATCTAAAGGTTACAATTTGAACCTACTCTGTGACTCCAAGGAAAAACAAGACCCAATAGTCTGTTTTGTGAAGATTTACAGCTGAGAAAATCCTATGGAGCAGTTCTGTCTCTGTAGGTTGCTGTGAATCAAAATCAACTTAAAATCAGTAGGATTACTAGGAGTAACAATGGGACAGAGCAAAAAAGGACAGAGCAAAGAAACCCATGTGTGATTGATAACATGCTTATCATTTATAACCTATAAAACCCATTGCTGTTGAGTTGGTGCTGACTCATGGTGACCTTCCAGGCTTCTGAGGCTGAAATCTTTATGCACTTCTAGCCTTTCAGTTAGCAAAAGCTTAATGCATAAGAAACAATGCCACTAGAGTTCCTAATCCCACTAGCAACTGTGCAAGTGTCCTGTTTGTGAAGGTAGCACCCTGAAAAGTTATATGACCCCACCCCCAAGTTACGATGGTCTGTGGGAGGAGTTAGCCCTAGTGAACCAGGGCTTTGAAATCAGAGTGGCAAAGGTTACACTTCTATTCCGTTGTGTAGCCGTAGGCAAGTTACCTGGTTCCTCAGGCCTCAGTTTATGAAGTCATAAGGGCTGAAAACAGGAGTATTACAAGTGGCATAGTGCCAGGCACCTCAGAGGTATTGACTTTGGGCCAAAATTGACTCCAGCACTGTTCACCCTGGTTACTCATCATATCCTGAGTTATCTTGACCCTAGAGGAAAGGGTACAGGCTCACTTGAGTTATATATTATCATTCTACACCAAATGTTGGCACAGGTAAGCCCCTGGCTGCCACTCCAGGTGGCACCCTTGGCAGGTGTTGCCCACTTGCTCCTTCTGAAGAAAAACCATTGATGGCTCTGGCCCTGCTGGCTGGAAGGAAGGTGGAGTCACCTCAGTGAAGTCCCTGCAGCCTGTGGCTTTGCTTCTCCTGTGACCTCAGTTGGTACTTGGTATGGACTGTGCAAACGGTTACTATACTCCATGAGGGTGGACAACTATGGATTCCACAAGGCTGGAGTATTTGTTTACCATAAGGAGGGATAGAAATTACAAAATAGACCTGCATTTTCTTGGCTAGAATTTACTTGGTGAGCCCCAGTTAACCTTTGCTCTTTATGGTCAATTCCTCATCCTTCAGAGTCTCCTTTGGGCCGTTGCACTGTCTCATCCCTCTGTCCTCTTAACTCTGCAAACCTTTGTCTAGTGTCCATCTGTCTCTTTGGCTGAAAGAAAATCCCTTTGACAGCAGGTCTCCTGACTGCCTTGGCTATCTATCACTGTGTCCCAAGCATCTGAAGCACTGCCTGACTCCTAGGAGGAACTCAGCAACTTGCAAGGAACTGTCTGGAAATCACAAGTGGCACTTTCTACTCCAATGAAGTGGTATGCCCTGGTGGTGTTTTAAGGCAGACCTGCCTGAAGTGTTTACTAAGGGGATTTGACTTTAGTAGGAAAGGTCCAGAGGGGGGAAGGTTTCTGGAGAATGTAGGAAAGAGCTGTAAGTTTAAACACTTTTTAAAAAATTTGATAAATATCTTCACACTTGAAGTACATCTCACAGATAAGAAGCAGCAGTAGCAATAAGAAATTAAATTTCTCTTACCTCTTTCATTAGTCCCCCAGAAATGCTTTTATCCCCACCTCTCTCTTCCTTATATATAGGTGGAATTAACGTTGACTGTGGAAATTATTAAAGAATCTCAGATTCACATGCAAGTAAAATCTAGTTGAAAATTTATTTTAAAACTGCTGGAACATCAACAGTTGTTAGAAGCAAGGGCCATGTGGAGCAAAGAACATCGACCACACAGAACCATATTGGAGAAATCAGAAGGTTATAATCCAGGTTAGGAGCAGAATATAGTTGGAACAGCTTCCAAAATGTACCCACAGGTGCCTCAGCCTTGAGCCTTATAACTTTAGGCCAGTGTTACAAAACAAAGTTCTCAGTCTTGCAAACTTTGCCTCTCTCCCCCAGTCCAGTCCTCCAATAAACTTGGACAAAAACTCTTAACTCTAGTTCTGTGGGGGTCTTGTTTGTTGTTGTTGTTATGTGCCGTCGAGTCGTTTTTGACTCATAGTGACCCTTTGCACAACAGCTCTAAGCCCTGCTCTATCCTGCGCCAACCGCACTG
>NW_006399821.1:8370844-8413192 GCF_000299155.1 Elephantulus edwardii | reverse complement strand
TGCTGGAGAAGCTCAATATCAGCTGTGAAAACTAGGCCGGGGGGGCTGATTGTGGAACAGACCACCAATTACCCATATGCAAGTTCAAGCTGAAGCTGAGGAAAATTAAACCAAATCCACAGGAGCCAAAATATGACTTCGATTCTGTGGGGGTAGCAGTCCCAGAGTCTGCTCATCTCATGCCAGGTCTCTGGTTTGCAACTGTGGCTGCTATGGCTGTGCTAGGCTGGCTAGCACAAGTATCACTGCTCTTGAAGAATGCATTACATTCTCTTGCTTATCCTTTGCTAGCAGTGAGGTTTCTCATTTTCAGCTACTGGATCTGCAATTTCTGCAGTTTAGTGGTGAGATTAACCAGTCACCATGTGGATTGGTGAGACTAGCCAATCCCCTTGTGAGTAGGCTAACACACTCTATACACATATTCTTGCCCATACACATTCAAGTTAATGGATAGGGAAACCATTTTGAACAATAAACCCTTAACTCGAAACAGTGTACTGCTAGAAATTCAGGCTGGTTTCAGAAGGGGTCATGGAACAGAGGATATAATGGCTAATGTCAGATGGTTCTTGGCTGAAAGCAGAGAATACTGGAAAGATATTTACTTGTGTTTTATTAACTATGCAAAGGCATTTGACTACGGATCATAACAAATTATTGCAGATATTGAGAAAAATGGGAATCCAAGAACGCTTATATGAAACCTATACATAGCCTAAGAAGCAGTTGTTTGAGTGGGACAAGGGAACACTGCATTGTTTCAAATCAGGAAAAATGTGCATCAGGATTGTATTCTGTCTCCATACCTCCATATTCAGTCTATAGGCTGAAGAATTAATTCAAGAATCTGGATTCTATGCAGAATAATATGACATTAGGATTGGAAGGAGACTTATCAACAACCCAAGTTAGGCACAACTTTGCTTTTAGAATGTGAAGAGGACTTGAAACATTGACAGCAGAAGATAAAAATCCTTATTGCTGGACCAAAAGGCAACATCTTGTTGGAGAAAAGATTGAAATGTTCAACAATTTCATGTTAGTTGGAGCCACAGTCAACACAAGGGTAGCAGTAATGAAAAAATCAAAAGAGTTGTTGCATTGCAATCTGCTGTTAAGCACCTGTCTAAAATGCTAAAGGGTAACAATGTCCATTTAAAGACTATCCAAGTCGTGGTATTTTCAGTTACTTCCTATGCATCTGAAAGTTGGAGTAAGGAAATTGATGCCTTTGAATAGTGATTGGCAAAGAGTATTGACTGTCCCATAGACTGCCAAGAGAACAAACAAATCTATTGGAGGAAGTGCAACCAGAGTGATCTTACAAGCAAAGATGGTGAAGCATCATCTCACATACTTTTGTGCATGTTGTAAGGAGGCTCCAAAACAAAAATTCTAAAATTCCTTCCTGTTGAGTCATACTGAGTCACAGCTGATTCTCCAGTAGGTTTTCAGAGGCTGTAAATACCATCGGGAATTGTTTATCTTTTTCCTGAGGAGCACCTGGTGAATTTGGAAACAGACATCATTCAGGGAAAAGTAGAGGTCAGTGAACAAGAGGAAGACCCTTAACAATGTTACACTGACTATAACATTGGGCAGGAATATGGTAGAGATCATGAGGATGGGGCAAGATAGGGCAAGGTTCTTAGGGTTTATAGGGTGGCTGTGAGTCAGTCTACTTAACTGTACCTAATAACAACAGCAGTAGCATCTATTCGCCAACTCTTAAGAGTTGAGAGTTGATCATTACTGTATAACTAAGGTATGTGGCATGGTGCTCTACTCATAGGGAGTTGTGATAGTAACCCAAAGGCAGTGCCTCTCTCACAGTTCTGATTCACCAGTACTTCCACAGGAGAAAGATAGGTAATCTGTGCAAGTTACAGCCTGTAAAACCCAATAGAGAGTCAGCTGTGAATCAGTTCTGATTTGGTTGCAATGAGTTCAAGTTTCTTGAGTATTGCTAGACCTTCTTTCCCTTTTTAAACAACACAATGCCCAGTTATTCTTGCTCTGCTGATGTACCATTTGATACCTTGATAGCCACACATGGAAGAGGTGAGTGGGGCACAGTAGCTGATATTTTGCAGGTAGTTAGAACTTCCTCAATTATACTATCTAGTCATTGATTCTCTTTTTTTAAAAAAAAACTTAAGTGTATATGGAACATGTTTAAGAAGTAAACATTGAAAATTTTCCTAGAAAATGAAAATGTTTTCTTTCTAAAATCTATTACACTCTGTATTTAAAGACTAGATCTCTCTTATGAAAGCAAGTTGGCCTTTGAGTAACTCAAGTAGTATGCTTTCTGGTCATTTGTGTGCACAGTATATGATGTACACATTTGCTAAATGGAAAAGAAACTATTTAAGTGGATTTTACTGTTTTAACCTCTTGAAAGTTCACTTTCTAGAGAATGTCACTAGGCTATTGCATATAAGCTAGAAAGCTTTCTCCCTTTCCTTTCAAGCAGTCTGCTCAGTGGTAATAAGTATTCCTTAATGTTCTTTGAAAAGAATGGTTTTCTTTCAGAATTGAACCAAGAAGCATTGTGTTTTTATTTCTAGTATACTTACAGTAGAAAATGCTCAAATTTAGCTGAAACCCCTGAAGTCCATAGTACTGGAAGCCAGGCAAGGTTAACAGAGGTATTCAGCTCAAAGCCTCTATTACTGCAAAGGGAGACTTTGGACCTCAGTTTGAGAGATTAGGAAACTGGGTTTGTTTACATTTGCTAACACTGATAACATGTTCTGTCTGAGTTTTAAGAATAAATCAGGTGTTTGTGTTTGCATAAAGAAGCTAATTCTGAATCTAACAGAAACACATTTTTGTGCTCTCAGTTTTCAAGGCTGAGCTGGTTTAGGAAGAAAGGGCACCTTGTCTGCCCAAGGTTGATTTTTCACCGGCAGATGTATGTAAAACAGGCTTATTTAAATGTATACATAATAATGCTATTGATTTTTTAGTTTCAAACTTTTAAGTGTTAGGGTCAAATCTGAGTAAAATTGTTATATCACAAATGGTGTACAATGAAAGTTTTTCAGTTGAAATAATACTCAAGATTATATTTTATCAGAAATTTATAAAATTTTGGGTTAGGGGTTGTGAACTTTGTCATCTTCCTGATGATGTTGTTAGGTTGGCTGTGACTCATCATGTCCTCATGTAGAACAGAACAAAACCCGGACTGATTCTGCTTCATTCTCCACAGAAAACCCGTAGTTGAAGTCATTGAGTCAGTCCTTCTTGTAGCTAGTTGTTATGTGCAGTCAAGTTGGAACTAGCTGGCCTTCCAGTGGCTTTTCACAGGCTGTGAATTGCACAGGAGAAGATTGCCCATCTTTCTCCCATAAGGTGGCTGTTGAATTCAACCAACCTGCCTTTGAGTTGGCAGTATATCTCCATACAATTAGGTAGGCAACCAGTCATCCTTCTTGTAGCGAGACTGCTCCCTAGTATCTCCTGTATACTCCTTAAATTTGAGTTTCCCCTCTGTTAAGTGCTGTTAGTTACATCAAGTCTTAATGACCCTATGAACATAGGATCTGAACCTTGCCCTATCCTGCACCATGCTCACAATCTCTGATACACTCAATTGTTACATTCACTGTATCCATCTATCTACTTGTAGGTCTTCTTTTTCTCTAGCCCTCCATCTTTCCCAGAATAATGTCCTTTTCCAAGTATTGGCTCGTCCTGACAATATGTCCTAAGCTCAATACTTGTCTTTAAGGAGCTCGCTGGCTACAGTTCCTCCAAGCCAGAATTGTTTGTTCTTTTGACAGCTCATGAACATTCAGTAT
This sequence comes from Elephantulus edwardii, assembly GCF_000299155.1. Lineage (NCBI taxonomy): Eukaryota > Metazoa > Chordata > Mammalia > Macroscelidea > Macroscelididae > Elephantulus > Elephantulus edwardii. Next base: position 8,409,380 of record NW_006399821.1, on the reverse strand, counting down.
ACTATACACTATAACTCTGAAACCCATCAGTTCTTCTTTCATATTTATTCATTGTTCAAATTACAGATACATTGTTACTGTTCTTCTTAAGGTGCCATTAAGCCAAGTACAATTTATAGCAACCCTATGAACAACAGACCTGAACCCTGTCCTGTCCTCTGCCATCCTCATCATCTCTGACACACTTGAGTCCATAGCAGCAGTCACTGTGTCTGTTTATTTCACTGTGGGAGTCTTCCTCTCTTTTGCTGACTCTCCATTTTTCCAAATATGATGTCCCTTTCCAAGGAATAGGCCTAGCAATATGCCCAAAGTGTGAAAGATGAAGCTTCATCATCTGTGCTTTCAAAGAGCAATCTGGCTGCACTTTTTCCAAGACATATCTGTCTGTTCTTTTGGCAGTTCATGGGATACTCAGTACTCTTCTCCAGAACCACAACTCAAAGGTATCCATTCTTCTATCATCCTTAGCCATTGTCCAGCTCTCCGATGGATAGTAAGTGATTTAAAAGATCATGGCTTGAATTAGGTGTACCATAGTCTTTAAACTAACTTCCTTGCTCTTTAGGACTTTGGAGAGATCCTTGACCGATTTTCCCAATGCAATCACATCTTTTGATTTCTTCACTACAATTAGCATGGGTGCTGATTGTGGATTTTAGAAAAATGAAACTATTAAAGACTTCGATCTTTCTCCCTCCTCAATCATGATGTTGCCTGTATGTCCAGTGGTAAAGATATTTGTTTTCTTGAGATGCTAAGAATAATCCATTTTGAAGGTTGAGTCTTTGATCTTTTGCAGCAAATGTTTCAAGTCCTCTTGACTTTCAGCAAGCAAAATTGTGTCATCTGTATAGCACAGGTTGTTGCTACATCTTCTCTAATCCTGATATCACATTTATCATATTGTCCAGCTTCTCAAATGATTTGTTCAGCCTACAGACTGAATAGGTGTGGATAAACGCTACAACTCTGACACACCTTTCCTAATTTTAAACCATGCAGTATTGCCTTGTTCTATTTGGAAAAATTAGGCTTTTGCTTTCTTTGTGGATGATATCCTTGATGTCATCCCACAATTCATGTGTTTTCTCTGGTGTTCAGTGCATCAAATCTATTCTTGAGATTGTTTCTACATTCATGTGGGGTAGATGTTAGGATGTACTTGTTAAGAATATCAAAACAGGAGAGCAGACTTTTCTTTGAATGTAAAGAAAGAGGTTTATTAGAGAAAATACTTTTTAAAGGGAGATATGGAGGGGCAAGGCAACACTAGCATTGAATAAAGGAAGAAGTGATTGTTTTAAAGTCTCTGGAGGCAAGGAAAGAATGTTGTGTTTATTAGTAGAGTGAAGGTGGTTAAAAGAGGTAACCTATTAGAGATAAATCTTATCAGGTGGGAGCTTTTGTGGCTTAGTGTTGCCAGCCTTATGCCATGTTATTTGAATTCACCAGTTTTCCCATAAGAAAAAGATAGGCACTCGCCTTCCTTGTGATTTTCAGCATCTGAAAAGTCACTGGAGGTTTAGCTATGAGTTGATTCCAACTTAAGGGCACTTAACAACAACAAAAACCTATCAAAAGAGAAAAGATCATCATGTTTATTTATGAGTGGAGGAAGAGATTATGTACAATTGATGTATGTGGGAGGGACTAGGATAATTAAGCATATGTACACTTATTCTTTAAATATGGCTACAAGTGGAAATATTTTCTGGGTCTTTTGAGGAGTATGTGCAGATAATTAAGATGTCCAAGTATATGAATGATTTAGCAAATTACAGAAACATCTGAATGTGGCCTTAAAGATGACAGTCTAACCTCCACGCAAGCAGATATATGCACATCCATGTTCATTGCAGCTTTGTTCATAATAGCAAAGAGTTGGAAACAACCCAAGTGTCTAATGACAAACGAATGGTTAGAGAAGCTGTGGTATATTCACACAATGGAATACTATGCTGCATTGAAAAACAAGAAACTCATGCAATATTATTCAAAAAGGGTGACCCTGGAGGACATTATGCTGAGTAAAGTATCTCGGTCACAAAAGGACAAATACTGCATAGTGCCACTGTTGTAAAACGGGACTGACATCGAGGTTGGGGGAATCTAAGAGGGCATAAGTAATGTATACTGCATTGAAACAGATGAGGGAGAGAACTGTTTAAAAGGGATATATGATTAGGTATTATTGTCATTAAAGGAGTCCAGAATGAAGGCTGCATAGTGAAGTGGACTTAGGGGGAGGGATTGTATAACAATGAAAGAATTTTTCTTTTACTTTTCAGAGAAGAGCAGTTGGTGGGGAGGAAGTGCAACAGTGCATGAATAGAAATCTAAAGTCTCTGTAAACTTTCATTAAAATTAATAAAAAAAGGTCAATCTCAAGATGAGACACTTGGTTATCATAGAACATGTTCTTTCAAGGTGGCTGCTCTCTAGAAGGTCATACAGAAGTCACTGACATGGCATTTGAAATCTCTTAGCAGAATTAAAGATTGTTAAAGGGGATTACTTAGAGGTATGTAGGCTACTCTCTATTACAGTGTCTTCTTGGAGCTCTGCCTACCAACCCAAGAAAACCCACCAGCTGCTCCATAGGAGAAAGACAGACTGTCTCTTCCCATGTGATTTACAGCCTCTGAAAACACACTGGTATTTTCACCATGAGTTGGTGCCGATTCAAGGGAAACTAACAACAACACACTAACTGAATAGGTACTTTTCCTGAGCTGAACCCTCTCGAGAAGTTTATTCCTCACCCTATGCAAAGAAGGACCAGAGACAGAAAAATAAGTTTGATGTATAGCAAAACCTAGCCAAAACTTAATTAAAGTTTAAAAACCTTACCATTTTCCCAAGGAGAGCTCTGGTAGCCTAGTGATAAGAAGCTGTACTGCAATCCAGAAGGCACCTGGTTCAAATCCAATAGCTGTTCAGTGATAGAAGGATGGGCAGTCTCCTCCCATACTATTTATTGCCTCTGAAAACTTGCTGGAAGAGGCCAGGTATGAGTTGGTTTTCACCAAACACACAACATTCATTGGAAAGGTTCTCCTTGGTACAAGGTGAAAAGTTCCTATAATAGAAGGATTGACACTGACCCACGGATTGCAGCGTTGTTGTTTGTTTTGTGCCTTTCCAGTTAGACACATAGCAGATCCTCCAGTGGGTTTTTAGAGGCAATAAATCACTCTGGAGATTGCCCATTCTTCTCTTGCAGAGCAATTGATGGATTTGAACTACATGACATTGGGGCTACATTAGCTATGTCTCTGGCTAAGCCACCAGAGCTCCCTGATTTCAGGGTGGAAAAGCAGACTGTGACAGTTAAAGGATACAAATTTGATAAGGAATTTTTCTTAATTTTCTAGACAGAAAGGACACTTATCTTTTTGAAAATACCATCAAAAAATGTTAAGGTTTTTAGGATTTTTTATTGATTTCATGCCTGTTATAGTCTCATTGAGGATTTCTCTCCCTTTCTGACTGTTTCCATGCATGATGTCCTTCTCCGTGGACTGGAGCTCCTGAAAACAAGCCCAAAGTGTGATTGTGAGGTTACCAAATGAAAGGCTAAATCTTCTGATCTTGGCCAGGTTCAGTCCTCTTCACTCATTCAAAGAATTAGTTCCTGTGTTTTGACACCAAAATACTGCCATGAGATAGACATACTCTATCTTCCACACCTAACTAAAAATTAAACTAGTTGGGAGACACTAGAAGGGATGATGGCTGAACTACAGAAGTAGCACAGTGCACAGCAATTTTAATGGCGGAAGCAAGGAGACAAGGGCAAATGTGAAAGTAGAAGCAGTTTTATTAGCAGACCTAAGTTTCCAGAAGAATAGATCACTCTGCAATGAAAGGGAAGAGTGAAGAGGAAATTGGTCTGTGAGGGGTTGAAAGTATGTTCCAGAGAACAGAACAAGTCATTCCACAGAAAGGGTAAAGACAATCCACATGCCACTGAACTTAGGAGTTTGAACTTATGAGTTAATAAAACTAGTTGCATGGCAGGTCTCTAGAGCACCTAAAATACTAATTAGGTTGCTTTGGGGACAATCTTTACTATGTATGTCAGGACTGTGTGGCAGGTAGGTCCTCCTTTTTTAGGCAGTGCTGTTCCCTAAGTGATCTCTCATGATTTATTTAGTAGTAAAGCCCTTTGCTGCCTCCCTAAAGGCAAGTGGTTCAAATTCACGAACTGCTTCACAGGAAAACAGTTGACAGTTTCCTTCTGTGCAATGTATAGCCTCTTTAAACCCACTGGAGGGCCAGCTTTGAGTAGATTTTGACTCAACAACATCTCTTCCCTGATTTTGATTGGGTAGGGTCTGGTCTTAACCACTTCATCTGCCCTTTGGCCTCTATTGGCCCCTAATATGAGTTTCATCTGGTTTTGGCCACTTTGATTGACCTTGGCTTTTTATGGGCCCTTAATATAAGCTTTTGCTTTCCTTTTCTTGTTGTTATCTACCCTAATATTCCTTCCTCTGTGACTCCACCTCATGTCATGAATTTCAACCTTAATATTACACCCTGGAGAGACTGATCCTTTAAAATATTTTCAGGGTCTAGGAAAGGACTAAAATATCGACACCCTGGCTTTGGTTTGCCTCACCCAGCTAAAGACAGACCAGGTGAGAGAGATTAGAGGGAACAGTGTCAGAGCTGAGAAGTAGTTCAGTGTTTAGCAATTTTAGAGACACTTATTCAATGGAGTAATTTGTCATATACATTAAGTGTGAAGGCTCTTAAAAGAGCACACGGATTCATTGGGACATCTGGCTTGCCAAGAGGAAAGGGATTGAGAGACCTGTGGGCTGTGAGGGGTTGAAGGTATGTTCTAGTGAGAGGAATGGGTCATCTTTTGATGAAAGGAGGAAACCATGGGCTGTGAGAGGTTGAAAGCATGATCCATAAAGAGGACGTTTTTCTTCTCTGAAAAAGGTAATGATGAAACCTCATGCCACTGTTGTTATGGGTTAATACAGCTGTCTCCCTTCATCATTTGGATGTTCTTTAAGGCTTGACTGTGGTCCAGTGGGATGGTGCCACGAAATGTTTAACTTTTGTTGAATAGTTTTTGCTCGAATCCATTGTTCCTGATAAAATTAGTACCATGATGAGTCTCTAGAACATGTAAAACATTAATTAGGTTGCTTCTGGAAAAGTCTTTACTATGCATGTCAGGGCTGTGAAGCACTTATGTCCCCTGCTCTCTCTCTGCTCCTTGGTTTTGATTGGGTAGGGTCTGTTTTTAGCTACTTTATTTTATTATTGTACTCTACCAGCTCCTACCATGAGTTTCTTTGGTTTTATCTGCTTAGTTTGACCCTTGCCTTTAACATGAGTTTCGGCCTTCCTTATCTTCTTGATATCTGTCCTAGCATACTTTCCTCCCTGACTCCACTCCATTTCATCAATTTCAAGCATAACAAAAGCATATGAAATGAAGTCTTGCTATCTTTTCTTCTGAGAATCACTATGCCTGCATTTCTTGATAGAACTTAACTGAAAGCTGAAAACTTCTTTTACTATTATCACAAATGACAAAGGCACTTTGGTGGCACATTGCTTAAGTGCTAGGCTCTAGAGGAAATATTTCACAGTCTACTTTATTAAAGATTGTTGTTATGTGTTGTCCAGTCAGGACTGCCTCATAGCTGACTCTCCAGCAGGTTTACAGAGGCTGGAAATTGCAAAAAAATTGCCCATCTTTCTTAGAGTAGCTACTATATTCAAACCACCTTGCCTTGAGTTGGTAGTTTAGCTTCTTGCTATCGGAGCTCCCAGTAAAGATTACAGCCAAGAAAATTGTTATTTTATGTGCTGTCAAGTTGAAATCAACTCACAGCTGACCTAACAGTTTTCAGAGGTTATAAATTGCACGGGAGATTACCAATCTTTTCTCCTTCAGAGTAGCTGGCGGCTTCGACTTCGGGTCAAATCCTTTACTTTGGGTTGACCACACAATTCCTTATTACTAAGTTAGCAGAGCTCCCTGGTCAAGAAAAGTATAAGGGGCAATTCTTTGTCAGACGGATCACTGAGAGCTGAACTGAAATCACCATTGTTCCCCTAACATGTCTCAAGTGACATCCTCAAGAACTTAGTTCTAGAGCTTCCATGTGATGCACACACCACCTGCTGGTCAGTCTGTGGACTGTTTCTAAATCAAGAGACCTTGATTTTTGGCTTTTACTTTCATGCACCTAGCCAAGTTTATAACCATTTTACCGTGGTTTAGAACCATATAACAACCTATCGTTACGTTGTAAGGTAGTGAAAATAAATGAAACAAAAACCCTCATGCATCCACAAGATTTGGAGTGTTAAAAATTAATACATAAAAGACTTGAAAACAGAGATTCAAACAAACATGTATACCAATGTTTGTTGAACTTTTGTTCACAATTGAAAAAGGTAGAAACAAATGCCCATTGGCAGATGAATAGATGAATAATGTGGTACACTGCTCAGTAGGATGTGATATGGATACTGTGATACAGATGGAGCTTGAAGACATTATGCTGAGTTATATTTCAGTCAATCACAAAAGAACAACTAGTGTATAACCTCAGATAAAAGAGACCAAAATTTATTATTAGTGGTTATCAGAGGGAGAGGATAAGGAAGGTGATGGAAATCATCTCTTAAAGGTGAGGTTGCATAGCCAGTTTGTTTATTGGGGGCATCAGTATCTCTTGAGTTCATAGATCTTGTCATGAACCCCTGAAAAATAATACAGTACAATATGTGCAGATTTTACTCCTTATTTCATGCCTCAGTTCTTGCCATTTTGGAGGTTATAATAATTTGAATCATTGCTCGTGGGTATTTGAGGTTTCTACTAGTCGTGAAATTGGGAAATTTGTAGGAAGGAACCCTAGAGAATATGAAATAATTACGAATTTCAGAATGAAAATTTATTTCCTTTTTCCACTGGAAGACTTAGGTATAGCTGTGGGGGGTTGTTTTGTGAGGCTTTTTGTGTGTGTGTTTTTTTAATGTTTCTCTTTTAGAGGAACTGGAGAGCATTATGCTAAGTGAACTCAGTCCCATAAGGACAAATACTGTATAAACCATTATTGTAGAACAAGTATGAGGATCCCCGGGGCAGGGGGAGCAGAGGGGTTAGGATGAGTGCAGAGGGGGTGTGTGTTTATTCATAGGGTTGCACGTTTTGATGAGAGGGGAATTGGGAAAGATCTGGTATGAAAAAACAATGTATACGAACTTTGTAAATAAACCAGTATAAAATAAAAATTTTTTAAAAATAAAACGTTCCCCTTTTAAAGTCAAACCATTTTTCCATTTGATGGAGAAAATATCTTTTTAAATAACTGAAAGGTGATGTTTAGAGCTCTCAGAGTAGGGAAAAAGGAACTTTGGTCTAGTCAGGACCGGGCTGGCTGAGCCACCCGGTATACCCCAGTGCAGCAGCTTGTGTGGTATCCTGTGCTTGCCTCCTGCTCTCTTCTGTGGGGCTTTCTGCTGCCCAGCACAGCCTTATCCAGCTCTGAGGCTGCATCCATCCCTCCACCTATCTTGGACTTTAGTGAAATGAGCCTTGCTAAGGAGGAAGAAGCTATGTTCATTGGTGTTCAGCTGGATAGAGCTCCTCAGAAAAGGACACAACTGTGAGAATGTTTATCTCCGTTATGAGTGTGGTTTTCCACTGAGCAGCCGTAATAGGGACTTAGATAACTAAAGCCATAGTGCAGAACGACAGTGACCAGTTTTTTCTGCTCTTTCAGGGAAGGCTTTCAGCATCTTTCTTTTCCTTATTTATGCTTCATCATTCCCTTTTGTGTTGTTTCTAAGTATGTCTACATTACTGATGAGTGCTATTGCTTAGTGTCTGGAGTCTGTGGGTGGGGAATAGAAAGAGGTTTGAGTCTGTCCACTTCCGGGCACATGGCAGGAAAGAGGGGCAGTCTCATGTAATTTATACTCTGAAAACCTGGTGGAAGGTAAGCTGTGAGTTACAACTCATAGCACATAACAAGAAGAACAAGGGCGTCTCAGAAGAAAACACTGGAAATCTACTTCTGAAAGATCAACTTTGAAACTCCTGTGGATCACTGTTTTGCACAAACACAGGGGGTTGCTGTGAGCCAGAGCCAACTCCTTGGAGACTGGTTTAGTTTGGCTTCCATTTGGAAAACAAAAACATAGATGAGAGGGGAACCACAGTGTTGTTAGTGCTGCCCCATCCTGAGGACCCAGTCCCTCGTGCCTCTGAGGCCTAAAGGCCAACCTTTAAGAAAGTTCTTCCAGGCTGGACTTAAAAACTTCAAGGAAGGTAATGAGTGGTATTCACGTCTGTTCACTCTTTGTTTACAACCAGCAGACACTGACTCTGTTAATGTATTTTGCATGTCATAGAAATAGGAAGCGATTTATGATCTCAGGTTAATAGCTTGCAAGTGCCTTGGGGGGTGCTATATAGAAATGAGGTCTTTCAAAACCCACTCCAGAGTCTGGCTAGCACAGAGTTCCAAAGTGTAAGAGAGCTTCATAAAGCAGATGGCATTTGTCCTGTCTTCAGAGGCTTATGAGGTCTTGAAGTGGGGGTATCTGTGGAACAACTGTTTCAAGGCAATGCTGAGTGAGGTATGTGGAGGGCTCTGTCTAGGGCACATGGGTCTTTCTCTTGTTCATGGTTGCCCAGAGTATAGAAGAATTCCAGGGATGTAGCTGGCAAGGTGGGCGTGGGCGACATTGGGTAGGTCTGTGAGCCCAGCTAAAATTCTGGTATTGTTCCAGGTTAGGTACTTCTACGTTCTTTAATTTTTTCTGGAAAATGGGTCATGATAAAGATAGAATAAAATGCAGGACAGCCAGTTAAATTGGAATTTCAAGTACAACAAATTTTTTTCCTCATCTGAGTGTGTTCCGAAATACTACTTATAGAGAGTCCATCTTTTCTCCTTGAAAGCAGTTCTTGGATTTGAACTGCTAACCATTAGATTGGCAGCACAATTACCTACTGACTAGGTTACCAGAACTCCCTACATAAGAAGGAGTTAACAGAAAAAACTTTTATCTTATTCAGCATAAATTATTGTTGTTGGTGGTGTTGTAGTTGTTGTAGCTGTTATTTGCTCTCAAGTTGACCAAGACTCATAGCAATCCTGTGAATCCTCCACCATCCTCAGCCTCCAGGATGTTCCGTTGTTACAGACACTGTCAGTCCCTTCTCTTTCTCTAACCTTCTACCTTTCCTAGCATGAGTTCATTCTTCCACAGAATGGCCTCCTTGAGAGCATGTCCAAAGTATATGAGACAGTTTCACCATCTTGTTTCTAAGGAGCACCCTGGTTGTGCTTCCTTCTGGAAAGACATCTTTATTCTTTTGACAGTCCATGGGATAGTCAGTACTCTTCTCCAGCACCACAATTCAAAGGCATCAGTAATTCTTCTATTATCCTTATTCATTGTACAGCATAAGAAGCAGGCACACCATAGTTTTTAAACTGATATGCTCCTCTTAGCACTTTAAAGAGGTCCTTTACAGCACATTTTCCCAGTCTTTTGATTTCTTGACTATTGATACCTTGGGTAGTAATGGCAGATTCAATTAAAATCATTGTTAAGTCTTTTCTCCAACTCTCATAATGCTGCCTATGAGGTGGTCTAGTGGTAAGTATCTTTAGTTGATTTCTAAATGTAACTAGGCATCCATTGTTTTTATTTTGTATTTTTATCAAATTTTATCATATTTTTTATCCTATATTTTATCTGGCAACTCTGAAAGTTTACCGTAGAGCAGAATGTACTCATCCTATTAAGTATTACTCATGGATACTTTGTAAGACATACATATGTTTGTCTTCTCTTTTGGGAGGAAAAACCATTCTGGGGAATTTTTAGTTAGTTCTCTTTGTCTCTGCAAACCCCTCTGTAGCACACAGACAATCCAGCTACTATTTTTGTTTTGTTTCTCTCACTTTATTTTTATTTTATATTGGTTTGCATACAGAATTTGTGTACATTTTGTATCATTCATGTGCATTGTATTTCACACTTCCCTGCATTTATATTGTGTTTCAAACACTCACTCATATACATTGTGTTTCATAAAATTAATCACCATTGATCTATTCCTGTGATTACCCCATCTCTTCAGGTCCCCATTGGATATTTCCTAATTCCTTCACCCTACCTTAGCCCACCAAACTCTGTTTTCCTAGTGATTTCTTCCCCTTTCCAACTTCTGCTCTCTTACCTTCTACGCCTTTCTCTTTTGGACTTTTTATGCACATCCTGCAGTCATCCTTACATTTTTATAATAATGGTTTTATGCAGTATTTGTACTTATGAGATTGAGTTCACCCAGCATAATGCTCTGTAGACTATCCCATATTATTTTACAAAATCATTGATCCTTATTGCTGCATAGTATTCCATTATGTGAATGTACCATAATTTCTCAGTCCATTTGTTAGTGGACATTTGGGCTGTTTCCATTTTCTTGCCATTATGAATAATACTGCTATGAACCTCAGTGTTTAAATATCCATTCGTGTTTCACTTATGTTTTACTTGGGTATATCCCTAGCAGTAGAATATCTAGCTCTTATTTCTATGTTCAGCTTTTTGAGGAAATACCGTAATTCCTTCCAGAGTGGTTGTACCATTTTACAGTTCCACTAACAATGCATGAGAGCATGAAAGTTAGTCTCTCCAGTCCTGTCCAACATTTATTGTCTGTCCTACTAAACTTTGCTACTATTGTTGTTGTTGTGTTGTTATGTGCTGTTGAGATGCTTGCAACTCATAATGACCCTATGTACAACAGCCCTAAACTCTGCTCCGTCCTGTGCCAATTGCACTGTCTCCGACACACCCATCCCCATTACCCCAGTCACTGAATCAATCCACTTCATAGAGGGCCTTCCTCTCCTGTGCTGTCTGTCTCTCCACCCTCCCAAGCATAATGCCCCTCTCCAAGGACCGGTCCCTCCTTACAACATATCCAAAGTATGTTAGACGAAGCCTCAGAATCCTTGCCTCCATGGAGCCACCCGGTTTAACACTCTCCAGGATGAACGTGTTTATTTTCTTAGCAGTCTTCTCCAGCACCACAGCTCAAAGGCATTAGATTATACCTTATTATTGTTTTTATCTCAAAACCTACTACACAAAACAGTACAGTACTTGTACAATGACAGAAACACAATAGGATTGCAATAGGATTGAGAACCCAGAAATTAGTCCACCTGTCTCCTACACTGGAAAAGAAAAGGTGAGGAAAAAACAGAGTTGCATTCATAGTTAAAAACACCATTTCCAGCTCCATATTAAAATAAAATCTTGAGAAGTTGTGAGTGACATAATAATATCCAATACGCACACCTGTTTTTGGCACCATCATTCAAATATATGCACCAACAACCGGGGCCAAAAAGGAGAAAATAGATGACTTCTACCAACTTTTGCAGTCAGAAATTGAGCAAAAAATGCAGCTAGGACATACGAATAATAATGGGTGACTGGAATGCAAAAGTTGGGAACAGAAAGAGTTATCAGTAGTCGGAAAATATGGTCTTAGGACAGAAATGAGGCTGGAGTTAAAATGATAAAATTTTGTATAGTCAGTGATTTATTGATTGCAAACACCTTCTTTAAGAAACATAAACAGCAACTATACATATGGACCTCATCTGATAATCTTCATGAGAATCAGATTGACTACATCTCTGGAAAGAATCATTAAAGAAGCTCAATATCAACTGTAAAAACTAGGCCAGCTGCTGATTGTGGAACAGACCATCAACTACTGGTATGCAAGTTCATGGTGAAGCTAAAGAAGATTAAATTCACAAGAACCAAAACTTGACCTTAAATCTTTCCCACCTGAATATAAAAACTATCTCAGGAATAGGTTTGAGGCCCTGAACACTAATGAGTGAAGGCAAGGTGAGCTGTGGGAGGATATCAAGAATATTATCTATGAAGAATGTAAAAGATCATTACAAAGACAAAGGATGTTGGAAAAGACTCTGAAAATTGGACTAGAACGTTGAGAAGCCAAAGCAAAGGGAAGAAATCAAGAAGTTAAGGAGCTGAACAGAGATTTAAAAGGGCAGCTCAGGAAAACAGAACAAAGTATTATAATGAAACGTGCAAAGAGCTGGAGTGGGAAAATAAAAAGGAAAAACTCGCTTGGCATTTCTTAAGCTGAAGGAACAAACTCAAGTCTCGAGTTGCAGTACTTAAGGATACTATAGGCATACTACTGAATGACCCAGAAAACATCAAAAGATGATGAAAGGAGTACACAGACTTACTATACCAAAGAGAATTTGCTGAAACAACATATGATCAAGAGGAATCAATGATGAAGGAGGAAGTTCAGCCTGCTCTGAAGGAATTGGCAAAAAAACAAGAATTGGTGGCATACCAATAACTAGTAGACGCAGCCCTGGAAGTGAAGTGCTTACCAGGCTGTGCCAAGATATCTAGAGGACATCTACCTAGCTAACTTAGGAAGAGATCCATATATATTCCCATTCCAAAAAAAAGGTGATCTGACAGAGTGTGGAAATTATTGAATGATAGCACATCAGCAGAGAATTGCCTGAAGTGCAGGCTGAGTTTAGGAGAGGCCATGGTACTAGGGGCATTATAGCTAATGTCAAATGGATCTTGGCTGAAAGCTGAGAGTACCAGAGGATTGTCTGACTATCTGACTATGCAAAGGCATTTGACTGTGTGGATCACAACAAACTGTGGCTGACTCTGAGAAGGATGGGAATCCCAGAACGCTTGATTGTGTTTATGCAAAACTTATACTTGGACCGGAGGCAGTCATCCGAACAGAACAAGGAAACACTGCATGGTTCAAAATTGGGAAGGGTGTAAGCCAGGGATGTGTTCTATCTCTATACATTTTTAATCTATACACATAACAGATTATTGGGGATGCTGAGCTCTATGAGGAGAAATTTGGCATCAGGCTTGGAGGAAGACTCATCAACAATCTGCATTATACAGATGACACAACCCTGCTTGCTGAAACTCAGGAGGACCTGAAGCACTTGCTGCAGAAGGTCAAGTACTGCAGCCTTCGCTATGGATTGAAGTTCAACACCAAGAAAACAAAGATTCTCACCACAAGGCTGATAGGCAGCATCATGATAGATGATAAAGAGATTGAGATTGTTAACAGCTTTAGTTTGCTTGACTCTACAATCAACACTCTTGGTACCAGCAGCCAGAAAATTAAAAGACAAATTGCATTGGGAAAGTCTGCTGTCAGAGACCTCTCCAAAGTCCTGAAGAGAAATGATGTCAGTCTGGAGACTAAGGTGCCCTTGATCCAGGCCATGATCTTTGCAATTACCTGCTATGCATTGGAAAGCTGGACAGTGACTAAGAATGATAGAAAGAGAATTGTTGCCTTTGAGCTGTGATGCTGAAGAAGAGTATTGAGTATATCATGGACTGCTAGGAGAACAAACAAGTTTGTCCTAGAGAGGGTGAGACCAGACTGCTCCTTGGAGGCAAGGATTCTGAAGCTTCGTCTGACATACTTTGGACATGTTGCAAGGCGGTACCAGTTCTTGGAGAGGGACATCCTGCTTGGGAGGGTGGAGGGACAGCACAAGAAAGGAAGATCCTCGATGAGTGGATTGATTCAGTGACTGGGGTAATGGGGGTAGGTGTGTTAGAGACAATAAGATTGGCACACGATAGAGCAGGTTTTAGGGCTGTTGTACATAGGATTGCTATGAGTTTAAGGTGACTTGATGACACATAACAACAAACATCACTAGTACTATATGCAAGCAAAATCCTGCAGAAGATCATCCAAAAACGACTAGAACAGTACATTGACAGAAAATGACCAAAAATATATGCTGGGTTTAGAAGAGGCTGTGGCACTAGAGGGGACATCATCACCAATGTCAGATGGGTCTTGACTGAGAGCAGAGAATACCACAGGAATGCGTCTGTGTTTCACTGACTATGCAAAGGCATTTGACTCTGGATCACAAAAAATTGTGGCTAACCTTGAGAAGAGTGGGAATTCCAGAACACCTGATTGTGCTCATGTGAAACCTATAATTAAACCAGGAGACAGTAATCATAACAGGGCAGGGAAACAAGGAAACACCTCATAGTTCAAAATCAGGAAAGGTGTACATCAGGGATGTGTCCTTTCTCCATACCTTTTCAATCAATATGCAGAACAGATCATTTTGGAGTCTGGACTTTATGAGGATGTGGCATCAGGATTGGAGGAAGACTCATAAACAACCTGCATTATGCAGGTGATACAACTTTGCTGAAATTGAGGAAAGCCTGAAGCATTTGCTGCAGAGGGTCGAGGACTGTAGTCTACAATACATATTGAAACTCAAGACCAAGAAAACAAAGATTCTCATCACCTGGCTTATCAGCAGCACCACAATAAATGGAGAAGAGATTAATACTGTTAACAATTTCAGCTTGCTAGATTCCACAGTCAACACTCTTGGCACTAGCAGTCAGGAAATTAAAAGATCAAGTGTATTAGAAAAATGGAATTGTCAAGGACCTCTCCAGAATGCTAAAGAGCAATGTCAATCTACAGACTAAAGTGTGCCTGATTCAGGATATGGTCTGTAATTACTTGTTATACTTTAGAAAGCTGCACAGTGACCAAAGATGACAAAAGAAAAATTGATACCTTTGAGTTGTGGTGCTGGAGAAGTGTATTAAATGTACCATAGTCTACAAAAAGTACTAACTGGTCTGTCCAGGAGAGTGTGATACCAAGCTGCTCCTTGGAGGCAAGGATTTTGGGACTCCATCTCAAATTTTGGGCATGTGGCCAGAAAGGACCAATCCTTGGAAAAGGACATCATACTTGGAAAGGTGGAGGGACAGTGCTAGAAAGGAAGACCCCTGATGAGATGGACTGACATAGTAACTAAGCTTCCAAATTTGGAATTAAATTTAAAAACCCTAGCCTGTGGAATAAATAGGTTTGCAAATAGAGTGAGAAATTTGCTACCAGGAGAGGACAAAATCAACCAATCGAACCTTCTAAAAATTAAGTCTCTGTGTACTTTTAAAACTTTCCAATAGGGTAAAAAGAAAACCAATAGCCTGGGGGGAAAATATAAAAATTTGGCAATGACATTTCAGACGAGGGTCTCATAAATTTACAGAATACTGCAAGGACTCCACAAAGAAAAGACTGGTGGCCTAATCACTAAAAATGGGCAAAGACATGGAAAGGCTTTTCACAAAGGAAGACATTTGGATAGCCTACAGACACATGAAAAAATGCTTAAAACTGAAACCACATGGGAAGGGCAACATTTATACAGACTTGTGTACCGTCGAATCAGAACCAACCCATGGCTGATCATCCAGCAGATTTTCAGAGGCAGTTAATCACATGGGAAGAGATTGTCCATCCGCTCCCGCAGAGCAACTGGTATCCTTGAACCTCGTGCCTTCAGGATTGAAGCACAGCTTCTTGCCACTAGACCACCAGAGCTCTGCATTTATTCATATTGTGGGCATAGAAATGTGTGAGATGTGGTTCAAATTCTTCTCAAGGAATTCAGGACTTAGGGAAGGGATTTCTGATAGCCTGGTACTTGGGTATTTCTTTTTTCTCTCTACCATTCCCTCCCCTAAGCAGAGCAGGGTTGTAGAGCAGGGCAGTCTGGAGAAGTGGTTCTTTTTCCCTTTTCTTTGGAGATATTTCAGGGTGTGTAAGCGTTATTGTTGCCACATTTGCAGGCTCCCAGGACTTCTGGGCACCACAGCAGGAAAGATAAGCAGATTCCTGGAAAGAGATATGACTCATGCCCACTTTGGTTTTCTCTGGGCAAAGATCTATCTGATCACTACTTTTTTCCAAACCTTGCACTTAAATGACAGCTCTGAGCATTGCTTCACTTCATGGGCCTTGTAGATAGTCTGTCATGGCTGGCAGAGACCACCGTAAGAGGAAACACATAATGAGTTAAACCTTTCTTGCCCCCAGGTGGCACCCACCTCCCTGCATCACATTCCACCATGCCAGTCCAGCAGGTAACTCCTTTTTAGATCAATAACATTGAGCTAGCATTGATGTAAGTCATGCATTGGGTAATTGACACCAAATGTTTAGAGCAACAATCTTGAAATAAAGTGTTAAGTAACTGTTCTTACACTGCTCTGTCTAGAAAGAGGCACAAAGGAATGGTGCTATGATGTGACTACTGTTTTATACTTGTTAGGGTACTCTCTGATCTACTTTCCTGACCTTTTTAAATTTTGTCCCCCATCTAGGGCTGGTTGCCATTAAGGATGCCCATGATATTGAGACCAGGCTTAACGAGGTAGAGAAACTTCTCAAGGCGATCATCAACATGCCATGTAAAGTGAGTATGATCGGGGCTGAGGCAGGAGGTAAGAGATAAGCTGTCATCTTGAAGTGTTATAAAGCACATGTTCTCTCATTCTGCCCACTCCATCTCTCACTGCTCTGCTCCTTCTGGAACTATCAGGAATAAATAAAGGGGGTGGGCGGTAGGGGTGTGTGTGTGTGTGTGTGTGTGTGTGTGTGTGTGTGTGTGTGAGATATAATCGAGGGAAGGAAGACTTCTGTGGGCTCCACTTTGAGTAAAAAGTGGCATGAGGCCCCTCTGGTCTCAAGGGGTCTTTGTTTTATTCTCTCTGCCCAGTTTCTGCTTGCTGAGCGGATTCTAGATAGAAGCTATGGTGTTTGTACTAACCCTGTTTGGCAAAGCTACCATAGATTTACTCACCAGATCTTTTTCAGAGGAAATTTTTGAGCTATGATAAAGAAAACCTGGACTTTCCAGGCAGGTAGAGCTAATTAACTTCTTTGAGTTTCCATTTTTTTCCTGTGTAAATGGGGAGAATAGACCCAGTTCATGTTTGTGGTAGTCAGGAGAAGACCGTGTATACAAAGCACCAAGGAAATAATGGATGCCTTGGCTATAAACCACATCCTTCCCCAAAGCTATTCATGTTGGCCACATGATAGAGTGGCATCATCAGTGAATTGAAATGTGTGGAGATGGCATCCTCAGTCTGTGGAGTGAGGGGACAGCATAAACCCCATTTTTTTTAAAACCTCCCATTAATACCAGAAGCAGAAGCAGAACATAAAAATTCTTAGCTTAAAGCAAACACAAATGCACCAGGTAAAGTCTTATCTGTCCTTGCAAAGTAAATAATTAACTACTGTCTGCATGACACAAAAAGAGTAAAGGCAGGCAAAGTAGCCAGCCCATCAAAAGCCGACCCACATGACTGATCCCCCAGCCCACCAACCATTCTCCCAATCTCCCTGCCCCAACCCATGAAGGCCTTAAAAACAATTATGCAGGGGGACTTGGGGCTTTTCCCCTCGCCACCTTCCTACTGAGGGAAAAAGTCTCCATGTGGATATTGTCTTGAATAAAGTGCTTTTTGTATTTACATACGTGTGGATTATTCTTTTGAGGGGCATTTCGTGGGCAGAACATGGAGCAGATGGGTTCTGGCTGCCTTGGTACCAGGTGTTGCTCACACTCTACCTCTGTGGCAGGTTTCCTTGTATATATAGACAGCACCAACTTGTGGGAAGTATGTCTTTCTAGTAATTAATGTATTTCTTCTTAGTATTCCAGGTCAGAAGTTGTGCTCACGTTCTTTGAAAGATCCCCTCTGGATCAAGTGTTAAAAAATGATAATGTCCACAAAATTCAGCCCAGCTTTCAAAGTCCAGTCAAAATATCAGGTAAGAGTTAAGAGAAAAGCAAATGCAGCGTGAGTAGGTATTACTGTTGGAGGCTGCCTTTCCCCCAAAACTTCTGTAATTTATTGTCTTTGTACTTGGGCATACTTACCCTTGGGATCCAGAAAAACAATTCAAGAGAACATGGAAGCAGTAGATGAAAGACTATGTTTTGAGGTTTTTTGGTTGTTTTTCTCATGCACCTCTCCATGTGTCCTCTTTCTTTTTGGGATTTTGTTTTGTTTTAAAAAGTGGTAATGCTTTGATCTTACCTTATTATTATATATTGCCTTTTTCTCTCCTTTCCCTCTTTGACTATTCTTGCTAAACATCTAAAAATGATTCCCTCTGTGTATGAACTTTGCTTTAGGTTTTATAATAATCATTATGTCCTTTGGTTACTGACTCATTTCACTCAGCATATTGTTCTCTAGATTTATCCATGTGAACATTGTTCTTTGAACACTTCATTGACCCATTGTATGTGTCTACCATTGTTTGTTTATTCATCATCTGAACCTGAATTTCACACTCTTCCTGCTTACAAAGGTATTTTCTTGGCACACAAAAAGGCACTTAATTAAGAAATAGTATAATGCTAAAAATATAACGGAGACATTTTGAGACAAACTATTTCTTGCAAAAAGATATAATAAAATAATGGCATTGAACTTGGGGCAGCTAGTGAGGGAGGCTAAAAAAGGGAAATATCATTTAGATATTGCCGTAGTTGACACTCCCAGCACCAAAGAGGCAAAAGTCTAGCAGCTTTGATCAGGAGTAGAAAGAGCATCATACCAGATACTCTGCTGGAGAAGGAGGGGCAATCGCCTCCTGTATGAGTCAGATCCGATTTGGCGGTACACACATGCAAAATAATAAAATTGGGGGGGGGGAGCGTCAGCATCCACATAGGGAACTGTATGACCCTTGGACTGGATGAAAAACCTTTCCAAGATTTGGATCACATGTATCGTTAGAATATTAGATTTATTTTTGCAGTGCTATTTTAATGAAGGCCTAAAAGAACATTTCTAGGAATAAAGACTGCCATGCCTCGGATTGTTGCTGGTATTTTAGTATGTACCTCGCCAGGCTACTAACCCAAAGATCAGCAGTTTGAATTTACCAGCCACCCCACATGAGAAATATGGACAGTCTCTTCTTATATAAAGAGGGCAGGTATGACTGTTCAGATGGGAAGGGGGAAGGGGAAAAGGTTGAGGGGGAAGAAAGAGAGGGAAGAAAAACACTGGCAGCTGAGATTAGTTGATAATAGGTGGAATGACGGAATAGGTGAGATATAATGAGGATATGAGGAGCCAGTGATGAAAGACATTGGTCAATTGCAATTAATATTTTAGAGTATATTGTATATGAATGATTGGTTGAATTAAAATAAAAGATAAAAAGAAATTGAGAAACACTGTGCAAAGTTGTTGAATCCAGAGGACATAGTGCTAAGTAGTTCAATCACAAAGGGTATATATTTTAGAAGATCACTGTAATAAAAGATAAAGAAGGGTTTATATATAGAATCATTCTTGGATTGTATCATGGCGGGGCAAAGGGAGCAAAATTTAGTAAATAGATAATAAATATGTAGTAAAGTGGACTGGAGAATATTTAATAAAGGGATGACTAATCATAAAGAAAGGGAAAACACGTATAATAAGAGGAGTAAAAGAAATCAGAATTACAAGGAGGAAGTGGGAAAAATGGGACTTCATTAAGAGTATAGAAATTAATGCTATAGAACAAAATGTGTATGAATGATTGAATAAAAATAAAAATTGTAGCTTTCACTCACCCAATTTAAAAAAAAAAAAAAGATGTAGCACGATATTGAAAAAGAAAAAAAAAAGACCTAGAGCATTGGTAGCCCAGTCGAGAGTTGCCATGAGTTGAAACCAACTTGAAGGGCATGGCTTTGGGATTTTGGTTTGTTTGTGCTAGGGGTATGATACTGGCTTACAATTTGCATCTCGCAGCAAGGGGCGGTCATTTTTATTTTGGTCCAAGAGGTGATATTTGAAAGGGGTCTTGCAGAGGCTTTCCAATTCGGGAACAGATGAAGGCAGAAGAGATGCAGCTCTAGGTTCAGTGTAAAAGCTCATGGAGGGTTTCAGTCTTTGCAACTTAAACCCCTTGATGAAAGTGTTAATCAGAACAATATTCTTTGCATTTAAGCCCAAGATAGTCTGAATAATAATCTGTAGTCTAACCAGACCCCCAGGTGATTCTTGTGTGGGTGGAGAGCTTTTTGAAATGTAGATTCTGCTTCAGTGTATCTCGGGTGCAAAAGCAAACTTTCAGCAGGGCCTTCAACTGCAGTGAAGGGGTCAAAACCCAGATCCTGTATAACATCTTGATCTCACTAGAAAAGAAAGTGAGAAGGGCTTTCATCCTTCATCCCTTGTTTGAATAGAGGAAGAGGAGAACTCAGAGGAACTTGATAGAGAAGAATCAAGAGATGAGAATGTGGTAAGCCCAGGGCTACGTCTTGAGAAGGAATCTGGTTTTGGGTGTTTTAAAAAAATGTTTTTAATATATTTTATATTGGTTTGCTTAAAAGTTCATATACTTTTTGTTTCACACTATTCGCATTCACATTGTGCTTCATACAATCATTCCCCTTCATTATGTTTTATAAAGGTAAACACCATTGGACCGTGCCCATCATTGCTCTTTCTTTTCAGGTCCTTGCTGGATCCTTCCCATTTGCTTCACCCTTTTCCCTCTCCTCACCAAACTGTGCAACCTTGTGGTTTCACCCCTACTCATCCTCCCCCAATGCTCCCACCCCTTGTCCCAAACATGTTTTACTAGTTATCCTTCTATTATAGTATTTTGCAGTATTTGTCCTTATGAAACTGTGTTCACTCAGCATACTATTCTTCAGTCTCTCCCAAGATATATAGTATTTTTTTTAAATCCTTGTTCCTGAGTGCCACATAGTATTCCATTCTGTGAATTTACCACAATTTCTCAATCTATTAGGTTGTGGTTGGACAGACACATGGGTTGTTTCCATGTTCTTGTGATAGTGAATGATGCGGCTATGAACATTGGTGTACTCAGATCGAATTTCCTTGGGGTATGGAATAACTGGGTCATACAGAGTTTCTGTGTTCAGCTTTTTGAGGAAATGCCAAACTGCCTTTCAGAGTGGTTGTTCCATTTTACAATCACCAACAGTGCATGAGAGTTCCCACCTCTCCACATCCTCTCCAACATTTATTGCTTTCTGTCCTAGTAAATGTTGCGACTGCTACTGGGGTGAGACCATATTTCATATGGTTTTGATTTGCATTTGCATCTCTCCTATTGTCAGGGATTTTGAGCATTTCTTTATGTGTCTGTTGGCCATCCAGCATTCTTCTGTGAAAAGTCTCTCTATGTCTTTTGACATTTATGTTATTTGTCAGCCTCTGTATACCATAGACTAGACCTTCTAAGCTGGGGTCCCAGTTTTTCTCTTATGAACTTTATAGTTTTGGGTTTTATGCCCAGGATTCTGATCTACCTTGAGGTGAAGTTTGTGTATGGTGTGAAATGTGGATTCTGTTTCAGCTTTCTGCAGGTAGAAGTCCAGTTTTTCCAGCACCATTTGTTAAAGAGGTTGATTTCATAGCTTTGATTTCCTTGTCAAATATCAGTTGACCTAGATAGGTGGGTCCATTTCAGGGTTCTTGATTATGTTTCATTGTTCTGTGTGCCTGTCATTGTACCAGTACCATGCTGTTTTTGTTAGTACTGCTATGCATTAGGTTTTGAGGTCAGGGAATGCTATGCCTCCCACTTCATTTTTGTTTTTCAGTAGTGCTTTGTTTAGTCAGGGTTTCTTCTTTTCCTCTGTAAATAAACTTGAAAATTACTCTTTTGATCTCGTTGAAAAATGAATTTGGTATCTGTATTGTTTTGAACACATAGATTGCTTTTGGGAGGATTGTCATTTTCACAAAATTGACTCTTCCTATCTGTGAACCGGGCACATTTTCCCATTTATTTAGGTCTTTATTGTGTCTCACAGAAATATTCTGTAGTTTTCTTTTTATAGGTCTTTTGTATCTCTAATTAGTTTCATTCCCAAGTATTTCCAGTTTTGGTTGGCTAATCTGGAGGACAACAACCTGGCCTACTGACTGGAAGAGATATGTATTTGTTCCCATTCTAAAGAACGGTGATCCAAAAGAATGTAGAAATTATCAAACAATATCATTGATATCACATGCAAGCAAGATTCTGCTGAAGAGTATCCAAAAATGATTGGAACAGCACATCAACAGAGAACTGCCTGAAGTACAGACTGGATTTAGAAGAGGCCATGGCACTAAGGATATTATAGCTACTGTCAGATGGATTTTAGCAGAGAGTACCACAGGAATGTCTAACTGTGTTTCATTGACTATGCAGAGGCATTTGACTGTGTGGATCACAACAAACTGTGGCTGACTTTGAGACGAACGAGAATCCCAGAACACTTGATTGTGCTTATGCTAACCTTATACTTGGGCCAGGAGGACCAGTCATCAGAACAGAGCAAGGAAACTGCATGGTTCAAATTGAGAAGGCTGCACACTAAGGATGTGTCCTATCTCCATATCTTTTCAGTCTGTATGTGGAAGAGATTATCTGGGAGGCGGGCTCTATGAGGAGAATTGTGGCATCAGGATTGGAGGTAGACTTATCAACAGTCTGCATTATGCAGATGACACAATCCTGCTTGCTGAAACTGAGGAGGACCTGAAGTGCTTGCTGCAGAAGGTCAAGGATTACAGTCTTCAATATGGATTGAAGCTTTACATCAGGAAAACAAAGATTCTCACCACTGGGCTGATTGGCAGCATCATGTTAGATGTGAAGAGATTGAGGTTGTTGACAGCTTCCGTTTGCTTGGCTCTGCAATCAAAACTCTTGGTACCAGCAGCCAGGAAATTAAAAGACTAATTGTACCAGGGAAAGTCTGTTGTCAGAGACCTCTCCAAGGTACTGAGGAGCAATGATGTTATTCTGGAGAATAAGGTGTGCCTGATATAGGCCATGGTCTTTCTAATTACTTGCTATGCATCAGAGATCTCCTTGCAACATGCCCAAAGTATGTCAGAATCCTTGCCTCAAGGAGCAGCCCAGTTTCACCCTCTCCGGGAGAAACCTGTTTGTTCTCCTAGCAGTCATGACTGTGCTTGGGAGGAGAAGGATAGTGATGAATGGCCAGGAAGAGGACTGTCACCTTCAGAGTGGTGTGTGTGTGGATTGGAGACTGTTTTGTTTTTTTGTTTTTTATGTGAGTGTACTGTCAAATCAGATCTGACTGGTACAGGAGGAGATTGTCCCTCCTTCCTTGGCAGAGCATCTGGTGGATTCGAACTGTGCGCCTCTGGGATTGTAGTTGCAGCTCCTTACCACTAGGCCACCAGAGATCCCCTGGAGACTGGTTTTGTGATGCCTGCAAAGCCTGTGCTGGCTAGGGTGGACGGCCTAATAAGCTAGTTTGAGCTTAGCGTAGAACATTTTTTCTGCAGTGAACTTTTTAACAGTGGCGTTAACAAATGGTCTGTCATTGGGTGGCAGACTGGAACCTCTCATTTCCTTCCAAACCAGGGTGTGCGATTTTCCCAATGAAGATACACATTTTTCCCCATGAGGATACACATTTTTCCCCCTCTTTGTCCCCACATTAGTCAGTCTCTCACTCTGTCTAAACTGGTACTTCCTGACTTACAATAGTATATGTTTGTATTAGAGAGAGATTCCCTCATGATATAAATTGTAATTCTATTATTTGTCAAGTGAGAGAAAACATGGAGATAACAAGCTATGGTAAATCTAGGAATAGTATTTCACGAGAATAGTATTTGATAGCACCTTCTTGTTGCTATGTGCCGTCGAGTTACGTGCAACTCATAGTGACCCTCTGTACAACAGCTCTAAACCCTGGTCTATCTTGTGCCAATTTACTGTCTCTGACACACCTATCCCCATTATCCCAGTCACTGAATCAATCTACCTCATAGAGGGCCTTCCTCTCCTGCGCTGTCCCTCCACCCTCCCAAGCATGATGTCCCTCTCCAGGAACTGGTCCCTGCTTGCTACATGTCCAAAGTATGTCAGACAAAGCTTCAGAATCCTTGCCTCCAAGGAGCAGCCTGGTTTAACCCTCTCTATGATGAACCTGTTTGCTCTTTTAGCAGTCCATGGTATATTCAGTACTCTTCTTCAACACCACAGCTCAAAGGCATCAATTCTCCTTCTATCCTCCCTAGTCATTGGCAAGCTCTCTGATGCATAGCAAGTGATTTCAAAGACCATGGCCTCTATCAGGTACACCTTGGTCTCCAGAATGACATCGTTACTCTTTAGTCCTTTGAAGAGGTCTCTGACAGTGTACTTTCCCAGCACAATAAGTCTTAATTTCCTGGCTGCTGGTGCCGATATACCTTTGAAATATATTTTTAAATTTTTTATATGAAATATAAAAAATATTTCACATATAAGCAGATTACATGTACAGTTCTTCTCCCATATTTGGTCTCTATGGATTGATGGGTGCCCAGGGTCTAATCTTCAGACTCTGGAGCATATAGGTGTCACCTGGGAATACCACAGGTCTTTATCAGCTTCTGCATACAATGGCAAAATCTGATTATATACATGTAATATTTTCTCAGAACCTGTAAACAGTAAACCCTACCTCCAGATTAAAGCCCAAATTCCTGATTTATTTTGAGCTCCGGTGGTGTAAGCTTTAGGGAGTTGTACTGCCAGGTTTTGGTCAGAACTTAGTTTGTTAATGCCATTACTCAAAGCACCCCATACTCCAGTCCTAGCATTGGCTGAACTCTACAGACTATCCCATCTTCCTGCCTGGTGAATTCCTTCCTTTCCTTGAAGTTCCCTGGGCCACTGCTCTTACTCACACCAACACCTCCTCAAATGCCTTCATATGCTTTAAAGTGACATTTAGAGAAGGACATGGTACTGACCTGGCAGCTGTTGAAGGCTCTGTCTCAGGATGGATTGAAGCTCTAAAGGCCTTTTGTTCTCTTTCATGAATTACAGTTTGAAGCTCCACTAGATGGTGCTATGTGCCAGCTGGTGGACTAATGCCAAGGGAACCATTTCAATATTATGGAGCTATGTCAGGGACAGTTCAAAATTCAGTGGCCTCTGGTTTATGCTTTGGATCAATGCAGCCTTGAACATGCTTTGGCTCCATGTTAACTAAATGCTCATCAGAGCTAAAAAAACCCAGAAGTTTAATGTTTCCTCTACTGTGACTTGTGTGTGGTATAAAAGGAAGTATTAACTTCAGCCTTAATCTGACTATTTGGGCTAATCTGTTTTGGTCACACAGTCTGATCATTCTGGGTCAAGGGACCTAGAGATGAATTGCAATTTTGTTCTTCACTAATTAGAAAGCTGTCTAGTATCTGCTTTAATTTGTGTTCTATAAGGACATCCTACTTAGCAAATTAGTAACAAGGCATTGCTTTGAGTTTTGTCCTGTTCATGAAGATTCACTGGAGGAGAGGACTAAGAAGGAAGGAGAACCATACTTTGAATGCTTTGAGGGGTGAGAGTAAATTGCTCAAAAACATGAACATGTGAATTAACAAAATGAAGTGACGGTGGCATGAGGGCATCTAGCAACATAGTTACTATTACAACACACAAAAAAATCACCACTAGGCAGATGGCATTGTAATTGAGGCAGAAATGATCTCTGGTGGGTGGAGCCCCAGTGGCCTGGTCCGTTAAGATTCCATGCCTAACCCAAAGGCTGCACCTGTCTGCCGGTTTCAGTCTATCAGCAGCTTCTTAGGAGAAAAATGGGCCTTAAATCTCCACTGCAGATTCAGCTATGAATCAGTTCTCACTCAAATTCAGAGAGAATTGAGGCGAGTACTAAGATTATTGTTGTGACTGTTGATTGCCATCGAGTTGAGCAAGATTCATAGCGACCCTATGAACAAAAGGCTTTCTATAACTATCGTTGTTTCTCCAAGTTCATAGAGTTTCCAGAGGCATATGGTCTAGGAATTGGATGCCACACCTGTTTCCAAACCAGTCTTAAACTGGGAACTCCACCAGACACTGAATGCCTTGGACAGCCATAATGGCATATGACACCCTCCCACCACCACCAATGGCACAAGTTTCAGCATCACAGCAAACCCAAATTACCTCAGTGCAGCAAATTGACAGGAGTGCTGCACAACTCAGATTAGTGGATGAAAATTTGGAAAGAAACAAATTTGTGTAGTCTAAGAGTATATCCCCAAGAGACCAACTACATCAGTAATTACGGTTACCTTGCTTTATAGAAGATGCTTTAGAGATGTGATCCAGGCCAGTATCTTAGATGTACAAATTAGTTAGTAGTTGTTCAAAATTATAAAGATAAGGGGAGGGGGAACCATTTGGTTTTAACAAATGTACTAACAAGGACAAAACATCATGGTGACATTTCTGCCAAAAATACGTAACTTTGTTCTCATCAGGAGAAAACACGAGGCATGTTTGGTTGCTAGTTCAAAGTTTAGAGATGTGAGGACATCCAGAGGTAGGTCACAAGAACAGCCCTGGTGATCTACTTAGAAAAAAATTAAAAAAAAAAAAGAAAAAAATCAGCCCCCAAAATGCTGTGGAGCCCAGAACTGCCCTGACCTGTCTAGAGCTCCAATGTATCAGGATTCTCTCACAGGATCTGGTAGATGATGATCTTATAGGGAATGATGGAGAAAGGGCCTGAATGCCAGGTTTCACAAGATGGTTTAGTTTAAAAACTTGTAAATACATGTGATTAGAGGCTTGCTGGAGCTGAAAGCTTTTCTCTTTGTAAACTTTAGATGACTGCTAGTTTTGTTTAGTACTTTGTACAGATTTGTTTAGTACTATTTTTTGTGTGATCAGATACATAAAAATATGGCTAGATTATGTGCTCCATTTTTAGCTAGTACAGGTGTGTTACAACCAAGTACATGGATTAGACCTAAGTTTTGGTCTGTACTTGATTACATATTAAAAAACAGTCCGAGTCAATAAAGGATCCATTTCCAAACCCAAGTTAAGAAGATACTGTGTGTTATGACAGTTGTTGCCACCCCCCAGCTATAAAACTCTGCCTACCCCAAGGGTGTATGTTGCTGTGGGCTAATCTCAGAGCCAGGCTGGTCTAAGGGATCTTCTTCAGTGGAATTCACTACTGGGTACAAGTCCCCAGTCCAGCTGGCCCTACTCAGTGAAGCCACACTCACATACATTGTAGCTGCATTCCCAAAGGCCAGCTAAGGAGTAATTTACTACACAGCTTCCATTTGGGACTGGTAAAGATGTCATTTTATCTAGAGCTCCAACTTTCACATTTTGGAAAGGATTAGTTCTGATTGAAAGCAGATCCTCAGATATACTTACCTGGCAGAGGAAAGCAGATCCTCAGAATTTTATTCAGAAACGTTTTACAACAGCAGCATTTACTTTATAGAGCTCTTCCCCAACCAGTTCCCATGACAAAGGGGAGAAAGAGGGTAGAAGTGTGAGTAGTCTGTGCCAAGGTTACTCAGAGGCTGTATGTGCTTTCTGAGGCAAATATGTGTGGGTTGGAGGTCCAGTAGATAATTGTTGACCCAGAAGAGGGTTCCAGACACCAACTCTTCAAGACTTGAAGAACCTCACCAGCCATGTCATAACCTATTGTTTCTAGTGGGAGGAGGGTAAGGTGAGTGGGTATTGATACTATCTGTGGATGTGACTGCCCTGGGCATTGTTGCAAAAGGTCCACAAAACATGAGCTGTCTCTTCTACTGTCAAGTGGAAACTTTAGCAACTATTAGGCAAATCTCATGAATAGGCATTTAAAGCCTTTGGAAACAAAGGGAGAAACCTTTATTTTCCTGTCTTCAGTTTCCTTAGCTTTCTTCATCAAGAGAGAAATGTTAAAATAACAATAGTCCAAATAATGATAAAGTGTAAGAAAAATATAAAATAAGACAGTTGTCTGTAAAACACCAGCAGCTAGTAAACTGAGCCGTAAATGAGATTCTTGCTGTTCTCTGGCGTGCCAAGTGTGAGGAAGAATATTTTGAGCTCTGTGTTTCCATGTGTTGGGCTCTGAAGAGGGAAGATGGTAATCCCCTGAACTTGAGAAACACAGTAGACACTTGGAATCTATTTTATGCTATGTCTTCAAAGACAAGCTTGATTTGTGGGAACAGATGAAGGTAATTGTGAATGTGGAATTTGGCTGACTAAGAACTGAGTTAAGAGAGGGTCTAACTCACTGAGAGCATATTGCCTAGGAAGGGAGGCCTTCCTGGCTTCCAGATGTATTTGCATACTTTCTATAGCCCACAGAGGGAAATGGCAGAAACACAGTCTCTTAAAAATAAGCATTGGACCGCTGAGACCCTCCTTATTATTGTAGGGAAATCAGACCAGTTTCTACTGACATGGATGAGGTGGGATACAATAGGTAGGATTTTGGCATTGGAGGAACCATATATGTTACCCAGCACATTTGGGTAAGCTAAGTTCTAAGGCCATGGAGATTTCTATCAGACTGCTCCTGGCATGTCTGAACTCCTGGCTGGTGGGTCCTGCTACCACATATCCATTCATCTCCTGCCCTCAGCTCTTCAGAGACCCACATGCACAAGCCTTGCACCACATGTGCTAACACTTGAACAGCCACTGTAGATACCATATATTTCTCTTCATTGGCTTTTCTAAATTATTAAAATGTATACTTGTTGGAGAATCAATTCATATATAGAATTATATAAAGCAGAAAAGTGAAGATTTCCCATTTGGTTTAAAATATACATTTGTTTCATCTGATTATTATAGCAAGCTAGAGAGATGGGTATTGTTTACCCCAGCTCAGATACAGTACAAATCTCAAGAAGTTTGGCTCTCTGTTCAAAGACATAGCTAGTTTGTGAGGACCAGGGATACAGACCCATAGTCAAAGATCTGAACCAAGCACTCTCTTGTTCTGACTGGAAACCCTTCATCTGATGCAAGAGAGTCAGCTGCTTTGATAGGACCCTTAGGCAACAAAGCATATTCTTGGCAAGTGTTGTGCTTTTGGTAGTTAGCCCTGTGTCTGCCTAGCAGATCTCCTTGGGGAGGTCTTGGGATATAGAGTGTCCTTGGAGAGTATGGGCAAGAGGGAACAGGAGAGATTCATGGAAATGCTGCAGATCATTCTAACCTTCTTTGCTTTGATTTTCAGAAATCATGAGGTCCAATGGCTTTTGTTTAGCAAATACAGAGACTATAGTCATTGATCACAGTATACCAAATGGGAAGGACCAACATCTGGATGTTGACTCAACAGAGCATCTGTAAGTATGGTGGTTTGAATACCCAGCTATGTAAGAGGGCCCTTGATACTGGTGTGGTGGGAGCTTGAAAGAAAGTTGATGTGGCCATAACTCAGCATCCCTGCTCACATTTGGATACTCATTTCAAGTATTCACCTTTCCCAGAGTACAGTGAGTCCTAGGTTTCTATTAAGACCTCATGAAGCAGAGTCCTTTGCCCAAGTTATTTGCATCTAAGGACGCTGTTGAAGAAGCTTCAAGACTCCAAGGTCTGCCTCACCCTGAGCACAGGAGCATATTGTCTCTGTGTCTAGGCTCAGGCTGGCCAATAAATGGCTGGTCTGGCCTGGCTTGGCTGGAGAGACATGGCACATGGATATTGGCCTCCAAGTGACTGACTGGGCCAGCCTTGCTCAGGGAGGGAGGAAGAGACTAACAGGGAATACTGGAGTAGCCAGACACCATGTCTGTCCTGTCTTTGGTCCCAGGATGTTCGATCATAACACATGTGAAGATACCAGGGCTGGATACACATGGCCAGCTACTGCCTGTGCCATCCCCTCACTGTTCTGCCAGGGAGCCTGGTCTCTGGGCTGACTGGCGTAGGTCATAACCTGACAGGATGTTGTCTACCAACAGATCTTGCTTGATATCACAAGTATGGTGGTGTTGAGTTTGGGATTTTGAAGTCAGGATTATACATGTCTCTCTGTCATCACCACCAGCATGGCCCATTGGCTTGGTGCTACAAGTGATGGCTTTGTGCAGATACGAGATTAATTAGTGAATGGAGGAGGGGCCTTGTGCTCTATGGAGGCATTTACCAGCTCTGAAATTCTTGGTGCAGGAGACAGAATGGTCTCTGTTACTAGGTGCTGCCAACAACCCCATCCAGATGCATAGTGTTTCCTCGGGCTCCTATCTGTCTGCTGGGGGCTAGGCTTAAGTAGTTGATTTATGTGGTTTTGAGCTGTGAAGAAGCACAGGGAGAATGAAGCCCAGATTTTTTCCTGGAAGGGAGTGAGGCATCAGGAGGTGACCTGGTGTTCAAGGACACTGGCCAGCAGAAAGAGATGCTGTGTGGTTGGTAGGTGCCACAGAGTTCGTTTCAGTTCATAGCAACCCTGTTGATACTTCTCAGTGCTAAGCCATCCTCACAATCTGGGCTGTGCTTGATCCCATTGTTGTAGCTTTCATGTCATTGAACGTCTTCCTCCTTTTCACTGACCAGGGACCGGCTTCTCTGGCTAACATGCCCGAAGCATGGGAGACTAAGTTTCATCATCTTTGCTTCTGAGGAGCATGCTGGTTGCACGTCTTTTATGACAGATTTGTTTGTTCTTTTGTTAGTCTGTGGTATATTCAATATTGTTCACTAACAGCACAATTTAAAAGCCAAGCAACTGTCATTTTTTGGTCTTGCTCATCACTTAGCTTTCATGGTTTGAGTCAGGCCCACTTTAGTCCTCAAACATCAATCAGATGAGCTGTGAGTGGAGTTCTAGTGGCTGAAGGCAGTACTGAGCCAAGAAGTCGGTCACCCTGATGGAACAACAAGACCTAGCCAGCTTAATTTCTTGGAGTGCCTTAGCTTCTCTTTCTTTGTGTACTTTCCTGTCGTCTGGCCACAGAGCAGGGCTGTGCTCCTCCATGCATCCATGGTTCCCTTTTTTGTTTCTTCCTCTCCATGGGGAAAGAGATTGAATATCCTAACAAGAAAATTGATGAGTATTGACTTGGTGCCTAAGTGATGTGATGCCCTGAAGGATGACCACATTGGCTTACTTCCTGCCCATCTTGGGTCCTTAGGCATGGGCATGTGGAGGAGCCAACTGCCTCACACACACTGTTCGCTACTTCTCACTGTGAATCCACTGCGGTTCCCCTTGTATTCACACATTTGAGACCTGGAATCACCTCCTTCACTACGTTAATTTCCTCCTGCCTCTCTAGTGGAAAGAGAGGGAGACTCTCAATGAGATGGATTGACATAGTGACTACAGCATTGAGCTCAAGCATGTCAGATGATGAGGATGACACAGGATAGGAAAGGGTTCCGATCTGTTGTCCATAGGGTTGCTATGAGTCATGCTGTATTGGACTCGACAGCTCTTAACAACTACTACTCTCCTGGAAGCACTGTTTGAAGCTAGATTCCTAGCACGGTGCACTTGGTATGCAAGGGTTGGGTCACTTCACATAGTCACACTGAGCTGTTCTGGTGGCATGGAGTTGCTTGCTGTTTTGAGACAGGACCTGAGAAAAGACGCAGGGAAAGGGTGGCAGCAGGTAGGCTCAAAGGACTTGACATCCCAGGAGGGTAGCCTGCATTCCCCTTCCTGCCCCTCCTCCACCCTGCATGATTTGGTCTGAGTCTCAGGTTGAGAAAAGTAGTTGAAACTGTACCTTTAAGCTCTGGGAGAATGTCCTCTGGTATGGATTTTTAAAATTTGGAGTCTTTATCTAGTGGAGGAGGCTGCATTTGGGTTGGACCGGGGGGAAATGGTTTCATTCATGGAGGAATCAATACTAGGAAAGTATTTATGTTGCTCTATATTTTGGGCACATATTCTTACTTTCCACTATTCACTTGCAAGTACTGCTTGCTCGTCCTGCAGAGCCCACCAAGCCAAGAGAAGGTTTCCCAGCTAGAATGCCATCCTCGAGCACTTGGTGCCCTGGCTGGTTTTCTGTGACCCTCCTGTCCCTAGGGTCCTTAGTTAGGACACACAAATCTAAACAACACAGGCCCGTGTTACTCATCCTTGTTACTGTCTACAGGGCCTGGCACATGGGAGGCCCCTGTGCTCTGGGGACAGGCCCTGCCTGTCAGTTTTGGGCTTTGTCCCCAGAGCGCTGGGCAGTGCTTGGCACTAGAGAGAGAATCGTGCCATCAGAGACTGAGTGAATGAATGCAGGCCTTGGTAAATATTGTTGAACGAATGAGTATACATTGCAGTTTGTGAAGGAGAAAAGGTAGAAGCTGTAACAATCTACAGTAGGATTTTTGTCAACTATTTATGGCTATGGCTATTTCCATACTTTCTGATTGGTTCAGTAAAAACTGTGTGTTCTGAATGGCAGCGTGATAGAGTTTACAGAGTCTAGAGAGTTTGCGGTGGTCCCTGAGTGTCTTCTGAGGGTTGAACCTCTACCCTTTCATTTCCTCCTTCACCATGGGTTTGTGAACCAGCCCTCACTTCACCCTTTCTCATTTCAGGTTTGAGAACAGTAGTGAGTTTACCTCAGAGCTGGAGGATGGCGACGACCCTGCAGCCTATGTCACCAATCTGTCCTATTACCACCTGGTCCCCTTTGAGACCGACATTCTGGACTGAGTGCCCATTAGTGCCTTCACTCCACCTCAGGCCTTTATTGCTGATTTGCTGTTGTCCCTCCATGCTGGGCATGAGAGACCAAAAACAGCCCCCAGCCTTGAGTCAGAGAAGATGCCTGTGACATCTCAGGAGGGGCTCTCTTCCTCAGAGCCCCCAACATCACTTAGATACATGCCCTCCCATCAGGGATTGGGTACCAGAGCACAGCACCCTGCCGAGGCCACACAGGTCCTGGTTGTCCACAGCTGATGGCAAAGAGGCCACCCCCCAGAAGCCCTAGTCACAGGGTGTGCCTCTTGTGTGTTGCTTTGGAGGGGTCTGGTCCTCTCTGGGCACTTGCCTCATGTGTTCATCATCTTAGCCAGCACTGCAAGAGCTCACTGGTGCAGGCTTTCTGTTTTTGTTCTCCCCTTCCTAAGGAGGAGCAAGGCTAGGCCTCACTGCCCAGCATTCACTCCTGTCAAGTGCACAGAACATTCCAAAGGAGCTTTTGATGCCTTGCCAAGCTCTGGACTAGGTAGCTAGGGAATATTAAGTAATCCAGGATGTCCCTGGGAATTGGAGTATGTGGCTTCCATTTTTATTTTTCCTCTTTTGTCTGGAAACTGGGCTTTGTGTCAGCTTGGAGACGTGTTTACGAAAAGCAAATCACCAGCAGCACACAGTCTACAGGGAGGGAGTGCCCTCACTGGCTTGGACAAGAATGAATCACTGAGAGCTAACAAGTCAGGAAGAAAAGCGTTCTTCGGCCTTGAAGTATCTCTTTATCCTTCAGAGCAGAGGAGCGTGCTGCCCCTGACACCCAGCTGTCTGATAACCCACCTCTGCACCATTTACCAGGCGTCCAGAGAAGCTGTTGGCAGAATCTGCCTGAAAGGACAAAAATTATGTCCACAGTGCTAGTGGGGGCAGGGGCGGGAGGGGGGGACAGACTTCTATGGGCTTCTTCTCTCTCAGTATCTACTAACACCCAAAATTTGTAAATAACTATAAATTATTGAGAATCCTAATTCTTTTACACAGTCTGTTTTTAACCTATTTTAATTGAATAAAATATCTTACTCATTTATGTTTAAGGTGTGTGCTCTTTTTTGTTCCTCCCAGGGAGGCACTGGAACCTCACCGACCTCCTCAGCTTGGGCCCTGAGCTCTCTTCTTGGCGTGTTTTTAGGAAATGTATTATGTTCCCACCCTGGGGAACGGTCTGTCCAAATGGAAAAATGGACAGGCATTGTTAGTGCCTTGGGGTTTTCCCCTTCTCCATTTTCTGCTTTGGCAGCCATGGGAACCCTCATCTTTGACCAGCTGCAGAGCTCATTGATTTCACATTTCCTTCCTGCCTTCCAGCAGTGTCCAGTTTATTGCTGGGTGCCTGAGTGAACATGACCAGTTGTCTTTGTTTTTCATACAAAGATGGGGCTTCTCGCCTAACTTTAGAATCAAATGTTTTGTTAATATTGTTAGTTACTGACTCAGGGATTACCCTACTAACCCAGGACTGCAGAGGTACGTCTCCCCATCTCCTCAGCCAGTTACTGTGTTACGGCCACTTCTGCAGCTATGTCATCTACCTGAGCAGTATTTTCCCACTGAAATCCATGATTGGCTGCCGCAATCCCCTAGCTTCCCCTATGACCACGGCTTTCACAAAAGAAGCTTCACTATCCTATCCATATACAATAAGACCTCTTAGGTGTATATGGGTATTTCTTTTCCTACTAGACGTAGCAGGGGATTCACTGGCTTCTATTTTTTATTCTGGAAAAAATATGGCCTGTGTTTCAAAGAGGCAAATAGTATTCCTTTTACTGTATATAGTATAAATAGTCTGAATATTCAAGTGTGGTGATTATCTAATTTCCATCATGAGAAGGGCAATATAGTGTGATGAGGACTATCGAAAACTGGAGAATGCATGCATTGTGTAAGGGAACTAGTTACCACACAGTGTTATCCAGTTGTTTCATTAGAAAATAGTGGCTCAGTTTTCAACTAAAGCATTCTAGGAAATACCTCATATTTTAAAATTTATATGGTCAAACAACGGTAGACCCAGCAATAACAAGAAATGTGACCAAGTAAAGGAACCATGAATTTCCAGTCTTGTTTTGTTTGTTGGGTGATTTGTTTGTTTTTCATTCTTTTTTCTTAGTTTTCAGTCTTAAATAGTTCAGAAACTCACCACCAGATGCTGCAGGTTCCTATGAATGCTGCAATCTGGCACACATGTTGCTCCAGAAACTGCTTTTGAGAACAACTTGCTTTTCACCTTATGTTTGGCACTGTGGCCCTGTTCCTCAAGCTGCCCTGGGAGTCAGGAGGCCTATGAAATGATAGCCAAGACACTTGCCTTAATACACTTG
The DNA here is from genome assembly GCF_000299155.1 of Elephantulus edwardii. Taxonomy (NCBI): domain Eukaryota; kingdom Metazoa; phylum Chordata; class Mammalia; order Macroscelidea; family Macroscelididae; genus Elephantulus; species Elephantulus edwardii. The sequence goes on along the minus strand of NW_006399821.1, from coordinate 8,374,606 downwards.
TAAGGTGTTTACAGCATTAATCTACTCCAGGAAAGTGAATATAATTTAAAAGAAAAAAAAAAAACACAACGTCAAATGGATTAATTTTAAAATACTTAAGGGTAGTTTCCTGTTTAAAAGGAACATCTAGCAAGTGCTATTTTGAAGTCAAGGGATCATCCCCCCTGTTTTGTCACTAAGTGCTAGATTTCATGTAGGAGGCTTATTTAATAAGATTTGCAAACACTAACCAGGGACCCCTGTGACTCCTCCCACAGAATTACCATAACCTCTAGGGTTTCCCCTCACTGCAAAAGTACAGACAGCAAGACCCCATGACTAGACAAACATGTAATCTCATAAAAAAACTCAGTACATGTGGATAGTGTGCTTATTAACAGAAGGTTAATAATGCTGAGGGTTTTGGCAGCCAAATGGCCCTGAACAATGTGGCCTACCCTTTGCCACGTCCTCTTCCTGAGGAAAGCATGCCTCATGTCAGAGGGCATTCTGCCAAATTGTAAGCACTTTTATTGCAGTTGAAGTTCCTGTCCTACATAACTATGCCATTATAACTGCAGAACAATCTCTATTCCTGCTAACTCTCAGACTAGGAAAATCTTCAGCTAGAGGCATTTGTTGTGTACTGTTGAACTAGCATCAACTCAGAGCTAATCCCCCAGCAGGTTTTTAGAAGCACTAAATCACATGGGAGGACACTTACTGCCTGTCTCTTTTTTTCTCACAGAGCAGCTGGTGGATTTGAACTGTGCACCTTTAGGTTGGCACTGCAGCTTTTTTTACTGCTAGGCCATTAGAGCTCCCTACAAACATTCAGAAACTCCAAAATGAGACATAATTGTGTGCCTTAAATAAAAGTGTACCTTCTAATAGGAATAAATCAGGTAGGTTGTTTGCCATCCAGTTAATTCCAGCTCATAGTGACCTTATAGGACAGTAGAACGATACCATAAGGTGTGCTAGGTGGTAGTTTGAACAGGAGCAGATAATCAGATCTTTCCTCCTCCTGCAGAGCCATTGGTGAGCTCGAAGGGCTGGCCTTTGGTTTGGCAATTGAGTGCTTAACCATTGTGCTGCCAAACCAAAGGCCAGCCCTTCGAGCTCACCAATGGCTCCCAAGTCAAAGGTGGGTGACTCTAATACGCAGCCCTCAGGCCTGCCTTGGCTTGTTTTTGGTGAAACGTTCTAGGTCATATAACCCTGGTATGTCCACTTGCTGTACAGAGGTAACTTGTCGTTGCTGTGAAGCTGAACACTGTGACACTGATGTGCCAAATGTGAGAATGGTTATCTATGGTGGACAGTGTTTGGTGAAGCTCCCCGATTAAAACAAGCTTGGAAGCAGGAGTGGAATCCACTTCCATAATAGCTTGCCTCTGGAAACTCTGAACCTGGAGAAAGGACAAAAGTTATACCAGTGCCCAGGTCTTTCATTCATAGGATCGCTATGAATCGCCTCTGAGTCAACTATCACTTCATGCTCTCTACCTCTCTGTGTGCATGTATTTGTATTTTATAAAAACTATACCCACAGCTGTCAGGTTTGGTTCATACTGACCTTCTGTGAGGTTTCTTTGACGTATTTACAGGAGATTGCCCGTCTTCCTTGGAGCATTTGGTGTATTTAAATCATCAACCTGTTGTTTGCCTGACATGTTACAAGTTATACCACCAGGGCTTTTTATATAATACATACTTTATCGTTGCTGTCAAGTCAAAGCTAATGACTGGCTTTCCATTGGATTTCTGAGGCTATAAATTGCAGAGGAAGGGACTGCCCATCTTTCTTACATAGAGTTGAGGATGAATTTGAACTTCCGAGAAGTTTGGCCTTTGTGATAGCAGCCCAATTCTATGAAAACCATCAGAACCCTTTATATACTGTCTGGCATTTAAAAAACAGGCAATGTGCTGAAACCTGATAAATGTTACTTATTATCAAAAGAGTCTGATGGCGTACTGGTAAGGAATTGTGCTGCCACTGCAAAGGTGCAAGGTTTGAATCACCGGCTCCTATGTGGGAGAAAGACGAAAGATGGACAGTCCCCTCCCATGCAATTCACTGCCTCTGAAAACCCACTGGAGAGGCAGCTGTGGGTCGGTTCTGACCTGACAGTACACTGCAACAACAATCAAAGAGAAGGACTATTTCCCAGAAGAGTCTTTTCTTAGCAGATAGAATAATTGATGTGTGTGCTCTACCCCCAAACCAATAAATCTTGTTGATGTTAAGAGCCGTCAAGTTGTAGGTGACTCATAGCGACCCTATGAACGAAAGACCTGAACACTTGTATAACTTTCATCCTTCCTCCAGGTTCATAGGGTTTCTGGAGGCAAGCTATTTTGAAAGTGGATGCCACTACTGCTTCCAATAAATATAATTTAAAATAATGGCTAAATTTTTTAAATTTAGAATTTTTCACTTAATAAAATAGCAAGTGTTTTGCTGTAAAATAAGACACTTTTTGCCATTTTTAAATAAAAATACAGTGGAATGAAAAAAGAAAAAAAAGGCATGAATGACTAGGGAGCTGTGCTGGTATGTGATATATCTTACATACGTTTAGTTTTATTAGAATTTTCAGCAAACCAACATATTTTATCTGCTTGAGATGAGAAGAGAATATGAGTAGTAAGGGATGGATAGTAAAGATTGGTAAGTTTGCCATAAGTTAGAGCCTGCTCTTGTCTTACAGCAAATTCTTACAACAGATGTCTCTCCTTTGGTCACGCTCATATTAAACAATGTCAAGGTTATTAACATCATAATATGTGCCTAATCATTTATTCACATTGGAAAGAATGATCCAGAATCCAAAACTCTTCAGAATCATGAGAGTGGTTCATCTAAGGTGAAGAAACTTGGATAATGATCAGTAATACTCTGTGAATATAGAAATTGGAATTAGGTGCCATCTACTCATAACAGTTCAATGTACAACAGACAGAACACTGCCAATACTGCTCCATTGCCAACTTTTTCACTGACCTCTTTTACCAAGCATGATGTCTTTCTCCAAGGACTAGTTCCTCATGATAGTATGCCCAAGGTATGTGAGACCAAATACCATCTTCCTCACTTCTAAGGAACGTAGCGGTAATCCTTCCAAGATGATTTTTTAAAAAATTCTTTAGGCATTCCATGAAATATTCAACTCTTTGTCAACATCACAATTCATAGGCATCACTTTGTCTTTGATCTTTTATATTAATTTTCCAGCTGTCACATGGGTATGAGGCAGGTGAAACAATCATGGCTGGGGTAAGGCACACACTAATCTTTAAAGTGACATCCTTTGATTTCTTGGCTGCTAATTCAAAACATCTTTGATAATTTAACTATTTTCTCAAATTTCAAGAAGTTGTTTATTAGTCTTATTGTGAGGATTTTTGTTGTCTTAAGTTGCTGAAAGCTATGGTCTAATTTTCATCACTAAGTGCTTCTAGTGGCTTCATTTTCTGCAAGCACACAACAGGGGAGCACTGTTGTTGTTATGTGCCATCAAGTTGTTTGAGACTCATAGTGACCCTATATACAAGAGCCCTAAATCCTGCTCTGTTCTGTGCTGTCTCTGACACACCTACTGCTCCCATTACCCCAATCACTGAATCGATCATCTCATCGAAGGTCTTCCGCTCTTGGGCTGTCTCTCCACCCTCCCAAATATGACATCCCTCTCCAAGGACTGGTCCCTGCTTGTAATATGTCCAAAGTATGTCAGATGAAGCTTCAGAATCCTTGCCTCCAAGGAGCAGCCTGCT
>NW_006399821.1:8367598-8370394 GCF_000299155.1 Elephantulus edwardii | reverse complement strand
TTAAGTTTCAGCAAGCAGGGTTGTGTCATCTGCATAACACAGGTTGTTGATGAATCTTCCTCCAATCCTGATGTCACATTCCTCCTCTTACAGCTCAGCGTCTGGTCTTGGATGATCTGTTCTGCATACAGATTGAAAAGGTATGGAGATAGAATGCATCCCTGGCAGACACCCTTCCCGATTTTGAACGTGCAATGTTTCCTTGCTCTGACAACTGCCTCTTGGTTCAAGTACAGGTTTTGCATAAGCACAATCAAATATTCTGAGATTCCCACTCTTCTCAGTGTCAACAATAGTTTGTTGTGATCCACACGGGCAAAAGCCTTTGCATAATCAATGAAACACAGACGTTCCTCTGGTACTCTCTGCTTTTTGCCAAGATCCATCTGATATTCCTAGTACCACAGCCTCTTCTAAACCCAGCCTGAACATCTGGCAGTTCTCTATTGACGTGTTGCTCCAGTTGGTTTTAGATCATTTTCCACAGAATCTTGCTTGTATGTGATAATAATGATAACTGTTTGAATATTTTCGCACTCTGTTGGGTATCCTTCTTTGCAATGGGAACAAATATCGATCTCTTCCATTCAGTTGGCCAGGTGGCTGTCCTCCAGATTTCTTGGGACAACTTAGCACATCCAGGGCAGCGTCTGTCCTGAAATATGTCAATTGGTATGCTGTCAACTCTTAGAGCCTTGGGTTTTTGTCATTTTTTTTCAGAGCAGCTTAAACGTCCTCCATCACCACAGGCTCTTGCTCATACATTCTTTCATTAAATTATTCTGTGGGAGCACTACATGGTTTAAAATCAGGAAAGATGTACATCAGAGTTATATCCATTCTCAATACATATTCAGTCTGTGTGCTGAGCAAATAATTCATGAAGCTGGACTCTATGAAGAAGAAGAATGTGGCATAAGAATTGAAAGAATACTCATGATCAACTTGTGGCATGCAGATGATAGAACCTTACTTGCTCAAAGTGAGGAGGACCTGAAACAGTTGCTGCAGAAGATCAAAGACAATAGTCTTCAATATGTATTACATCTCAACATCTACAAAACAAAAGTCCTTACCACTGGACTAATAGGCAACATCATGATAAATGGAGAAAGGATTGGAGCAGTGAATGGTTTAATCTTACTTAACAGTAAACACCCTTGGTACCAGCAGTCAGAAGATCAGGAGACATATTGCCTTGAGCAAGTTGGCTGACAGACCTCTCCAAAATACTGAAGAGCAATGATATCAGTTAAGAGGTGCCTGATTCAGGACATAGTCATTTTAATCACTTGCTATGCTTGGAGGCAAGAATTCTGAAGCTTCATCTGACATACTTTGGACATGTTGCAAGGAGGGACCAGTCCTTGGAGAGCGATGTCATGCTTGGGAGGGTGGAGGGACAGCACAGGAGAGGAAGACCCTCAATGAGAAGGATTGATACAGTCACTGGGGCATGGGGGTAGGCGTTTCAGAGATAGTGAGATTGGCACAGGGTAGGACAGATTTTAGGGCTGTTGTACATAGGTTGCTATGAGGCGACTCAATGACACGTAACAACAACAAAATGCTTCTGAGAGCTGGACAAGGAATATGGATGACAGAAGAATTGATGCCTTTGAGTTGTGTTCATTGAAAATACTGAATATTCCATGGACTGCCAAAAGAGGTATGTCTTCGAAAAGGTACAGAATACTCCTTGGAAGCAAGGATGGTGAAGCTTTGTCTTTCATACTTTGAACATATTGCTAGGAGAAGTTATTCCTTGGAAAGGTTGAGGACTGGAAAGAGAAGTATAAGATTCCCAACAAGGTGGGTTGACACAGTAACTGAAGCAATGGATTCATGTATATCAGAGGTGTGAAGATAGAATTCAGATGGGTTTTTCATAGGGTTGAGAAGATGGAAGGAATATACTGAGTCATTGTATCAAAAGGAATTGGCAGATACAGAAGAATTTAATGAAATAACATGTGAGCAAGAGCCTATGGTGATGAAGGTAGAAGTTGAAGCTGCTTTGAAAGAAATAGCAAAAAATAAGGCCCCAGGAACAGATGGTATACCAAGTGACGTATTTCAGCTAACAGATGCTGCCCTGGATGTGCTCACCCAAGTTGTGCCAAGAAATCTGGAGAACAACCACTTGGCCAACTGACTGGAAGAAATCGACATTTGTTTCCATTCCAAAGAAGGGCGACCCAACAGAGTGTGGAAACTACAGAACAATATCATTGATTTTACATGCAAGCAAAATTCTACTGAAGATTCCAAAAATGACTGGAACAGCACATCAGCAGAAAATTGCCTGAGTCCAGGTTGGGTTTAGAAGGGGGTGTGGTACTAGGGATATTTTAGCTGATGTTAGATGGATCTTAGCTGAAAGCTGGGAATACCAGAAGAATGTCTATCTGTGTTTCATTGATTATGCAAAGTCATTTGACTATGTGAATCATAAAAAACTGTGGCTGACTCTGAGAAGAATGGGAATCCCAGAACATTTAATCATGCTAATGCGAAACCTATACTTACTTGGACCAGGAAGCAGTTGTCAGAACAGAGCAGGGTAACACTGCATGGTTCAAAATTGGGAACGGTGTACGCCAGGGATACATCCTGTCTCCATACCTTTTCAATGTGTATGCAGAGCAGATTATCCGGGAGGCTGGGCTCTATGAGGAGAATTGTGGCGTCAGGATTGGCGAAGATCTATTAACAATCTGCATTATGCAGATGACACAACCCTGCTTGCTGAAACTGAGGAGGACCTCATGCACTTGCTGCAGAGGGTCAAGGACT
>NW_006399821.1:8365413-8365923 GCF_000299155.1 Elephantulus edwardii | reverse complement strand
AAGTATAATAAGGGATAATAATTTTATAAGGTCTTATATTAAACATTGCAATGACTCCTACCTAGACTCACCAATTGAAACACAGCCTGTGGAAATATCCATAAAACCTTTTTTTGAGAGTTTGACAAATGTATGGAGCTGCACTTTTTACAAACTTTTGACATAAGGTGGCGCTGTTAATTATTCCTCGGGGTGGGGGGGAGTATGCGGAAATGACATCTAGTAAATTAACAAATGGAGCTAGGACTGTCCAATTATAAGTCATAGGACCTATATAAGTTATAGGTCTTGCAGTTCTAAACATGGCTTAATTTAATTAACATTTTGATATAGAACAGACAGCATGAAAAACAGGGGGTCAACAGCTCCCATGATGAAGGCCCCAAGCCATGCCTCCTTGAGTATATACTGAGAATAACAAGGAAGGTAAACAAAGTAAAATCATAAGGAAGTACAAAACAAAAATAAAGGATAATGGTGAAATCTCTTGCAGATAAGGACAAGGTCCTC
>NW_006399821.1:8336255-8363752 GCF_000299155.1 Elephantulus edwardii | reverse complement strand
TCAAAGATCTCTTGAGACAAAAAGTCTCTTTTGGCGCCATGAGACGTTTGAAACACCCTCTCTTAGCATTTCCTCACCTATGAGATTTCAAATTCATGCACATATTAACTTTATATCTGTCTCTACTAATTCTTGTTCTTTACTGAAACCTTTAAACTGTATGAGCTCATTAGTATCATAACTCTGAACACAAGACAAAAAGACAGCAAACATGGCAGACAAAAGACAAAACAACACAAACATTGAGGCCTCTTATAACACCTTTCTCCTTATTTCCAACTGTTCCTCATATTTCTGTGTTAACATGTTTTTCTTCTTGTTTTTACCCATATTTTAGACTCTTCTGAGTTTTAACACTTTTCCTATTAACAACAAAGGAGAATTCCAAAGAGAGTTGCAGGTTCTATATCAGCTTTTCTACTAAAAGGGCAAGACTATAGAATTCAGCATCTGACAAAGCAGGGATAGATACAAAAGCTCCAAATTGTTTTAATAAATTTCTTTCCCATAAATTAGCACTGATGTATAGCACATAAAATTGCATTTGAGCCTTTTGGTCATCAGGTTCTGCACAAGCATAAATATTCTTAGACCTTTAAACATTGAGAGAGGTTCCTAATTCAAAAAGAGTTAATGTTAATTTTTTGCAAAGGCCAACTAAGAAACTAATTATTTTTTACTAATAACAGACACATTAGCTTTTATATCCACAAAACCTGTAAAAGAAATTTGATTATCAGAAAAAAGAGGACTTTTGATCATTAATGACGGTTTTTCCAAAACAAATATTTCTCAGTACTTCCAAATCCTCTTACTTTTGATCTATTAATAGTAGGAAATGCATGATAAGGAAGAAGCAAAAGTTGAGGAATTATTTAACCGGTTTGTAGGAAAAGGAACAATATTTTTATTACTTCTAATGAAGAATTTAAGATACTAAGGAGCTGAACAGAAGATTCCAAAAGCAGCTCGGAATGGCAAAGCAAAGTATTACAATGAAATGTGTGAGGAGCTAGAGTCAGAAAATCAAAAGGGCCAAACTCGTTCAGCATTTCTTAACCTCAAGGAACTGAAGAACAAATTCAAACCTAGAGTTGCTGTAATCAAGGATGCTTTAGGCAGAATATTAAACAATCCAGGAAGTATTAGAAGAAGATGGAAGGAATATACTGAGTCATTGTATCAAAAGGAATTGGCAGATACAGAAGAATTCGATGAAATAACTTATGAGCAAGAGCCTATGGTGATGAAGGAAGAAGTTCAAGAACAGCTAAGATTTCGTTAATGGAATTCTAGTAAGAAAAAGCAGTCAGGGCCAAAACAACGGTAATAGTCATTTAAACAATCCCCTACCCTGTGCCATTGCTTAGAATCAATAGTTCTTTCTTGCAGAAACCATGGGCAAACATCTTCTAAAAACAAGAAACATTTCTTTAAATCTTTTTTTGTTACCCTTATACCTCGTGCCTTGAGGGAATCCTTGATACCCTTTATGAACAATTCATGTTCACTTAATCCATGTCCCATAATTTTGCTGTCCTTACCTCCTCTCGTGCCTGTCTCACAGGGTGGGAAATCCCGTGGCGGCAGCTACGTGCCTGTCTCACAGGACGAATAGTCCTGCGGCTGGCAACAGTGCGAGTCTTCACTCATGGTCCCAGACTCATGGCAACTCAATGGATGGACCAGCCAGTCACGTCTAGCGAGCAGCATTCATCGTCCTTCCCTGTTCCTGGAACCCATGTTGGGCGCCGATTAGGTCCCGACCTGCGGGGATCTTCAACGGTGACCCTAGGAGGGGAAGAACGAGAATAGGGGGGACAGGAGGCACAGAAGCGTGGAGACAGGTTGAAATTCCAATCAAGTCTCAAATTTATTGAAAGCACTCACAGCTTATATACAGGAGCACAATGGGGGGAGTGGAAAGGAGAAGTAAGGTTACTTAGCAGGGTGTTTCCTGAAACCTATCCTCCCAGGGTGGGGTAAACTGAAACCTATCCTCCCAGGGCAACATGTCCAAACATGTTCTTGGACAATTACAAAATGGCTTCAGCTAGGTTGAACTAGCAGTTCCCAACAGTTTAATTCTTGCCTTCTCTACAGAAACCTGAATCTGATTCCCAAACAATGTATCACAGGTATAGTTACTACCCATCTGTCAGTGGAGGCTTGTGTGTTGCAATATGCTAAATAATTTTCAGTGACACTTTCATACTAAAACAGATTAAGAGGAAAGATCTAAAGATGAACTTTTAAAAATCAACTCATGAGAACCTTATGTGCTCACTCATGAAACAAAACCTCCATGTCAGCAAAGATACAACAATTCCTGGCACCAGATGCCTCAATCTACATTCACAACAAATTTATAAGGTGGGTGTTATATGCTCATTTCAGATGAAAGGAAAGGGAGGCTTGGAGATACCAAATATTATGGCCAAGTTTCCTTAATTAGTAAAAAGAAGATTTAAACACATAAACAAATAAGGAAACCATGAAAACTGAGACAAGGGCAAGGACTGGGGCACTAGCTCGGCTGGGGAAGGCATATGAAAGGTGACTTTGAGTTGGATTTAGCATATGTTTTATTGTTTTGTGCCATCAAGTTGGAACCAAACCATAGCTGATCCTCTAGCAGGTTTTCAGAGACAGTTAATCACATGGGTTGGGATGGCAGCAAAAATTCTTATCACTAAATCATCAGGGCTTCCCAAACACATGTGTAAAGAGTAGCAATGAGAAGAAGAAAAATTCTAGGTGCAATATCAGGATTTCAGGTTGATGAGCCTTGAAAAGGCAAGTATTCCCTGACCCCTCGAATGCAGCAGCCCTGAGCATCAGCTAAATACAACCCCTCAGACCAGACCAGTTTCCCTGTACATTAACAGCATTTATCCGAACCAAAACCAAGTCTTGTCATAATTATATGTTTACTGTTTCTCCACATTAATCTGTATGCTTCTTACATGCAAAGAGATTGTTGGGCGTATTCTACTATAACCTTAGCATGTGGTCAATTCCTGGCACTTAGTTCCGCTCAATAGATGTTTACAGAATGAATAATTGTAGAAGAAATAAAAGACTACAAAAGCATAGTGGAGACCAGATTGTAGGGGACTTGAAATGTTTGCTGGCCTTAAATGTTGCCAGTATTTCTCACATTTGAAATCTGAAAATATCAGGGACTGTTACAAAGAAGGTTTGTGAAGCTGATGGAGAAGTTTTGCTTCCTAGGAGCACCTTTTCAATATAAATCTCATGAAGCCTGGGAAGGTGGATGTGATGAAAAGGATAGATGGCTCAAAATTCAAGTGCAATAGGGGTGTGAAATCATCTCAGTCTCACGAAATGGAACAAAAATACAAAATGTGGTAAGATTTGTCTCTCTCATGTTTAACAGTCTGAGAAGTGATAAAAAAGTAATGAGACTTGTTATTTAGGGAAAGAGGTACCAATGAGCGTCAGTAGACCTTAGAGAAAGAGGAGATTGGACTCTGAGAGGAAGTGTTTAGGAATTGAAGACTATTTTATGGATTACCTGTAAAATAATTTTTAAAAGGGGTCTGTGTATATACAAAAGTATATTTTCAAACTGTATGCCATCGAATCAGAACTGACTCATGGCTGCCTCTCCAGTGAACTTTCTGAGACAGCACTGAAAGAGATTGCCATTCTTCTCCCATAGAGCATACCTTTGGGATCATAGTGCCTCTTTTTACAAGTAGACCACCAGAGATAGGCGAAGGAAATATACAAAGTCTGAGGTAGGATAACAGAATGAGAAAGGAGAAGCCACTCAAAAGTCTACCACTAAAAAAATTTAAAAAGTTTACCACAGTGGGAGACCTTCATGGGACCTGAATCATCTAGCCAAGGTGATGTGCACTGATCTCACTCAACCTCAAAGGCTTTGTGCACAAGTTTCCACCATCTATCTTTGGCGGCCAAACCAAAGCAAATTATGCTGTCTAGTTTTTAAAAAACCAAATATAATGATAAAAATAAAACAACCCCAGAATTTCACTAAAAAAACCCAAATATAGAGCAGTGGGACCTGACCATGCTATGATCAATTCAGACTCATCATTCTACCCTCTCTTTCCTAGAGCAGAATTTGGGAGTTTTAAACATTCCTATTAGATTTATCATCAGGAAAGACTAATCACTAGGGAAGGACATCATGTTTGGTAAAGTAGAGGGCCAATGAGAATGAGGGGAACCTTCAGTGAAATAGATTGTCATGATAGCTTTAACAATGGGCTCAAATACATCAAAGACTATGAAGATAGGGCAGGACTGGGCAATGTTTCCTTCTGTAACAGATAATGTCTGTTACTGAATGCAAGAGGTGCTTTCCATAGCCAATTGCCAATAAGACAAATGGGTTGCAATATCCATAGGGTTTGCAATATCCATATGCACTTTATTACAGATCTAGGAGGACAGTAACTTGGCCTCAAAGAATGTCTCCCTGTCTGGGAGTGGTCATTAGGCTTTTATACTAGGGTAAGCCACCAACTCACTTAACAATGCACTTTGGTTAGTAAAAGAAAAGAATTTCTGCATTTGAAAAATACAAAAACAAAAACCATTTGCACAGATACCAGTAAACGGGCAACCTATAAACTAGTTAACATATAGGTGAGAAAAACAGGCTTTGGAAAGATAAGAGTTAATTCAGTACTCCTTTCCTGGTAAACAGGAAGATTAAGTTACAATTTACATATGAGTAGGAAAAAACAGCTTCAAAGAGGTAACCTCTAGATTTCCTCTCCTACTAAACTGACAGATTAAACTACTTTACATGACTAAAGAAAGGAAAGTTTCTAAAGAATTCTAAGACAAAATTACCAGTTTTGTAGGTTTGAGAAAACTGATGTCAGTTTTACAACTGATATATAAAAAATTCTGAACTTATTAATATCACCCCATCATCTCCATGCGTTGGTGTCAATTTAGCAGCAATCAACAATAACAACAAAGTATTCAGATTATGATCACAGTTCTTTACTCTGTGTGGTCATAGAAGTTGTACGAGGACAAAGAGTATTAGATCTGGAAGAAGCTTCAAAATCTCTTAACTTAGAACTCTCGTGTTTAATTACCTAATGCTATAACAGAAATAAATTGAAGATATTAACAAATGAAAGTGTTTGACAATTTGGGAGGTTGTTCTAATTGATTGCCATTGAGTACAACCCATAGCGACCTTACCTTACGAGCAAAAACCCTGAAGTCTTTCTATAACTATTGGCATTTATCAAAGTTCATAGAATTTCCAAAGGCATGTTGTTTAGGAAGTCAACTGTTCCTCCAGAATACAATAACAACCACCTTTAAATACAAAGGCCCTCCCTGAGTTCTTGTTGTCTCTAAACAAGAGGCTTAAATGAAGGGGAAAAAAAAAAGAAAAAAAAACCAAGAAAAACCAAAACCCCAACATCACAAAACACCAATAATATATGGTTGTTGCTATGATGAAATGGATTTATTCAGTCACTGGGGTAATGGGGATAGGCATGTCAATTATTGGCAAGAGATAGAGCAGGGTTTAGGGCTGTTGTACATAAAGTCACTATGAATCGCAGGCAACTCGATGACACATAGCAACAGCATGTGCCATTGAGTCACCTGTGATGTATAGTGATCCTATGTACAGCAGCACTGAACCCTTCACTGTCCTGAGCCAGTCTCACTAATTCTGACACATCAACAGCCTTTGCCCCAGATTCTGTATCAATCCATCTCATCTGCGGCTTCCTTACCTATGCTGTTCCTTTACCCTTCTGAGCATGATGTCCTTCTCCAAGGACTGGTCTCACTGGCCATATGCCCAAAGTATGTAAGGTGGAGCTTCAAAATCTTAGCTTCCAAGGAAAGACTTGATTTCACTCTCTCCAAAATAGACTGATTTGTTTTCTTGGTAGTCCATGATATGTTCAAGACTCTTTCCAGCACCACAAAGGCATCTATTCTTCTTCTGTCATCCTTAGTCATTGTCCAACTCTCTGAAGCATAACAAGTAATTGAGAAGACCATGTCTTGGACACCTTTGTGTCTAGATTGACATTGTTGCTCTTCAGCACTTTGGAGAGGACCATGACAGCAGATTTTCCCAATGCGATTCATCTTCTGATTTCCTGACTGCTAGTGTTACAGAGTGTTGATTGTGGATCTGAGCAAACTATAATTGCTAACAACTTCAATCTCTTCTCCATCTATCTGGTGCTGCCAATTGGCCCAGTGGTGAGAATCTTAAGGAGGTTAGAAGTATAAATTTGGAGTTTCAGGTCTAGGAACAGACTTTCTCTCTATGGAGGAATACCCTTTTCTCCTTTTAGTGTTTACACAGAGATCCTTAGATATTTCTATGTGTGTTGGTATTTTTTTAATGTTTCTTTTGCTCACTTATTTAATCTCATTCATATCTCAAAAGAGATTGACTTAAGGCACACCTTATACTAACTAATTTGGCCCCATTAAGATAACAAAGGCAAGTTATTGATGAATTGTAGCTATAGGTATATTATTGTTGCTATATGTCATAGGGTTGCTATGAGTCACCTGCAACTCGACAGCTCTTAACAACAATAACATCGACATAGAGAGATCAGCTGGCCCAGTGGACAGAAAGCAATGCTACCAAGACAAAGGTGGATGACTTTTAATCCACGGCCCTCAGGCCTGTCTTTCATTGTTTTTGTTCAGACATTCCTCTAGGTGGTATAGCCCTGGCATGTCCACTCGCCGTACAGCAGTAACTTGTGGTTGCTGTGAGGCTGAACACTGTGACCTTGATGTGTCAAATGCATTAATGGTTGGCTACCCAATGTGGACAGAGAGTGGGGTGGAGCTCCCCAAGTAAAACAAACTTGGAAGGAGGAGTGTCATTCACTTCCATAATAGCTTGCCTCCGGAAACCCTATGAACCCAGAGACAGCAAGAAAGGCACCCAAGTGTTGAGGACTCTCCTTCATAGGGTCGCTATGAGTTGCTTGTGACTCGACGGCACTTAACAACAACAACATATGTTGTCAAGTTGGAGCTGACCCATAGATGACCCTTTCGTGGGTTTTCAGAGGCTGTAAATTACACAGGAGATTGCTTATCTTTGTCCTGGAGAGGAGCTGGTGGATTTAAATCATGCGCCTTTGACTTGGTAGCACAATTCTTTACCACTAGCCATCTCTGGGCAACATTACAAAATCAATCAATGTAGTTTTCCCACACAATTCAATGCATAGCATTCTACCTTTTGACTCAGTACCCCTAAAAGTCATGTCCCTGACACATGTAAACATTTCCACCTGGGTAAAAATTCCTCTTCATCTATAAAATGTAGAATAAAAGGTACAAGGTAGATATTTCTATTATAAATGGGTAAATTGGAGTGAAAGAAGAAATAATGGACATAAAACAAATAACTAAATAGAACCTTTCCTATAAGGTTTAAATACTTGAAAATAATTGTCTGTACTTTGACACCATCTAGGGAGCTTTTGTGGAGTAGTCTTTAAGAAGTTTCACTGTTAACCTGAAAGCCATGCCTTTCTTGGAGTTCTAATCTACTGGCAGCTCCATGGGAGAAAGGTAGACAACCTCCGCCCAGCCTGGGAAACACAATAGGATGGGCATTTAGGAGTTTGTTCTGACTCAAGAATAGTGAATTTGAATTTTTTTAGGTTTACTTTTAGACCAAATAGACAATGGTTCTGTTCTTCAGACTGTTAGCCATGCTTTCTGGATTGTGGGTAGGGGCTCCTTGGCCCCTGGACTTCAACTCTACCTTCTAGGAGGTTCACTGGGATGGCAATTCTGCTCCCTTGGTTTTGGGCAGCCCCACTCTCCTAGGATATCTCATCAGCTTTGGAAGACACTATTTTCTGCCCCTTGAGCATAAAAACTGGACCTTCTCTGCTTTGAGTGTCTTATCTGGCTGTATCCTATTGGCCTTGATTAACAGCAACCTTGCACTCCAGAATCAAGCTGGTGAAGATATGATTCTTTGACCTCCTAGGAAACTATGGCCCTATTCTTTGAGATCCCAGAGATTGTGATTCTGCCTTTTGAGAGGGTCCTGCTTCCTGTTGTAATCTGTCCAGTTTCTGTTGCTTGTCCTGTCAGTCTTTAAACCCTTTAGGGCTCTTTGGCTGACCCATCCTCTGCCCTGCTCAGCCAAGTGTTACAAAACTCTTTAGTTTATTCATAAGTGTTCCACACTGCCAGTAAATCTCAGCCTGAAGGCACTCAAGTCTTTTGCTGTATGGGTCAGCAAGCACCCTACCTCACCAGGAAAACTCTTACATAAAGGAACTAAGCTATCTTACTTTGTGGGTTTACTCCCTTGCTATCTTGTTGTAGTTTCCTGGTTTTGCTGCTGTCACTTGCCACCACTACTTCTCACCATCTGTAGTCTCTTAACTTCCTTTTGAGCTTTTAACAGAATTACCTTTGACATCTGTAATTCTACTAGTAGCCTCCCTAAAAGAAGTTACGATTTTATTCTTAAGCATCTGAAAACTCTCCTACTCAACATCTAATGCCAAAACCATTTCTGTATTTATCCATTAGAGTAGCACCCTACTCCTGGTAACATTTTTTTAATTATCTAGTTTTCTATAAGATAAACACTGCAAATGGATTGCTTTAGCAAATAGACATTTACTTTTTCTCAGGTTAAAATGACTATGCAAAGGCATTTGACTGTGTAGATCATAACAAATTACAGTTGACTCTGAGAAGAATGGGAATCCCAGAACACTTGATTGTTCTAATGTGAAACTTATACTTGGACCAGGAGGCAGTCATTTGAACAGAGCAAGGGAACACTGCATGGTTCAAAGTGGGGAAGGGCGTACGCCAGGGATGCATCCTATCTCCATACCTTTTCAACCTATACACAGAACAGATTATCCGGGAGGCGGGGCTCTATGAGGAGAAATGTGGGGTCAAGATTGGGGGACGATTTATCAACAATCTGTGTTATGCGGATGACAGAACTCTGCTTGCTGAAACTGAAGAGGACCTGAAGCGCCTGCTGCAGAGCGTCAAGGACTGCAGCCTACAATATGGATTGAGGCTCAATGTCAAGAAGACAAAGATTCTCACCACTGGACCAATTGGCAGCATCAGGATGGATGGTGAAGAGACTGAGATTGTACACAGCTTTAGTTTGCTTGGCTCCACAGTCAACAGTCTTGGCACCAGCAGCCAGGAAATTAAAAGGCACATTGCCATGGCAAAGTCTGCTGTTAGGGACCTCTCCAAAGTGCTGAAGAGCAATGGTGTCTCTCTGGAGACTAAGGTGCGTCTGATACAGGCCATGGTCTTCACAATCACTTGTTATGCATCAGAGAGTTGGACAATGACCAGGGAGGATAGAAGGAGAATTGATGCCGTTGAGCTGTGGTGCTAGAGAAGAGTATTGAGAATACCATGGACTGCTAGGAAAACAAACAGATTTGTTCTGGAAAGGGTCAAACCGGGTGGATCCTTGGAGGCAAGGATTCTGAGGCTCCGTCTAACATACTTTGGACATGTTGTGAGGAGAGACCAGTCCTTAGAGAGGGACATAATGCTTGGGAGGGTGGAGGAACGGCGCAGGAGAGGAAGGCCCTCTATGAGGTGGATTGATTCAGTGACTGGGATAATTGGGATGGGAGTGTCGGAGACAGTGCAATTGGCACAGGACAGAGCGGAGTTTAGGACTGTTGTACATAATAGGGTCGCTATGAGTCGCAGGCGACTCAATGGCACATAACAACAACAATAACAGGTTAAAATTCTAAATTTTAATTCTGGCTCTCTCTGACAGCTCTGGAGGAAGGTCTTTGTCTCCTTTTAATGTCTGTGGGCCTAGCATTCATTGGACATTTATCTGTGGCTTGACATTAATTTTTTAAAAATGTATCCTTTCCTCATTTAGTCTCTTTTATATCTCAAAAGAGTTTGACTCAAGATACAACTTATATTAAATCTGCAATATTAACTTAAGAAAGAGAATTCATTCCTAAATGAGACTATAACTATGGCACAGAAGTCTGGATTCACAGCACATATGTCTGAAGTATACAATTCAGGTCCCTTGAGCCCTGTCTCTTCATGGAGTAGAGTTCAAAAGAGCAAATCAAAAGCTTGGGGAAATAATAAAGAACTAGGCAATAGGATTTAAGACCTAGTAGGTAAGGAGTTGTGCTGCCAACTCAAAGGCAAGTGGTTCAAATTCACTAGCTGCTCCATGGGAGATGGGTGGATAATCTTCTCCTGTGCAATTTACATCCTGGTTCAGCTATGAGTTGGTTCCAACTTGACAGCAATGATTAGTTAGTTAGTTATAATAAGAGGCTTCCCTAAATATTTTTAAAAGTGTTCAATAAAGGCTTCTCAGAATATCCTCTAAATTGGAGGAAGACTCATCAATAACCTGCGTTATATAGATGAAACAACCCTGCTTGCTGAAAGTGAGGAGGGTTTGAAGCATTTGTTGCAGAGGATCAAAGAATACAGACTTCAATATGGGTCACATCTCAATGTCAAGAAGACTACCACTGAACCTATAGGCAACATCATGATAGATGGAGAAAAGACTGAAACTGTCAACAACTTCATCATACTTGGAAAACAATCAATACCCATGTTACCAGCAGTCAGGAAATAAGGAGATGTATTACACTGGGAAAGTCTGCAATTAGGGTCCTCTCCAAATTATTTACAAGTAATGATCCTAAAAAAAATAAATAAAAAAAAAACCAAACAAGTAATGATCCTACTCAATGGCACTTAACAATAATAACATTCTTCATGTAGTCCAGCTTCTCAAATAATTTGCTCAGCATACTGTTGTTCTCTTTTCTAAAATTAGTAACCATTTTTCTACTTCTGTAGCTGCAGGATGAGAAAGATCACAACTATATGATGAAACCTCTTACAAGCAACTCAAACTCCATGATTAACTTTTATTCTATTCGAAGTTTTTACTACAGCTATAAAGTCTTTGCCCCCATTCTGAAAAAGCTTTCATTTGTAAATAAATTCAGATGTTACATAAAAGTTTCAGAAATAGTTTTGAGAATTCCTATATATCCTTCTCCCAAACTCTCCTACTGTAACCACTTAAATAGCCATAATTTAATTTCCAAACGAAAAAATTAACATGGGATGAATACAGAAACCAATTCAATATTCCACATTGCACTTCCTTGTCATGTATCCTGAGTCAACTTCAACCTCTGACTGTTCCCAATGTTTCCTTGATTTTCACACCCTTAATCCATTTTTAAATTCTAGCCAGTTATTTCATAACCGATTAATATGAGCTTGTGCAATGTTTTCTCATGATTAGGATGAAGTCATGCACATTTGACGGAAATCACAGAAGTGATGGTGTGTCCTCCCCAGTCAGTGAGTGCATTGTAACAAGCAGTGCTGCTGTGGATCTGTCTTATTAAGGATGTTAACTTTGATTACCTGAGGAAACTGATGTCTGCTATTAAGTAACTATTTTTTCTTTTGTAATGAATAGTTTTTAATTAAACCAGGAAGCTCTGGTGAGGTAGTCCATAGAGAGTTGCACTGCTAACCCAGAGGCCATGCTTCTCTGGCAATTCAAGTCCACCAGTGGCTCTGTGAGGCAAAGCTGGGCTGTCTCCTACCTGCAATTTAGTCTCTGAATACCTGCTGGAGAGTCAACTATGAGTAGGTTCTGAGTCTGCAGGAGTGACAAAGTACAGTTAAGACAAAACTTTAGGATTATGCAAACATACTGTTTTTTTCTCTCAAACTTTGTCTCATTAATTTTTTTGTTATTTTTAGATGCTTCCGTAAGCTCTGACTTGTAGCAACTGTGTGTATAACTCTGTAAATAAAACTCTACTTGATCTTGTGCCATCCTCACAATCTCTCCTGTGCTTAAAACAATTGCTGTGTTGATATATCGTCTTGTGTCTATCTATCTCCCTCTCCTTTCCTGACTGTCTACTTTTCCAAGCATGATACCATTTTCCAGGAACTGGCCCATTCTGAAAACATGTCCAAAATATATGAGACCGTTTCATGATCCTTATTTCTAAGAAGCACTTCTTCTAAGACAGATTTGTTTATTCTTTTTTGAAATTAATTTTTTCCTTATTTTTTAATTAATTGTTGCACATTTCTTCCCCCCTCTCCCCAGCCCATCCCTCAATGCACCCCTTGTTTCAGATTGTTGTTATACATACAATGTCTAATCATATATTCCTCTCAGATAGTTCTTCCCTTCATTTATTCCACTGCAGTGTTCATTATCTATTCACTCTCTTCTTATTCTCTCCCCACATCCCACCTCACCTCCCATCTCCTGGTTTATTCTGTTTTGTAACAGCAGAGTTATATAGTATTTGTCCTTTTGTGACTGAGGTATTTCACTCAGCATAATGTCCTCAAGGCTTTCCCATACTGTGTATGTTTTATGAGTTCATTGTTTTTCAGTGCTGCACAATATTCCATTGTGCTAATGTACCATAACTTTACTATCCATTTGCTTGTTGATGGGCACTTGGGTTGCTTCCATCTCTTTGCTATTGTGAATAATGAAACAATAAACATGGGTATGTATACATCTGTTTGAGTTGTGGCTTTTGTTTCTTTTGGGTATATTCCCAGTAGTGGAATTATTGGGTCAAACATGTTTCTATTTACAACTTTCTGAGAGAGTGCTAGAACACCTTCCATAGTGGCTGAACCATTTCACACTCCCACCAGCAGTAAATAAGAGTTCCAATCTTTACACAATCTTTGCTGCTTTTATAGTTTACAGCTCTGCTGAACTTTGCTGTTGTTGTTTGGTGAGATGATATCTTATAGTTGTTTTGATTTGCATACTTCTGATAGCTAGAGATTTTGAACATTTCTCCATGAATTTGTTTGTCTTCTGAATGTATTCTTTGGTGAAGTATCTATGTATATCCTGCATCCATTTTGTTCTTGGATTTTTTATCTTTTTCTTATTGAAGGGCTGGAGTATTCTATCAATTTTAGTTATGAGTCCCTTATCAGATAGGTCATTACCAAATATTTTTTCCCAATCTGTGGGTTTCCTTCTTATCTTGTTGGAGAAGTTTTTTGATGTGCATAAGGATTTGATTCTTAGAAGGTACTATTAATCTATTTTATTCTCTCCTGGTTCTAAGTTTTTCATTATGCCTGGGAGACTGTTCATATTGTGAATTTGGGCCTCTAAAGTCCTTCCTAGTTTTTCTTCTGATAATTTTACAGTCTTTGGTTTTACTTCTAGATCTCTAATCCACTTTGACTTGGTTTTTGTGTAATGTGATGTGTGGGACTTAAGTTTTCTGCATATGGTTTTCCAATTTTGCAAACAACATTGTTAAAGATTGATGTTGCTAACGATTTTAGCTTTCTCGGCTCCACAATCAACATTTTTGGCACCAGTGGTCAGAAAATCAAAAGATGAATTGCAAGAGTAGTCTGCTGTCAGGGATCTCTCTAATGTACTGAAGAGCAATGATGTCAGTCTACAGACTAAGGTGCACTTGATCCAGGCCATGGTCTTCACAATTACTTGCTATGCATCAGAGAACTGAACAATGACTAAAGATGATGGAAGAAGAAGAATTGATGCCTTTGAGTTGTGGTGCTAGAGAAGAGTATTGAACATACCATGGACCACCAGGAGAACAAATAGGCCTGTCTTGGAAATGGGGAAACCAAGTTTCTCCTTAGCGGAAAGGATCTTGAAGCTCTGTCTCACATACTTTGGGCATGTAACCAGGATGGACATGTCCTTGGAGAAGGATATCACATGCTTAGAAGGGGTGGAGGGATAATGTAGGAGAGAAAGACCCCAGAGGAGATGGACTGACACGATAACTGGGGCAGTGGGATTAGGTATGTTGGGATCAGTGAGACCAGCTCAGGATAAGACAGGTTTCAGACTATTGTACATAGGGTCACTATGAGTCACAGGCTTCTCGAAGGCACATAATAACTCTAACATAATTTCCCCACTAAACTAATTTCATCTCCTTTTCAAAGATCAGTTGACAAAAGGTAGATGAGTTGATTTCTGGTTCTCAATTCTATTCCATTGATCTATGTGTCTTTTGCTGTACTAGTACCATACTGTCTTGACCACCAACCACAGCTGTGTAGTAAGATTTAAAATCAGGGAGTGTGATGCCTCTTACCTTGTTTCTCTTTTTCAGTAGTGTTTTGTTTATTCAGGGTCCCATTCCATTCCATTCCATTCCATTCCAGATAAAATTGGAAATTGTCTTTTCTTTCATTGAGGAATAGAATTGGTATCTGTATTGGGATTGCAAGGAATATATAAATTGCCTTTGGTAGAATTGTTCTGTACTTTTTCTTTGAATAGGTCTTTTGTGTCTCTAGTTAGGTTTGTTGCCAAGTATTTCATCTTGTGATTAGCTATCATAGTTAGTATTGTTTTTCTTAGCTCCATTTCTATATTCTCTGTCAGTGTAGAGAAATCCAACTGATTTTTATGTGTATCAAAATGCTAAATTCAGCTACTTTGCTGAATTGGTCAACTATGCCCAATAGTTTTCTTACTGAGTTTTTTGCGTGTGTGTTTTTTTAAGTACTCTATGATATCACCTGCATATATAGTTTTACCTCCTTTTTGACAATTTGTATAGCTTTCGTAACTTTGTCTTTCCTTATTGCTTTCACTAATACTTTCAGTACCATATTGTATAGGAGAAGTGATAGGAGGCATTCTTGTCTAGTTCCTGTTCTCAAAGGGAATACCTTTAATCTCTCTTTGTTGATAATGATGTTGGCTCTTGATTTTGTGTATATACTTTCCACTGTGCTTGGAAGGGTGAAGGGACAGAATAGGAAAGGAAGACCCTGAATGAGATGAATTGATACAGGGTCTGGAGAAATGGAGTTTGGTGTGTCAGAATTAGTGAGACTAGCTCAGGACAGGACAGGATTCAGAGCTGCTGCTGTGTGTATATAGGGTAGCTATGGGTCACAGGTGACTTGATGGCACATAACAACAATAACAGTGAATAAGAGTTCCTATCTCGCCACATCCTCTTCAACATTTATTACTTGCTGTCTTGTTAAACTTTGCCACTGCTACTCATCCTTACTCTTTAATACTTTAAATAGGTTCCTTCCTTCATAGTAGATTGCTCAAAGCAATATATCATTTGATTTCTTGATTACTGCTTCTATTAAGTGGAATCCTGGTAGCCTAGGTAGTAGAGAGTCTCATGGACTACTAAGAAAACAAACAGGTTCATCCTGGAGAGGGTTAAACCGGGCTGCTCCTTGGAGGCAAGGATTCTGAGGCTTCGTCTAACACACTTTGGACTTGTTGCAAGTAGGGACAAGTCCTTAGAGAGGGCCATCATGCTTGGGAGGGTAGAGGGACAGCGCACGAGGGGAAGACCCTATATGAGGTGGACTGATTCAGTGACTGGGGTAATTGGGGTGGGTATGTTGGAGACAATGAGATTGGCATAGGACAGAGCAAGTACATAGGGTAGCTATGAGTCACAAGTGACTCGATGGCACATAACAACAACAACAACAAACAACTGCTTCTATAGATGTTGGGGATAGAAGTGGACCCAAGTAAAATGAAGTGGTTTCATTTCACTTGGAGATTTAGTAAAATGAAAACCTTGATAACAATCTTTATATAATTTGTAATAATATTGGAATAGATGGAAGGAGAATTGGATAGTCTTGTTTTTTATCAGGAATAAATTAGCATATTAATGTTCTATTTTATAAATTATGAATGCTTGTAAAAATTAAGATAACTGCAGAAAGAAAGCTGGATCAGTAAGCAACATCATGATAAATGGAGAAACTGAAACTCTCAATGATTTAAACTTACTTGGATCCACAATCAACACCCTTTGTAGCTCCAGTCAGGAAATAAAGAGATGTCTTGGCAAGTCTGCTGTCAGAGACCTCTCCAAAATACTGAAGAGCACTGATGTCAATTTGAAGATGAAGGTGGACCTGATTCAGGCCATTGTCTTTCAAATAATTTGTTAAGCATCTGACAGTTGGACAGTGAATTTGTATGACAGGAGAAAATGGACTCCTTTGAGTTGTGATGTTGAAGAGAGTACTGAATATCCCATGGATTGCCAAAGGGATGAACAAAGTCTTGGGAAAGGTTCAGTCAGAG
Organism: Elephantulus edwardii; assembly: GCF_000299155.1. Classification (NCBI taxonomy): domain Eukaryota; kingdom Metazoa; phylum Chordata; class Mammalia; order Macroscelidea; family Macroscelididae; genus Elephantulus; species Elephantulus edwardii. The sequence continues at coordinate 8,347,581 of NW_006399821.1, read as the reverse complement.
TGCTCCTTGAAGAGAAGGATGACAAAGCGTCATCTTTCATATTTTGTTCATGATGGTAGGAGGTGCTATTCCTTGGAAAAGGATATTATGTTTGGAAAGATGGAGGGTCAGTGAATGAGAGGAAGATCCCCAATGAGATGGATTGACATGATGACTGCAGCAATGGGCTCAAGCATACCAGAGATGGTGTGGGTAGCACAGGATAAGATAGGGTTTAGATATGTTATGCATAGGGTTGTTATGAGTTATATGTGGCTGCACCTAACAACAAAAGAGGAAGAATAAAACTGAATGCTTAACTTCATGAATAATAAAATATAAAGGGAGGGGATCTCTACTTGATCCAATGGAAGTTAAGGAAGGTGAAAAAAACATAGTAAATAGAAAACAAGGAAGATAGTAGAGTAAGTCCAAACTTATCAGTAGTTATTGTTGTTGTTGTTGTTAGGTGCCACCAAGTCACATACAACTCATAGTGACCTTATGAACAAAAGATCTGTCCTGCACCATCCTCATACTTCCTGACACACAAAAGCCCATTGCAGCAGTCACTTTGTCAATCCACTTTGTTGAGGGTCTTCTTCTCTCTCTCTGACCTTCCACCCTTCCAAACATCATGTCCTTCTCCAGGGAAGAGCTCCTCCTAGCAATATGTCCAAAGTATCTGAGGCAAACCCTCATCATTTTTGCCTCCAAAAAACACCCTGGCTGCACCCTCTCCAAGACATATCTCTTCATTTTCTTGGCCGTCCATGGAATGTTCAGTACTCTTCTTCAAAACCACAGCTCAAACACATCAATTCTTTTTCTGTCATACTTATTCATTGTCCAGGGCTTAGATGCATAGCTAGTAATTGAAAGACCATAGCCTGAATCAGACTCACCTTAGTCCTCAAACTGACATCACTACTTTTCAATAATTTGCAAAGGTCCCTAACTGCATATTTTCCCATTACAATGCATCTCGTTATTTCCTGACTGCTCATACCAATGGTGTTAATTGTGGATCCAAGCAAGATGAAGCTATTGAAAGTTTCAATCTTCTCTCCATCCATCATGAGACTGCCTATTGGTCCAGAGGTAAGAATCTTTATTTTCTTGATATTGAGACACAATCCATACTGAAGGCTGAATTATCAGTAATTTATCAGTAATATTAAATATAAATGACTTAAACACACATATTTTAAAACAGATTTTGAAACTGAACACAAAACAAAATAAAGCTGATGAACGGAAGACATAACTAAAACTTTACAGTCCAAAAATACTGTTATATTTGTGTTATGTGCTGTTGAGTTGGAACCAACTCATAGCTGAACCCTCCAGTAGATTTTCAGAGTCTCTAAATCACATAAGATATTGCCTATCTTTCTTTCATGGGGCAGTTGAAGAATCACTAGTTGAATTCAATTAGTAGTTGAATCACTAGTTTTGGGTTGGCAGTACAACTCCATATCCAGCAGACCACCAGGGCTCCCTAAAAGACTATTGTAAGGATAAAAGAAAATTGAGAAAATTAATATCAGAAACAATAGAACGTAAGATCTCAAGTAGCGATAAAGAAAATAATTAATAAGTGATCCAATAAATAATTCAATAAGAGGATATAAACATTAGGAATTTGCATGTTATTGTTATATGCTGTCAAGTCACCTGAGACTCATAGTGACCCTATGCACAATAGCTCTGAACCTTACCAGAATCTGAGCCAATCTCACTAATTCTGACACATTAACCCTCATTACCCCAGTTACTGTGTCAATCCATATCATCTAGGTCTTCTTCTTCTGCACTGTCCCTCCACCCTTTCCAAACATGATGTCCTTCTCCAAGAACTAGGCCCTCCTGGAAACATGCTCAGATTATGTGAGATCGAGTCTCAAAATCCTTGTCTCCAAGGAGGAACTTGGTTTCACCCTCTTTAGGATAGACTTATTTGTTCTATTGGAAGTCTATGGTATGTTCAATTCTCTTTTTCTTCTGCCATATTTGCTCATTGTCCAGCTCTCTGATGCATAGCAAGTAACTGTGAAGAACATGGCCTGGATCAGGCACATCTTAGTCTCTAGACTGGCATCATTGCTCTTCAGCACTCTGGTGAGATCTCTGACAACAGGTTTTCCTAATGCAATTCTTCTTTTAGTTTTCTGAGTGCTGAGTCCAAGAGGTTTATTGTGGAACTAAGCAAGCAGAAATTGTTAATGATCATAATATCTTCTCCATCTATATATTGTTGCCAATTGGCCCACTGGTGAGAATATACACTCAGAATTACAAGGTGAAATGGACTCACTCAGAACGATAGGTGGAAATTTTTATGAACATGGAAGACATAATAGAACATAATAGACATCATAGTTCTGGGATGAAGGGTAGGATGGGATGAACGATTGAATTGCTTGAGCATTTCCTTAGACAGGTATTTAGAAGAAATTTCTACTTGTACATTTTCTGGCATATACTGTTTTATGTATGGCAAGATTATTTCCAAATAAAGCAATTTTACATGAAATGTGTTTACTGATCTCTTTTCTTTCTTTTAATATAAAATGAATAATCACTAGGAAGTTGGCTTGGTAATCTCTAATGCCTCTCCAATATAATGTCTTTCATTTGACAGCTTAAAGGTGCTGAGTTAACATTTGTTCAGAGAAGCTTTGGGAAGAAAATATAGGGAAAATGCCTATGATAACACAGGCCACACTAAACACTAGGCCAAATCAATTTTGGGTACTTGCCTAGGGCAAATTCCTTTCACGTCTTATCTCTCACTCCTACTCAATTCCCCAACCTGTTTCAATTTTTTTTAAAATCCAAATTTACATACAGTTTGGTGGGTATACCAAGCATACCACCATTCTGCAAAATTTTCTATCAAGATTCTAATTTTTAAAAGAATTTCTTTTATATTTTGCTTAAATGAACCTATTATTAGCTACTTTTTGAGGCTAACTTTCTTTTCCATTCTTGTATCATTTTTAAAAATTGACCTAAGCCCATTTGTGAAATTAAGGTCAGTTTTTCTGATCTTTGTTCAGGCTCCTTAACTTTCTTACTTAATAAATCTATACTTGTGTAAAATTTACCTTCAAGCTGCTGCCATAGTAACTAGGGGCTGCCTTAGGGATTTAGGAGACAAATTCATGGCACGTAAATAAATAAGTGGAGATAATCCCAAGGTATGGTAATGATATTTACCCTATCTATTACTGGCAGTCTGTCATATTAAAAGTCAATGTGATATATTTATGTCCTTGACAGACCCAATAATATTAAACTTAATTGCATACAAGATGCTCCCCAGAATCATGTTCTACAGCTAAGTTACTATAGATACTTATAGTTCTCTTTTGTGCTAGGAAGCATCCTAAATGGCCCAAATCCTAGTATTCATAACATTATGCAGTGCCCTTCCTCATTTTACTTTTGGTCTGTGTGACAATGTGATGGTTATGATAAAATGTCACTTCCAATATTAGGCAATGCAAGATATGGCTTCCATCTCTGAGGGAAGCCATCTTTCATATAGTGTGAACACTCAAACAGTCAGAAGGGAGGTAAAAAATTAAAATGGTGCTGAACTGGGTGTTAGATATAAAAAAGAGTGCGAGGGCACAAGGGAGAGACATAAAGAAAGGAATTGGTCCCAAGAAAGGAACAGGCCTTTATTGAGCGGTCTGATAGGGACACCAAGAGACCCGGCAGCATGGCATGCAGACAGGATCAAAATGGTGCATGCACAGGAGAACTAAGATGGTATTTCTGGAATTTGACATGTTAATTAAGTTAGGTTTTAGCACCTTTTTTCCAATCTCAGACCCTTATCAGGAGCCATTGTCTGGTCTGGTCTTTGATATGACCAGCCCAGCTGTTGGCCAGTGTTGCAATCTCATCTGAAGGCTTAGATGATGTAAGAATTGCTTCCAAGTCCGCTTGACTGTTACCAGGCCTCATTTCTTGGTTGGCTATTTGCCATTGATGTGCTCAAGTCCACTCTGGTAGTCACTGTATTTGAGTGCCTCCTTATCTAGGAGGCTCATTTTCTATCACTATATTGGACAATATTTTAGTAATGATCTACAGAGTTGTGTAGAGTAACTTTCATATGTAGACTTCTAGGTCTTTCCTTCTAATCTGTCTTAGTCTGGAAGCTAGACCAAAACTCGCCACTATCTGTGACCCTGTTGATATTTGCAATACTGGTGGCATAGTTACCAACATTGTAGCAACATCCAGTTACCATAGTATGATAAATTGGTAAAGAGATAATGGAAACATAGTATAAAATATATTTATCATTGACAGATGTTATGTACGCTTTGGTAGCTTCGTGGATGGAGTTGTGCTGCCAACTCCAAGGCATGTTGTTGAAATCCACCAGTTGCTTCACAAAAGAAAGAAGGGAAGGTAATTTTCTCCCATGTGATTTCCTACCTCTGAAAACCTGCTGGAGGGTCAGCTATGAATCAGTTATGATTTGGTGGCACATTACAACAACAGACACGATAGGCCTGTGGGGCTGGCTCACCAACATGAATGACTACTTCCTTGCCAAGGGATGACCCGCAGCTAGTGCTGATAGCCACAACCAATCAGCATGCTCCAAGACTACTTCCTCTGCCTGAAGATGGGGACCCCTTCCTCCCAGAGTCGTTTAAAAGGCCAATTCTGGCTAGATTATGTATATTGCATTGAAACAAATGAGGGAGAGAACTGTTTAAAAGCGATATATGATAGGGTATTATGATTATCACAAGAATCCAGAATTATGGTTGCATAGTGGAGTGCATTGGGGGGTGGGGGGATTATATACCAACGAAGAAGTTTATCTTTTGCTTTTTGAAGAGAGGAGCATACTGGGAGGGGTGGGGGAGTGTAGAGAAAAAAGTGCAACAATGAATGAACCTCTGTAAATATTCCCCACACCCCACCGGGGACAGAGAACTTTGTCTGAGAGCCTGAAAATTTCAATAAAAGCTTCTTTGCTTACTTTTGGTTTACACGCCTGTTTTACCTAACAAGATATATTTAAGTAGCATACTTATTCTTTAACAAGTGGAAGTTTATTTAGTCTTGTTTTTGTTCAGGAGATAAATCTTGATCTCACAAACTCTCTGAAGATTCTTACCATGGAAACTTGTTTTCTCTCCTAAGATTACCGTTTCCTTGAGGATAAGGGTGGTGACTTGTTCCCCACTGTATTTCCAGTATCAGAATTGCTCCTGGTACACAGCAGTTGTCTGGTAAGTACTTGTTGAATTGCTGCTTTGACTGTCATTAATTGCAGGAGGTAATCAACACCCACAGGTAGCTAGATGGCCCTGGGAGCCCCTTGAGAGATAGAAGGAGGCACTGTGGAAGAAGGACTTCAGCATCCATAGCTCAGGTAACTGAAGTCCTGGCTGGCTGAGGGGAAATTCACAGAGGAGCCTTTGTATTTTGAGCAGCTGTCTGGCCCATTCTGTCTGAGGAAAAGCATAAACTTTTTGGCTAAGACTATCTGTTTTATCAGAATCCAAGTAACTGAAAAGCAGTTATAAAGATAAACATATTTTTCTTTGTAAAAAAAAAATTGTAGGTGTTATTGATGATCTTGATTTTATTATGTCAGCAATAGGAAGTCACATACAGTAGATACCACAAAGTATAAGTGGAAAAAATCTTAGATTTAAAGATAAGAAACAACTCTTCTAAACCTACCCAGTTACTTTTCATTTTTAATGAATGTATTTGTCAGCACTAACAGTTTTCTGCTACCCTTAATAATCTCTCTTTCCCTTTTTCACTACTATCCCCAGGAAAATAACTGGCCTGCTTTCTGTCACTATAGATTAATATACATTTTATAGAACTGTTTATAAATGAACTCATATAGTATATAATTGTTTTTGTCTGATTTCTTTCAGTCGGCATAATCATATTGAGATTCACGCATGTTGTGTGCCTCAGTAACGCACTCCTTTTTATTCATTCCTAACCAATAGAGACAAATGAGTGACTAGATGATATTCTTCTGAAGAATTTGTTCAGGACTCTTTTCCAGATTATGTGTACACTATTGCACGAATTGAAATTAATTCAACAACAATTGGTACTATTGAACAGGATTTCCAGTAAGTTCTATTTTTCATAAATCCTGTCAAACAGATGGTGTTTGTTGTCCTACCAAGCATAGTCCTGAAAGAAGAGAATTCTTTTTTTGGCTTAGCATTGATGAAAAACGAATCTTCTACATACAAGTTTATGCATTTGACGATGAGAAGAGCTTTTCTGAGATTAATTTCAATCTCTGAACTATTAAAGCCTTTCTTTTTTATTCTTGGAAGATTCTGGTGCCAGGTACCATAGGATATGTTCTTTTTAAAAATTATTTTGTGTATGTGTGTGTGTACCGTCAAATTGGATCTGACAGATACAGGAGGAGATTGCTCCTCTTTTTCCAGCAGAGCATCTGGTGGATTCAAACCACGTACCTCTGGGACTGCAGTGCAACTTCTTGCCACTAGGCCACCAGAGCTCCCAGAATATGCTCTTTTTATAACACAGTCTCTGACCCTGTACTTTTATGTCGTGATAAAAGTGAATCAATGCAGGAAGTGTCTAAAACCTTCTAGAAGCCTGAATAGTTAGCAATGTCAACCATGCAAAGTAGTTACTGCCACCTTATTAATAAAATTCAAAATCATTGCTGTTAACTTGGAATCAACTTATAGCTGACCCTCCAATAAGCTTTCAGAGGCTGTAAATTGCACAGGAGGAGACTGTCCCTATTTCTCCTGAGGAGCTGCTGGTGAATTCAAACCACCAGAGAGAGACCACATTTATGTTAGCAGTACAACTATGCCACTGCAGCTTACCTTATTAATCTAATGTGCTAAATACAAACCAGATATATCTGTCAGTTGAATCCCAACAATGCCCAAGCACTCCACACCACTACATGTGAAGGGAAATATGACAAAAGGGCAGTTGGCATGTAGATACATGATAGTCTAAACTGCCTACAGCTAAAATATCTCACTTGTGAAGATTTTACAAACACATGGCCAGGTGAAACAACAAAAGCCTAATAAAGGCACCCACAGAAAAAAAATCTTATCTCTCAAGCATGACTTCTTTGATACATTTGCATATTCATTAAAAAGTCACATTTTCGCTGCATAAATATTAAAAGAGCACCTGCTATGTGGTAGGAAAGGCTCTACTTGACAACTCCTGTAACTTCTTTGTTGATCCAAGTAACTTGAAATGCATACACTATTCCATGAATTGAAATTGACTCAACCTACTCAACTTCATCTTACTTATATACACAATTAACACATTCGGTACCAGCAGTTAGGAAATAAGGAGATGGATTGCACTGTTGTTCATAGGGTTGCTATGAGTCATACTCAACTTACAGCATCTAACAACAATAACTTCTTTATTCATCTTGTTGAAGGGCTTCTTCTCTTTCGTTAACCATTCACCTTTCCAAGTATGATGTCCTTCTTCAAGGAATATGTCAAAAGCATGTGAGATGAAGCTTTGCCATTCTTTCCTCTAAGAAGCACACTGAATTCACTTTCTCTAATGCATATCTATTTGTTCTTTTGGCTGTCCATGGGATATTCAGCACTCTTTTCCAACACCACGACTCAAAGGCATAGGTTATTCTCCTGTCATATTTATTTATTTATTATCTGGCTCTCAGATGTATAGCAGGTGATTGGAAAGACTTAAACTGACATCATTGCTCTTTAGGTCTTTGGAAAGATCCCTCAATGAGATGGATTGATACACTGACTTGGCAATGGGTTCTGGGTATGCAAAGATGGCTCAGGATAGGTCATGGTTCAGATTTGTTGTTGTAGGGTTGCTATGACAACAAAAGCAATGCAACTTCTTTATCTTGATTTGGATTGGGCATACTTTAGTCTTTAAACTTTCTCTTTAGCACTTTAAAGAGATCTTTGACAGCAAATGTATCCAGTGCAATACAGCTTTTGATTGCTTGGTTTGGAGCACTTGTTGCAGATGATCAAGGAATGCAACCTTCAATATGGAAGCTCAACCTTGAGAAAACAAAGATTCTTACTACTGGACTGATAGGCAGCTCCATAATGGAGGGAAAGGAGACTGAAACTGTCAACAGCTTCATCTTGCTTGGATCCACAGTTAACACTCTTGCTACCAACAGTCAGGAAATAAGGAGACAACATTGCAATGGGGAAATCTGCAGTTAGGGACCTCTTCAAATTATTGAGGGGTAATGATGTCATTTTCAGGATTAAGGTGCATCTGATTCAGGACATAGTCTTTCTGATTACTTGCTATGAATCCAAGCTGGACAGTGAATAAGGATGACAAAAGAAGAATTGATGTCTTTGAGCTGTGGTATGGGAGAGGAGCACTAAGCATCTCATAAATAGCCAAGAGAATAAGCAGATATGTCTTGGAAGGGGTGCAGCTGAAGTACTCATTGTAGGAAAGAATGATGAGGCTTCACATGCTTTGGACATGCTGCTAGGAGGTGCTATTTGGACGTGATGCTGGGAAAGTTAGTGGGTCGGCAAAGGAGAAGAAGATCCTCAACCAGGTCTATTGACACAGTGACTATTACAATGGGCTCTTGTGAGTCAGAAATTGTGAGGATGGCACAGGATAGAACAAGGTTCAGATCTTTTGTTTTTACAGTCATTATGAGTCATATTCAACTTGATGGTACCTAACAACAGCAACAACAATAAATACCAAATACCATGGGTGTTGATTGTGGATCCAAGTAAAATTAAATTCTTGGCTGCAATCTTTTTCTCATCTATCATTATGTTATGAGGAAGACTCATTAACAATCTGCTTTATGCAGATGACACAACCCTGCTGGCTGAAACTGAGGAGGACCTGAAGCACTTGCTGTAGAAGGTCAAGGACTGCAGCCTTAAGTATGGATTGAAGTGCAACATCAAGAAAACAAAGATTCTCAACACTGGGCTGATTGGTAGCATCATTATATATGGTGAAGAGTGAGATTGCTAACAGCTTTAGTTTGTTTGGCTCCACAGTCGACACTCTTGGCACCAGCAGCCAGGAAATTAAAAGAATTGCATTGGAAAAGTCTGTTGTCTGAGACCTCTCTAAAATACTGAAGAGCAATGATGTCAGTCTAGAGACTAAACTGTGTCTGATGATCCAGGCCATGGTCTTTTCAATAACTTGCCATGCATCAGAAATAAGGACAATGAATAGGGATTATAGAAGGAGAATCAATGCTTTTGAGCTGTGGTGCTGGAGAAGAGTGTATACACCATGACTATATCATAGAATAGAGTATACCATGGACTGCAAGAAAAAGAACCAAGTTCATCCCGGAGAGGGTGAAGACAGGGTACTCCTTGGAGGCAAGGATTCTGAAGCTTCATCTGACATACTTTTGACATGTTGCAAGGCGGGATCAGTCCTTGGAAAGGGACGTCATGCTTGGGAGGGTGGAGAGACAGTGAAGGAGAGAAAGACGCTTGATAAGATGGATTGATTCAGTCACTGGGGTAATGAGGATCTGTGTGTCAGAGACAAAAAGACTGGCAAGGGATAGAGCAGGGTTTAGGGCTGTTTTAGATAGGGTCTCTATGAGTCACAGGCAACTCGAAGGCGTATAACAACAACAACAACAACATGTTGGTCCAGTGATGAAGATTTTTTCTCGATGTGCAGAAATAACCCATACTGAATATTGTCTTTGATCTTCCATGTCATGGTTTGCTGTCCCTCCACACTCCTAAGCATGACGTCCTCTCCAAGGACTGATTCCTCCTTGCAAAATGTCCAAAGTAGGTCAAACAAAGCTTCAGAATCCTTGCCTCCAAGGAGCAGTCTGGCTTCACTCTCTCCAGGACAAATTTGTTTGTTCTCCTAGCAATCCATGGTATGTATATTCAATTCTCTTCTCCCTTACTACAGCTCAAAGGTGTCAACTCTCCTTCTATGGTATTTTAAATTCTTTTTTATGCATATGAATGTTAAGTAATGCATGGGAAAAATCAAGGAAAATTTGATATCTTTGAATTGTGGTGTTGGCAAAGACTGTTAAATATTCCACGAATTAGAATAAGAACAAAAGAAAAGGTGTGTATCAGGTTTGTATTCTTTCTCTACCATCCCTATTCAATCTATATGCTGAGGAAACCATTTGAAAAGTTGGATTATGCAGAGAAGAAAGTGTCGTCAAGTTTGGAGAAAGACTCATCAACAACATGTGTTATGCAAATGACAATCTTGTTTATTGAAGGTGAAGAGAATTTGAAACACATGCTGTATAAGATAAAAATCTACAGCCTTCAAAATGGATTTAATTTCAACATTGAAGAAACAAAAATCCTCACCACTGGACCAATAGGCCACATCATGATAAATGGAGAAAATATTGAAGTTGTCCATAATTCTTTTTTACTTGAGCCCACAGTCAACACCCATGGTAATAGCAGTCAAGAAATCAAAGATATATTGCATTGGGAAAATCTGCTGTTAAGGATCTCTCCTAAGTGTTAATAAGCAAGGATGTTAGTTAAAAGACTAAGGTGCGACTGATCCAAGATATGATATTTTCAGTTGTTCCTTATGTATCTGAAAGCCTGACAAAAATTAAAGATGACAGAAAATAAATTAATGCATTTGAGTTGTGGTATTTGGGAAGAATACTGAATATATCATGGACTGCCAAAAGAAAAAACAAATTTGTCTTGGAGGAAATGCAACCAGGGTGGTCCTTAAAGGCAAAGACAGTGAAACTTTTCTCACACACCTTGGCCATATTTTCAGGAAGGACTAATCCTCGGAAGAAGACATCATGCTAGGAAAAGTGTAGGGGCAAAGAAAGAGAAGAAAACCCTCAACATGATAGATTGACCCAATGACTGTAAGAATGACTCAAGCATATCAGGGGCGGTGAAGAGGGTGCAGAATAGGGCAAGGTTCAGATCTGTTGTTCATAGGGTACTTATAAGTTGTAATAGACTCGATGTGCCCTAAAAAAAATTACAACAATAATTAATATAATCTTTATAAGATTAAAGAATAGTGAAGAATTTGCAAAACATGATATAATAAAGATAAATCTGGAAGACTTCTGCTGGTTAAAAGTTTCACACACAGAAAAAAAATCTTTAAAAGTTAAAAGGAATAATTTTACTCCCAAGTATTTAATCTTGTGATTAGCTATTGTGAATGGTATTGTTTTTCTTAGTTCTGGCTCTGTATTCTCTTTGTCACTGTAGAAATCCAACTGATTTTTGTATGTTGATCTTATATCCTGCTACTTTGCTGAATTGGTCCACTGTGTCCA
>NW_006399821.1:8303592-8335137 GCF_000299155.1 Elephantulus edwardii | reverse complement strand
AAGCAACAAGCTGGCAAGGTTGTGGAGGAACTGGAACCCTTATTCACTGTTGGTGGGAGTGTAAAATGGTGCAACCACTGTGAAAGGCGGTATGGCGTGTTCTCAAAAAGTTACAAAGAGAAAAAAAACAACAACAATTCATTATAATACCGGAAAAAAAAAAAAGTTACAAAGAGAGATACCATTTGACCCAGCAATTCCACTGCTGGGAATATATCCCAAAGAGACCATAAATGACATCCAAGGAGATATATGCACACTCATGTTTATCGTTGCTTTGTTCAGAATAGCAAGGAGTTGAAAACAACTTAAGTGCCCATCAACAAACCAATGAATAGAGAAGCTCTAGTATATTCACACAATGGAATACTATGCTGCATTGAAAAACAAGGAACTCATGCAATATTATTCAAAATGGTGACCCTGGAGGACATTATGCTGAGTGGTGTATCTCAGGCAGAAAAGGACAAATACTGCATGGTGCCACTGTTGTAAAGCAGGACTGACCTCAGGGTTGGGAGGAGACTGAGATGGATGGGTTCAATAATGTATACTTTATTTAAAAAGATGAGGGAGAAAACTGTTTAAGAGGGAAAATTATTTTGTATTTTTGTCATGACAGGGGTCCAGAGTGAAGGCTGTATAGTGGAGTGGACCTGGGGGGAGGGATTGTAAAACAAGGAAAGAATTTTTCTTTTACTTTTCCAAGAGGGTAGTGTACTAGGCGGGAGGGTTGGGAGGGGAGAAAAGTGCAACAGTGAATGAATGGAAATAAAACAAGAAAAAAGAACATGGATACTACCTTAAAAAAAAGAAAGTTAAAAGGAATAGGAGGGGGGTGAGGAGAAGGAATCAGAAACTACATAATAGACACTTTATAACATGGATTAAGGTGAAGACAGTAAATAAGGGGACAATCAAGACACTATCACCAGAGAAGGGGAAGACATGGAGAGATGAAAAGAATTAGATATGGGAAGATTATTACATGCATGATCGTGCACGGTTGGTAATAACAACTATTCATTTGTAAATGGATATATAGACAAGATGAACTGAGTTAGGCAGGTAAAAGACTTTATTCTTCATCTTGTACAGATCTGTCAGGTGATAATTTTACACGAATATTTGTATGTGCCATAGATATATCAAAGTATATGGTAGAGTCAAAGTTATTTTCTTAATCATAACAAAATGTCCCTAGGGAATGAGTCGCTAGATATATGGCCTCAGATAATACCTTCTACACATCTTATTTTGTCAAGTAGACACTGGCATCATAACAGCTTTTAAGCGGCTTTCTAAGGTGCAACTACTGTCTCTCCTCATACAGAACAAGAAAGCTTGAATAAAATAAACTAAAATGTGCATAGAAACAATTAGTTCAAAAGACTAATGGATCATACAAACTTCTTTCTCCACTTTCCTGAGACCTGAAGAACTAGATGGTTTGCGTCTACTGCTACTACCTCTTTGAAAGGGATCACAGTACAAACCATAGACAGAGTAGGAGTAAAACATGTAACAAAACCACAAAATGAGTATACATGCTGATCTAATAGATGGGTAGAACCCTGAGACTATGGCCCTTACACAGCATCTGAGATTGGAACTAAACTTACTGTTGTGGTGTAACTTTCAGCTAAATGATAGACATAAAGTGAAAAATAATATCAGAGAGGCACTCACATCTTAGAACAATTAGATATACAAAATCAAAAGGCAACACTTGCCCAGGGATAAAATTCAGAAAGCAGGAAAAGATATGATAAAAAGTTGAATGGAAATGAGAATCACAAAGAAGAAGTGGTCAAAGAAGTTGATGTGTAGAGAAGAAAGGGAAAAACTCTCAAAATAGTATACATGAATGAAACATCATCATCATCATCATAAAAAATGTGCTAGAGTAATGCTATGATGTGGGTATTATAATTAGCACTATAAAACAAAATGATATGAAAAGTTGAATGGAAAACCAATTTCTCTGTAAATTTTCACTCACAGTGCACTTTCACGCACGCACACACACAAAAGAAAGAAATCAGATGATAGAAAGATGTGTTTTAAAGGACCTCCTTTAAGTATTAAAAAGTGAAGATGTTACTTTAAAAGTGAGGGATACCTTATTTAAACCATGGTTTTTCCATTTCTTCCTATGCATGTGAAAGCTGGACAATAGATAAGGAAGATGGATGAAGAATTGATGCCTTTTATAAAAGTTCTTTATTAGTTGAGACCCAAATTGATGGCACTTAACAACAACAGCGATATAGTACTTACTTTCAGAACTTGGCCCACACCTGATTTCTCAATGCCCTAATTATGTTTTGAAAGAGAAGATCCTATTAAGTACCAAAATGGTCACTGTGGAGAGGGAAGAGATAACTTCAAATAGTGAGTTAAGTCCAAACAAGGAAGTTAAAATTTTACCACTATTGTATGAATAACTTATGAGTGCTATGAATAAAATGATAACCCAAAGACCAGGAAGAAAGATACTGTCATCATCATAAAGAAGAACTACAATATCTTAATAGGAATCTAAAGGTTGAACTAAACATTTTTCATTCATTATTTTATTCTTATAGCAACTCTGTGAGTGTGAGGTTATTACCTCCACATTGCAGATCAGGAAGCTAAAGTGTGGGATATTGATTATTCCAAGGTCATATGGAGTCAAGACTTTTACTTGGGTTGCTTTGATTTAAAAAAGAGAACTCTAAAGTAGGGTGCAAAAATAACTTATGTTTATTAATAGATTGCTAGCCGAAAGACAACGAATAAATAAGGAACTGTTATATTCATAAACAATTGTAGTAGCTTACAGTAACTAAACAGATTTAGTTTCATTTCTCTCAATTGTCCTTTTAGGCAAGATTTTTCATTCATTTATCATGCATCTCTTTAGAGCTCTCATGAAATTAAGTTCTTTTGTGAGCATTTGTTTCTTTCAGATAAATACAGATTAAATAACCTTCATCTCACCTTCCCTGACCCCTTTTTTCCTTTCTGAAATTGTCACAGGATTTCTGGCAAACTCCTTTAGAGCTCTCATTTTAAAATCAAAGCAACCCAAGTATAAGTCTGCATATGACTTCAGAAGAGTCAATATTCCACAGTTTTCTGATCTGCAAGATAGAGGCTATAGACTCAAACTCAGAAAGTTGCTAAGAGATTAAAATAATGAAAGCAAAATGTTTGGCATGTTATCTAGTACATTTTAGTGCTTAAAACAAAACAAAGCTGCTGCCATACGGTAGATTCCTACTCATAATGACCCACCCATGAGTTCCTAAAGATGTAATGCTTAAAGGGAGGAAACAACTCATCTTTCTCCCTAGGAACAGCTGATGGATTTGAACCACCAACCTTTAGGTTAGGAGTACTTTATGCATTATGTCCATGGTTTTTCAAGAGAACAAACATATCATGGACTGCCAAGAGAACAGATATGTTCCAGAGAACATGTTCTTGGAGGCAAGGATTTTGAGTCTCCATCTCATAAACTTTGGGCATATTGCCATGAGGGGCCAGTCCTTGGAGAAGGGTATCACACCTGGAAGAGTGGAAGGACAGTGCCAGAGGAAGATCCTGGATGAGATGGACTGACACAATAGCTGGGATAACAAGGGTAGGTGCGTCAGAGACAGTGAGATTGGCTCAGGATAGAGCAGAGTTGTACATAGGGTGGCTATGAGTCATAGTTGACTAGATGACACATAATGATAACATTTATGTTAACACTAGAGCTTCTTTTTAAGGGCTTTACTCACTCACTCGCTCATTGCCACTGAGTTGAATTGACTCACAGTTGATCTTTCAGTGGATTTTAGTGGCTGTAAATTGCAGAGGAAGGGATTTCTCATCGTTCTATGCTGAGAACCAGTGGGATTAGAACTGTCAGAGAGCTGCTGCCTTTGAGTTAGCAGCAAAACCATGGACCAGAGATCGCCTTTAGGTGATTGTTGTTGTTAGGTGCCATAACAGAAAAGCATAAAAATGCAATCCAGAATATTAAGACCAAAATGGCAAAAGTGTACAACATGACTCATAGTGACCCTATGAACAACTGACATGCCCTAACCTGCACCATACTTATCTTTCTGATCCACTAGAGCTCATTGCCGAAGCCACCCTGTCAATCTATCTCATTGGAGCTCTTCCTCTCCTTTGCTGACTCTCCATGTCTTGGAGCATGATGTCTCATTTCAAGGACTATCCTTGCCTAGCTACATGTCCAAAGTATAAGAGACGAAGCTTTGTCATCTTTGCTTCCAAAGACCTCTCTGACTGCACTTCCCCAAGACATATCTGTTTATTCTTTTCGCAGTCCATAGGATATTCAGCACTCTTCTAACACCACAGCTCAAAAGTACCAATTCGTCTATCAATCCTATTTATTGGCTAGCTCTCTTATGCGTAGAAGACGATAAAGAAGACAATTAGAAAGCTAGTAAGTGATAAATAATTAAAATTTTTGTAATAATGACGGAAGTTAGAAACTGAAAATAGAGTCATGAATATTTGAACCTACATATCTCCATAGGAGAGTTCGGACCTACCTGTCAAACTTGACTATGCACATTCTTCAGCTTCCTTTCCAAATTCATCATACACTCAACAGCAGCCAACTTTCCACATAATTTTTCCTAGGAAAAGAAAAGGAATTTGCTGGCAATGTTGCTGTTGGAACACTTTCAACACCACATTCCAAATGATAAACTAAATTCTAGTCAAAGTTTGTGTATGGAGATTTCACACAATGGCTGAAGAGTTGTGACAAAGACAATTTAAAATCCAATGAATGTATCAATATTTTTATACTTCTTTACATTTTTATCTACATGTTGACATTATTGTTAAAAACTTAATATTTTCATTTAAATTAAAGATTCATGTTAATTAGTGCTCCTCACTGAGCTCTGGTGGCATAGTGGTAAGGAGTTTTGCTGCCAACCTAAAAGCATGTGTCCCAAGTTGGACAATATGTCATCCTACCTGGATGATGTTCACCTAGCGGGGAGCACCAATATATAGGTCCGTTACAAAACATTGCCACACCCTGGGACATTATATAGGTATAACAACCTAACATCTACTAAGAAAAGACTCAAATAATGTCAAGAAAACAATAGTCTGCCTCAGTCATCATTAAAAAGCAAAATTTAAAAAACAACAACAACCCTTCTCCTTAAAAAGCAGACCCAAATGAGTACCCCAAATAGAGAGAATTAGAAGAAATATGTTGATGTGGACTATTAGAACAGCTACAGAAGAAGATGCGAATGATGGAAGAAACAATGAGAGCCATTAAGAGACCAAATACCCCAGAGACAGTGATTTAAAAAAAACTTATGTTGATGTGGGCAAACTTGTACAACTACAGAAGAGAATGCAAACAATGGAAGGAAGAATTGATAGTACAGATAGTACAAGAACTTAAACAATCATCACAAGACAGAGAGGGTACAGTACTAGAAATAACAGAAAAGCATAAAAATGCAATCCAGAATATTAAGACCAAAATGGCAAAAGTGTACAACATATTGGTGGGGAAAAAAAGTAAAACTGAAGAGATCATTTGCAGAAAATAAATAATTTAAGGAATTTGTGAAAACAAGACCAAAACAAAAAAAAATTTTAAGTGAAGTCCTTCATACAGAGATGCCAAAGGAAAGTGGATCCGCAGTAACCAGAAACAACAGAAAAAGAAACACAGCAAAATGGCAATGATAAAATCTTACCTGAAAATAATCACACTCAATGTAAGTCACCTAAATATGCCAAATCAAGAGAAAAAGAGTAATAGAATAGATAAAAAAACAAAGCCCAACATTGTCTATAAGAGACACATCTAAAAAATGCACAGAAAAACAAATTCGAAATAAAAGGCCAGGAAAAAAAAATTATCAAGCAAATGGCAACCACAAAAAAAGTAGAAATGGTAATACTAATCTCTGATTTAAAAGACTTCAGAATGAAAAACACCATAAAAGATAAGAAAGGACATTACATACTGATTAAAGGCACAATAGATCAAGACTTCATAACCTTGGTCAACATTTATGCACCAAATGATGGACCTGCAAGATACATAAAACAATTGTTAACAGAACTGAAGAAAGAAATAAACAGTACCCCAGTAGTGGTAGGAGACTTTAAGACACCACTATTATCAAAGGATAGGTTAACTCAAAAGAAATTTAGCAGACATACAGAAAATCTAAACTATACAATTGGCCAACATGACCTTGTGGATGTATTCAGGGTACTGCATCCAAATACAGCCAGAAATGCACAATCTGGAGAGATTGAAATTGATGAATGGGACCTCCTAAAGATTAAATCCCAGTGAACATTAAATATATTTTCCAACAGAGTGAGAAGAAAATATACAGACTGGGGAAAAACATTTGGCAATACTATTTCAGAAAAGGGTTTCATAAAAAAAGTTTACAAAATCTTACAGGGCCTCCAGAAGAAAAAGACTGATAACACAATTACAAAATGGGCAAAAGACATGAGAAGACTTTTCATAGAGAAAGATATTCAGATGGCCAACAGATATATGAAGAAAAGCTCAAAGTTACTGGCAATAAGAAAGATGCAAATCAAAACCAGAATGAGATACCATGTTACCCCAGTACAATGGCAAAGTTTAACGAGACAACAAATAATAAATGTTGGAGAGGATGTGGTGAGATAAGAACTTTTATACACTGTTGGTGGAATCATAAATTGGTACAACCACTCTGGAAGGCAGTTTAGTGTTTCCCCGAAAAGCTGAACACAAAAATTCCATATGACCCAGCTATTCTACTGCTTGGAATATGTTGTTGTTGTGGTTAAGTGCCATCGAGTCATAGGCGACTCATAGCGACCCTATGAATGAAAGTCCTGGACACCTGTGTGACTTTCATCCTTTCTCCAGGTTCATAGGGTTTCCAGAGGCAAGCTATTATGGAAGTGGATGCCACTCCTGCTTCTGAGCTTGTTTTAATCAGGGAACCCCACCAAACACTACCCACCATGGGTAACGATTCTCGCATTTGACTCATCAGTATCACAGTGTTTGGCTTCACAGCAACTACAAGTTATCTCTCACAGCAAGTGGACATACAAGGGTTACATGACATAGAAGAAAATGTTAACTGAGGCACAAACAGAGACTTGTACACCAATGTTCACAGCACCATTATTCACTATCACAAGAATGTGGAAACAACTCAGATGTCCAAGCACAATCAAATCAATTGAGAAATTATGGTACATTCACATGATGAAGTACTATACAGCATGAAGAATCATGATTTTGAATATCACTACCTAACTTGGGAAGGACTGGAGAGCATTATGCTAAGTGAACTAACTCAGGCTTGTAAGGACAAATACTGCATAAGACCATTCTTGTAAAAATAGAAAGATAACTTGTAAAATGTGTAGGAGAGTCCAAGTGGGAGAGAGTAGGAGCAGAGAGGTGAGGTTGTGTAGAGCATAATCATAGGGTCACACAATTTGATGGGCATTACCATTATCACATTTGGCACATCAGTGTCATAGTGTTCAGCATCACAGCCATCTCTGTACAGCAGTGCACAGACCAGTGATATACCACCTAGAACTTAGTTTAGTTTTTCAAAATTATCCTAGCTATTGTAGGGTCTTTATTTTTCATATTAATATTAGAAGCCACTTAGAAATTTCTAGGGGGGAAGAACTCTTTCAAAACTTTCTTTCTTTCTTTCTTTCTTTCTTTCTTTCTTTCTTTCTTTCTTTCTTTCTTTCTTTCTCTCTCTCTCTTTATTTCTTTCTTCCTTCCTTTCTTTCCAAATTGGATCTGGCTGCCACAGGAGGAGATTACCCCTTCTTCTCCAGTGGAGCATCTGGTAGATTTGAACTGTGCACCTTCAAAATTACAGTGCAGTTCAAATAGGCCACCAGAGATTCCTAAAAAGAAAAAAAAAGTGTAGTTTTTCTTTTATATGTAATACTTGTTCTGAAATAGAAATCAATTTTGGAAAAATGTACACCTTTTCAGTAATGAGTCTTTCAACTCAAGACCATGATATTTATCTCTCCATTTATATAGATCTTCCTTTAATAGCAGACTGTTTTAATTTTCTGTATAGAAGTCCTAAAATAAAAAAAGAAAATCTCTGTTTTATTCTCTTTAAGGGATATTCTGAAAGTTAATTTTTATTTGCCTGAAAAGACAGGGTTATGTTGAGCATAGTTCAATGATGGTTTTAAAAAAAAAAGCCCTGGGCCAGTTTGTTTACTAGTGAATTTTATCAAACATTCGGAGAAGAACTGTCACCAATTTTACATTAAGTATTTCAGAAAACAGAAAAAGATGCAATTCTCCCAGACTAATTCTATGAAGCAAATATATCCTTGATATCATAGTCTGATAAAACATCACCAAAATAGAAAACAAATAGCTCCCATAAAAATAGATGCAAAAATTTTCAATAAAATCCTGGCCAGTAGAGTGCAACAGTACGTCAAAAAAATGAATTCACCAAGTGGGATTCATAACAGGTATACTTGGATGGTTGAACATAAGAAAAACAGTATAATTCACCATATTAACAAAGCAAAGAACAGGAACCACATGCTCTTATCAATTGATGCAGAAAAGGCCTTTGACAAAATCCAACACCATTTAAGGAGATTAAAACACTCAACAAAGTAGAAATAGAGGGGAATTTCCTCAACATAGTCAAATATATATGTAAAACCAAGAGCCAACATTATTCTCAATGGAGAAAGATTAAAGGCATTCCCTTTGAGAACAGGAACCAGGCAAAGATGCCCATAATCACCTTTCCTATTCAATATTGTATTGGTAATCTTAGCAATAGAAATAAGAGAAGGAAATAAGAGGTATTCAAATTGTCAAGGATGAAGTAAAATTATTTCTACATGTGGATGATATGATAGTATGCTTACAAACCCTAAAGACTTAGGGACAAAACTACTGGAAATAGTAGACCAGTTCAGCCAAATGGCAGGATACAAGATCAACATACAAAAATCAATTTGATTTCTCTACAGTGACAAAAAGAATACAGAAATGAGCTAAGAAAAAATAATACCCATCACTATAGCTAAGCACTAGATTAAACGCTTGGGAGTAAATATAACTAGAAACACAAAAGACCTATTCAAAGAAAATTACAAAATGTTACTACAAGAAACAAAAAGAGTTCTGGAGAAATGGAAGAATATACCATGCTCATGGATAGGAAGACTGAATATTGTGAAAATGACAATTCTACCAAAGGTAATCTACAAATTCAATGCAATCCCAATATAGATAGCAATTCCATTCTTCAACTAGATGAAAAAGGTAATTTCCAATTTCCTCTGGAATGGAAAGAGACCCTGAATAAGTAAAACAATCCTAAAAAAGAGAAACAAGGAAGGAGATATCTTACTCCCTGATCTCAAGTCTTATTACACAGCAGTGGTGATCAAGGCTTCATGGTATGTGCCCAGTGAGTGACACATAGATCAATGAAACAGAAGCGAGAACCCAGAAATCAACTCATCTACCTATGGTCAATTGATATTTGATAAGGAGATGAAATAATTTACACGGGGAAAGGAAAGTTTCTAACAAATGGTGTTGGCAAAATTGGAAAACCATCTGCAGAAAACAAGCAAGATCCACACCTCACATCACCTATAAAACCGAACTCAAAGTGGATCAAAGATTTATAAGTAAAACCAACGACTATAAATTTCATCAGAGAAAACCTTGGAAGAACTCTAGAAATCTTAATTCACAATATGAACATTTAAAGTCTCTTGAAAAACCTACAGCCAGAAAAGACTAAAATAGGTTAATGGTACCTTCTAAGAATCAAATCTCTATGCCTACCACAAAACTCCAACAGGATAAAAAGGAAAGCCACAGACTTGGGGAAAAATATTTGGTAGTGACATGTTTGATAAGTGATTCATATTAAAATTTATAGGATACTCCAACATCTCAACAACAACCCCCCCCCAAAAAAAAACAAAAACAAACCCAATCACAAAATGGGCACAGGATATAATTAGACACTTCACCAAAGAAGATTCAGATGACAAGCAAACACATGAAATATTAAAAATTCCTAGCTTTCAGAGAGATGCAGATGAAAACAACTTTATCATCTCACTCCAGTAACAATAGCCAAGTTCAACAGAGCAGCAAACAACAAATGCCTGTGAGATTGTGGAGAGATTAGAACACGTATTCACTGCTGGTGGGAGTGTAAAATGGTGTCACCACTATGTAAGGCAGTATGATGTTTTCTCAAAATGTTAGAAATAAAAATACCGTTTGACCCAGCAATTCCTCTACTAGGAATATACCCTAGAGAAACCGGAACTGCCACCCAAACAAATATATGCACACCCATGTTTATTCACAATAGCAAAGAAATGGAAGCAATTCAAGTGCCCATCAACAAACGAATGGACAGGAAAACTATCCACACAGTAGAATAGTCACATAATGCAATACTACATAGCACTGAAAAATAAGGAACTTGTAAAATATTACACAACATGGGTAACCCTGGAGGACACTATGATGAGTGAAATATCTCAGTTGTAAGAGGACAAATACTGTATAATAGCACTGTTATAAACCAGGCTGACATAAGGATTGGGGGTGGGGGTGGGGTGGAAACAAATAATAAATACTACATTGGAAGATGAAGGAAAATATTGTTTATTAGGAGTATATAATTAGGCATTATTTGTATGATAATAGTCCAGAATAAGAAGTGTATAACAAAGTAAACTGGAGAAGGGGGGAGGGAGGAAATTATGCAGCAATGAATGAATATTTTTTTAAAAAGTGAACTGATTAAACACCTATCAGTTTAAATCTTAAAAAAAAAGTGAACTGAGTGTAAGGAGGTAAATATGCAACAATGAATGAATGAAAAGAAAAATGTTCTGTAAAATTTTGGTAAACCCACAATTTAAAATAGTAAATAAATAAAAAAGAAAGCAGAGAAAATCAGGAGTAACTGCTGTAATAAGTGTAGGTGTATCAGAAACAATAAGATAGGGTTCAGAGTTATTGCACATAGGGTTGATATAAGTTGCAAACTTTCTACAGCCATAACAAAAACAACAAAGTCATTTGTAATATGGATCATAAAAACTAAGAATAATATTGTGAAGAACAGGAATTCCAGAACACTTAATTGGGTATAGACTTAACCTGTACATAGACCAAGAAGCAATCATTCAGACAATGTAAGCAATACTAGATGGTATAAAATAAGGAAAATTGTGGCTATATGGTTCTATCCTTTCCTCATTCTTATCCAATTTCTATGCTAAAGGAAAAAAAATTGGCAAACTGGACTATATGAAAAAAAAATCAGCTATCAGAATTGGAAGAAGATTCATTAACAACGCCTAATATGAAGATACAGCCTTGTTTGCCCAAACTTAAAATATCAAGAACTATTGAAAAGCAGACTATAGTCTTCAGTTTAGATTCCAGCTCAACATATAGGAAAGGAAAATTATCACAACTGGACCAATAAGCAATAGTGTTGTTGTTAGTGTTGTTGTTAATTGTCATTGAGTTGCCTACAACTCATAGGGACCTGAAGAACAATAAATCTGAGACTTGTCCCATCCTGTACCACTCTCCCCACCTCATATATGCTCAAGTCCATTGTGACAGTCATGTGTCAATCTACCTTGTTGGATGTCTTCCTCTTTTTTTCTGACCCTTCACTTCTCCCAGCATCATGGACTTTTCAAAGGATCAGCCCCTTATGACAACATGTCCAAAGTATGTGAGATGAAGTTTCACCATCCTTAGATCTAAGAAATGCAATGGTTTCACTTCTCCCAAGACATACTTGTTTGAGGGTGTGTGTGGGGTCTTTGGTTTGGGTTTGTTTTTGTTTTTGTTTTTTTATTTATGGTATATTCAGTTCTTTTCTCCAGCACCATGGACTTTTCTCCTGTCATCCTTATTTATTGTTGAGCTCTCAGATGCATAGGAAGTAACTGAAAATATTGTGGTAACCAGAAAGATTTGAAAGTTGTCAACGATTTAATTTTACTTGGATCTATAATCAACACTCCTGATGGCAGAAGACATTACATTATGTAAATCTGAAAACAACCTCTTGAAAGGAGTGTTTGCACACAGAGAGAACCCTTTTTATAAAATTTTTTATTAATTTCAATGAAAATTTACCGAGACTTTGGATTTCCATTCATTCATTGTTGCCCTTTTCTCCCCTCCCAACCCTTCCCACAGTACACTCCCCTCTTGGAAACGTAAAAGAAAAATTATTTCATTGTTTTACACTCCCCCCCCACCCCGCAACCCCAGGTCCACTCCACTATGCAGCCCTCACTCTGGACTTCTGTCATGACAAAAATACATAATCACACATGCCTTTTAAATGGTTTTCTCCCTCATCTGTGTCAATGCAGTATACATTATTGAATCCATCCTTCTCAATCTTCCCCCAACCCTGAGGTCAGTCCTGTTTTACAACAGTGGTACCATGCAGTATTTGTCCTCTTATGATTGACTTCACTCAGTATAATATCCTCCAGGGTCACTCATTTTAAATAATATTGCATGAGTTCCTTGCTTTTCAATGCAGCATAGTATTCCATTGTGTGAATATACCACAGTTTCTCTATCCATTCGTTTGTTGATGGGCACTTAGGTTGTTTCCAACTCCTTGCTATTGTGAACAAAGCCACGATAAACATGGGTGTGCAAGAAAAAACCTTTTTATTATGGTTTCCAGGGAGAGAGAAAGAGGTAAGAGAAGTAGAAAAGAAAAAGATAAAATAAACACTTAATAAGATGAGTGAAAGGAAAGAACTATAGAATGAATAGGTGGTCAGAAATTGTAGGTATTGAAATCAGTGTTATAGAATAAGTATTGATTGAGAAAACAATGAACAATTGATTAATAAAACAATGTGCTTTGTAAACTTTCATTCAAATGTTGTTGTTGTTAAGTACTGTCGAGTCAAATAACAACAAAAAATTAAGGACAATAATTAAGGAAACATGAAAAAGGAAAAAAATGCGTTAAAAAAAAAACCAAACCCAAACGAACCAACAAACCTTAACACAACAAACCAAAGATGTAACTTTTAGGGCTATTAGGAAACTGTCCCAAGCCATGTATTTTCAATCACCTCACATTCATGTGAAAATGGGTCAATTATTAAGGAAGATAAAAGAAGAATTAATACTTATGTAGTGTGATGTTGGGGAAGAGTGTTGAATATACCATGGACAATCAGAAGAACATATAAGTCTGATTTGGAGGATGAACAGTCAGAATCCTCTTTAGAAGCGAGATTGTCAAGACTTTTTCTTTTCTAATTTGGACATGTTATTAGGAGGGATTTTAGATTATCCAGACATTACTGAAATAGTACATTAACAAAGAACTACCAGAAATACAAGCTGGGTTTGAAGGCATGGCACTAGAGACATTATTGGATCTTGGCAGAAAGCAAAGAGTACCACAGGGATATCTATCTCTGTTTCATTGACTATGGAAAGGCATTTGACTGGGTAGATTACAACAAATTGTGGCTAACATTGAGGAGAATAGGAATCCCAGGATACGTAAATGTGCTTATGCGAAACCTATACTTAGACCAGGAAGCAGTCATTAGAACAGAGCAAGGAAACACAGCATGGTTCAAAATCAGAAGGGAATGTGTCTGAAATGTGTTATGTCTCCATATCTTTTCAATCTATATGCAGAACAGATCATTCAGGAGGCTGGGCTTTGTGAGGAGGAACATGGCATCAAGATTGGAGGAAGATTCATCAACAACTTATGTCATGCTATGATGACACAACCTTGCTTGCTGAAACTGAGCAGGACCTGAAGCCCTTGCTCCAGAAGATCAAGGACTGTAGTCTTCAATATGGATTGAAGTTCAACATCAAGAAGACAAAGAGTCTCACCACTATCACTGGGACAATTGGCAGCACCATGTTCGATAGAGAAGAGGTTGAGATTGTTAACAGTTACAGCTTGCTTGGCTTCATAATCAACACTTTTCGTACCAGCAGTCAGGAAATTAAAAGGCGAAGTACTGAGAAGCAACAATATCAGTCTAGAGACTAAGGTGCACCTGTTTAATTCCATGGTCTTTGCAATTACTTGCTCTGCTTCAGATAGCTGGACAATGACTAAGGATGACAGAAGAAAAATTGATGCTTTTTTTATTGTGGTGCTGGAGAAGAGTCTTGAACATACCATGGACCACTAAGAAATCAAATAGGTCTGCCTTGGAGAAGATGAAGCCAAGTTTCTTCTTGGAGGCTAGGATTTTGAAGCTCTGTCTCGCATAATTAGAGCACATGGCCTGGAGGGACCGATTCTTGGAGAAGGACCATATGCTTAGAACGGTGCAGGGACAGGGTAAGAGAGGAAGACCCCAGATGAGACAGATTGATAGAGTAACTAGGGAAATGGGGTAGGTGTATTGAGACTGGTTTAGGACAGGGCAGGCTTCACAGCTATTGTACACAGCATCGCTATGAGTCACAGGTGGCCTGATGGCATATAACAACAAGAACAACATTAGGAGAGATAGTCCCTTGACTAAGATAAGAGGTCACCAAAAAGATACTGAACTTCAATAAAATGAATGTTGTTGTTTTTGTGTATCCTTGAGTTGGAATCAACCCCTAGCTGACCTGTCAGCAGGTTTTCAGAAAGCGTTAATTGCTGGAGAGGAGATTTCCCATACTTCTCCCTGCATGGCAGCTGGTGGATTTGAACCCCGTGCCTTCAGGATTGCAGCACAGGTTCTTGAGACTAGGCCACCAGAGCTCATGTAGTCATGGCTGTAATAGTATGCTTAAATATAACAATGATTTACTGTATGGTAAGGACAGGACAGAGAGCTCTGGTAGCCTAGTGCCAAGAATGTGTATTGTAACCCCGAAGGCACTAGGTTCGAGGTCATCAGCTGCTCCACTGGAAAAAGATGGGCAGTCTCCTCCCTTGTGATGAACTGCCTCTGCAAACCCAGTAGAGGATCAACTATGGGTCAGTTCTGAATCTGTGGTACGCGACATAACAACAGGACAGGACAGTGTTTCATTCCTATGTAGACAGGATTGCTATGAATTGAAACTGACTCAATGGTATTGAACAACAGCATTGATCTTTATAAATACCCTATGTTACAATGGAGGAGGGGACAAATATGGAGTTAGGACTGAAACTCATGCTTGTAACTCCCCATTTTTACAGGCTTTGAGTTTCTCCCTTTCAAGCCCCTAAAACTTGTCCTACAACCTTTCTCACAGCAGGCATCAAGTATTCCTTCCAAATGAGTCCTTGATTTGACTGGACACATGAAGAACTGGGCACCTGGTTTAAAACAACTTTAATCCACACAGTAGTTTCTAGTAAGATAATCAAATTTATTCAAGTGCTAGTTTGGAAGCAGTGTTGCCAGGCTGGCCACAATTGGATCGCACTCTCCCCGAATCCTGGGAGATATGGTAGTCTAGTAGAAAGGAGCTGTGCTGCCAACCCTGAGGACACAGTTCAAATGCACCAGCATGTGGGTGGGGCAAAGACGGACATTCTCCTCTAATGAGATTTACTGTCTCTGAAAACCAGTTAGAGAATGAGCTATGAGTTGCTTTCAGCTTGAAAATACACGACAACAACTCCTCATGTCCAGACACAGAATTTCTACACCTTCCCCTAGTAAATCACTTTGTACCTAGATACAGGGAGTCTTGTCTCATTTCTCCCTTCTCCCCTCCCCTTTACCTCCCTGTGAACCTTGCCTCTGTTACCTGAGCAGGGAGAATGGTAACATCTATGATGAGGAATGTTTCCAAATTCTTTACCTTTTGTTTTATTGCAGCTGTTAATCAGATAACAATCTGCTGGCAAGTTGAATAATTTTGTATTTTTTGACCACTCCTGGTTGCTATAATAAAAATTATCTGTTATATATATCAAGGACATCTGCCTTTCTAGTTACTGCATATGTAAAGCATCTGTCAGAGGCACTTAACCTCTATTCTGTTTAAATTTTTAATGTGTCTTAAAAAGAAAGGATGAGATCTCATCTAAATATCCTGTTGAATACATTTGTCTTTGGCTGGATGGCATTACACATTTGCGATGTGTTGTTTTTCAGTGACAAAAATCCACTATGAGTCTTGGTTTGCACAGTGTCAGGTAACTGAAGCAAAGGTTAACAAACAATAACAGTGACTAAATATCATGTGATCCTTAAATACATTCTCAGCTACAGGAAGTAAATTACAGAAATATTTGGATCTAACAATCTGTTCCTGGTACAATGTAGAGACTCGATGTTAGGCATTATGCTAGACTGATACTAGTATATACTGCAGGAATACGATAGACAAACGTTGTAACTTTTCATATGATGCTGGTATATACTCTAGTTATGTGATAAAAGTCAGGATATCTAATTTTTATCTGTTTTATAATAGATTTTATTATGCTAACTTGTATGTATTATAAAATTTACCATTAGTAGCAGCTTCCTTTCTTTAAGGAGCTCTCGTGTAGTCCATTCAAAACCACCAGCTCTTTCACAAAAGAAAATATGGGTAATCTTCTCCCATGTGATTTACAGTCTCTGAAAAAATTTGCTTCAGGATCAGTAAGTTAATTCCAACCTCAAGGCAATGACTTATCCCCACTTATGTCTTTCCTTTAAACACTGTTTCTCAGTGAGTTAACAATTATTTTTGACCTATTCAAAATAAAGGGGTTAAGAATTACACTTTTTAGGTGATAAGCAATTATGTGCTATGCATCAAAAATCCGGACAATGTCTAGGGATGATAAAAGGAGAATTGAGACCTTTGAGCTGTGATGCTGGAGAAGAGTATGAATGTACCATGGACTGCTAGGAGAACAAACAGTTCATCCTAGAGAGGGTGAAGCCAGGCTGCTCCTTGTAGGCAAGTATTCTGAAGCTTCATCTGACATAATTTGGACATGTTGCAAGATGGGATCAGTCCTAGGAGAGGGATGTCATGCTCGGGTGGGTGGAGAGTCAGTGCAGGAGAGGAAGACCCTCGATGAGATGGTGATAGGTGTGTTGGAGACAATAAGATTGGCACGGGACAGAGCAGGGTTAGGGCTGTTGTATATGGGGTCATTATAAGTCTCAGGCAACTCGATGGCAACAACAACAAAAAAAAACAAATTTAAAAGACAAAAAATTAACACTAAAAGAAATTGGGAAAAGTAAGAGTTATGTACAAAGAAGAATCAGTAGGCTTATCTCTGATTTCTCAGTAGAAACCTAGCAGGCAAAAAGGCACATATATCATGACATTTAAATCTGAAAGAAAAAAGAAATTGTCATCTAAGAATTTTATACAAAATAAATTTTTCCTCAGATATGATGATGAAGTTAGGACATTTCCAGATAACCAGAAATGAAGGGAATTTATGAAACTATATTCTATCAACAATCTGCATTATGCAAATGACACAACCCTGCTTGCTGAAACTGAGGAGGACCTGAAATGGTTGCTGCAGAGGGTCAAGGACTACAGCTTTCAATATGGATTGAGGCTCAATGTCAAGAAGACAAAGATTCTACCACTGAACCAATTGGCAGCATCAGGACGGATGTTGAAGAGATTGAGATTGTTCACAGCTTTAGTCTGCTTGGCTCCAACGTCAACACTCTCGGCACCAGTAGCCAGGAAATTAAAAGACGTATTGCCATGGGAAAAATCTGCTGTTAGGGACCTCTCCAAAGCACTGAAGAGCAATGGTGTCTCTCTGGAGACTAAGGTGCATCTGATACAGGACATGGTCTTTGCTATCACTTGTTATGCATCAGAGAGTTGGACAACGACTAAGGAGGATAGACGGAGAACTGATGCCTTAGAGCTGTGGTGCTGTAGAAGAGTATTGAGAGTACCATGGACTGCTAGGAAAACAAACATTCATCCTGGAAAGGATTAAACCTGGTGGCTCCTTGGAGGCAAGGATTCTGAGACTCCGTCTAACATACTTTGGACATGTTGTAAGGAGGGACTGGTCCTTGGAGAGGGACATCATGCTTGGGAGGGTGGAGGGACAGTGCAGGAGGGGAAGGCCCTCTATGAGGTGGATTGATTCAGTGACTGGGGTATTCAGGATGGGAGTGTCAGAGACAGTGCGATTGGCACAGAACAGAGCAGAGTTTAGGACTGTTGTACATAGGGTTGCTATGAGTCGCAAGCAACTTTACGGCACATAACTACAACAACAACAACACCACCACAACATATTAACCTACAAAAAATACTAAGAAGAATCTCTGGAAAGAGAAACAATGGTATACAACAACCTAAAATTAACACACATGGCACCATCATTCAGACTGATCCAGACATGGAAATATGCAAAGTAAAATAAACTTAAAATCGCACACATTGTCTTCCAGTTCATTCTAACTCATAGCAACCCTCCATTGGGTTTCCAAGGCTATAAATCATAATGTAGAGATATTACCCCACCTTCTCCCTGAGAATTGTTAATAGATTGGAACCTCAGGAAACATGAAGCCTTTTGGTTAGTGGAACAACTGGCTATGGAACAAAATTTACCCCATTCAGTTTGCAAATAAACAATGTTGTTGTTGCTGTTAAGTGCTGTTGAGTCGCAGGCGACTCATAGCCACCCTATGAAGGAGAGTCCTCGACGCTTGGGTGCCTTTCATCCTCTCTCCAGGTTCACAGGGTTTCCGGAGGCAAGCTATTATGGAAGTGGATGTCACTCCTCCTTCCACGCTTGTTTTAATCAGGGAGTTCTACCCCAGTCTCTGTCCGCACTGTAGCCAACCATTAACGCATTTGACACATCCAATAAGCTTAAAATAATCAGCCATATAAGGTCAGAAGAGTAACATTTTCCTAAGAATAAAGTCTTAGGGCAGGAAAGGGTAGGATAGAAGGAATTTTTGAATATAAGAATTACAAGTGAGATAAGTAAGATTCCATTGACAGTATTTTAAATGTTATGAATAAAATGTTTGGGGATTTGTTAATTTGGAAGATTTAACTTGATTAAGGATACATTATCATTAATATCGCGTGCAAGCAAGATTCTGCTGAAGATTATAAAAAAAATGACCGAAACAGCACATCAATGGAGAAAAACCAGATGAGCAGGCTGGGTTTGGAAGAGGTCGTGGCACGAGGGATATTATAGCCAATGTCAAATGGATCTTGGCCAAAAGCAGGGAGTACTAGAGGAATGTCTACCTGTGTTTTATTGACTATGTAAAGGGATTTGACTGTGTGGCTCACAACAAGTTATGGTTAACTCTGAGAAGAATAGGAATCCCAGAAGACTTGATCGTGCTTATGCGAAACCTATACGTGGACCAGAGGCAGTTGTCAGAACAGAGGCAGGAAACAGAGCAAGAAAAATCAGGAAGGGTGAATGCAAGAGATGTGTTATATCTCCATACCTTTTCAATCTAAATGCAGAATAGATCATCTGAAAGACTAGGTTTTATGAGGAGAAATGTGGCATCAAGATTGGAGGAAGACTCTTCAACAACCTGTGTTAGGCAAGTGACAGAACCTTGCTTGCTGAAACAGAGGAGGACTTGAAGCACTTGCTGCAGATGGTCAAGGACTGCAGCCTTCAATGTGGACTGAAGTTCAACATCAAGAAAACAGATTCTCACTACTGGGCTGATTGGCAGCAGTATGATAGATGGTGGCAGGATGTTGATTCTAATTTGTAGTGACCAAATGTTATAGACTAGAACCACTTCTGAGGATTTTCTTGGCTTTGCTGTGAGGAAAACCTGGAATGCTTGCTGTAGAAGGTCAAGGACTGCAGCCTTCAAAATGGACTGACGTTCAACATCAAGGAAAAAAAAAGATTCTCAACACTGGATTGATTGGCAGTATCATGGTAGAGGGTGACAAGACTGAGGTTGTTAACAGCTTCAATTTGCTTGGCTCTACAACCAACACTCTTGGTACCAGCAGTCAGGAAATCTAAAGACGAACTGCATGGGAAAGTTTGCTGTCAGTGACCTATTCAGAGTACTGAAGAGCAATGATGTCAGTCTGGAGACTAAGGTGCACCCGATCCAGGATATAGTCTTCTTAATTGCTTGCTATGCATCAGAGAGTTGGACAAGGACTAGGGATGACAGAGCAGAATTGATGTCTTTGAGCTGTGGTGCTGGAGAAGAGTGTTGAATATACCATGAACTGCTAGAAGAACAAACATGTTCATCCTTGAGAGGGTGAGTCCAGGCTTCTCCTTGGAGGTAAGGTTTCTGAAGCTTTGTCTGACATACTTTGGACATGTTATAAGGAAGGACTGGTCCTTGGGGAGGGACATCATGCTTGGGAGGGTGGAGGGACAGGGCAAGAGAGAAAGACCCTGGATAAGGTGAATTGACTCAGTGACTGGGGTAATTGGGTAGGTGTGTCAGAAACAATAAGCTTGACTCAGGATAGAGCAGCATTCAGAACAGTTTTATAATATGGTTGCTATGAGCTGCAAGTGACTTGAAGGCACCTAACAACAAGCAACAACGTGGACTCTATGAATTCCTCTTCTTACTCAAGTAATCTCAGAACCACTTTTGCCGCTTCATTAGTTTCCTCATTAATGAAGTTTATGTTTTGTTGTTGTGCCATCAAGTCATTTGTGACTCGTAGCGACCCTATGTACAAGAGCTCTAAACTCTGTTCTATCCTGTGCCAACCTAACCATCTCAAACGCAATGAAGTCTATACATATGATTTTTTTGACCATCCTATTTTTAGGTGACTTAGATTTTAATATTCCCTATCTCACTCTACAGTTTTAAAGCTGCCCTTTTCTCGCTGTTCTTTTCCTTCTTTTGTTCTTTCCAGGCAAATGCTCTTACTTATGGGATTCTGGTTTATATTTCCCCTTGTTCAGTTTGTCTAAGAGCATTTTTATAAGTCAGAGTTCTGGTCTTTATCCTCTTTGTGTCTGAAGGCCAAACCCTTAATTCCTTTACACTTTCTCTCTGTCACCCCTGTCATAGTATGTCTTCATCATGTGGATGCATGTATTTGATTGTATAGTCATATTTCTATGTCCCAAGAGAAAGCATGTAAGCCAGTAGATTGGGGACCAGACATTTTTTTGTCACCCTCTGAGCTTAAACACCTGTGATCTTCGGCAAATTCTTTAACTTCCTTGGAGTTGAATGTCTTTCTTTTTTCAAAACAGAGGCAGAATCTGTTCCAGGTCACTGTGATGACTGCAAGAATGAATGTGCAGGAACTGCCCAAACCAGTTGGCTATCAGGCGTGTCAAGTGTATCTTCAAATTGCATTCATTCCAGAAATGCTGCAACTGCTCTTAGCAGTGAGAGATACTTGCTTGGGTCCAGCTGTCTCATAAGGGAAAGAATCTATCCTTACTTAAGCTTATTTTGTATCCCTTTGACCACCATCACAAACACAAGGGTTCGGATCCAATTGGCAATTAATTTGCAAATAGCCTCTAGCAGGTGCTTCACAGCTGAATACCTCTTGCTTGGCACAGGCAATACAAGTTTCAAACAGAAAAAAATGGAGAAAAGAGGGTAGTCTCTGATAGTCAAATCACTTTCTGGTATAGCCCTTCCTTATGAGTTTCCTGTAATAGCTGTGAAAATTTCCACAGCTTGAAACAACGCATTATTCTCTCAGGGTTCTTATATTTCAGCCAGCAGGCCATGCTTTCTCTGGATGTTCTAGGATAGAATTCATTCTTGGATTTTTACAACTTCTAGAGCTGCAACCTTGCATGCTTTCCTTACTGGCCCCTAAAACAACAGTATCCTTTCTTGTTTAATGCCACATTATCTTCTTCTTTATAGTCAAATCTCCTTCTGATTATATTTACAGCCAACCTAGACAAGTCAGGATAGTGTTCCCATTCCAACATCCTTAATTTAATCATATCCTCCTAATCTAGGATTAGAACCTAGGTATCTTTGGAGACCACTAATCAATCTGTGAAGGAAATGCTTGTGACCTAGTGGATAAGGAGCTGCTGTCCCAACCCAAAGGCACATGGTTTAAATCTATTACCCAGAGGGAAAAAGATGGGCAATCCCCTCCTGTGCAATTTATAGCCTCCAAAAAGCCACTTAAGGCTCAGCTACATATCAGTTTCAACTCCATGGCACATAACAACAATAAAAGTCAAACTCCAGGGAACTCTATTGTAGTTGGTAAGGAGTTTGTAATCCCAGTGCTCCATGCACCTAGCAGTTTGAATTCATCAGTATCTTCCAGGAAGAAAGGTAGTCTCTTACCATTGAGATTTACAGTCTTAGATAAAAGTCAATGAGGGGGTTGCTATGAATAAGAATCAGAGTTGACTTGATGACATTAGCGTGTTTGAGTTTCATTGAGTCAAACTGCAATGTTTTCTCTAGCCCACTTTCCTATTATTTTCTATGTTATGGGCTAGACTTACAATGCTGATGCACTCATGAAGCTAATATGTCCCTCTTTTATAGTGCAGAATCTTGAGGAAGGCTCCTGGGGAGTCTGCTGTCCTCATTTGTCAGCTGTTTCCTGCAAGTGTTCTCCCTGATACCCTGATGGTATCACTAGCTGTGGAAGCTGGACAGCATCAAATGTGGGGAAAAGTAACTTAAAAAAGAAAATCTTAAGGAGTCTGCAGTGAGCCCTGCTGTGGTAAAAAACAAAAAACAAAAAACAAAAAACAAAACAACCTCAAGGAGATGGTGAGGTAGGGGACAGGAATGGAGGGCAAATAAATACAAGGCAACACTTTTTAGGGTGAAAGTGACCTTCTTGTCTTACTCTGGATTCTGTCTGGGACCTCTTATCACTCAGGAAGTTGACACAATCTCATCCATATGCCAGCTGTGGCTTCATGGCTGCTATTTAAGGGAAAAGAAGAAGGACAAAAATCCAGAGATTAAAAATATGGCGTAGAATGACTTTTACAATAGACAAAACCAAGAATGCTTTAGGGATGTGACATTTAATCTGAGTTGATAAGCAAGAAGGTGTTGGCTATGCCCAGGGAAGAGAGGAACATGCTTGGCAAAGAGAACATCATGGTGTTGATATGAGTAACACAAAAAGGACATTATCACCTCTGATTTGGTGGAGTTTGTACAGTGATTAAGAAGAAATTAAAGCCCTAAACACTAATAATCTGTGGTGCCATCTCCTTTGCTTACTCACACGCTCGGATAGGATACGTGAGCTGTGTGTGTTTGTGTCCTTATTGTTACTACACTTTCAACTCAAAGGCAGGTGTTCAAATCCACCAGCTACTCTAAAGGAGAAAGATGGGCAATCTTCTCTCATGTAGTTTACAGGCTCTAAAATCCTGCTGGAAGGTCAGCTATGAGTTTATTCCAACTTGATAACATATAACAATCACAACAGCAACAACATCATATTTATGGCTGGATTAAAAAAAGTATTGTATGTCTTGTTTCTGGAATGAGATAAACTGGATTATAAATTTTTGGTGCATGCAGAGTGCTAATGATTACCACTGAGTCGGAAGTGACCCACAGCTGGCCAGATTTCTACTATATATCACTAAAAGTCACAGTTCCTAGAAAATGTTTCACAACAAAGAATATTCTACAACAAAGGGAGGTCTGGTGGCAAGAAGCTGCATTGTAATCTACAAAGTATGTGGCTTAGTGTCACCAGCTTCTCAATGGACAAAGATGGGCAATCTCCTCCCATGCAATTAACTGCCTATGAAAACCCACTGGAGAGGAGGCCATGGATTGATTTCAACACTATGGAATACAACAACATTCTACAGCTAAGAGAGTTGGTAAACTTAATTATTTCAGTATTGCAAAAAGGGACCAGTCCTTGGAGAGGGACATCATGCTTGCGAGGGTAGAGGGACAGTGCAAGTGAGGAAGACTCTCAGTCAGATGAATTGATTTGGTGACTGGGGTAAATGGGGGTAGATGTATCAGAGGCAACAAGATTGGCACAGGATAGAGCAGAGTTTAGGACTGTTGTACATAGGGTCACTATGAGTTACAAGTGGCTTGATGGCACAAAACAACAACAATCAATGAAAACTTTTATTATCTCTCACAACAACAAAAGTTCTACAAATTTTGCTTTTAGTGTCTTATGTTTCATAATGAACACTATGATTATAAATGATCAAATGTAAAAAGTCATAAAAGAAAATTTAATGAGCAGAAAACAAATATTACAACAAATTACTGCATTTTTATTTTCCGATACATCTTTCCTCTCTAACACATTGTAATTAAAAGCATTCTTTCTATTTTTCGCTCTTACAAATTCTAAAATTATTTCATCACAATTAAGCTGCCAAACAATATTTACTTTCCTATGTAATAAGAATAATTAATCAAGTCTTTCTTGAGTCATTATTGTGTGCTGAGGGTTTTCAAGTCTTCGGAGGGATGAAAATGAGTATCTGCTGTACAGTTTGTGATCATTAAAATTAGAAATATGCATAAAGCAATTTCAACCTTGGAAAATGTTCATTTCTTTTACAGAATCATACATGCCTACATGAGTAAAATTTGTCTTTCTTGAACTGTAAACTTAATTTTCAAGTAAGAATGACACTGTACTTCTCAGTAAAGTTTGTGCTTAATTAAATCAAGATAAGTCTTCACCCCAAGAAACCATGGTACATTCACACAATAAAATAGTACACAGTATTGACAAAGATCTAGTAAAATACTACACAGCATGAATGAGTCTGGAAGACCTTGAGAGTAAGTTAAATATCTCAGCGACTAAAGGGCAAACATTGCATGAGGCCACCATTATAAAATTAGGATGGTTATGAGGGCAGGGAAAGAAAGTATAATAAACATTGTACTGGAATAGGGTAAGAGTAGGTTAGTCTGAAAGGAGTAGATTATTAACATTATGTGAATGGCAATTAACAATCTGGAACAAGACATTTCAAACTGCATTGGCAGAGTTGTAAGAAGGAAAAAAATGTGTGAATGAAAAACCAATTTCATACTACACTGAAACAGATGAGGGAGAGGATAATTTAAAAGCGATGTTTGATAGGGTATTATGGTTATCACAAGAGTCCATAATTAAGGTTGCACAGTGGAATGTACTTGGGGAGGTGAGAGGGTGCGGGGGCATTGTGTACCAGGGACGGAGTTTTTCTATTACTTTTCAAAGAGAGGAGCGAACTGGGGGAAGGGGGGGAGGGCTGTGCAGGTAGAGAAGTGCAGCAATGAATGAATGGAAATCCAAAATCTCTGTTCACTAAAATTATTAAAATAAAATAAAAATTACAAAAAAAGAAAAACCAATTTCTTTGCAAACTCACTAAAATCATAGTTAAAGATTATAAATCTGCACTGATTTATTGGAAGCCTTAATGAAACAAATATACCCATATTGTTTAAGAAGGAAAAACTATTTGCAAAACATGCATACACTTTTATCTTTCTTTTTATGTAAGATTCAAGTATCAATGAGGTATGTGGTTACATGAAATAGATCTCTGGCACTCAATGTTTCAAAGAATATATGTCATTAATTTACTTATTTCAAATGCTCCTGTAGTATACTGTATATGGAAGTATTTGTTTTATTGTGTTTGGAAAACATTTTCTTAAATTACTTAATTACACTGTTAGTGACTGGTAGAGAGGTGGTGAGTTTCTTTAAATTTACCTCAGAAATCTTAGAAAACTTAATTTGTCAAAAAAACAGAGCTGAAATAATAGAACAGAGAACAGAGAGCTGGAAGACAAGATCCTCACTGGAAACATACTAGAAGAAAAATCAGAGATGAGATGTAAATAAAATGAAGAAAACCTTAGACTCATGTTGGATGACACCAAAAGGAACAACATACATATGACAGAATTCCAGAACTCAAGAGTGACAGGGAAGTCACTGAGAAAATTATAAAATACTAAAAGAAAACCTCCCAGGTATTTTGAAAATGGGAAATCCACATTCAAGAAACACAGAAGACACCAAATAGACTACACCCAAAAAGAAAAACATCAAGACTTATCATAGTCAAATTCTCCAAATTAAAACATAAAGGAGTACGAAAAAACAGTGCAAGAAAAACAGTCACAAAGGGGAAACCATTAGATTAAGTTCTGATTTCTCATCAGAAAACATGTGAGCTATAAGACAAAGGGATAGATTATAAATAAAGTTGAAAGAAAACAATTGCCAGCTAAGGATCCTATACCCAGAAAAGCTCTTCATTAAATATGAAGGAGAAATTAGATCCTTTGCAAAAAGGAAGGAATTTGTGAAAACAAGACCAAAACTACAAGAAATTTTACGTGAAACACCACGGAAACACCAAAGGAAAGCAGATGGACTATAGTAACTAGAAACAACAGGAAAAGAAACACAGCAAAGTGACCATGGTAAAACCTGGCCTGACAATAATCACACTTAAAATGAATGGATTAAATTCACCAATTAAGAGAAAAAGAGTAGCAGAATGGAAAAAAAAATAAAGCCCATTAATATGTTGCCTACAAGACATCTAAAAAATGAAGAGAAAGACAGACTCAAAATCAAAGGCTGGAAAAAATATAGTAAGCAAATGGGAACCACAAAAAAGCAGAAGAAATACCAGTCTCTGATCAAATAGACTCCAGTATAAAAACCACCATAAAAGATAAGGAAGGGCATTACATACTGATTAAAA
This sequence comes from Elephantulus edwardii, assembly GCF_000299155.1. Classification (NCBI taxonomy): domain Eukaryota; kingdom Metazoa; phylum Chordata; class Mammalia; order Macroscelidea; family Macroscelididae; genus Elephantulus; species Elephantulus edwardii. Next base: position 8,308,411 of record NW_006399821.1, on the reverse strand, counting down.
TCACAATAGATCAAGAAGACATAACCTTGGTCAACATTTATGCACCAAATCACAGACCTGCAAAATATATAAAACAACTTGTGACAGACATAAAGAAAAAAATAGACACCACCACAATAGTGGTAGGAGACTTCAACACACCACTGTCATCAGAGGATAGGTAAACTCAAAAGAAACGTCACAGAGATGCTGAAGATTTAAGCTATACAGTCAACTTGACCTTGTAGACGTATTCAGGGTACTGCACCCAAATAAAACTAAATTCACTTTTTTCTCAAGTGCACATGGCACATTCTCCAGAACTGATCACATATTAAGCACAAAGAAAGCTTCAGCAAATTAAAAAAAACAACATTGAAATAATGCAAAGTATCTTCTCAGACCACAATAATTTAAGACTGGAAATTAACCACTGGAAGTTAAAGTATATAAAACTACCAATGTGGAAACTAACTCTCTGCTAGAACATGATTGGGTTGTAAAATAAAGAAAGAATGAAATTATTAAAAAAGTTTCTTGAAACAAATGAAAATTAAAATATAACATACCTAAACCTCTGGGATACAAATAAGGCAGTCCTGGGCGGGGGGGGGGGGGGGGGGGAGGCAGGGGGAGGGAGTTCATCACAATAGGTACACACTTAAAAAAGGAAAAAAAGAAGAAAAATCAATGATCTAACTTAACAGCTTCATAAAACAGAAAAAATGCAACACTCTAATGCTACAGCCTCTAAAAGAAAAGAAATTATAAGGACAAGAGCTGAAATCAACGAGATAGATAACAGAAAAAAACAATCAAAACCATCAATAAGACCAGGAGCTAGTTTTTCAAAAGGGTCAATTAAATTGACAAACCACTGGCAAACTTAACAAAAGGAAAGAGAGAGAGAGAAAGAGAGAGAGAGAGAACACAGATAACTCGATTAAGAAATGATAGACGTGACATCACAATAGAACCAGATGAAATTAAATCAGTAATATAGGAATGCTATGAAAAACTATATTCTGGTAAATTTGAAAACCTAGAGGAAATGGGAAAATCTCTTGACGCTCATTCCCTAAACCAGATTGACAAGGGCACTTGAACAGACCCATCACAAAAGAAGAAATTGAAAAGGTCATAAAAAGACTTCCCCATAAGAAATGTCCTGGAGCAGGTGGCTTCAAAGCTGAATTGTACCAAACATTCAGAGAAGATCTATCACTAATTTTACTTAAAGTATTTAAACATATAGAAAAATAAGAAATACTCCCAGAGTTATTCTGTGACTAATCAAATAACCCTAATACCAAAACCAGATAAAGATATTACTAGAAAAGAAAATTACAAACCAATCTCTCTCATGAATACAGATGCAAAAATCCTTAACAAAATTCTGGCCAATAGGATCCAGATCACAAGAAAAAAAACTCATTGTGACCAATGGGATTTATAACAAATATATAAGATTGGTTCAATATAAGAAAAACAATCAGAGTAATTAACCATATTAACAAAGGCAATAACAAGAACCATATGACCTTATCAATTGATGCAGAAAATGCATTTGGCAAAATCCAACACTCCTTCTTGATAAAGATACTCAGCAAAATTTAAATAGAAGGGAATTTTCTCAACATTGCTGTTGTTGTGATTTTTATGTGCCATTGAGTTTCTTGTGACTCATAGCTACTCTATGCACAACAGCTCTGATTCGTGCTCTATCCTGTATCAATCTTATTGTCTCTGACACACCTATATCTATTACCCCAGTCACTGAGTCAATTCATCTCGTTGAGGGTTTTCCTCTTTCATGCTTTCCCTCTACCCTCCAAGTATGATATCCCAAGGACTAGACCCTCCTTGCAACATGCCCGAAGCATGTCAGATGAAGCTTCAGACACCTTGCCTCCAAGGAGCAGCCTGGTTTCAACCTCTCCAGCACAAACCTGTTTGTTCTCCTAGCTGTTTATGGTATAGCCCTTCTCCAGCACCCCAGCTCAAAGGCATCAATTCTCCTATCATCTCTAGGCATTGTGCAGCTTTCTGATGCATGGCACATGACTGTAAAGACCATGTCCTGGATCAGGTGCATCTTAGTCTCCAGACTGACACTGTTGCTCCTCTGTACTCTGGAGAGGTCCCTGACAGCAGACTTTCCCAATGTAGTTAGTTCATCTTCTGATTTTCTGGTTGCTGGTATAAAGAGTGTTGACTGTAGACCCAAGCAAACTGAAGCTGTTCACAATCTCAATCTCTTCACCATCTATCATAATGCTGCTAATCAGTGGTGAATCTTTGTTTTCTTGATGTTGGGCTTCAATCCATATTAAAGCAGTCCTTGACCATCTGCAGCAAGCGTTTCAGTTCCTCTTCAGTTTCAGCATAATGGTGAAAAGCATATATGCAAAACTAAGAACCAATATAATTCTCAATGAAGAAAAATTATGTAATTGAGGAGACTAACAAATCACAAATCCATGGGTCAAGTGTCATAGTAGAGGCTTCTCTTGACTCAGGTAGTTGCTGGGGCTAATGAATCCAAATTTGGTAGGTCAAATGACAGACTGGTGGCTCACATTTAAAGAACTAGAGATGAACAAAGAAAAATCCCCACAAAACAAAACAACCAAAACACCAGAATCACAGTGCTATTAGTTAGGATAATTCTTGGTGTTTTCTCCAATATGTGAAACTTGCTGCACCTTTAGGACTTCTTACAGAAATTCTTTTAGGTCATTTCACACAAAGACACTTGATTGGTGCAGTCCTAAGTCCTTCCCTAAGGGGAGGGGTAGGACCTTTGGTATATATCAGACCACTAACTATGACATTATTACTTTTTTCCCCCAAATAGCATATTCAGATTCTTGGACTAATAGTGATAAAAAAATAGGTGAAATAAATTGTTTTAGTTTATGGTTAACTATCCTCAGTCTCTAGTGAAGTCAGAAGAAAAAGGGATTTTCACCTACAATCTAAAAGAAATGGAGTTAGAGAATAAGCAACCAATTGTTAAAAACAGTTCCTCCACAATAGTAATAAATATTCCGTGGAGAACACAGGGAACAACTTAGAAAACAAAGAAAATACTAAAAAATTCTCTACTCTTCCAAAAAAGTAATAATTGTCCTTTCCCCCTAAACTTCTGGTGTAAACAATCTTAAACATATAGAAAGACTAGGGGAAAAAAAATAATTTCATGAACACCTGTGTCTACTACAGGGATTAAATGATAACATTTTGCTGCATTTCCTCATCTTGGTTGATAATAATAATTTTAGCTTATGATCTCTCGATGAGATGGATCGATTCTGTGAATGGAGTGGTGGGAATGAGTGTATTTGAGACGGTGAGGTTGGCACAGGATAGAACAGCATTTTGGGCTCTTGGACACAGGGTCGCAAGCGACTCGATGGCACATAACAAGTCTTTCTTTGCACATGAATTTCCTATAAGAGTGATATCACATTAAATGCTCTTTTAAAATGTACTTTCTAATTTGTTGAGTCATGTGTATTTCTGTGTCATTAATCTTTTAAAATATCATCTTAATGGATAATAGAATAACTGAATAAGTTTTTATTACACAAATAAAAAACATTTCAGTTGTAGAAAACTCAGGACACATCACCACTGAAAAGTTGTTATTATTATTAGGTTCTGTTGAGTTGACTTTGACTCATAGCAACCCCAAGAACAACAGGTTTGAACCTTCCCTTATCCTGCGCCAATCTTAGGTAAAAAAAAGGCTCATAACTTCACTCCATGAGACTTGAAAATTGGCTTTTCTATCCTTTGTGTTAACCCCTGTTGGAGGGCATGCTCTTCAACACCTTAACAGCAAACACATGGTCATGCAAATCACCAAAAGTTGTGAGACCAATAAAAGAGACTGCTTTCCACATTGTGAGAGACAGAAATGGTGAGAGTATGAAGAGACTGCGGCACTGCTGTGAAGAGACTATGACAAGGTGTTACCAGAGAAATCCTGGAGATAGAGACCACAGTTAAAGGTTTTGTTTGCTAAATGATTGAAAGAAAAACTGACTTGCAACTGCTCTGAGATAAAATTTGCTGGATTATTGAGGAAATTAGAGATTTCTTTCTTTTGTGTTGCTAAACTGAACTTAGATGTCATTTAGTGAGGAATTGTGCCTTATTAATCTTGCTTGGGACTGATAAACTAAACCTGGACTTACAATGTGTGATATTCTTTGCCTTTCTCTACTTCCCAACCTATTTCCCAAATAAACACCAGAACTGTGAATAATATCTGTGAGTCAAGTTGCAATAAATATTGGACCCAGTGACTGGTAAAATAGGAGCAGGAACATGAGGAGTGGCATGTCTGACTGTGTAGATACTGGTATGGTGCTATGTAAGTTATTGATGAGGAGAGTTTCCTTTTATGAAGCAAGTAGAAGTCAGACTCAGCCACTCAATATTGCATCTACTCCCTTTACAGACCATTACATATATTTTTATAATAACGTATTAGTTTATTTATTTATTAAGTAAAACTATTTTTAAAGAAAATAAACAAATGGACAAATGCACAACTTTGAACTCAGATAATTCTTTTAAGGGTGCAATGCTCAAGAAAAAAGAATTTGGCTAAGAAGTTTTTCTTTAACAATGGCTTCAAAGGCTAGTTTGGTTCAAGTTTAAAAATTATTTCAGATTAATAGGTTTGGGGATTCCCAGTCTTGATAGGCATTTGAGGTGTTTATAATATTTTATAATATACAAATAACATGACTTACAAACAGTAATCATTCTTGTCTTTTGGCATGCCATAAAAGCACTTTTGTTGACTATATATTTAGAATATTTTAAA